>NW_027411755.1:149682253-150347253 GCF_047663935.1 Musca autumnalis
TACGGGTAAAACATATTTTTTATGTTAGAACATTTTTTTCATGGGTGGAGAGAGGATGTTTGTCAACGAGAGTAATAACAGTGCTCTCGCGGCTGTGGAATGCTGCTTTATAATAAAGAGTTGTGTGTATTGTATAATAGAAGACGTAGAAGCGAAGAAGGGGGCTTTGGTGGCATGTATGCGTCAACCTCGTGTGTTTCTTGTTTTGTTGTTGCTAACCAACGAAGAAGAAAAGAAGAAATGATATGAATTATATTTTTTTCTTTCTTCAGTGTTTTAGTTGCCTTTGTAGAGTCAAGACGGTAAAGTGAGTGAATAAATCAGTGTTTTGTGTTTTCTTAAAGAAATTGTGTTTTTAGTAAATTAAATGCCCAATACATTTTATAATTAAATCGGAAAGTTGAATGGAATTATTTTATTGGACAAGGAAGAAATCGCATTTAATATTGGTAATTACATACATACTTATGTATATTTGAAATATGGCATATCCATATTTATTTATTACATTACATAATCATTTGATTCTAGATGCCGATTCCCCGCTGATGATTTCAACTAAGAGGACAATTTGTTTTATTTCACAACTAAGGAGAAGCGTTCAACTACGTTTCTATATATTTTTCCTTTTTAAAAGTGTGACTACAAATTATTTCAATCAGTTTTTCTTTATTAAAGTGTGTTATGTATTTCTTTGGAATTTTGTATGTACCTATGTGTTTGTTGTTCTTTTGCCTTTTAATAAAAAACCACAACATTTGTGTGTATACTATAGAGATAGCCAGTGAGCTCTTACTGAGAGCAAGTGAGCACACATTTTAAAGTGTTTATACCCTCAGCCTTTAGGCTAAAGAGGGTATTTACACTTTGATACGACCAAAAATGTGCCTCATCGAAATAATGGTTTTAGACCCCAAGTATGTTTGTACGATATCCGTTTCAGACAATTTTGAGTCGATCTAGCAATGTCCGTACGTCTGTCTGTCCGTCTGTCTGTCTGTCTGTCTGGCTGGCTGGTGCGCACGATAACTCTCGAACGGATCAATCGATTCGATTCAAATTTTGGTTATCAAAATATTTTGTCCAGATTCGATTTAAGTTCGAAGATGGGCCATATAGGTCTACTCCTTCAGGTACCTCCCCCACAAATGTTCAAAAATTGTCGCAAAACTTGTGCGCACGATAACCCTTGTAGGGAATAACCGATTTGGTCCATACTTTGCACATCGTGTAATTTCTACCAAACTTAGACGAGGTTCCAATATGGACTCAATCGGTCCACTCCTTCGGGTACCTCCCACACAAAATTTCGGTAAAGTTCAGTTTAGGACCTGGTCTCGAATCGCTTTGATTTTTGTTTACGCAGGTTGTATTTGCTGTCCTCTATACGACGCTGTAAGTTTCATTAGGGGCAAGTCCATACTTCCTGAGAAAATAGCCTGAAAGTTGAAAAACAAACCCTATGACACCATGTTTATGGGTGGAAGCGCAAGATAATTCTCGAACGGAAATGCCGATTACGGCTAAAATTTGGCCTTCCTAATATTGTTTCCAAACTTAGTTTAAGTTCGTAGATAAGCCATATCGGTCCAGTCCTTCAGGTACCTACCCCACAAAATTTCAAAAATATTCGGAAAAATTGTGTGCACGATAACTCTTGATGGGAGTGACCGATTTGGTCCATACTTTACACATTCTCATAATATCTACCAGATATAGATCAGGATCGAATATGGACTATATTTGTCCACTCCATCCCGTACCTCCCACACAAAATTTTGGATAAGTTCACTTTAAGACCTGCTATTCAATCACTTTGATTTTTGTTGAAGCAACTTACATTCGCCGCCGCAATTACGATGGTAAAAGTTGTTTCAGGGGCAAGTCCATACTTCTTGAGAAAACAGCCCGAAGGGTGTAAAAACACCCTATGGCACCCCCATGGTCTATGTCGGTCCATACCTTTAAGTACCTTTTCCGCAGAATTTTTGAACTTTAATCCTAATCAACATTTTTGTCGGTTCATACCAAAATTTTGAAACCCCCTAAATACATAATTTTTTTGTGAAAAAAGTGTTTCAATTTGCACAGGCTGAGGGTATATCTCTGTCGGCAAAGCCGACTGATACTTTTTACTTGTTTACATTGAATTTTACGCTCCCTTGCTCTCAGTAAGCGCCCACTGGTGCATGTGTTTGTTTTTTTTTGTGCCTTTTGGGTTTGTATTTTTTTTGCACCCAAACATAAAATTGTTTCCACCCAAACATATCTTTGTTTGCACCCAAACATATATATCTTTGCACCCAAACATAAATATCTTTGCACCCAAACATATATATGTTTGCACCCAAACATATATTTGTTTCCACCCAAACATATATTTGTTTGCAGACCCAAACATATATTATGTTTGGGACTGTTGCAAACATATATATGTTTGCTGCAAAATATGTTTGGCACATATGTTAGAGAGGCCAATTTTTTTTTTTGCGTGTATGACACCGTGTGAGGTGGTTGAAGCGCAAAATAACTCTAGAACGGATCTGCCGATTCGGTCCAAAACTTGGCCTTAGTAATATTTTCTCCAAACATAGTCTAAGTTTGAAGATAAGCCATATCGGTCCACTCCTTCATGTACCTCCCCCACAAAAATTCAAAAATGTTCGGAAAATTTGTTCATACGGTAACTCATAAAGGGAGTGGCCGAATTGGTCTATACTTTACACATCCTAATATATCTACTAGATATAGATCAGGTTTAAATATGGACTATATTTGTCCAATCCATCCGGTACCTCCCACACAAAATTTCGGATAAGTTCACTTTAAGACCTGCTATCGAATCACGTTGATTTTTGTTGAAGCAACTTGCATTCTCTGCCTCAATTACGATGGTAAACGTTTTTTCAGGGGCAAGTCCATACTTCTTGAGTAAACATCCCGAAGTGTGTAAAAACCACATATGGCACCATATGTAGTGGCTGAAGATCCACTTCCATAATGGTCAATGTAGATCCATTCCTTTTAGTATCTCCTCCGCAAAACTTTTGATCCCTAATCCTAATGAACATTTTTGTCGGTTCAAATTAACAAAATTTATAAAAACCCCTAAATACATACATACGTTTTTTTGGAAAAAATTGTTTCAATATATACAGGCTGAGGTATATCTCTGTCGGCAAAGCCGACTGATACTTTTTACTTGTTTTTATTTTTTCCGATAACATAAAGGAAGATATGTTATCGTAGTACAAAATAGTAGATTCTTGCAGATTCTGGAACAACAGAGCATAAAATCTTTTTATGAGAGTAAAATCTTTTTATGCTTGTTTTATTATTATGAAAGAAAATGGATTTTTAAGTTATAAAATTCGATTATTTATTCTGTCATAAACCTTGTTTTTTGGCTAGGTTTACGACGTTTCTGTCGTATGTAATATACGTCAGAAATTTATGTCAGATACGACATAATATCCGACAGACCATCTATGGTTAGGTACATAGTCTTCATTGGGGGTATAAAACTTTCCCCCAGAAATTTGTCGGTATAGGTCCACGCCTTCATACAGCCCCATAGAACATACCTCCCGATTTTCGGTGTTTTGCAGGTTGTGGCCTCAGTATTCCTCAGAACTAACTGAAATTTGGTATTTAGTCTTCGTTGGGGGTATAATACTTTCCCCCAGCAACTTGTCGGTACAGGTTCACGCCTTAGTATAGCCCCCATAAAACGGTACCTCCAATTTTCGGTCTTTTGCAGGTTGTTGCCTAAATGTTCCACCGAAATGGACATAGAACATACCTCCCGATTTTCGGTGTTTTGCAGGTTGTGGCCTCAGTATTCCTCAGAACTAACTGAAATTTGGTACTTTGTCTTCGTTGGGGGTATAAAACTTTCTCCCAGAAATTTGTCGGTATAGGTCCACGCCTTCATATAGCCCCCATAGAACGTTACTTCCCGAGTTTCGGTATTTTGAAGGTTGTGGCCACAGCAACCCACCGAAATGGCTGAAATTTCGTATTTAGTCTTTGTTGGAGGTAAAAGCCTTCCCGACTGAAATTCGTCGGTATAGGTCCACGTTTCGATATAGCCTCCATAGAACGGTACCTCCCGATTTTCGTAATTCTAAAGGTTGTGACGCCAATATCCCGACGAAAGACTAAAATTTTTTATTTAGTCTTCCATTGGTTTATAAAATATTCCAGAAGAGAATTATCAGTATAGGTCCGCGGGTTCTGATATCCCCCATAGAAGCGCACATCTTGATTTCCGGTCAAGCTTTTACTGAAATTGTGGAAATTTGGTATTTAGTCTTCTTTGAGTCTAAAAACTTTCCGTAGAAATTTGTAGGTATAGATCGACGTTTTGGTATAGACCCCATGGAACGGTACCTCCCGAATTTCGGTATTTTGAAGGTTAGCCACATTGTTTTACGGAACTTGCTGAAATTTGTTATTAAGTCTTCTTCATAAAAAAACTAATCTTTCCATTTTACTTCAATACAACTCGTGGTGGAGGGTATAACAAGTGCGGCCTGGCCGGAATTAAAGCCGTTCTTACCATTTTTGAGATATGCCAGTTTAAGTAAGGAAATGAGAGATGGCTGAAAGGAGTCAGTGCATTGTCCGGTTTGAGCTTCTCTCAAAAATGGTAAAACCTACGAAAATATCATAATGGACAATCTTGTAGAGAATTTTGACTACTACAACATTTTTTATAAGACTTACGGTTTCCGAGCAAAATCTTGAAAACCTAAAGAACCCTAAAAATGTGAACTTTGACTGCAATTTATTTAATAAGCGCCGTTTTGATTTTTTCATCTATGAATATTGTAGTTTCTGTATCCGCAAAAACTTCCCAGGTGTAAGCACCTTCCATTAATTAAAGTAGGTTCGGGCGCACCGTGAATGGTGAGTTCCACTCTAGCTTCGGATGTTGTCCCCACGTTAGTACTGAAGTATTTTAAGAGGCTAACACGTAGCATAAGCAGCAACAAACGACCGCAACACGAACCACATATACCTAAAGTTCTAGTAGTAATCCCAAGGTATGTATCAAATGTCAAAACTCTATCTTAAATATTGCAAAGTATATCCCAAAAAAGGTTAAATAAATGGTTCGTAAACAATTTTGGACCGAGGACTCAAATCCCTTGTGAGGCCTTATACTATCATATTGAATTGGATTGTCCCACCCTTTATGCTATGACCATAAAAGTGTCAGTCAGTCCCCATTTCGGAACAGTATTATTGAAATGATCATACTATCCTACGCTTTCATAAACTCGAACATTAATGCCTTTAAAAGGAAAGTGTGGGTTATAATTTCAAATGAATAAATTGCCCTTCATTCATTCCTCTTCCTCTTTTTCACTGCATTTCTTTTCTATTTCCAGGCTGTTCCTGCTGCTTTGCATTCATTTCTACGTCGTTGTCGTCGTCGTTCATTTGTACTTGAAATCATGGGCTTCTTTCCTTTTACTTCTTCAATTGTATTCATTATACGGAAGTAGATAAGAATATCCTCTAAGAGAAATGTGAACATTCATGCAAAAGAGTTACAATGTCCATCTACTGAATGGTTAGGTAAATTTTAAACTCTGCATGAAAGTAAATAAATGTGAAGTGACCTAAGCTCTTTAGGTGTGTGTGTGTTTCATTGAATGATGGTGTATTTATGGACACATGCATTTATCTTCGGATCTACTTTCTTGCCTTAGTGAGACTTTCATGTAGACCTTCATACTTATTCCACTATCCGCCTGGCGTTAGTAATACCTCTTTTGCTGGCATTAGATATTTGAGAATATTTAGACAGTCTTGTCGTTCAAAAGGTAGGATGCCATCCATGTTCATTTCAAATGACTGAGATTCAAGAACTATTCACACACACACTCGCACACATTTATTATTTTATGTACTTTCGTACAATTTAGATAAACATGCATATACATACATACACGTATGAATGTACTTACGTATGTTGTATGCATTCGAATGTATTCATAGATTGCACAATACCCCTCATTCAAATGATTATTTATGACCGGAAATGTCATGGCCTTTGTAGAGAATCTAACTGCGATTGTTAAAAGGCAAAAACGAAAAAAGTTAAAAAAGAAAAATCTAATGAATTACGTTTATTGATTTTTTTTTCATTTTGCTTGTCCTCAGGAAGTAGTAGTCTATTATTACTTTTTCAATGGGAGTTACTGACTGGATTCTCACTCAACATTGTAGTCATGGCCTAAAGTAATGGCTACTCGTGTAAAAAGAAAGTATGTGGGTAAGGTGGAGACAACCTTTGAATATTGAGGACTTTTAAATATTAGAAAGTTGCTACAAATTGCAAGTTATTATGTATAACCTGAATCCTTGCTACATTGTGTCTTGGGGAATACACATAACTAGTAACACCGTCCAGATTGGTTCTTGGTTTCACTTTTATCTAAAGTAAGCGATTTTCATCCCGAATTCCCCAAAATCCGTCAAATTCCTTAAAAATTTTTGTATATTAAATCCCACTGTCCAAGAGAATAATGTTTTAGAAACGTTTTTGACATTTTGTAGGAAAAGTAAAATGATAATGTCTTTAAACATTAATGAGAGCTTTCACCGCACAATAAGTTGGGGCATGAATGTACTATTCTGTGAGATTTTCGGGTAGAAAAAGGAGTGTCCAAGTTAGCTGTGTAATTAAGAACCACATGCAGTGGTTTCATCAAATATGAACCAAGCGAGTTCAGAGCTTTCACTGGTCCCAGGATCGACCCTTTCCTACGATCGTGACCCACTAATTAAAACTTGTTTTTCATTGGAAATGCTTGTGATCGAGTGTAGACAAAGCTTAATTTCCGGTGTATTTAAGTATCCAAGAATGTTTATTTGAAAACATTGCATACATACATACATGTAACCGCGTATTTATATAAGTGCTATGACTTCTTGATCTTTTTCTCCTTTAAGGGCTGAGACAAAGGCTTTTCCATCCAAATATTAACAATTGACAATAAAAGAGTCGGTAAGATCGGCCGGGACGAACTTTTTATACCCTCCACCATAAAATACTCTTAACTGAAAAGGATACTTCCTGTCCACAATTTTAGGTGCAACAACTTTTCGAATACGGACACCCCAATGATCTAAACAATTAATAAAGCATTAAGTTCGGCCGGCCGGACTTTTCACACCATCCACCATAAAATATTTTGAACTATATATATTTTAGAAAACGCCAAGCGCATCTGCACAAAATAGATTGTGCAGAAAACAGTGAATTCAGAGCATGCGGAGAGGACGACGAAACGGAATAATACCTCTGTCTCATTAATACCTCTTTCTCATTAGACCCAACAAAATTGGACAATCGCTCAAAAAAGGTTATTGTGGGTTGGTGGAAAGAAATTGTGAATAAAAACGATAGCGGAGCTTCGAACGAGGTTTATAAGATCGATACAGACGACGATATATGCTTAGGAGCCCGAAACAAAACAGGAATCGACTGTATGGGCCTTCGAAAGCGAGCCAAATCCAACGAAAGTTGTTGATGGAAGAAGCACTTCGAAGCAAATGGTCACGTGTTTCTTCGGAAACACTGACCAAGTGGTGGCTTGCAAAATATATGTCGGTTAATTCTTAATGGCGCACTACAATTTGTTTGCTTGAAGTCTACTGAGTAATTCGAAAAACGAACTAGAAAAGACGAGTCATTTTGCATCATGACAATAAGAGCTCCCACAAATCGATTCAATATAGCGGCTATTTGACCGGTCAAAAAGGGCCGTACAGCCCTGATGCTGTAAAAGTATTCAAAAGCCATGTTTTAGATCTGTCTCAATCGGAGTGGAAAGAGTGATTCAACAATTGGTTTGAGAGCATGAATAAGTTTATAAGTCATGCTTGATGGTAAATATTCGCGTTTTCATTGTTAGGCCAGATAGTTATCGTGCATCCTTCGTATGTAGGCTATACTAAAACGAGGACCTATATAGACTATCTTCGAACTTGGCGTGCCTATGGAAAAAAACATTCGGGTGTAAAATGTTAGCGTTCTATCTACATTATTGCGTACTCCAAAGTTATTACAACAGACGGGCATGGCTAGATCATCTCATAATTTTAGTCGCAAATGATTAGTTCGATGTGTTACAAACACATCCACCATACTATGGTGGAGGATACAAAAAAGGCGTTAAGTTAAACCGAACTTTTTATACCCCCACCATGAAATATATTGAATATAATTAGTTTTCTTTCTGTTACCAATACCAATGCACAGTGGATGCGCAACTTTTTGCAATTTTTCGCTGTTCTTGATTAGAAAAAAGCATACAAACTTGACTAATTGTGAAAATAATGTATTTTTAAATGACAAAAAATGGTTATATTATAATCCAGTTTCCGAAAAAATTTAAAATATTTAACGCCTTAGCTTAAGTTGAATGATTTAGTAAATCTCCTAAGCTTCGTTTTCCTACTTATAAATATACCTCTAATTTCAAGGGTAACCAAATAGTTTAGTTATAAAATTGGTCAAAATGAAAATATTTAATATAGTTGTATGGATTTCCTTAAAGTTTTAGTTACTTTCCAAGTAAATTCCGACAGAAAATGTAGATAAAATCATCAAAATAACTGACAAAAAATGAATCTTTATTGAAATGTCAAATTACAGATAGTTCGATCAAAAAAATGTAGCTAAAACATACAAATTATAATACAATTATGCCAGCGTTTTTTTTTCTAATCCCCGAAAAACTTCTGAAAGGCCCTAAAACGGGCCCTATTTCGATTTTTCTTTTATCTAACGATTTCCTTTTATTGGTGTTTTTCAGTTTTGGGAAGAGGAAAAAGGAAAACTGTATATTCTGTATAGTCCCCATTCCAGAAACCGGAATCGCACACAGTTTGCTGAGAACGAAATCCCAAGTTGATATGGGCAGCTGCGAACAACACTTGTGAAAATGTCATGGGTGTTACCACCCCCGTAAACGTTTCAAGGCACATCCCAGCAAAAAATCCTTACTAAATAATGGGTTTTTAAAGTACTTTTGGTAGTCGTAACTACTTACAAAACTACTTACCCATTATATTAACAAGGGCATGTCGCACAAAATTACTAGCTATTCTATGACCACTAAAAAATAAGCTAAAATCTTCTATTTCTAATCAACGGTTTTAAAACTAGAATTTTTTATTTTCAATTTCAACACACTTCATACTTTTTTATTTTATTTTATTTCATTTAATTATACCCTACACCACTATGTGGAAAGGGTATTATGAGTTTGTTTTGGTAAAAATTCATGTAACACCGCGAAACATTCGTCGGAGACCCCCAATGTGGTATACCAATCATGATATCTCGATGAGATAAATCGATTTTGAGATGTGTGTCCGACCGTCCGCCTGTTCATTATAAGGCCTAATCCTTTACTTTTGAAAATGCTAAAACCGGCAAAAATAGTAAAAGTTGTAAACAGCTACCATATGAATTGTATGGTATCTGAAGTAAAGGAACGCTTTTCGAGTAAAAAGTGGTCAAACTCCAGCCTGCGAAATGGACCAAAAACAAAATATTTATCCAACTTTTTAGCGGCTCATTAGTTCGCAATAACAGTCAGATCAACGCGAAATTTTAAATAAGGTAAGAGTATATGACGAAGAAGAAGCTTGCAATTTGAGATGGCGATCAGATAATATTTAGAAGGTAAAATGGACCACACTTTTGTGTGAAAATTGTGAAAACTTTTAATATACAGCTTATATCTTTATTTATGGAAGATACATTCCGGGCAAGTAAGTACATGATAAGATAACAGAGTTGCAGCCTAATATAATTGTTCCACAAACATCCCATACGGGACAAGGGAGACTTCTCTCATACCAATGAGTGCACCCCGATTAATATTAGCTCAATGATAAGGGACCTTCTGTTTACTGCCGAGTCTGAACGGCGAGTCCAAAGACACCACTTGTAGAGTAGTTCTACATGGCTGAAATACTCAGGAAATGTCGCCAACATTACTGAGGAGTATTTTGCCACCGTTGAAGTTTTTGATGTTGCCTGGCCCGGGAATCGAACCCACGACCTTTAGTGTGCAAGGCGGGTATACACTTTTATTTGTTTGTAAAGTAATCATAAACACTAGAGTTGGGTAATCTAGTTCCTAGTTCCTTGTACTAGTTCCAAAACGTATGAGTAACATCATGAAATATAACGTGTGATATTAAGTATACGCAGTTTGTTCAAAGAAAAAATGTGGGCCATTGGAAGTGCGAAGTGAACTATATAGTTCCATATACTTCCTTTGGCACAACTCTAATAAACACGCTAGAGTTCGCAATTATATCTCAATAATCACGAAATTTTGCACGAGGTAAGTGTTTACGTAGAAGAAGATGCCTACAATTTTGGATGATGATCTGATATTATTTAGCGGTTTTATGGACCATTTCTTTTTTATGAATAATAAAAAAATATGTTTGGTCTATATGTTATTTCCTGGAGGGCAAATACCGGCAATGTAGCCGGTGACCTTTCCTTCTGATGCAAATTGCAATAACGTGTCTGCTAGATAACGGGTCTACTTCCTAATATGAGGCGCAAAGACCCAAAACGGCCTAATCCTCATTTTCAAAACAAGTGAGCAAAGGCTATAGTCGGGACGGGGCCGACCATGTGATACCCTACACCACTACCCCTGTGCATAAGGTTTTCACTGGTAAACATTTCTTTTAGGGAATATAAACCGACTACCACCAAAACTAATATGACCCTTTGTCTCTGGGACCCCATAAGCAACCAAAATTTCGTGACCATCCGATCAAAATTACGACCTGTAGCTTGATTGCAAAAAAATGGAAGAATTGGATGCATTACCGACTATTGTGGTATCTCTCTTGTTTGACCACCTTCGCCAACCTGCTTTACAACAATGTAAAGGTAATATTTTCTTCTTCCATTGACAGGCTTTGTCGTTGGAATACCCCTACTAAAAGCCAATATATTCACAAATAATAAAACTTTGAATTTGTCTCCAAATGAGTTTTTCCCCATTCCGATCCCTAAATATTATCCGGCTATCACCAAAATCAATAGGCTTCTTCCTATGTGCGACCCCCATTAACCCCTAAACTTTCATGACGATCCGATCAAAATTGCGACCTGTGGCGTGATTACAAACAAATCGGAAAATGGGATGCATTACCGACTATTGCGATATCTCTGTTGTTTGAGCAGCTACGACAACCTACTTTACATCGTTGTAAAGGTGATATTTTCTACTATCCTTGACAGGTTTTGCTTTTGATATACCTCTTAAAGAATCAGAGATATTGACTTTGAAATAAAACGTAGACCTTTTCTCCAAATAAATTTTTGCCCATTCCGACCCTTGAATATTATCCGACCATCATTAAAATCAGTAGGCTTCTTCCTCTGTGGGACCCCCATTAACCCCTAAACCTTCATGACGATCCGATCAAAATTACGACCTGTGGCGTGATTACAAAAAAAATCGGAAGTGAGATGCATTATCGACTATTGCCATATCTCTGCTATTTGACCACCTATGACTGTAACGACCAAAAGTCGCGGATTGATGCTCGTTTTTGGCCACATACAAATATGGATTTATTTTCTTTTGAATTTAATAGTTTTGTTAAATGAAATGTAATTTTATTTTATTATGCGTATTTAAAAAGAAAACAGGTGTTTATTTTGATTGATAAAAATTTATGAAATACAATAAGTACTTTAAGTTTATTAAATGTTAAACTAGTTTTAATTTCAAATTAACGGACAAACTGATCACCTAGTGACAAAGGAGAGTAACTAACATGCGGTACCCTGGCGGTCAATAGTCAAACGAATCAACATCAGTATACGATCAGCTGGGCTACCTGTGTTGGTGTGATGGCCAGCCGCCACCAGCGGGTATAAAAGGAAGTGCTGTGAAGACAATCGGGGCAGTCGTCTGTTGGCGGTTGTTTAGTCAAGTGGTGTGAAAACAAAACCTTGGCTTTTGTGGGAGTAGAGTAGATTGTAGTTTCTGCGTAGTCAAGTGGTGTTGCAAAACAAAACCTTGACTCTGTGGAAAAATAGAGTAGATGTAGTTTCTACGCGGTCGAGTGGTGTGAAAACGAACCTCGACACGCAGAAAAATTAGTGTTTGTCTCGTCGAGTGGGGTTTTAAACGAACCTCGACGCACCGTAGAAATAGTGTCTGTCTCGTCGAGTGGGGTGCAAACGAACCTCGACGCGCAGAAGAATTAGTGTTTGTCTCGTCGAGTGGGGTTGTAAAACGAACCTCGACGCACCGTGGAAATAGTGTCTGGCTCGTCGAGTGGGGTGTAAACGAACCTCGACGCGCAGAAGAATTAGTGTTTGTCCCGTCGAGTGGGGTTGTAAAACGAACCTCGACGCACCGTAGAAATAGTGTCTGTCTCGTCGAGTGGGGTGCAAACGAACCTCGACGCGCAGAAGAAGTAGTGTTTGTCCCGTCGAGTGGGGTTGTAAAACGAACCTCGACGCACCGTAGAAATAGTGTTTGTCTCGTCGAGTGGGGTGTAAACGAACCTCGACGCGCCGTAGAAATAGTGTCTGTCTCGTCGAGTGGGGTTGTAAAACGAACCTCGACGTTTCGACAACACCTCAGCGCGTACCCGACCGCCTCTGCATCATCCGGACGCCGGTGCCGTGCTTACGTCGCTGCAAAACGCCGTGCCTCCAGCATTTGTCGGGCCACGGCTGTGCCAAAACATATGCAATTGCACCGTCGTCATTCAACGAGTCGCTGCCATCCGTTCTGACGACAGATTCATCGAGCCGCTGCTGCGCTAAAGCCTGTGCCTACCGCCTTGTTCCCAATTTGCTGTGTCCCGCTGCCGCCGCGTACAAGCCTCCTCAAACCTGATTCGTCCAGCATATCATCTCGTGCCAAAATTTCTTCGTATAAACTTGCCCGACCATCTATGTACCAGTATATTTAGTGTTAAATAGGTGTAGTGTTAGTGTGATAAAACTTAGTTAATAAAGCGTGTTTATAACGTATTTTGAAAAAAAGGAAATCAAGTGATGTGTTTCTCTCTCTAATGTCTCTAAATCAAAAATAAATTTTTGTGACGACCCTGGCCCCGCTGAACCTACCCCAGCTTCAAAGTAGAAAATACGTCGTCACAATGGCGCCCGAGCAGGGACCTTAAAAAGAGAGAGCACATAAAATAAACGAAAAACTATTGGAAAAAACTTAATAAAATCAGGTGAAAGTTATACTAAAAAAAAAAAAACAAAAACAAAAATGACTATCAGAATAAGTGATTAATAAACAACCAAGAAAAAAATCGGGAAAATTGTTTATAAGCTTACGAGACCTTAAAAAAAAATTCAAGAAACGAAAACAGTGATACTAAAAACAGTGTGTTCATGATACAGTGCATTGAAAATACAAACAAAGGATAATACATATAACTAAATAGTGAAGAGCGGTGAAAAAAAATATTATTACCACGTAAAAAAGTTTAAAAACACCAACAGCTATGTTGCGAATGTCGTGGGCATATTCTTTAAGGCAAGAGGAACTAATCGCTTATTTGACGGAATTCGAAATCGATGCCACGGGAAAAGTGGACGACCTCCGCAAGAGGTGGGCGAAGTTCTTAGGTCTAGACCACGACGAAAAAGAATTATCCCGATTATTGGAGTTACAAACTAAGCATGACAGTTTGAATGCACCATCATCCTCGAATGGCCGATCTCCAGCAAAATTGACAGTTCCACAGAAAGAAGAAGGCGCAATACTTATATCACCGGTAAAAAGTGAAACCCCTAACGATCCCGTCTCCAACGTAGTGAAACCGCCCATTAATGGATCAGGTGAACAAAGCTTAAATCAAAATCAGTCGTTAAGAGCAGAATTCGAACGCCCTGTCACCAGTAAATCCAAGGCAGACCCCACTAGATTACAACCGCCACAACAAATTTTAGACCAAATCCATAAATGGAACGTGAAATTCGACAAGGGCAAGGATCCTTTAGAGTTCGTGGAACGGGTGGAAGAACTTGCCGTAATGTACAACATTGACTTACACCAACTAATAATTGTCATGCCGGAATTGCTTCGAGATAAAGCCCTGATCTGGCTCAGAAATAATAATAGCCATTGGGCAACCTGGAGTACCTTTAAAAGGGACTTCCTAAATTTCTTCCTTCCTCCGAGGTATTTCGAAAAATTGGGCGATGAGATCCGGAAAAGAATTCAAAGGCCTAGAGAGCCCTTCAAAGAGTATGTACTGGCTATCCAAAATCTCATGCAGCACTCCGAAATGGCAGAGGAGGAAAAATTGGAACGAATCTTTAGAAATTCACAACCAGAGTACCAATGGTATATTAAGCGGAAAGATTTCATGTCACTCACTGAATTGATAAAACTCACCGATGATCTGGAAAGTATACCAAATCCTGGACGCTACGAACCATCGAGATACCAGCTTAACCATGCTAGAAATAACGATCATCCCAGACAACACCTTTACCGAACGGAAGGACAAGATGAGAATACACAAGGGAACGAAAATGCCGAGGACTCACAAGAACAAGCCTCCTCAAGAGACACCACGAAAATGGCACCTCGTTTGAATGTGAAGACCACCGACTTACGGCGAAGGTGCTCATCGAAGGACGACTGGTTACCGCCACTGTGGATACGGGAGCCACTAGTTGCTTCATTAGAAAGGAATTTGTCGACGGATTGAAGAAAAAACCAATTTACAACAGACAAATAGCTAACGTTGTTCTGGCAGATGGCACTACGGTAAACATAACAAAATCCACGGATCTGCGTCTTACATTTGGAAATCAAAGCGCCACTGTGCCATTCCTAGTTATGCCACAATTCAAAGAGGACATACTACTAGGCTTAGAATTTATGAAACGATTCCCCACAATCATCCAGTGCGCCGGGCTCAGAGTGGAATTGGTTAAGTCATCACAACTAACAGAGCATTGCATTATTGCCGTTGAAGAAAGTGGTGTTCAAGATGAGGTAAGCAAACCGAGTGGATATAAAGGCAGTGTGTCACAGCATATTAACGTGAAGAATGACAAGCTCACGGACCAAGAACGAAAACGGGTTAACGATTTTCTGGCAAAAGAATTACCGAGTTTTCAGCGAATTCAAGGACTCTCCAACATTGCCGAACATAAAATTGTAATGACCGACGATCGTCCAATAAAACTGCGATATGCTCCACGGAATCCGGCGATGCAAGCAATAATCGATGCGGAAGTCAACAAACTGATCGAACGCGGGTGTGTTGAGCCGTCAAAGAGCCCATATAGTTTTCCCATAACACTGGTCCGAAAGAAAAATGGGGACTGGCGCACCTGCATGGATTTCAGACAACTGAACAAACGATCAGAACCCGATGCGTATCCGTTACCAAGGGTGGACACTATTTTAAACCGGTTAAGGAACGCGCAGTTTGTGAGTAGCCTGGATTTGAAAGACGGGTACTGGCAGATCCCCCTGGCAAATGAGAGCAGGAAATATACAGCATTCGCCGTAGCTGGAAAAGGACTTTACCAATGGAAAGTCATGCCCTTTGGTTTACACTCAGCACCGGCAACTTTCCAGCGTGCGCTCGATAGCGTGATAGGTCCAGAAATGGAACCTCACGCTTTCGCCTATTTGGACGATATTATCGTCACAGGAAGAACCTTCCAGGAGCATCTGGAAAATTTGCGGGAAGTATTTAGGCGGCTTCGTGCGGCTAACCTAAAAATCAATGCAGACAAATGTGAGTTTTTCCGAAACGAGACCAAGTATCTAGGGCATGTGGTGAGTAGCGAAGGCATAAAAACAGATCCGGAGAAAGTGGCAGCTATCGCCGAAATGAAAGCCCCAACCTCAGTCAAAGAGGTACGCAGATTTTTGGGGGTAGCATCATGGTACCGTAAATTTGTGCCTCAATTCGCGACCGTCTCACAGCCATTAACCAGTCTTCTGAAGAAAGGAAAGCATTGGAAGTGGGGACCAGAGCAGCAAGCTGCATTTGTGGCACTAAAAACAAAACTCACGGAGGCACCAGTGCTTGCATGTCCAGACTTCAACAAACCATTTTCTCTCCAGACGGATGCCAGTGATTATGGCCTTGGGGCTGTACTCACGCAAGAACTAAACAACGAAGAACGAGTCATAGCGTATGCCAGTAGACATTTAAATGGTGCGGAAAAAAACTACTCGGCTACGGAAAAAGAATGTCTGGCTATTATTTGGGGTATTCGCCAAATGAGGCCGTATTTGGAAGGATATAAGTTTGTTGTTGTGACGGATCATCTTGCCTTAACATGGCTAAACTCAATCGAAAACCCTTCAGGCAGACTTGCACGCTGGGCTCTGGAATTGCAACAATATACTTTCGATGTGAGATATCGAAGAGGGAAACAAAATGTGGTTGCAGATGCGTTGTCGAGACAGCCCGTGGAGAGACTGGAGTTAGCCACTATTAAAGAAAATGACTGTACGTGCCCTTGGACTAACAAATTGAGAGAAGGTATCCAGAAGGATCCGAAGAAGTACCCGGATTATGCCATTATAGAAGGTCAGGTGTATCGTCATTTGCCCCAACAAATAAATGAGGATGATTGTATACCCTGGAAACTTTGTGTACCAACATCCTCTCGAAATCAGGTCTTGATAGAAAACCACGACAGCCTAGCAGGTGGACATATGGGAGTCAGAAAGACAAGTCACAAGGTAGCCAACCGATATTACTGGCCGGGTATGTTCCAGGATATTAAGAGGTATGTGAGGAAATGTGACTCGTGCCAAAGATTTAAAACCAGTCAACAACAACCGGCGGGAGAAATGCTAACCAGAACACCCGAAGAACCATGGGCTACAATCTGTGCAGATTTTGTAGGACCGCTTCCTAGGTCTACCCATGGCAACACGATGCTCCTTGTCATAGTAGATCGGTTCACCAAATGGACAGAATTAATCCCCCTTCGTAAGGCCACAACAGAAGGATTAATTAAGGGTTGCCGAGAAAGAATAATCGCGCGTTATGGAGTTCCCAAGATGCTGATAACAGACAATGGGGCACAATTCACGAGTAAGCAGTTTGAAAAGTTTCTTCGAGAGATGGGAATACGGCACCAACTCACCGCGCCTTATACGCCTCAAGAAAATCCCACAGAGAGGGCCAACAGGACGGTGAAAACCATGATTGCCCAAGTTTCACGGCAGAAACATAATCGATGGGATGATGCGCTACCCGAAATAATGCTGGCCATAAACACAAGCGTGTCCGAATCTACTGGATATTCGCCTGCTTTCTTGACGCAGGGCCGCGAACCCAGATTACCACAGGCCCTGTATGATCAGGTCACGATAGAAACAGGCACAAGGGTGATTCCACCGGAGGACAGAGCGGCGGAACTTAAAGAAATATTCGTTATTGTTAGGCGTAATCTGTCCAAAGCGGCCCAAACACAAAAGAGGCATTATAATTTACGACGGCGTGCGTGGAAACCAAAAATTCTAGCAAAAGTGTTATTACGACTACATCCGCAATCCAAAGCCATAGATAGCTTTGCTGCCAAACTGGCTCCTAAGTACGGAGGCCCATATGTAGTGAAAGCATACAAGTCGCCGGTAATCGTGGAAGTCAAGGGAAGCAACAATGAGGTCCGAGTAGCACATTTGAGTGGACTGAAACCATACTGCGAATAAAAAAAAATAATAATAATAAATAAATAGCTATATAGATATGTAATACAACTTAGAAGAGGCATAGAAAGACTCCCACTGCAGTAGAGTAGTTGTATCATACCCATTCAATTTGACTAAGGTAAATACATCCCACTAACTAATGTAATTCTCTTCTCCCATCGTTGTAGATTTAATCCGGAGTAAAGGAATAGTGGCAACAAGATTCGTAAGATAGAATAAGAAACTATATATATAACATTTCCACGTAAAGAATCATCAACTGACATACGAATATGGAGCAAGAGAGTCCTAATACGAAGAAATTTAAAGAGTCGAGAAAGAGGTTCAGGGAACACATGGAACGAGTAGAAGCCCAAAGGCGGAGAGCCATTTTCATTGAGGATGATGTGGGTCCTAGCACCAGTCGGAAGGCTCGCCAATGAAATTTTAAGCCATGGAACCCCCAACCCCGAGCCCCACCAACTTCCACTGAGTGTACAAATAATATATTCTTTAGAATTTTCGAGACGGGTCATGAGAACAGCCCAACCAATGATCCTGAGAACAAAACTGAAACGTTCGTAGAGAATAAATCTAACATGGAAAATATTCCACGAACGCCGACATACATAGTGGGTAGCGAATCCTCACAAGATAACGGAGGGGCGTCCGTTCCAGCCACACCAACTACGTCTGAATGTTCCCAGTTGCCCGGAACCCCGGGGAAAACATATGTCCATGAGTCAGATGAGGAATCGACCATACCCCGGTCCGAGTCAAAGAGAGGTGAAGGGTCATCCACAACAATGGACGAAGACGAAGATGTGCTAAGAAGCCTGTATGGTTATGGGGATAACACCATCACACTACGTTCCCCATCACCAAGGCCGCCCTCCAGTTCAACGTCTATAGATTCCGACGATGAAGACTATAGCCCCCCCACGCCACCACCAAAAAGGGGACTGGGTTTTATAAAACAAACCGACCGACAGTACCGTTATTTGGGATGCAAGTGTTACGAGCGGACGGTAACCGTAAAGTTGTTGGTACCCGACGGGAACCAATCCCCGGTTCGGGCCTTAAATGACCAAGAACAGGTAGCGTTGGTAAGACCACATACAAGTAGTGAGAACGAGCAATCAGGCGAAACATCCGGTTTGGAGGCCCCGTTACCCAATGGAACTGAAAGCGAAAATCCGGGAACGCCGACCGTATTGCACTCATCTGTAGTAACGCATGAAGAAGATTCTCGATCCTCAGCCGCTACCTTCGAAACCGTCTCGGAAACTCCCAGTCAGAACTTGTGGAAACAGTGGGAGAAATTGGTGGACGGGCCTAGTCCAGTGGCCATTGAAGTCTCGGGTACTGGAAGTCAGGAGTCACCCTGGGTTAAAATGCCAGTGGGCAGAGATATCTCCACAAACCATAATACCGGTACGCCGCAAAAACGCGCAGAAAATAAGAGCAACCGAGGGGATTCTCCGTCACCAACCGCTACGCCGGACTCATCCACCAGTCCCTCATCGACCTCATCATCCACCAGTTCCTCATCTACCCCATCATCTACCAGTGTCCCATCTACATCATCAAACAACGGGACCCCATCGACATCTGTCAACGTTGCACCGCCCGTGGTCAGGTCACCGGCATCTACTACGTTCACCGCATCGAATCGGCAGACTGTGACGACATCTCCCAAAAACTATTACAACAGTATGTCATATATAAATGAAATTTTCATCCCGATTGCCGAGACTAATCCCGAAGAACCGACGTCAACCACGGCCACATTAGTTGCCCCACAGCCAACATCGCCAGAAAACACCGGGCCTACCGAAAATTGGAAACCTGTAGAGGAAAAACATTTTTCACCAAACATTAAAAAACAGGTAGACAAATTATTAAACATAAAAAAGGAAGGCCAACGGTACCGCAAGTTAATTAAAACACAAGGAAAGCAATACCGCATCAATATAGCCAAAAATGGAGAAGTGAAGGTCCATTTTCGACCCTCTGCTGAGGCCTCCAACCTTCGATCCGGTTCGCCATAGACGAAAGATAACTGAATGGTAAGAGGCGAATACCACCGATAAGTTTCCTCTATGCTTCCGACCGTTAAATGCAACAGCCGAGTGAAAGCTTTCTCCGGAAACGAACAAAAATCAGAGGGAAGAAGAGAGGCAATGTAACGACCAAAAGTCGCGGATTGATGCTCGTTTTTGGCCACATACAAATATGGATTTATTTTCTTTTGAATTTAATAGTTTTGTTAAATGAAATGTAATTTTATTTTATTATGCGTATTTAAAAAGAAAACAGGTGTTTATTTTGATTGATAAAAATTTATGAAATACAATAAGTACTTTAAGTTTATTAAATGTTAAACTAGTTTTAATTTCAAATTAACGGACAAACTGATCACCTAGTGACAAAGGAGAGTAACTAACATGCGGTACCCTGGCGGTCAATAGTCAAACGAATCAACATCAGTATACGATCAGCTGGGCTACCTGTGTTGGTGTGATGGCCAGCCGCCACCAGCGGGTATAAAAGGAAGTGCTGTGAAGACAATCGGGGCAGTCGTCTGTTGGCGGTTGTTTAGTCAAGTGGTGTGAAAACAAAACCTTGGCTTTTGTGGGAGTAGAGTAGATTGTAGTTTCTGCGTAGTCAAGTGGTGTTGCAAAACAAAACCTTGACTCTGTGGAAAAATAGAGTAGATGTAGTTTCTACGCGGTCAAGTGGTGTGAAAACGAACCTCGACACGCAGAAAAATTAGTGTTTGTCTCGTCGAGTGGGGTTTTAAACGAACCTCGACGCACCGTAGAAATAGTGTCTGTCTCGTCGAGTGGGGTGCAAACGAACCTCGACGCGCAGAAGAATTAGTGTTTGTCTCGTCGAGTGGGGTTGTAAAACGAACCTCGACGCACCGTGGAAATAGTGTCTGGCTCGTCGAGTGGGGTGTAAACGAACCTCGACGCGCAGAAGAATTAGTGTTTGTCCCGTCGAGTGGGGTTGTAAAACGAACCTCGACGCACCGTAGAAATAGTGTCTGTCTCGTCGAGTGGGGTGCAAACGAACCTCGACGCGCAGAAGAAGTAGTGTTTGTCCCGTCGAGTGGGGTGTAAACGAACCTCGACGCGCCGTAGAAATAGTGTCTGTCTCGTCGAGTGGGGTTGTAAAACGAACCTCGACGTTTCGACAACACCTCAGCGCGTACCCGACCGCCTCTGCATCATCCGGACGCCGGTGCCGTGCTTACGTCGCTGCAAAACGCCGTGCCTCCAGCATTTGTCGGGCCACGGCTGTGCCAAAACATATGCAATTGCACCGTCGTCATTCAACGAGTCGCTGCCATCCGTTCTGACGACAGATTCATCGAGCCGCTGCTGCGCTAAAGCCTGTGCCTACCGCCTTGTTCCCAATTTGCTGTGTCCCGCTGCCGCCGCGTACAAGCCTCCTCAAACCTGATTCGTCCAGCATATCATCTCGTGCCAAAATTTCTTCGTATAAACTTGCCCGACCATCTATGTACCAGTATATTTAGTGTTAAATAGGTGTAGTGTTAGTGTGATAAAACTTAGTTAATAAAGCGTGTTTATAACGTATTTTGAAAAAAAGGAAATCAAGTGATGTGTTTCTCTCTCTAATGTCTCTAAATCAAAAATAAATTTTTGTGACGACCCTGGCCCCGCTGAACCTACCCCAGCTTCAAAGTAGAAAATACGTCGTCACATGACAACCTAATTTACATCGTTGTAAAGGTGATATTTTTTACTTTCCTTGCCAGATTTTGCTTTTGATATACCTCTTAAAGAAACAGAGATATTGGCTTTGAAATAAAATGTTGACTTTTCTCCGAATAAGTCTTTGCCCATTCCGACCCCTAAATATTATCCGACCATCACCAAAATCAATATGCTTCTTCACCTGTGAGACCCCCATTAACCCTGAAATTTTCGTGACGATCCGATCAATATTGCGACCTGTAGCGTGATTTCCAAAAAAATAGAAAAATGGGATGTATTACCGACTATTGCGATATCTCCGTTATTTGGTTACCTACGCCGACCTAGTATGCATCATTGTAAAAACGGGATCTTCTACTTTCATAGTCAGGCTTTGTTTTTGGAAATTTTTCAACCAAAGCTGTGATATTTGTCAATATAATTAAAATCGCAAAAATGAAAATTGGGGTTTAATTTGCTACTATTGCGATATCTTCGTTGTTTGGTAACCTACGAGCACCTACTTTACATCATTAGAAAGGTGATATTTTCTGCTTTCATTGTCAGGTTTTGCTTTTGGTATACCCCATATAGAAGCTGAGATATTGGTTTTTGAAAAAAAAAAAAACGTTGTCTTTTTATCCACCTAAGTTTTTTGCCCTTTCCGACCCCTAAATATTATCCGACCATCACCAAAATCAATAGGCTTCTTCCCCTCCGGGACCCCCATCAACATCCAAAATTTCGTGACGATCTGTTAAAAATTGCGGCCTGTAGCGTGATTACAAGGTTTAGATGGACAGACGGACGGACGGACGGACGGACTGACGGACGGACACACATAGCCAGATCGACTCAGCTCGTCGAGACATTCATTTTGATATATATAAGTATGGGTCTACGACCATTATTTCGATGCGTTACAAACTTTTTGGCCAAAACCAACTTATAATACCCTCCCCACATAGTGGTGTAGGGTATACAAATCATACTGAATATGCTACTGGAACCGGAATCTTTTAAAATATATACAAAAAATCCCTATTGCATAATTTGATCCTATGTGATATACATATATGCTGAAAACTGTCGTCTATGGAATGTTCGAAAAAATGTGGATGGCATAACGGCCTAAGCCGCTTAGGCCAAATCAAATACATTAAATAAACCAGTAAGGAAAGGATCAAAGTCGGGCGGGGCCGACTATATGATACCCTACACCATTGTGAATAGGTAAAATATATATATAAGGGAGCTAAATCCAAATGTGAACAGATTACGATATAATTTGGCACATATACATATTTCTAGACCAAACACCGTCACACATTCCAAATTTCATCAAAATTAGATATACATAGCGTCTTTGGTGCATCAAATACCTTAAATCGGGCGAAAATATATATGGAAGCTATATCCAAATCCGAACCGATTACGATAAAATTTGGCACTCTTATTTCTAGACCAAATTCCGTCACACATTCCATATTTCATTGAGATCGGACATATATAACGTCTTTCGTGCACCAAATACCAAAAATCGGCCAAAAATTTATATTGGAGCTATATCCAAATCTGAACCAATTTTGATATAATTTGGTACATTTATCTATAGACCTAATTCCGTGACACATTCCAAATTTCATCAAAATGGAAAGATACAGCGTGTTTGGTGCATCAAATACTTCAAACCGGCCGAAAATATGTATGGGAGCTATATCCAAATCTGAACCGATTTCGATATAATTTGGCAAATTTATCTATACACATTCCAAACGTCATCAAAATTGGACAGACGCAGCGTGTTTGGTGCATCAAATACCTCAAATCGAAAATTTATATGGGGGCTATATCCAAATCTGAACCGATTTTCACCAAAAGCAATAGCGTTCTTCATTAGGCTAAAAAAATTTTCAGCCAAATCGAACAATAAATGCGACCGTTGAGAACGGACGGACATGCATAAATCGACTCAGAAAGTGATTCTGTGCATATCCCTAGAAGGTACTATGGGTCTATCTCTTTTCCTTAGGCATGTTACATACAAATGCACTAACACATAATACCCTTACCACAGGGTGGTGTAAAAAATATGTGTGGGTTAGGTCAAAAACGCATGTTACGTTTAAATCAAGAGTATATTTGAAAAATAAATTAAGATAACTATGGGTGTTCAAATGTTTAATTTTCCTGAAGTGAAAAGTTGAATCATCTACAACTGGAATGCAATTGGACTTAGCAAGGGAGTATATGCAGTTTTATCATTAGATTTTATAAAATCTCTGCCGACTCCAGTCAAACTACAAAAGACAGCAATGGCCCTATTGTCTTAGTATTCATGACCTTATCACTAACAAGTCATTCATGTATACCTAGAATGAAGAAAAAGCTTCAAGTGGCACACAGGAAAAATTTCAGATACACAGTCAACAATTCGAAAACACTGTTGCTATCGGTAGAACTTTGCGACAATTTTATTTTGTTTGCTACCTTGCAGACAAATTTCATTAATACAGAATTCAAAAACATTTTAATTTTACCGACTTTTGTGGGTAAGCAAAAAATGTTTTAGAAAATCCCACTACTTGCCACACATTTCTACCATGAGATCAAGATGATTAACATAAAACAAATATTACAACTAGTATTTATTTATTAGCTAATAATTATTAATTATTTAAAAAAAAAACTAATAAAATATTTTAAAAACGTATTTTATTTTAACTTTGTTTTTCTCAGAACCATTTTTTGGGCTTAGGACGTTTCGGTGCTGAGCGCCTCATATATAATGGATTTTGTGTGGAAAACCACAATTTCCCATTCCCAGTTTTTGCATTTTTGCAAATTACAAAGTACCCTAGCGTATTAATTGTCCAATTGGTTTTTATACATAAATTGCAGCATGGGCCGCTTTGCCACCTTTTTTCAAAACGATTCCCCAGCTAGGCAACATCAAATTTGCAACGGTGGCAAACTACCCTTCAGTAATGTTGGCGACATTTTTTGAGCCAACTCATAACTTCAATGTCAGCGCAAAAAGCGTTTGTCATGAAGAAAATACATTTCTGTGGCCAAGAATCCGCGTTAATGTACAAAAACACATTTGCATTTGAAAAACGATAAGTTCTAGGACAGAGAAGCCATTACATAGTCGATACGACCGAAGATTTGCTTTACCACCAATGAAACCAGGTAACGTAATTTAGTGACTATGTGGGTTCGAGTCCTTGGCTTTCCTTTTTCTCTTGCAAATAATTTCAGATCATCAAGCTTAACTCTAAACGAGAAAATTAAAATAAAATATTTATACTTTACAAAACAATGTGGAAAGGGTATTATAAGTTTGTTTCGTGTAACATCGCGAAGTATTCGCCATAGACCCCTTTGCCATTGTTTCCTATCTTGAGAGATAAAGTGATCCAGCTATGTGTGACAATCTGCCCATTAACAATTGTAATAAAACTCCGTGCCTCAATTACGGACCGATCGTTACGAAGTTTTGTGGAGAGGTCGGTTTCCGACCAAAAGTGACCCCATTAGCTGTTGGTTATGATCGTAAGGTGTGAAATGGACCAAACCCAAAATTTGTACGCGATTTTGTTGCGGTCATGTAGATCGCAGTAATATTCCGATCGGCGTGAAATTTTTAGAATGATTTGAGTTGAAGGCAAAGAAGAAGCTTGTAATTTAACATGATGATCAGATAATAAATACCGGATTTAATGGACCAAAAAAGTAGGCTTTATATTTTTTTGAATTTCGGAGGGGTACCTCACTGGCCCTATATTTTAAAAACGGTTTTTTGCAAAAGTTATGAGCGTATCGGTTCGAAAATAATTTACGGGGCATCGGTGGTCGAATCTCCAACCCTAAGTAATTATTCCGGGACTAAAGACCCGACCACGTCCACTTGTTTAAATATCTTATATCTCCGAAACATCCAAACCGACTGCCATGTAATTTTCAGATGATGCACAGGGATGGCCCTTGGTGGAACTAGGCTATATATTTTGTTGAATTTCGGAGAAGCGGGTTACACCAGTGCCATATTTATACCCCATACCACAATGTGGAAAAGGGTATTATAAGTTTGTTTTGGTAAAAATTCATGTAACACCGCGAAATATTCGTCGGAGACCCCCAATGTGGTATACCATTTTTCATATCTCGACGAGATAAGGCGATTTTGAGATGTGTGTCCGTCCGTCAGTCCGTCCGTCTGTCAATTATAAATTGTAAACACGCTCCAGGCCGCAATTGTATGGAGGTCGGGTTCAGATCAGAATAGATCCCTATTCTTATTGGTGATGATCGTGAAATATTTAGCGGGTGAAATGGACCAAAAACATAATATTTATCCAATTTTGTAGCGGCTCTGTAGGTCTCAATAATAGTCCGATAAACGCATAATTTTAAATGAGGTAAGAGTATATCACAAAGGAGAAGCTTGCAATTTGAGATGGCGATCTGATAATATTAAAAGGACCAAGACTTTTGTGTGGAAATTGTGAAAATTTTTAATATACAGCTTATATCTTAATTCCTGGAAGTGGCATTCCGGACAAGTGAGATATACTTGAAAGTGGAACGCTTGACCTTTCAATTGATGCCAATTATGTTGGTGTGCATGATCAGATAACAGAGTTACAGCCTAATATATTCCGTTATTTGTTTGTAGTGTAATAATAAACTCGCTAGAAGTCGCAATTATACGTCAATAGTCACGAAATTTTGCTCCAGGTGAGAGTATAGGTCGAAAAAGATGCCTACAATTTTGAATGATGATCTGATATTCTTTAGCGGGTGAAATGGGCCATTACTTTTGTATGAAAAATATAACAATTTTATTTTTGGTCGATATTTTAATTCCTTGAGGACATGTATATTTCGCAAAGTAGCCTACATATGGGAAAAAACTACTGACCTTTCCTCTGATTTAAATTGCAATAAAGTGTTTCCTAGATAACGGGTCTACTGCCTAATATATAATGGGTTCTGTGTAGGGGACCCCATTTTTATCCCATGCTACATATTGTCTCTCCAAAAGTTTATGTAACACCACGAAATATTCGTCCTAGACCCCTTATTTGGTATGCCAAAATTCATATCTCGACGAGATAAAGCGATTTAGCGATGTGTGTCCGTCCATTAAAAATTTTAAACAAGCTTAAGGCCGCAATTATGGACCGATTGCAACGAATTTGTTAAGGAGGTTGGGTTCGGGCCAGAATAGAAATGATTAGTTTTTGGTGATGATCGTGAAGTGCTCAGGGGATAAAATGGACCAAAAACATAATTTTAACCAATTTTGTAGCGGCTCTGTAGGTCAGAATAATAACCCGCAAAATTTTAAACAAAGTTTGAGTTTATGATGAAGAAGAAGCGTACAAACCAACGTGAAGATCAGATAATACTTAGCGGGTTAAATGGACTGAAAATTTTGTGTGAAATCAGTAAAAATTTCAATAACGTAGCGGTTAAACAACGGAAGTAGTAGTACTACATAAGTGGGTTTGATGACATTTTACGTGAACTAAATTTTCCTTTCCTGCTACAAAAATGTCTTTGTCATGCTAGATAACTTTTTGGTTTTGGTCATAAGTATTATACATTACATCTCTGATTTTTGATAATTAAATTTTCACAATCATTGAAAAGAAGTTCCGTAGAGAGCGATTGTCCAGGGATAGTGGTATAGGGTATCCCATGGTCGGCTCGGTCCGACTATAGACTTTTCTTACTTGTTTTTGAATAAATTAGTTTTGTTCTTTTTTCGGGTTGATGCATGAAAGTAACATGAAATTTAGTTTTAGACGAAAGTTGTTAAAAGAAGAAATATTCTGCATAAAATTTCACTATAAGTCCCAGAACAAACTTAAAAACAGTAAAACACTTTGTGAAGAAAATGACGTTACAAAATTAGATATTATAGGTAGAAATTATTTGTTTAACTTTTAGACTCTTAATTAAAATTTATTCCATTCTGAGTGAAAATCTCCTAAAATACTTCACTTTTTGGGGATTGTGTCAAAAGAAGAAATATTCCAAATCAAATTTTATTATGAGTCTCTGAACAAATGAAATTTGTAGCTATAATATTTAACATCTCCCGATGCTTTTGGTTTTTATATATGATTTAGGACCATATTCTACCGTTTTTATTCACATTTTCGTTATCTGCGGTCACAAAATATATTTTATTGATGTTTTTCATTATAAATTCTTTCAGAAGATTATGTGTGCTCGATCCAAACTGTTTTTGAAATGTCTATGGTGAATATATATAGGGAAAATATTGACAACCCAGATCGGACTTTGTAAAATTACGTATTTTAGTACTATAAACTAAAATAAAGTCATTAGGATAAGTCGTAGGTTCCTGATATTGTATGTGAAAATTTGGGGATAGTCTACGGCTATTGTCCAGTGAATATATATCTGACATACATCCGTGATTTTGGCATGGTCTAAATACTATAACGATGGCAGCTACTCCTGCTCTGACAAAATTGACTGAATTAAAAACGGTAGAATATGGTCCTAAATCATATATAAAAACCAAAAGCTTCGGGAGATGTTAAATATTATAGCTACAAATTTCATTTGTTCAGAGACTCATAATGAAATTTGATTTGGAATATTTCTTCTTTTGACACAATTCCCAAAAAGTGAAGTGTTTTAGGAGATTTTGACTCAGTATGGAATAAATTAGATTAGATATATAGTTTGTTCTGGGACTTATAGTGTAAATTTGTGCAGAATATTTCTTCTTTTACCAACTTTCGTCTAAAACTAAATTTCATGTCACTTTCATGCATCAACCCGAAAAAAGAACAAAACTTATTTATTTAAAAAAATATTTTAGTGTTTTGTTGGCAAATTTGATGTATATATTTTCTTGATATATATTGTAAATACATATTTCATTTATTCGGCGACTTATATTGAAATTTGATGGAGAATATTTTTGTCTTTCACATCTTCTGTCTAGAATAAAGCTTTGTGGGACAAAACTTAATAAACTCAGATAAAGCACAACATTAACCCTAAAATGGGATTCTACTTTTGGCAGATTCCTGACGTTTAGGTACGATTTAGAGTTTTGGTGTATTTGGGGGCCTATAGTAAAATTTTATGACAAATAATTTTGTAGAATATTCTGATCTGATACGATCTCATTTTAAAGGAGTTTTTAAATGTTTTTGAAAAAAAATGGACCAAAAAGACCCCTTTAGTGACTCGCATGAGGATGAATTTTTTCCATAAAAAGATACCTCGCATTGTTGTCAGTAATATTGCAAAAGACACTTAATACCTAAAATTCGAGTATTCCAAGGAACCTGATGTCGAATATTTCACAACCTGTTGGAAGTAGGCTATATATTTTGTTGAATTTCGGAGGAGCGGGTTACACCTGTGCAATATTTTTTATATGCGCTTTATATGTTAAACTTAGGAACGTGTCCGATCCTGACCCTTTCCGACAAGGGCAAAACATATAGAAAAAGGCGATATACAACCATTTTCTTGGTATCATACGACGTGTTTTAACTTGTACTATCATTCTGTAACAAAAACGCGATTTCCAAAAAAAAGTGGACTTACGGCCTTTTCCGACGGAGCAGACGATATGATCGTTGTTCTGAAATTGAATGAAATTAAACTTAGTCTAGGGAAGAACACTTCTAAGTGGTTACCAATGGAAAGCACCTATGGTGCTCTTCCATGCTGTTACTCTTCTGAGTACTTAACAAGTAGTACTTATATAGAACTTAACTTATGGAAAACTATGATAGAAGTACATCTAGATTCAGTTATATAGAGAGTCTTCTGTGAGCGCAGACACAGAAGGTCTTCTGGATTGAGGACTTTCGCAGATGGACTTCAATGAAGGCTTCCACACAAAGTATTCTGAATGTAATTCCATAGCAATCGTAGAGGGAAGACGTCCATAGACAAACTTTTGGGAGAACTTAGTGCGTCTACATCAGTGTTAATCACCACTGGGCTCGCGAGCCGTGTCTGTGTGAACACACACAATCTCAATTGTGGTGAGTTTCAAACTTTGAACTTTGCTCTCACCACCGATCATCTTCTTTGTTTTAGCAATGAATTAACGCACACGATGTTTATCTAGAGCATAGCCGACCAAGAAGAGGGCACACAAAATTCTCAATATTTGCAACTTTTGACAGTGTGTTAGTAACGTTGTATGCACGCATGCTGCAAAACAAAAACAAATCGAAACATTTGTGTGCTCTTTCGTTGCGTTCGGGTCGTGTGTGTGTGAATTGCCGAAAAACTTCGTAACTTTAACAATATCAAAGCACGACATTGATCTAGAGAGGGATAGATAATCTCGTGTGTGTGCCCAACACAAACGCAGCGATTGAATTTGTTGTTGCTGGTGAACACTGGTCTCCATACAGCTTATTTACGACTTATGTATATACGCCTCACCTGCAAATTATATTTACGCCTTATAGGTATATCGATTTTTATGTCTTATATACGCTTTGTACGAGGCTTATATACATACATACGCCTTATGCAGGTCTTATACTTTTTATATACGGCTATATAAGCCCTGTTTATGGCTTATATACGCCTTATTATACGGTTTATATACGGCATATACATATCTGCCTTATACACGGATTATATACGCCTTATGTATGGCTTATATACACCTTACATATTATTTACATACGCCTTGTATACGACCTATACACTGCCGTATATAAGAAACCACAAACAAGACTTCTTATTGAACAAAGAAGAAGGTGTCAGTGGTGATTCACCATAATTCTTGACATAGTGTTTTGTTTTCCTTTTGCTCCCGTCATATCCGTATCTATTTAAATTTATGATTGCTCCATTTCCTATTTTTTCGCTATGAAATTTTCATTCTCTTCAGTCACTCTGGTTTTTTCGGTTTGGTTTGAAAAGTCTTCGTCCGGTTGTGTGGAGGAAGGGGGCGTATAGAACAAACCAACTACTTCGTTGGTGGTTTTCAGTTATTGAGCCGGTGACCTCTATGCCTGAATCACACTTTATCACTGGAATGACGATGCGTTGCGTTCACGACTGGTAGCAGTCATCACTTGGCTGGTTGGTTGTTCTGTTACTTGGCAGCCTGAGAAGTGGTTTGGCTAAGTTCAGTGGTATGATATGGAACCATAGCAGTAGCAGCGTCAGTCAGTAATGGTATGTGGTTTGGCTTTAAACAATTTTTGCATGGGATTTAATTTTGACAGTTCAATGATATATTGTTAAATGCACCCTGTGGATTGGAAATGAATAACAGCAGTGGCAAAAGTGACAGCAACAAAATCATCTACAATGATGCACAGTGTACAAAAATGTAAGGTTCAATTTTTATCTTTTTTAAACCCTGCACCATATAATGGGGGTATACATATCGGTAAAGATCCATGTTTTGATACAGCCACCACAGAACGTACCTTCCGACTTACGGTATTTTGAAGGTTTTAGCCACATTATTCAGCCGAAATGGTTGAACATTTATATTCAGTTTTAGATAGCTGGTTCTCAAATTGGAATTTTAACGATATCGCCTAATAGGAACACGATATGAAGCGATAAACTAAACCATAGGAAATTTTTCCATTTTACTTCAATACCGGTTGCGATGGAGGGAAAAAATTCGACCCAGCCAAACTAAACGCCATTCGTACTTGTTTCAACTTCTAGAAGCCACAGAAGATCTAGCTTTTCAGTGCGACATGTGGTCGTAATTAGTTACGACTAACAAAAACTGCTATAAAAATCCCGTTATTTGCTCACTGTGCCGACAGCAGTGTAAGTGCTATTAACCGCAGCATAAAAACGACAACGACATCCTTGGTAGTGCAAAAAAGTGCAGAAAAAAACATCTCCACTCTTCAAATTTTTTTCTATCATAAATTCATTGTTGTGTGAATCGAAAACGGGTGGTCCATTAAGTCTTTCACCATTATGGATGGCCGTGGGTGTAATAAGTTTCGCTTCTTAACACAATGATTGTAGCGGGTGCTACTACAACCTTCCCTTCAAGTTTGGTCATTTGAAATTCATAAATCCATTATTTTGCAATTTACAAAATGAAGAATGTGGTGGAATAAATAAAATAAATGTTTAAATTATGAAAAATTATTGTAAATTGAGATTAAGCTAGACACGCCAAAAAATGGAAGAACTACAACAGTGAAGAAGATTAATATTCCGCTAGCATTGTGTTTTTACTTCCAAAAATGATCCACAAAGTGCAAAATAATAGCCTACATCTTTAGCGGTTTATGGTCTTGAAATGTAATCTAATGTTTGTATAGTAAATAGAAAAATTTCTGTACGTTTGTTTGTTTTTTTTTTGTGCATTATAGACACAAAAACCCTCCACCATAAAATAGAGGGCATAATTAATTTTTCATTCGGCTTGTAACACATCGAAATATGCCACTCCGTCCGTCTGTTGAAACAAAAAAAGCTCGCAATTTTTAAGATATAGCTTTGTAATTTGGTATATAAGTTTCTATTGCTCCTAGTATGTTTGGTATTGAAAATGAACTACATAGGTTCCCTTTTTGATATAGTCCCCACAGACCGATACCTCCAGAGTTTCGGTATTTTTACGGTTTTAGCCTCATTATCACACTGAATTGGCTGAAATTTGGTACTTAGTTTTCGTTGGGGAGGTAAAAAAACTTTCCACCTACATATGAGGCGCTCAGCGCCAAAACGGCCTAACCCACATAGAAATGATTCGGAGAAAAACGAAGTTGAAAGAAAACAAATTTTTAAAATATTTTTATGATTTTTTTATTAATCATAAATACATATTAGTTGTAATATTTGTTTTAGTTTAATCATTAGGTATTAGTTTACATAGATAAAGACTGTTTTAAACAGTTAATAAAAAATTAAAGTGGCTTAGGCCGTTTTGGCATCCATTAAAAAATATATATTGACAGGAACTGAGGGTTAGGCCATTTTGTCTCCATTTATTAAAACAACAAAAGTTCTTCAGGTGAGTAATAAAAGAAACTGTGAGCTTTTTAATTGATTTACTTGCTGGATTTCCTTTTTGAAATATCAACTTCTTGAATAAAACATTTATACCCTAGACAGACGGCAGAGTTAATTTGCATTAAAAATTTCCTAATTTGAATTAAATTTTCGCCCTGACAGACGATAGTTTCTGCATTTATGAAACAGCTGTTTGTGTTGTTTGTTTGTACCCAGCAGACCATTTCATAAAGCTTTACAAAAGTTCGACAAAATATGCGAAACAAATACACTTTCTACTATTGACCTTTTCACCACGATGATGAAAAAAATAAATTTAATTTATTCGGGATATTTTTGAGTCATTTTAATATTATAAAAATATTGCAAAATTTTAAAAAACATTTGAAGAAGATATAATTTTCGATAGAATTGGTATGGTGGGTAATGACATTTTTTGTGAAAATACAAATTTTTAAAAGAGATTTGTTAGAAGTCGTTGAAAACGATTAGCTGCTATTCTACTCGCGAAAGACCACTACTTATTTTGAAGAAACGCGAAAATTGCTGTTTTGCTTTCCTTTTTTATTTTCTTAACAAGTGAGCAAAGGCTATAGTTGGGATGGGGCCGACCATGTGATACCCTACACCACTACCCCTGTGCATAAGCTTTTCACTGGTAAACATTTCTTTTAGGGAATATAATCCGACTACCACCAAAAATAATATGCCTCTTTCTCCCCCATAACCCCCATAAGCAACCAAATTTCGTGACCATCCGATCAAAATTACGACCTGTAGCGTGATTGCAAAAAATTAAAGAATTGGATGCATTGTGGTATCTCCCTTGTTTGGCCACCTTCGCCAACCTACTTTACACCAATTTAAAGGTAAAATTGTCTTCTTCTATTGACAGGCTTTGCCGTTGGATGGGCCCCCATCTACCCCCAAAATTTCGTGAGTATCCGATCAAAATTCCAACCTGTAGCGTGATTACAAAAAATGGATATATTACTGACTTTTGCGATATTTCGGTTGTTTGCCCACTTACGCCAACATACATTAATATAAACGAGATCTTTTCTTCTTCCATTGAAAGGTATTCCTTTTGGAATACCCGTACCAGAAGCGGAGATATTCGCATAAGAAAAAAACGTTGACTTTTCTCCACATAAGCTTTTCGCTTATTCCGACTCCTGAATATTATCCGACCATCACCAAACTAAATAGGCTTCTTCCCCTGTGGGACCCGCATCCACTCCCAAAAAATTCGTGACGATCCGATCAAAAATGCGACCTGTAGCGTGACTACAAACAAATCAGAAAATGGGATGCATTACCGACTATTGCGATATCTATGTTGTTTGAGTAGCTACGACAACCTACTTTACATCGTTGTAAAGGTGATATTTTCTACTTTCCTTGCCAGGTTTTGCTTTTGATATACCTTTTAAAGAAACAGAGATATTGGCTTTGCAATAAAACGTAGACCTTTTCTCCAAATAAGTTTTTGCCCATTCCGACCCCTGAATATTATCCGACCATCATTAAAATCAGTAGGCTTCTTCCTCTGTGGGACCCCCATAAACTCCTAAAATTTCGTGACGATCCGATCAAAATTGCGACCTGTAGCGTGATTACAAAAAAATCGGAAAATGGGATGCATTATCGACTATTGCCATATCTCTGCTATTTGACCACCTACGACAACCTACCTTACATCGTTGTAAAGGTGTTATTTTCTACTTTCCTTGCCAGGTTTTGCTTTTGATATACCTCTTAAAGAAACAGAGATATTGGCTTTGAAATAAAACGTTCACCTTTCTCCAAATACGTTTTTGCCCATTCCGACCCCTAAATATTATCCGACCTTCACCAAAATCAATAGGCTTTATTATCCGTGAGACCCCCATTAACCCTCAAATTTTCGTGACGATCCGATCAAAATTGCGACCTGTAGCGTGATTTCCAAAAAAAAATAGAAAAGTGGGATGTATTATCGACTATTGCGATATCTCCGTCATTTGGTTACCTACGCCGACCTAGTTTGCATCACTGTAAAGACGGGATCTTCTACTTTCATAGTCAGGCTTTGCTTTAGGAAAGTTTACAACCAAAGCTGTGATATTCGTCAATATACTCAAAATCACAAAAATGAAAATTGGGGTTTTATTTGCTACTATTGTGATATCTTCGTTGTTTGATCACCTACGAGCACCTACTTTACATCATTAGAAAGGTGATATTTTCTACTTTCATTGTCAGGTTTTGCTTTCGGTATACCCCATATAGAAGCTGAGATATTCGCTTTGGAAGAAAACGTTGTCTTTTTATCCACCTACGTTTTTTGCCCTTTCCGACCCCTAAATATTATCCGACCATCACCAAAATCAATAGGCTTCTTCCCCTCCGGGACCCCCATCAACATCCAAAATTTCGTGACGATCCGATCAAAATTGCGATCTGTAGCGTGATTACAAGGTTTAGATGGACAGACGGACGGACGGACTGACGGACGGACACACATAGCCAGATCGACTCAGCTCGTCGAGACGTTCATTTTGGTATATATAAGTATGGGTCTACGACCATTATTTCGGTGCGTTACAAACTTTTTGGCCAAAACCAACTTATAATACCCTCCCCACATAGTGGTGTAGGGTATAAACATGGAAATTTGACAAAAGACAATTGATTTGCAACAGCATTGCCATATTGAAATTGCTAAATTCAGTTTAAATTTCCTTTGATTTTGTGCATTAAGAATGTGGATAATGCTCGAATTAATTTGAATTAAGGCAGTTAATGCAAATTAACGGTGCCGTCTGTCTAGGGTATTATGTCATTTAAAAATTTGTATTGAATTATAAATGGCTTCGCATTTTGGATTCGAAGGTACTGAATCTTAAGCCATTCATCTTTTGAAGTCTTGTCTTCGGAGATTTTTCTGTTTGATACTAGTTTTTCAATTGATGATATGCTTTTTATTTCATCTTTCGTCATCTTTACTAAGTGAAATGGTTGCCGTTTTGCCGTGAGGATTACACTATCCCAATCATCAGGCGTAAAAATGTCCTTATAATATTTTTTTCCTTTTCAATGAGACCAAAATCTTGATCGCATGGTAGGCATGAATGGCCAGACACTAAAAATTTGTGGTCTATCCGTTCCACTGAGAAGGTCGAATTATTGACCATGTGTGTGCAAATAGTGTTCATTCTTATGTTACGGGTTTGGCCACCACATTGATCGCTATACATTATTAACTTCTTATATTCTACATTGACACCAGGTCGTAAGTCAACTTTGTCACTTAGCCTTTGGTTTTCTCGAAAATTTATTATTATATTATTTTTCAAATATACTCCTGACTAAAACGTAACATGCGTTTTTGGCCTAAACCACACGTATTTTTTTATTTCGATTTTGCCTATGTGGCTTAGGCCGTTTTGGCGTCCACATTTTTTCAAACTTTCAGTAAAGGAAAAACAGTTTTCGGCATATAGAATAACATAGGGTTAATCTATGCAACTGGGTTTTTTTTGGTATATATTACAAAAGGTTCCAGTTCGATCAGCATAGTCAGTTTGATTTTTTTGAAAATGTGGGTTAGGCCGTTTTGGCGCTGAGCGCCTCATATGTCCACGTCTTCATATAACCCCATAGAACGGTATCTCCAGCTTTTCGATATTTAAAGGTTTGTTGCCACAATATCCCACCGAAATGGCTAAAAATTGGGTATTTAATCTTCGTTGGGGGTATTAAACTCACCACCTGATATTTGTCGGTATAGGTAGAGCAGTACTTCCCGATTTTCGGTATATTGACTGACATTTGGTATTTAGTCTTCGCTTGCGATACACAGAAAAAAATATTTCAAGAATTTTTATATGTTTTCGATCGTGATGTAGTTTTTTCATACTGTACAGCTATCTCAGATACGTGTGCAGTGTCTTCTATCAATCCGAAAGCCAATATTTTTTCAAAAATATGTAAGATTTTCATGAGATGCAAAATCACTTTCCTATTTTTCCCTTCATTACCATTATATGCTGTCATATTTTTGCCTCTCTTGTTTGGTAAATGCTCTCAACTTTGTTCTCTTTTTCTTTTGAATGGTCTTATCGTCTCACCATCACATTGAGACTATATCCACAACAACAATACACAAGCGACGGTGGTAGTTTATCGTTCGTTTGGTGTCGAAAAAACAAAGTGATTGGATGTACGATATAGTTCGTATCTGCAATTTTTTAATTTCTTAATTATAAAGGCAACATCTAATATCTGAACCTAGTGCTGATAGACTCAACATGTATGCACATATCGTTCTTATTGTCTTGCTATGCTCACAAGACGATAACACAACTACAGTGAAAATCATTAGAAGAAATGGTAAATTACAATAATACAAAATAAAAGAAATAATAAAAAGCAGCAAAATTTGTCTCCGGATTGGTTGGTGGTGTGTGGTGGTTTTTAGTCAATAGTTTTTTTTTTCAATCTCTCAGAAGAAACCAGTATTTTTTGCTTCATGAAATGCTGAAATTTCAATCTTGGCCTTTTAACACAATTCCCAAAATGCAGTAATTTTTTGCTGTGTGCTAAACTGTCCAGCTGAAATTTGTCGATATATGTAGGTTAACGCCTTCATATAGCCCCCATGGAACGGCACTTCTCGATTTTCGGTATTTTGAAGCTTGTTGCCTCAATATCCAACCAAAATAACTGAAATTAGGTATTCAATCTTCGGTTAGGATACTAAACTGTCGACCTAAAATTTGTCGGTATAGCTATACGCCTCACAGGCAACTGTGTTGATGTTCTTTTCAACTCACAGAATTCGATGAATTCTTAGTTGATACTTGCTGACATGTTGCAGAATATTTTGATTTTGGTGTTTCTTTGGAAAAGCCGAAAAGTGAGTGTGATTCTCATTCATATGAGAATACTAGACACTTAAAGAGTTCGGTTTATCGTGAAAAAGGCATCATTTCAAAAACTGAGAAGCCAATTGATAATTCCCTTCGCCGGGATGAAATCATGATATTGGTAGCGATCAGTAAAATTTTGCAACACTGTCAGTTCGTTTTGAAAAACATTACTCTCTGTAATAGAGGGTAATAAATGAAGTTGAGCCAAATGGGGGAATACTCCAACTCTAGCAATCAAATGAGATTGAATCTTCAACAATAAACAAAACAAACATTTTAGGTATTTTGAAAGTTGTGGCCACAATTTCTCACCAAAATGCCTGCAATTTCGTATTTAGTCTGCGTTGGGGGTATAAAACATTCCACCTGAAATTTGACGGTATAGGTTCACGGCTCCATATAGCCCCCATAGAACGGTAGTTTGCGACTTTTGGTATTTTGAAAGTTGTGGTCTTCGCTAACGGTGCAAAACATTTTTACAGGTACTAAACATCTTTTGCGACAAATCAGACATTATAGGTCCACTTTTTGGTATAGCTCCTATATATGGGTGCCCCTATTTAAGATCTTAGTCACATTTTTCTACCGAATTGGTTGTTAATTGGAATTTTGTGTTCCCAGAAGATAGAAAACTTACTCGCAAAAAACTTCCCATGTATACCCGGGTTTTAGTCTAGCCGGATTTACCAATTTTATGTATTTCGAGGGTTTTTTGTCAAATGTTCGATTTGAGAGTGCTGTAATTTAATACTGTGTGTTAGAGTTGTGCCAAAGGAATTATATGGAACTATCTAGTTTACTTCGCAGTTCCAATGGCCCACATTTTTTCTATAATATCAGACGTTATATTTTTTATGTACTCATACGTTTTGGAACCAATACAAGGAGCTAGATTACCCAACTCTACTGTGTGTTGCAATAGGATACAAAAGCTCAATTTGGAAAATTGTATATATTGATTCATGTTCTGGAAAGAACAACGATGACGCGCTAATCAGCTCTTTGAAGAAGAGTATTATCAAAATCTTCGATCATTAAGCTCAACTCGGACGAGAAATTAACTAAAAACAAATAAAAAAGTGTTAGTCGGCTTTGCCGACAGATATATACCCTAAGCCAATGTGAAGTGAAACTTTCACCTACGGACAGATCGAATGTATTTAAGGTCTCTTCAGAATTTTGTGGCCCTTTTTGGACATTTGAACTTGCCGACAAATCCACATTAGGAATTAACTGCACTAAGACACAAATGTTGAACCTTTGTGGGGGAGGGAGGTACCTTTAGGGAGGACCGATGTGGGTCATTTTAGAAGTTAAACAAAATTTTGACAAAATATTAGGATATCCAAAGTTTGGACCAAATTGGTTGCCACATGCAAGTGATATCGTCCTAGCATTTTAGTGACATTTTTTTTTAAATATTGGGGAGAAGTACCTGAAGTTGTGGACCGGTATTGCCCCATGAAACTAAGTTTGGATATAATATGACGAAAACTAATTGTTGGACCAAATCGGTTGAACAGTTCGAGAATTATCGTGCTCTCCGACAGCCAGGTTTGGTGACATAGGGATTTTTTACATCTTTCTGGCGGTTTTCCTAAGAAATAAGGACTTGCCCCTGAAAAAACTTTTCCGTCGTAATGGAGGTAGCGAATGCAAATCGCTTCAACAAAAATCAAAGTGATTCGAGAGCAGGTCTTAAAGTGAACTTATCCGAAATTTTGTATGAGAGGTACCAGAAGGAGAAGACAAATGTAGTCCATATTAGAACCTGATCTATATCTGGTAGATATATTAGGATGTGCAAAGTATGGATTACATCGGTCACTCCCTGCAAGAGTTATCGTGCGCACAATTTTTCCGAACATTTTTGAACTTTTGTGGGGAAGGTACCTGAAGGAGTGGACCGACATGGTTTATCTTCGAACTTAAACTATGTTTGGACAAAATATTATTATTAGACATCGGATTTTTGCATGTTTTTTATTTCTCATCCGATTGGACTCAAATTTTGGATCTAGGCGTTTTGAGGGTCAACTTTTCGATATTTGGGGTCATATCAAAAATATGCAAAAAATATGCAAAATATATGCAAAAAATATGCCAAAAAATATGCAAAATATGCAAAAAATATGCAAAATATGCAAAAAATATGCAAAATATGCATAAAATATGCAAAATATGCAAAAAAATATATGCAAAAAATATGCAGAATATGCAAAAAATATGCAAAATATGCAAACAGTTTTTGGTCGAAAATCGTCAAAAAGTCGTAAAATTTACAATTAAAGTTGGAAAAAATCATCGAAAAAAACTTTAAAGTGTCCTAAATTAAGACTGTTGGCCATTTAACGTCGATTTTTAGCAGATTATTGTGTTATTGATACCTCCTACGACGGTGTGGTGTAGGGTATATGGTATTGTAATACTATTTTAATTGTTAAACTATGCAAAAATATAAAATTTAATAAAATATCAATCATGTTATGTAAATTTAATATTTTCTTTGTCTTAATTTGTAGCTTTAGGCTGGTTTTAACTCAAAGGGAAGAAATCGATGTCGGATTTTTTTAGGCGGGGGTGCCGCCTAAACTGTTTTCTTAGATTAGATTTTAGATAGATTTAAATTAAGATTGCCAATTGAGCACCATTGGAATAAGTTATGAAAATCTCGAAGTTATGAAAATCTCGTCTCCCTCGCCGACCCATATCTGTGGAACGGTTAAAGCTATTTGCCCGTATTATGCATTAAATTAAAGGCCATTCTGTTTATTTTATATTCAAAAACAAAATGCGAAAATACTACTGAATTCGAGATAGAAAGCCAGTGTCCCGATTAACGTGACTACGTACGCCTTAGCGCGAAAATGGAGCCTATCTGGGTATAGCCGACTACTTGGAGAACGCATTGTTTTAGTTGTTCGTCCTTTGTAATTACTTGGTTGTAATCTGTGGTGAGCTCGACTCGGAGTGAAGCTGTGACTTTTTTATGAATTTCGAACAGTTGTTCTTTTGTAAGTTTGGGTCGAATATTTCCGGAGAAGTTTCCATCTTCGCTTTGTTAAGATTTTTGTCGCCATTTGAATCTTTACGGTGTTTTGCACTGTCGGATCAAACAATGCCAAGCCAACAAGTTCAGGACTAAGATACCACAGGTGATTTATCATTTTTTATTTCCTTTTTCTGTCTATGTTTTCGTATTTCAATAGATTTTCAATGAGGTCTAGGTCTTCTTTTGATGCTAAACGCTTCGTGGAATCTGAAGAACCATCTGTCCCGAAAATAATCAAGCGCAGCTTCAACAAAAACTCCTAACCATGAAATTGTCATTGCTGCTGGATCCCTGTAAAGTGTCCTATAGGAACGTTAGTCGTATCATTTTTTCTACAGTAGAAGCTCTCGGAGAAGACCCCAACAAATATATGATCTTTAGAAGCTTTATCCGCTTATTCCGGAGAATAAACAGTGAAAAATACTAGCAACAACTTCAAGGAAGATACCGCAAAACAAGGCTATTTGCGTGTACTATCATGGAAAACTATTACCAGGTATTCCCAAAACAGTGCAGAAAGATCGGGTTGCTGTTCTGGTATCATCTGGTATGGGGGTAAAGAATAACTTCTGGGCGTTCCTGAAACTGACAATAACTCAGGGGAGAAACAAGACTTAGCAGTGTACGAATGCCTAGAACAATGGCGTCTTACCAGCTTGAGCAGATGTTAAGTCGAGAGCTTCTGTACCTGCGTACAGATTTTTAAGAAGTATTGTTGAGAGGGATTTTTGACTGCAAGTTTGACAGCACATCCGGACATCAAACAAACATATTCATGCGATTGACAAATCCAAGTTCGATGTAGGCGAGAATGTTTTAAAACTACTTCTCAGCTGACTTCCCAAGAACAAGAGGTCGTAGAAGCACTTTGTGTTTTCATCTTTCGATTCCGGTTTAACGCGCCCAGAACGTTTCTTATTTTGTTTATTTATTTTGTATCAAAGGACAAAAACTGAGTGTTATAAATGAGAGTGTGGGTTATTGATTTTACAAAACCTATAATGAACAAGATAATGGTTATGAAGATATAATATTGGATGGATTAGGTAAACATAATCAATAGGTTGAAAAGGATTAGAGACAATAGATTGAGTTTAATACAACAAATAGTGAAAGCGAAATTCAGAAATATTTTTTAGGTCCAAAAAAAAGACCTGAACCGCATTGAAGATTTATTGAAATACGAAACAAATATCATATAAAGGAAATAACAAAATGATATATCATCTGTGGTATCTTAGTCCTGAACTTGTTGGCCTGATCTGATTGTTCAAACCACCGTAAAGAGCCAAATGCGACAAAAATCTTAACAAAGCAAGCAGAAGAAGATGAAAAAAACCAAGCTAATAGTACGGTTACACTTGACTTTTTGCCGGGTTAACCCACTTCGAGAGGATTTATTTGACGTTTGCGCTATGGAATTGACATTTGAAATCCAAACACACTAGGTTAATCCAGCTAAGTGTAACCGGGGTATAACAAAAGAACAGCTGCCAAAATTTCCAGAAAAATTCTACCAGGCGTAATTACAGGGTATACTTACTTGTTGTTCAAGAGATTAAGCATTAACTCCGAATTTCTTGAAAAATATCCTGTAACTTGACCTCAGAACATCAATTACCAGGAAGGGTAAAGGATGTTAAACAACTTGAAAGTTGTGAACGACCAAGTAGTCATCTTTACCTAGATGTCTCCAAAATCACATTATGTCAGCCTCTTAAATAAATTTAAATATGAACAAAATGTAAAAGACATTTGTTTTCATTCCCAAAAATTGATAATATGGGAAGAAATAAAAAATAATTTAAAAAATTAAGTTACAATGTTTTATTTATAAAAACACTTAAAACTAGAATATCATTCTTAATGATGGATTCTCTCAAATAAAACGCTGGTGGCCGTTTAATATTGCCACAATTTTTAATTCAAATGCAAGCGTTTTATTTGAGAGATTTAATCATTAAAAAATATTTTCTAGTTTTAAGTGAATTTGTAAAAAAAAACACTGTAACTTATTTTTATACCCTACACCACTATGTGGGGAGGGTATTATAAGTTGGTTTTGGCCAAAAAGTTTGTAACGCATCGAAATAATGGTCGTAGACCCATACTTATATATACCAATATGAATGTCTCGACGAGCTGAGTCGATCTGGCTATGTGTGTCCGTCCGTCAGTCCGTCCGTCCGTCCGTCTGTCCGTCTGTCCATCTAAACCTTGTAATCACGCTACAGGTCGCAATTTTGATCGGATCGTCACGAAATTTTGGATGTTGATGGGGGTCCCGGAGGGGAAGAAGCCTATTGATTTTGGTGATGGTCGGATAATATTTAGGGGTCGGAAAGGGCAAAAAACTTAGGTGGATAAAAAGACAACGTTTTTTTTCAAAGCGTATATCTCAGCTTCTATATGGGGTATACCAAAAGCAAAACCTGACAATGAAAGCAGAAAATATCACCTTTCTAATGATGTAAAGTAGGTGCTCGTAGGTGATCAAACAACGAAGATATCACAATAGTAGCAAATAAAACCCCAATTTTCATTTTTGCGATTTTAATTATATTGACGAATATCACAGCTTTGGTTGAAAATTTTCAAAAAGCAAAGCCTGACCATGAAAGTAGAAGATCCCGTCTTTACAATGATGCAAACTAGGTCGGCGTAGGTAACCAAATAACGGAGATATCGCAATAGTCGGTAATGCATCCCATTTTTCTATTTTTTTGGAAATCACGCTACAGGTCGCAATTTTGATCGGATCGTCACGAAAATTTGAGGGTTAATGAGGGTCTCACAGATGAAGAAGCCTATTGATTTTGGTGATGGTCGGATAATATTTAGGGGTCGGAATGGGCAAACACTTATTTGGAGAAAAGTCAACATTTTATTTCAAAGCCAATATCTCTGTTTCTTTAAGAGGTATATCAAAAGCAAAACCTGGCCAGGAAAGTAGAAAATATCACCTTTACAACGATGTAAAGTAGGTTGTCGTAGGTGGTCAAATAGCAGAGATATGGCAATAGTCGATAATGCGTCCCATTTTCCGATTTTTTTGTAATCACGCTACAGGTCGCAATTTTGATCGGATCGTCACGAAATTTTGGGGGTTAATGGGGGTCCCAAAGAGAAAGAAGCCTATTGATTTTGATGATGGTCGGATAATACTCAGGGGTCGGAATGGGCAAACACTTATTTGGAGAAAGGTCAACGTTTTATTTCAAAGCCAATATCTCTGTTTCTTTAAGAGGTATATCAAAAGCAAAACCTGGCAAGGAATGTAGAAAATATCACCCTTCCAGCGATGTAAATTAGGTTGTCGTAGGTGGTCAAATATCAGAGATATGGCAATAGTCGATAATGCATCTCATTTTCCGATTATTTTGTAATCACGCCACAGGTTGCAATTTTGATCGGAAATTTTGATCGAAATTTTAGGGGTTAATGGGGGTCCCACAGAGGAAGAAGCTTACTGATTTTAATGATGGTCGGATAATATTTAAGGGTCGGAATGGGCAAAAACTTATTTGGAGAAAAGGTCTACGTTTTATTTCAAAGCCAAAATCTCTGTTTCTTTAAGAGGTATATCAAAAGCAAAACCTGGCAAGGAAAGTAGAAAATATCACCTTTACAACGATGTAGGTTGTCGTAGCTGCTCAAACAACAGAGATATCGCAATAGTCGGTAATGCATCCCATTTTCCGATTTGTTTGTAATCACGCTACAGGTCGCAATTTTGATCGGATCGTCACGAATTTTTTGGGAGTTGATGCGGGTCCCACAGAGGAAGAAGCCTATTGATTTTGGTGATAGTCGGATAATATTTAGGGGTCGGAAATGGGGAAAAACTCATTTGGAGACAAATTCAAAGTTTTATTCTTTGTGAATATATTGGCTTCTAGTAGGGGTATTCCAACGGCAAAACCTGTCAATGGAAGAAGGTGGTCAAACAAGGGAGATACCACAATAGTCGGTAATGCATCCTATTCTTCTATTTTTTGCAATCTAGGTACAGGTCGTAATTTTGATCGGATTGTCACGAAAGTTTGGTTGCTTATGGGGGTCCCAGAGAGAAAGAGGCATATTATTTTTGTGGTAGTCGGATTATATTCCCTAAAAAAATATTTACCAGTGAAAAGCTTATGCACAGGGGTAGTGATGGAGGGTATCACATGGTCGGCCCGGTCCCGACTATAGCCTTTGCTCACTTGTTTTAAATATTTTTTATTTTTAACTTTACAGCATTTAATTTTTTGACCACTAGGAACCTCATAACAAAATTATAGCCAATTTAGGCCGAAAATGTAGATAAAAACTTTAAAATACCTGAAATCGTGTTGTACCGTTATATAGGGGCTATACCAAAACCTTGACCTGAGTCCAACATTTTTAGTGAGGAAGTTTCTGTACCATTGGGAACCCCAAATGCCAAGTTTTAGCCAATTCGGCATTAAAATTTAACCAGAATCCTTAAAATACTTTAAATCGGGTGGTACCGCTATATGGGGGCTCTAAGAAAAAAATGGACCCATATTGGGTTTGGTTTCATATTCATGTATTGTCATCCAAGTCTGAAAAGTGTGCAAAGTTTTAGTTCGATTGGTCAACTACAACTGTGTGGAAAATAAGTTACTAGATTTGAACTAAACAGACACAAAAGCAAGTTAAATTAAACATTGTAAAAAGAGTTTTTTCACAATAGACTCCATTTTCACCCTAAGGCGTTTTCTCAACATTGGCTTTATTATATTGAATTCAGTATTACTTACGTATTTTGCTGTTCGGCAAGAAATATTAAGATAATAGTATGACATATAATTTAATGCATAACACGGGCAAGTAGTTTTAACCGTTTCATAGATATGGGTAGCTGAAGTCGTCAAATAGCCAAAAAGTCGAGATTTTCATAACTACGAGGACCCAGTGGCATGTGTTAACATATTCCAATTGTGCTCAAACTTTAACAATCTTAAAATCTAACCAAACTAAACACTTTAGGGGAGTGCCGCATAAAAAAATCCGACATCGATGTTTTCCCTTTGAGTTAAAACCAGACTAATGCAACAAATTAAGACAAAGAAAATATTGAATTTTGAATAAAATATTTGACAATTTAACAAATTTTATATTTTTTAATAGGTTAATAATAAAAAATGGTGTTACAATATACATATATCCATATTTTTATATCCACACTGTGGTAAGAGGTCTCAATACCATAATAATCTGCTAAAAAAACGACGTTAAACGGCCAACAATTTTAATTTAAGAAACTTTGATGATTTTTCCCAACTTTAATTGTCAATTTTACGACTTTTATGACGATTTTCGGCCAAAAACTGTTTGCATATTTTGCATATTTTTGCATATTTTGCATATTTTTTGCATATTTCGTATATTTTTTGCATATTTTGCATATTTTTTGCATATTTTGCATATTTTTTGCATATTTTGCATATTTTTTGCATATTTTGTGCATATGCAAAATATGCAAATATGCAAAATAAATACAAAATATGACCCTGCCATTGAATTTAGATTTCTTTGAAACGAATTTTGGTCCAATCAGAATCTTCGTATCTCTATTATTAAAAAATATGCAAATATGCAAAATCCGATGTCTAATTATTATTAATATTAAATCCAAATTTTGAACCGAATCGGTTGCTCCGTTCGAGAGTTATCGTGCGCACCAGCCAGCCAGACAGACAGGCGGACAGACAGACAGACGGACGGACATGGCTAAATCAACTCCAAATGGTCTGAAACAAATTTTGTCAAAACAAACTTGGGGTCTAAAACCATTATTTCGATGAGGCACATTTTGCCCGTATGAAAGTGTATATACCCTCGTTAGCATAAATGCTGAGGGTATAATAATATTAGAATGATCTTCCCTTAATAGGCAAAATTTTCAAATAAATAAAAATCAGCATTTAGCCAGGCTGGGGTTTAAACCTACGTCCTTGAAAACATATGCGTTCGTATCCAAACTCATAACATCCGATGGCTGTACTAAAAGGGTTTGTCGTGCAAGCCATATAGGTTGAATGGGAAAAAAAGCTCATCACTGTTAAAAGCACATTGAATTGGAAAAATGAAAAGTTCGAAGGCAGAGAAGCAACTCCACAGCTGCATAAATAACAGCGAAAATGGTCACATAATTTGGTAATTGTGTGGGTTCGAATCTGCAGCTTTCCTTTTTCACTTGCAAAAAATATTCGACCATTAAGTTCAACTCCAATTAATACTAATATTAAAATGATCTTCGCCCTAATAGCAAAATTTTCAACAAAATTGCACTAAGGATATTATGCTCCTTAAAGGAATAAGAGGAAGAGCTTAGTACTTTCAACGAAAGGATACTAATTTTCCTAATTGTTCCAAAACAGTTCGTGGTAGAGGGTATAAGTTATAAAAGTTCGCGTTGATGTGGAGATATTGCATCATAAATGTAGGTTTTCTTTGCGAATATACCCAATAGAAAGTGTCTTTAAGACAACATTGATGACTCGTGCACGACATTTCCTATTCGTTCACGACTCTTTGCAGACAGCCCTTTGGGTCGTTGACGACTTTTTCACACAAGTGTCCCAGTATTCATGCACGACAACATGGGCGACAATGTAAGCGAAGCTGTCGTCGACGACGACTTCGAAGACAAAAACCCTACATTTCGTTAACGACCCTTTTGCAGACATTGTCTTGCAATTTGTCACCAACGACCCCCCTAAAGATAATTTCGTTTACATACATACATATGTTTTTGAAATTTTATTAACATTTAAAAATATGAAATGTAGGTACATATAAAATGAACTACATAATATAAAAGCGGTAATGTGGTCTATAATCAAGAACGGCCCAAGACTTTCTTGAACAACGACTCCTAGGATAAATATATGTACATTAGGGTTGTAACTTTATGAACTTTTTTGCAAATATCAAAAATACCACCACATAGCCGTGTAGAGCATGGAAAACTATTATGAAATACGGCGTAAATTTTTCTCTATCGCGAAAAAAGTTTCCGCACCAAATGCATTGTAGTTCAATAATGCATTTTTTAATTTTAGCTGCTATGACAACATAATTGCTTTTAATTAAAATTTTTATTTTTTGTAATCTAATTTAAAATCATTACCAAAGCATTCTGGACCTATTTGTTCTCAAATCGCGCCATTTCGGAGCATTTTAGGAATTTTTGACACTGTTGCAATTTTTGTTTTTTCTTTATAAACTCGTGAATTTTATGTTTATATTTATTGTTCTTATTGGACAAAAAGGCAAAAATTTTCAAATAAAGAAAATGGTGTCATTTGAAACAAATTCGCGAAAGTTACAGACAGTTTTAATGACTTTGCCTCTGAGAATTGTATTTTTTTCTATGAATATTTATTCAAACAAAGCAAATTTTAAATTATAAGTAGAAAAAATATCAAAAGGGTTTTAGTAATTACCGTCGGCGCGGAAACTTTTTTCACCGAATCGATCTTAGAAACGCTTTTTCATTATTAGGACAAAATTCCCCACGTGGTACTGGTGTTGTATTTTTGTAAAAAACATATACGATTCTCAAAGGCAAAGTCAACAAAAATAGCCTGTAACTTTCGCGACTTCGTTGCAAATGACCCAATATTCTTTTGTCCGGTAGGTACAAAAAATATAAACATACAATTCACGAGTTTATAAAGAACTAGCAAATGCCCGCTACTTCGTATGCGGAAAGGAAACGAAATATATATAAACAATATTTAATACGTACGGGAATGGTGAATACTTGAGATTCTGTTGTGCTAAGACCTATTTTTATTACCAAAATTTTTTCGATTGTAGTCAGAATTTAAAAAAAAAATTTGAAGGAAGGGGTTCCATGCGATGACGTGATTTCATGGCATCTTTTGGATTTGTTCCAACGAAGTCATGAAAGATCCGATCTTTTCATTAGCATTTGAACCAATGCAAAGGAAGTCGTGAAAGATCCGATCTTATCATCAGCATTTGAACCCATGCAAAGGAAGTCGTGAAAGATCCGATCTTTTCATCAGCATTTGAACCCATTCCATCAATCCAATAGAGACAAATTTTATGTTTTTATTTATACACATTGTTCTAAATATAGGTATAAGATTATTTATTTACAACACGAAATCACAACCAACGTTGTTAAAACTCTTGTCGTAATGGTATTGTCATTGCAAAGGGTTGGTGAAAATGACATGCCAAAGCATTGGTGGAAATGACATGCCAAAGCATTGGTGAAAATTTATTGTCAAAGCATTGGTGTAAATGACATGCTTTGGATCCAAAATGAATAGCATCTTTTGGGGTCCACGCTCATATAATATTCATCGATGAAGATGCTAAAAAGATGCTGGCATGTCATCTTTTTAGCATCTTGCACCCATGATTGAATGACATCTTTGGCATCGAACATTTTGCTGGGAGCCGTATATAACGGAAAATTTTTTGAAGGCATTTCAATTTAGGATTTTTTAATATCAGGGGGTAAATACCTTCTAGTTAACAAAATTTTCGCATTGGACCACGTTTTCAAATTTACATACCAAAGCGGTCAGAACAAAAAACATTTTTTGAAAAGATACTTCACGTTTGACTACTTAATTTCAGTACATTATTTAGAAACTCCTTGGCGTTAACATCAAATCAATGGAACAATATTCAGTACAATTTTTCAAACTCAGAACTTTGTCTCGAATTTTAGAGCGATCTTCATAACAAATATTTTTCCATTTCGTATTTTTTGTACAAATAGCGTATTTCCAAATTAGATAATCCCAGCTTTGTTCCTACATCCAACACCAAATTTAGTACCTTAACTATTTAAAATGGTTTTGGTACCAACATGTTACCCAACTTTTCGTACACATAGGTAAACGTTTCAAAAATGACTTCCTTATATTCAACATATATCCTAACCCCAATTCACTTTTCCAGTTTTACCAGTTCCCCTGAAACCCATTTGAGGACAATTTAGTATAAATAAGTACGAATTTTCAAAACCTCTAATACCGAATTTCAAAATTCCAGTTCTATTATTTACAAAATCACAAATTGTACAAAATTCTATACCATACAACTACCAAAAGGTACCAAATTTTGTACCATTTAGCACTTTTCGTACACGATTTTCCAAAATGTACTTTCATATCTCAGGTCTATCCGTTCACCTAAACCCAAATTATAGCCACTTTTCCATAAGTACGAATTTCCAAAACTACCTCAATCCTACACTCCAACAATAATCTGTTCACGCAAATACAAATTATAGCGAATTTCGTACCATTTACTACTTCGTGCACATTAGTACGATTTTCCAAAGCTACCTCCATATCTCAATTCCAACAGTAATCTTAATTCCAAATTTCAGGATTCCAGCTCTTCAAATACAAATCATACTAAACTCACTACCATTTAGGACCTTTCGACCTTTGGTACATCTTTCTTACTCTTCATCAATGACCCCCATTCCAAACTTCAGGATTCCGGCCCTATTCGTTAACCCATATCCAAATTGTACTATATTTAGTACCTGTTAGTATTTTTCGTATACTTTTAATTCGAATTTCCAAAAACCTTTCTTTTTTACTCTCCATCAGTGACCTTCATTCCAAATTTCAGGATTTCACCCAAACCCAAATTGTACTAAATTTACTACCATTTATTACTTTTCGTACACTTATAGTTCGAATTCCAAACACCTTTAATTTTTACCCTTCATTAGTGATCCTCATTCCAAATTTCAGGATTCCAGCTCTATCTGTTCACCCAAATCCAAATTGTACTAAATTTAGTACCATTTAGTACTTTTCGTGCACTTATAGTTCAAATTTCTAAAAACCTTTCTTTGTTACTCTCCATCAGTGACCCTCATTACAAATTTCAGGATTCCAGCTCAATCCGTTCACCCAAATCCAAATTGTACTAAATTTAGTACCATTTAAAACTTTTCGTGCATTTATAGTTCGAATTTCCAAAAACCTTTCTTTGTTACTCTCCACCAGTGACCCTAATTTCAAATTTCAGGATGCTAGCTCCATCCGTTCACCCAAATCCAAATTGTACTAAATTTAGTACTATTTAGTACTTTTCGTACCCTTATAGTTCGAATTTACAAAAATCTTTCATTGTTACTCTTCATCAGTGACCCTCATTCCAAATGTCTGTATTCCAGCTCAATCCGTTCACCCAAATCAAAATTGTACTAAATTTAGTACCATTTAGTACTTTTCGTACTCTTACAGTTCGAATTTCCATAAACCTTTCATTGTTACTCTTCATCAGTGACCCTCATTCAAATACCTGTATTCCAGCTCTATCCGTTCACCCAAATCCAAATTGTACTAAATTTAGTACCATTTAGTACTATTCGTGCACTTATAGTTCGAATTTCCAAAAACCTTTCTTTGTTACTCTCCACAAGTAACCCTAATTTCAAATTTCAGGATTCCAGCTCTATCCGTTCACGCAAATCCAAATTGTACTAAATTTAGTACCATTTAGTACTTTTCGTACCCTTGTAGTTCGAATTTCCAAAAACCCTTTGGTACATCTTTCCTACACTCCACCAGCGACCTTCATTCCAAATTTCAAAGTTCTAGCTCTAACGGTTCGCCAAATACAAACGGCACCATATTTAGTACCTTTTAGTACTTTTCGTACACTTGTAGGTCGAATTTCCAAAAACCCAGCCTTATCTCACCCCTACACACCAACAGCAACCTACACCCAAAATTTCAACTTTCTAGCTTCAGCGGTTTCGTCTGGGCGCTGATGAATCAGTCAGTCAATCAGTCAGTCACTCACCTCACTACTCTTTTATATATATAGAAAAGCAAAAATTGTATCAAAAGTTCCTAATATGCTACGAAATGGCGCGATTTGAGAACAAATTTGTCCAGAACGCTTTGATAATGATTTTAAATTAGATTACAATAAAATAAAAATTTTAATTAAAAGCAAATATGTTGTCATAACAGCTAAAATTAAAAAATGCATTACTGAACTTCAATGCATTTGGTGCGGAAACTTTTTTTTCGCGATAGAGAAAAAGTGACGCCGTATTTCATAATAGTTTTCCATGCTCTACACGGCTATGTGGTGGTATTTTTTGGTTATAGCCCTAATGTACATATATGTATACATATGCCATTTATACACTTCCCTTTAATTGTTTCCAGGATCGCGTTCCAATATAATAGACTCCAAATAAAAAATTCCAATTCTATGTTGATTGCTTCATCCTGTGTTAAAGAAACAAACAAAAATCATTGTTTTAAAGTTAATATTTATGTATGTCAGCCATACTATTTTTCACTTACCTCCCGGTACTTACGAATTTTTAATTCAAAACGTAATGTTTGAACGATTTCAGTCGTATTAAAATATTAAAAATTTCTGGATATACATATGTATGTACAATTATTTCATAGCATCCCAATAGAAAGTATCTTTAAGACAACATTGATGAATCGTTCACGACATTTCCAATTCGTTCACGACTCTTTGCAGACAGCCCTATGGGATCGTGGATGACTTTTTCACACAAGTGTCCCAGTATTCATGCACGACAACATGGGCGACAAGGTAAGCGAAGCTGTCGTCGACGACGACTTCGAAGACAAAAAACCGTTATTTCGTTGACGACAGCTTTACACACACCGTCTTCCTATTTGTCGTTAACGACACTACTAAAGACAATTTCATTTTGTTGTCGTGTGTTTTTTGGAACTTATCCGCGCATCATTTTCTCATCACAACCTATAGAGGGGCGACCTGTATGGATGGATTCTGTAAAAACAAGACATTATGAATGGATGTTGTAAAATAACCACTAATATAATCTATAATCTTACCATATACCACTGCCGCATCTTTTAAAACCGCTGGAATTTTCGGAAATTTCCATGACTTCCTACATACATGTATTAAAAGTATAACTTAAATTATTTTTAAAGTTCCTTAATATAATTATTCTGACTTACCGCTCTTTGGTTAAAGCACACTGTTTAGTATTGACCTGATTTCAGAATTTGATGATTTTATTATCTTACAATTATTCCAAAATGAAAATTGTATATTTGAATCAATATGTAAACAATCATTTCATAGCACGCGTTTTAAAAATTTTTTGGGTTTGTTGCCACGACACATTGCAAGACATGGTCATGGAAGTTGTCGTACATGACAAGTTCGGTAATTTCGTTAACGAATCGTGAACGAAAATGTCGTCGAAGACTTGATTTTCTATTGGGATATTTCGTTTGAGTATTTTTGGTTTTTTCTGGTGACACATTGCAAGAAATTGTCATGCATCGTGTCGTGCACGACAATTCCGAATATTTCATCAACGAATCGTCGACGAAAATGTCACCGAAGACTCAATTTTCTATTGGGTATAGAACGGTAACAGACACAGTCTCAAAATTTTGTTCAAATATGTACCAGCAAAACAACCGGGTGGGGTCAGGGAAATTTCCCCAAAAAACCTCAACGACCGAAATATAACATTTGGCATTTTTTACTACAATATATTTTTATTCAGTTCTTATTGAGAGGTATCATCATTGTGATTGGGAAATCAAAATTATGACATTAACGAAAAAATGATAGTATTTTCCCAATAATACCATCAAACTAATTTTTTTTTATAATGTCTCTCGCACATTTTTTTTATAGGTAAAATACTCTCACAAAAAGATATGAAGATCGGATCATCCGAATTCAAGCTAAAAATTTCGCCCGATCTACTCGAAATTTGTTGCAACATATTTTATTCTATATGCACATTAATATTAGCAAAAAAAATATTTTGACTTTTTTTAAAATTGCGAATGGCCATAAATCCTAAAAAAAAGCAAGAGAAGATCGAAAGGAACTATATGAATTAAAGGAAGTATACAAAGCTGGATATAGTTCCAGTAGTTCCTTGTCCGGAATAGTTCCTTGGAACTAGTCAGATTATCTTACAGGACATTCAGTATATAGTCTACGGTGGGGATATACAGCATTTTGTGGTTTGTGAGGGTCCCGGAGGGGAAGAAGACAACTGATTTTGGTTATTGCCGGGTAATATTCAGGGGTCGGAATGGACAAAATTCTTATTTGGAGAAAAAGTCAACGTTTTATTCTAAAGCAAATATCTCAGCGTCTATACCAAAAGCAAACCTTGGAATGAAAGTAGAAAATATCACCTTACTAACGATGCTTCGTTGTCGTAGGTGGTTAAACGACGAAGATATCATAATAGTCGCAAATAAAACACAACTTTTCATATCTATATTTTTATATATATATTTTTATTATAATGACGAACTTCACAGCTTTGTTTGGGAACCTTCCAAAAATGTGGAATGTGGAAAATCCCTACTTTACAATGATGCAAAGTAGGTTGGCGTAGGTGGCCAAATAACGGAGATATCGCAAAAGTCGGTAATGCATCCATTTTTGGTAATCACGCTAGAGGTCGCAATTTTAATAGGATCGTCATGAAATGTTGGTGATTAATAGGGTTCCCACAGAGGAAGAAGCTTATTTATTTTGGTAATGTTCGGATAATATTTAGGCTCGGAATGGGCAATAAACTTGTGTGGAGAACATTCAACGCTTTATTCATATGCGAATATTTCCGCTTCTAGTAGGCGTATTCCAAAAAGAAAACCCGTCCATGGAAAAAAATAAGATTTCCTTTACATTGCTGCAAAGTAGGTTGGCGTAGATGGTCAAACAACGGAGATATCACAAAAGTCGGTAATGCATTCCATTTTTCGATTTTGTGTAATCACGCTACAGGTCACAATTTTGATAGGAGCGTCCCGCAATTTTGGTCGTTTATAGGGCTCCCAGAGAGGAAAAAGCATATTGAGTGTGGTGATTGTCGTCTAATATTCACGAGTCGGAATGGGCAAAATAGTAATGTGGACAAAAAGTAGTTTTGGCTCAACTACGCTCGAGTTATTGCAGTGGCCTAAATTCTTATTGGGCGGAAAACGACCGCGCCGTGTAGGACATCTGCCCAGTATGCGGCATGGGCCCGCACGACACAAAACACCTTTTCAACTGATCCGCCAAACCTACGCATCTAACTCCAGTGGATCTGTTGTTACATCACATCGATGCCACTTTCCTTGGACTGGAGATTGACCCAGAGCCAGATTGAACAGAAGAACGAACATACAAACGTAATAATAAACACTGTTACAACAACATCAGTACCAAGTAAATGTCGACAGAAGTCAAATATAAAATTAAATATTAATTATTTTGGTTCAGTTTGCCTCAAGTCATTTGGTATAAAAGACAGATAAGTAAAAATTTTTTATTTTCCTAAAAGAAATGTTTACGTGTGAAAAGCTTATGCACAGAGGCAGTGGTGTAGGTTACCACATAGTTGGCCGAGTCCTGACGGCGACTTGACTTAACGCCCAAAGTGAAATTGGGCGTTAAGTCCTCCCCCATAGCGGACATAAGGCCCATTGGGCGTTGTGTCCGTTTTCCAAAATTAAAGATTTTCCCTGTTCATAATTAAAATTCAGATTTATTTAGAAATAGAATTGAATTATATATGTATGTAATAAATAAATTATTATATGTTTGTGGAAAAAGTATATATATAATAAATAAATTAACTTACTGAAATCATATAAAAATGTATACGGGTTTTCCAACAATTTGTGAACAAAATGGACACAACATTACAGTACCGAGATCGTTATGTTTTTGTTGACTTTCCTTGAAACAAGGTTTACAAGCATACACAATTTTGCAAACCTGCAATTTTATTTTTAAAACATATTTCGTATAACAGATTTTTCTGATGATAGATTGGTTTTTATCTCCGGATTCACTATAAATTGTATGTGTTTCGCCTAAAACCACTGTGGATAGATTGATTGTTGATCTTATTGGTTCTCCTTTGTAGAAACATTTCGGATGTTACTTGTTTATTTGAAAGTTATTGTGTTGTTCTTGTGTGCTTGCGATACTTCTACAACGCCATACACAATTGTAAATAAAACATTGAGCCATAGAGCAAATCTGAATATGCTGGAAGCGATGGAGCAAAATTTTTTGGCGTTGTGTCCGATTTTTTTTGGGCCTTATGTCCGGAGTTAGGGCGGACATAACACCCAATTTTATTTTGGGCGTTAAGTCCGGGGTCAAGGCGGACATTACGCCCAAAATTAATTTTGGGCGCTATGTCCTTGGGCGTTACGTCAGGTCGCCAGTCCTGACTATAGCCTTTGCTCACTTGTTTTTTTTTTTTTTTTTTTTTTTTTTTGTTAAAGCATTATATTTTTTTTAACGACATTTTCATGAGTGAAAACACACTAATTATCCGTGTCCATGGAACATGAGCCTTTTACGCAATAGAACTTCAGAATTCAAGTGCACTCCTCTCATTATGATGAATATATTTTAGCTATTTCTATGAGTGCCTTCATCTCGTCGTCGATACCAAAAATATATATTGTTTTATCAAAAAAATGTATAGCCTTAGATTTGATTTTCAGAACTACGAATAAAACAAACTAGAATTTAAGTCTTTTGGATACATACATAATTACGAGAATACACTACAACAATCCGTAGCTACCGGTAAATTTGAACATCAAGGAAAGAAAATAGAAGGAGCCATACGAATTTTTAAATATTTTATTGACAATAATTTATACACAAGGCTCTACTCTTTTCCTGGTTCAGGTTTAAATCCCAAATAAAAAGTAAACTATTAATTCAAACGCTTTAAATGTTTTAAACATTTCTATGTAAAATATGCTTGGAATACATTACATGCTCCTGACGGACTAATGAAATAATTCCTTTAGAGGAAAGGAAAACGCAAGACCAACTTTTCAGGGAACTAAACTACCCAACACTGGGTTTCAAATTTGCTTCATTCCATAGATTCAGATAGTTCCATATCGACATCTTCCTGGATGTATGAGTGAGGCAACTGTAGCTAGTCCGGAAGTCGAGATTTGGACCTAGAACTCTGAAAAAATTATTTTTTCTTGCCGACAGAGATATACCCTCGGCCTGTGTGGATTCAAAATTTTTCAAAATTCAAGCAGCACCTTCCAATTTCATCTAATATTCGAAGAAATATTACAATATCGGGCTGTTTTATCAGGAAGTGTGGACTTGCCCTGAAAAAACTTTTACTGCCGTAATTGAGGCAGCGAACGCAAGTTACTTCAACAAAAATCAAAGTGATTCGAGATCAGGTCTTAAAGTGAAATCATCCAAAATTTTGTGTGGGAGGTACCCGAAGGAGTGGACAAATATAGTCCATATTCGAACCTGACCTATATCTGGTAGATATATTAGGATGTGTAAAGTATGGACGAAATCGGTCACTCCCATCAAGAGTTATCGTGCGCACAAGTTTGCACAAAATATTACGAAGGCAACATTTTGGACCAAATCGGCAGATCCGTTCGAGAGTTATCTTGCGTTTCAACCACTGCATGACACCATGCGTAGGGGTTTTTTGCATATTTCAGGCTATTTTCTTAGGAAGTATGGACTTGCCCCTGATGAAACTTATTCCGTTGTATGGGAAGCAGTGAATTCAAGTTGCTACAGCAAAAATCAAAGCGATTCGAAAGCAGGTCCTAAACTGAACTTTTCCGAAATTTTGTGTGGGAGGTACCATAAGGACTGGACCGATTGAGTCTATATTAGAACCTCATGTAAGTCTAATGGAAATTTTACGATGTGCAAAGTATGGACCAAATCGGTTACTTCCTTCAAGACTTATCGTGCGCACAAATTTTTCGAACATTTCCGAACTTTTGTGGGGGAGGTACCGGAAGCACTGTACCGATATAACCCATCTTGGAACTTAAACTAAGTTTGGACTAAATATTACGAAAGTCAAATTTTGGGCCGAATCGGCTGATCCGTTCGATAGTTATCGTGCACTCCAGCCAGCCAGACAGACGGACGGACATGGCTAAATAAACTCCAAAGTTTCTGAAACACATTTCGTCCAAACATACTTGGGGTCTAAAACCATTATTTCGATGAGGCACATTTTGCCCGTATGAAAGTGTATATACCCTCATTAGCACAAATGCTGAGGGTATACACAAAATACATGTACATTAGGGCTAGTAATTTTTCCATTTTTTTTTTCGAATATCAAAAATCCGTGGAAATGGCATGTAGGGCAGGCAAAAATAATAAGAATTGCGTTTTTACTTTTTCGAAATTGTAAAAAAACCTTCCGCACAAAATGCAATTACTTTAGCTAAAAACAAACTTTATTAGTTTACTTTTTTTTAATTTTTAAATTTGAGAAATTTTTTTCTGCAATAGTTGTTCTTGGAAATAATTATTTTTAGTTGGTTTTAGTGCATCGATTTCAAATATGCAATTTGATCAAAAATCTGTCATTTAGTTTTTAAGCTACATCGATTTTAAAATTTGCAACTCGGTTTCATTTCCCAGTTTTAAAAAATTTAAACGAGTTGCTCTAATAAAGGTTTGACAATATAGAAGTAATGTCATAATACATAATTTATATCGTTTTGAGTTTTAAATTATTTTTTCATAGTTTGTGTTCACATGTCGTTTAAAAAAAGTTGCAAAAATGTCCAAAAAACAGTGATAACTGGGTCAAAATTTTTAAAGCAAAAAGACCGAATGAAATAAAAAAAAACTGTTTTGCCGTTTTATTTTGATCAAATTGCATATTTGAAATCGATGCACTAAAACCAACTAAAAAAATTTATTTCCAAGAACAACTATTGCAGAAAAAAATTTCTCAAATTTAAAAATTTAAAAAAAAGTAAACTAAAAAAGTTTGTTTTTAGCTAAAGTAATTGCATTTTGTGCGGAACGTTTTTTCACAATTTCGAAAAAGTAAAAACGCAATTCTGCTTGTTTTTGCCTGCCCTATATGCTATTTCCACAGATTTTGAATCTAAAAAAAATGACTAACCCTAATGTACATATTTCAAATTTGAAATACATATATTTTGTTTCTGTTTTGAATTACGAACACGCAACACCCAATAATGTAGGTTTCGCTTTAATTCTTAAAAATTAAAACAACACAAATTTAAAATAGTTTCTTATTTTCATATGTACGAGTATAATATACGACTAACTAATAAAACGACAGACATTAAAGAAAAAAATGTTCGATATCTATCCTTCGAATGGGCAGCGTAAAACCACATTTAGCAAATTGCAACCCCGGTAACTAGAAAATTGTTGAAATGCACAAAAAGAGCTTTGTCCCAAAATTTGCCAAGGTGTCATGTTGAAGTCAGTTTATGGTTCGCGGTTGTGGTAAAAAAGTACACTTCGCATACGCAAGCCAACGTAGTTTTTGTCCTTGTGTCTGTGTGTTTGTGTACGATGTCACTTAACTACTCGCCTGTGATACCCTGTGAATTGGACATTGCGTCAGCAATTTTTACATTGGTCAATGTAATTAAGCCACAAACTGCCCTTCTGCTGCTTTCTGTACAGTAACCGGGTATGCAATACATATCTACAAACTACCCTTCTTCTCCCTTCCAATTGATGTTAACATTTTCACCTACATCCATAAAGCTTTTTTGGGAGAAATTGTGGAAAGGAAGTGCCCAACAACAGTGTTGAACATGCAAGAGAAAAAAACCAAACAGCAGAGCATTTAATTGTGGCCACTTAACAGAATATTTAAGTGCGGTATTACAAATTATGAAAAGTTTTTTTCGATTTTTGTGTTTGTTTTTATTTTATGTTTTTTTTTTTTACCAAAAAATAAATTTTCCCTAAAAATTAAATGATTGTGGTAGTGGCAATTCGGATTGCCATAATTGTTTTGGTTTTGTCACATTTGCATGAAAAACTAATTAAATAACCTAACGCAAATCTCATATGATGTATGAGTAACATTTTTACAAGAAGGAATAAGTTATTTCAAATGATACCGTAATAAAATGTACTAGAACAAATGACGAACGCCTCAAAATGTTTTAAGAACTATGAATCTATGAAAAAGCTGCAATTTACGCATGGGCTTATGTACTTGCAAAATAGAAGGTCAGAAAGTGCGAGGCAACTTGAAAGGCGTCATATCAACAATTAAAGGTGACCCCCTATTTGGAAGCTCTTATAAGTTGGTCATTAGTTTGGCTGTGTAGGTAAAAGAAAATTAACATTATTCTAATATAGACCAAAAACCAGGATGAGCAGATCAATGATGTATTTTGCGAACGACCTTAAAAAACATCACGGTATAAAATACATATTATATTATTAAACATTGCCTATGTTACCATTTTTTGGTGAAGATTTGTGAGCACTGGGAACCTCAAATGTCCCGTAACAGGTAGTTCGATCAATAATACCTGTAATTGGGGTACCGTTATATGGAGGCTATACTAAAACATGGACTATGTTGAAAATTTCTGGTGAAGATGTTTTATGAGCTCTGGAAATATCAATTGTAAAATTACAGGGAATTCGGTGAACAAATGTAGCTAAAACCCTAAAAATCGGAAGGTATTGTTATATGGGGCTATATCCAAACATGGACCTATGTTGAAAATGTTTGGTACAATAGTTTTGTGACAACTGGACGCCTCAAATACCAAATTGCAGGTACTTCTGTCAAAAATGTAGCTAAAATCCTCAAAATACTGAAAATTGGGAGGTACTGTATATGGGTGCTATACCAAAACATGGACCTGTGTTAACAGTTCTTGGTGGAGATAATTTGTGACCACTGGGAACTTCAAATGTTAAATTACAGATAGTTCGATGAACAAATTTAGCTTAAACCCTTAAAATACCAAAAATTGGGAGGTACGATTAGATGGGGGTTATGCCAAAGTATGGACATATGTTGAAAAATATAACGTCAAAACGTCAAAAAATGTTACCACAACCACAAAATACCGCAATTCGGGAGGTACCGTTATACAGGGCTATACCAAAACATGAACCTACATATATTGCCGATTTTTGGTAGAGAAGTTTCGTGGCCACTGAGAACCTCAAATGTCAAATTACAGCTAGTTCGGCTAAAGATTGTAGCAAAAATCCACAAAATACCGAAAATCGGGAGGTACCGTTATATGGAGGCTATACCAAAACCTATGTTGACGATTTTTAATGGAGAAGTATCGTTGCCACTGACAACCTCAAGGGTCAAATTAAAGCTAATTCGGTAAAAAAAATGTAGCTAAAATCCTCAAAATATCGAAAATCGGGAAGTACCGTTATATGGGGGCTATACCAAAACATAGACCTATGTCCATAACTTTTGGAATATAAGTTTGTTAATCACTAGGAACTCTAAATGTCAAAGGCCCAACTACTCGTTATTAGGTTCGGATGCGGTGATTCGCAGATGCCCTGGAGCTGGATGCCTCGTTGTTTAGTAATAGACGGAAGAACGACCGCATTGGAGATTCGTTGCTGTAGTAGTAAATGATTTGATGATGATCGGGAACTTGGTTATTCCTTGTTCGGTAGTAAATGATTTGTTGGTGATCGGGAATTTGGTGATTCGCTGTTCGGTGGTAGGCGATTTGAAAATAATCGGGAGCTCGATAATCCGCTGTTCGGTAGTAGGCGATTTGAAGATAATCGGGATATCGATGATTCGTGTTGTAGATGTTCGGTTACTCGGTGTTCGGGATCTCGATGATTCGTTTTGTAGATGTTCGGCTACTCGGGGTTCGTATGTGTTCGGCCACTCGGTGATTCGTGTTATAGATGTTAGGCCATTCGGAGTTCGTATGCGTTCGGCCACTCGGTGATTCGGGGTTCAGGGTTCGCTGATTCGGTGTTAGGGGTTCGGCCACTCGTGGTTCGTATGTGTTCGGTCACTCGGTGACTCCGTGTTCGGGGTTCGGCCACTCGGTGATTCGTGTTGTAGATGCTCGGCCACTAGGTATGGTTGGTTGGGCCCTCGACTCTCGTGTTGTAGGGGGTTCGGCCACTCGTGATTCTACAGTATACTCTACAGTATACTTCGAGTACTGACAAGTGGAACAACACCCGAAGGCGTAGTGAAACAAAACCCGAAGGCGGAGTGGGACAACACCCGAAGATAGAGTGGAACAACACTCGAAGGTGGAGTGCAACAACACCCGAAGGTGGAGTGGAATAACACCCGAAGGTGGAGTGGAATAACACCCGAAGGTGGAAAAAAATATTTTTGCACAATATTTTGTGCACAATATTTGTTGGCAATCAACACTCATGGCCTTTATTTATAATTATAAATAGTTTTTTTTTTTGTAAAAGTTTAACCAGGGTTTCGGAGTCGGAGTCGAGCAATTTTGCTGGAGTCGGAGTCGAAAAAATAACTCGACTCCGACTCCGGGCAAAATTTTTTCCACGTTATAAAAATATAACACTAAATTTGGAACAAGAACTTTTTTAAAAATCATTACTTATTTTAAAAGCAAGGTATAAGAAACGAGTAAAAAGTATCAGTCGGCTTTGCCGACAGAGATATATCCTCAGCCTGTGTATATTGAAAATTAAATTTTTCCCAAAAAAAAACGTATTTATTTAGGGGGTTTTAAAAATTTTGGGCGTTTGAACCGACAAAAATGTTGATTAGGATTAAAGATCAAAAGTTTTGCGTAGGAGATACTAAAAAGAAATTGATCGACATTGACCATTATGGAAGTGGATCTCCAGCCACTACATATGGTGCCTATGGGGTTTTTGCTCAAGAATTATGGACTTGCCCCTGAACAAACTTTTACCATCGTAATTGAGGCAGCGAATGCAAGTTGCTTCAACAAAAATCAAAGTGATTCGATATTAAGTCTTAAAGTAAACGTATCCGAAATTTTGTGTGGGAGGTACCGGATGGAGTGGACAAATATAGTCCAAATTGAACCTGATCTACATCTGGTAGATATATTAGGATGTGTAAAGTATGGACCAATTCGGCCACTCAATTCAAGAGTTACCGTACGAAAAATTTTCCGAACATTTTTGAACTTTTGTGGGGGAGGTACCTGAAGGAGTGGACCGATATGGCTTATATTCGAACTTAAACTATGTTTGGACAAAATATTACTAAGACTAAATGTTGGACAGAATCGGCAGATCCGTTCTAGAGTTATCTTGCGCTCCAACCACCTCTCACGGTGTCATAGTGGTTTTTTGCAACTTTCATGCTATTTTCTCAGGAAGTGTGGACTTGCCCCTAATGAAACTTGTACCGTCGTATGGGGGGCAGTGAATACAAGTTGCTTAAACAAAAATCAAAGCGATTCGAGAGATGGCCCTAAACTGAACTTTTCCGAAATTTTGAGTGGGTGGTACCCGCAGGAGTGGACCGATTGAGTCCATATTGAAACCTTATCTAAGTCTGGTACACATTTCACGATGTGCAAAGTATGGACCAAATCGGTTACTCCTTTCAAGAGTTATCGTGCGCACAAATTTTCCGAACATTTTTGAACTTTTGTGTGGGAGGTACCGGAAGGAGTGGACCGATATAACCCATCTTCGAACTTAAACTAAGTTTGGGCAAAATATTACGAAAGCCAAAATTTGAACCGAATCAGTTCATCCGTTCGAGAGTTATCGTGCGCTCCAGCCAGCCAGAGAGACAGACGGACGGACATTGCTCAATCGACTCCAAATTGTCTGAAACATATATCGTCCAAACATACTTGGGGTCTAAAACCATTATTTCGATGAGGCACATTTTGCCCGTATGAAAGTGTATATGAGGAAAAGTCAAAATTTTTTAGTTTCCATGAAGCCAAGGTTTGCACTATTATAATACGCGAACTATTGTAGTTTACCAGTAACTATGACTATTGCTGGATTAATTTAGATGTTTTTGTACAAAGCTCAAAAATTTAGCAAAAAAGTTTAATTTACGTGGTAGTTACGACCGCGTAAAGGAAAAAACAAAGGTAAAAACACGTTGAAGCTAAACAGGTTTTTTACATTGCTATTCGATTTCTGATTAAACCATTCAAATGACGGACATCTGTCCAAAGTAAAAGTAGGAGAATACAAAATGAAGATTACACTTCTAATGTATCAATTTCCAAAATTTCCACTGCATCCACCTTTTATGGATGCTGACATTTTGAAGCCGGATTTCAGGTGTTTTTTTATTTTTTTATGTAACTGGGACGCGCATTGGGATATTTACAAAAACCAATTATAGGATTAAAGAACTCGCGATTTCGCATAATCTGATATGTATAATGAGTATGTAGCCCACACAGCAGCAGAGTAATCTATTGCCAAAGCCCAAAATTTAGTGCGATATTTTTTCTAAAAAAACTATTTTTTGGGTACAGTATTTACAATATCGTTTTGAGTGTGCTGGTACCCCGCGATATTTTAGTTTTTCGACGATCCGGATCATATGAATCACAGATCGTAAAAATCCATCTACTAGAACGACGAAAACAGCAACTGCAAAAATTGAAAAATTTGCGAAAAATGTTTTTCAAAATATCGCTGACTAATTCGCGTTTTATGTGGATCGATTCCATTTCAATGAAGAAAGTGAATCATCACTCGCGTTTGTGCGAAAACAGCGGTTTGTAAAATTTAGTGGCATGGGAGCTGTATCCGATTTATCCAAAAAATACTGTGTGATGCTACATCCACGGTTCTTGATGGATTTTATTGAAATATGTTTAGATCGATGTATTTTTTCACGGTTGATAGTGAAATCGTATGCGCATAAAAAGTGTATGCACTTTGTGCAAATTATAAGCATTATACAGTTTTTTGCACACTAAACTGCAGACGATGCTACATCTTAGCGGCCAAAGTAAATCCTGGCAAATGTGTACAAATTAAAAGAGAAGAATTCGGTGTATTGCTAAACCGCATGCGCATCAAGTGATTTTGAGGATTTCGCGATTTACACGCATTTCAAATTAACATTACCCGATACAATTTTATTTTCAAGATTATACCCCATTTAAAGGAACCCAACATTTATTTGAAAGATATCCATATCTTTTGGTAGATGTTAGCGTGTTTTCGAGAAGTGATTAGAATAAAAAATGTGATTTATTGCGTGAAATTTAACTTAAATAGAAGAAAAACTCCGACCTATTTTTCTTACATTTTGTTCAACTAACTCACAAAATAAATTTTAATAAATATTTTCTCTTACAAAAATTTTATAAATTTCCTCATTATATTTTTTTGTTTTCGCTATAATATGAAAACCACTAAAAGGATTTGTATAGTTTTGGTTTCATTTGAATCTTCGCGATGTATAGATTACGTACATATTTTTTATATATTTTTCAGAGGCATAAGCAGGTTGAATTTTATTAAAACAAGTTGCAAACTACCAATTGTTTGGAATTCTTTCCTAATTTCCGCGAAAATTCACAACTTTTTCACTAAAGTTATGGGACCTCAGTAAACATATAGTATGTAGGGAGCCCCTAATTAAGAGAGTTTCTCAATATAATGATTCGAGTCTTTTAAAGATTTTTTTCTTTTTATCAGAATTGAAACCGCCATAACTATTGCGCGCAACAACCAAAATTAGTATCACGAACAGATTTAAGAATGGCATTTTTTTCCCAATCTATGTACCAAAAATCTTTCATGTAGCTTAAAAAAAAATTTTTAATTTTTTTTTTATGGAAAACTAAAAAATTTTGTCTTTTCTTCATATACCCTCGTTAGCATAAATGCTGAGGGTATAAATACATATATATGCAAAATATATATTATACTAAGTTAAAGGACAATTCACAGGATATTTACTATCCTTTGAAGTGCAGTCTTTTCATCCCTATTTTGTTGATCCAATTGATTCGTTACATTTTTGCAAACAAAAGTTAAGTTCTATGACAATCGAATAAAGATTGGACCTTTAACCTCTTTCGTCAGAAGTCTTGCTGGTCTTCTCACAAGTGTCTATTGGTATTCTCATCTTTTTTTATGATAAGTTATCCTTGTCTTCTATTAAAGACTATGTGGTCTCTATGGGAAATCTTACTGAATACCCTGTGACACAAAATGGAAGTTAAAATCTGGGGGAGGAAAATTCCTTTTGGGAATGAAAGCCTCAATTGAGAACCCCGAAGGATCCCATAGCTGAAATTTTTGAGTCATGACATAACGATTTTCTTGATTGACCTCTATCAATTATTGAGAAAATAGTTTTATATCTCTGTTTGGAGATAGTGTTTCATCATTTTGAGATGACATGTTTTCAGTTAAATGGAATGAGGAACCTTTCTGTCAAAAATGCTGTCCTTCTAGCTCAGCTTCCCCCTTGTAATTTTTGTTCTTGAACTCAAAAAGTAAAACAAAATTAAATTTTCTACAAAAACGTTCCACCGAAAATTATATGTAGGTTTCCCATATCCAAGAAATCGACATTGTTTTCATTGTCCTTTATCGGTTTTACCCGTTACTTTCTCAAAAAACCCGTACGTTTATGTATTTCGGTAAATTTCGCATAATCTATTAGCTATATATCAAATTCGGATGGTTACGCATCTGAATTAGGCATCATAAATTCGTTGTTGGTTAACCACAGATTCATCCCGCTATAACTCAGAAGTCTGACAATCGGCGAATCTTTCTTCTAACATTCATTATATACTCAATGAGGGCTTTAGATGTAGACATTCAAATAACCGATATGTCCGCGACGAACAGATATAGTTCATGTGTATCCGATTTTTTACACAATCAATTGCATATGCGAAATTCAATTAAATACATAATCATAGAGTTTTCATGAGAAAGGATCGGGTGAAAGTGATAAAGGACAATGAAAACATGACAATATCGATTTCTTGTCCTAGTGGACCGACCCTACATAAAATTTTCCTAGCAACATTTTTGTAGAATATTTTCATGCAGGAAATCTCATCGTTTGCTAATTTTTCAGTTCCAGAAAACATCCATCTGCCTACGTGCTGAGTGGTGTACACAATATATCTCAAATATTTTAATAAAATTATCCACACCACACCAAAGTTGAAAATGTGAGCGCTGAATTTTAGTTAAAGGGGGGATCCCTACTTATAAATTTCAGAAGAAAATATAAGTAGCACAGAATATGTGGTCAAATTTTTAAGTCGATCGGAACAATATTGCCTCAGTATGAGCGTTGGATGGGAACAATTTTATTTTGTATGCAGCATATAAACTGTGTTTTTCTCGATATCGGCCACAAAAATATATGACAATTGGTTGATTAGTTTTCGAGTAGAGTTGGCACCGCAAAATGCTTTAATAAAAACAAGGTTTCGTAGACGTCTTTAAAACTTGGTAATATTTTTCTCTTTCAGATGATGAAAAAAATTTGCCAAAAAGTTACGCAGTTTTCTCGGAAAAAATACGTAGTTTTCTCGGAAATAATGAAAAATGGATTTTATTGAGCTTCACAACTGGGAGGTCTCCTTTTGAGGCAAAGCACGCTAAAATGTTGGCTTACATCCAGTTTGAAACTTGGTCGTGAATTGCTTATAGTTTTTATTGCATGTAGTCCTTACGATTTGTATTACCCAATCACATATTTTGAAGGCTTAAAGATATTCTAACGCGGAAGAATTCCGTCCAGAATGTACTCGTGCAAAAAAGGAAAACCGACAAAAACTTTCTAACTTTGCTATTTGTCAATGTAAGATTCGGCAGAAACAATATTGATATGTTCGAATGTATTCGAACGAATGCCCTTTCTATGAATATGTAAAGAAAAACAAGCACATTAGCCTATATAGGCCAAAATATAGGAATAAATTACAATATTGTGCACATTTTATTAATTTTTAGTGGTGTAGGAATTTACTTTCGGAGTCTACCCGGAGTCGGAGTAGTGAAAAAACTCGCCTGGAGTCGGAGTCGAGCCAAAAATACCTCGGCTCCGAAATCCTGAGTTTAACACATTTGACAAAAGATTTGTGTAAATTCTTAGGGTGGTTCTCTCCATATCCACAAAAATATAATTTACAACTCCTCTCCTATCGTCAGATATAACGGTAATTGTAGGCAAATATTGGTTGGTTCTTTTCAGATGAACCGGAGTGTATTTTGTCAGTATTTTGAGGATTTAGCTGCCTTTTTTGACAGAAGAACCTGTATTTGTCGGTTGAGGCTCTACCAAAAATGTTTAGCATACGAGGGCAGTTCGGAAACTTCTTAGCCTAGCACAAAAAGCGCAGTATAAACAGAAAAAAGTTAAGTGTTTTGGAAACCTCCATCTCTGTTATGAACACATGTTAAATTTTGTTTCGATCTGGCAACTCCTTCATATAGAGACAGGTGTTCAAAAAAGACGCATCCGCAATTTTTTTTTACAATGGAAAAATTAGAAATGCGTGCTGTCATTAAATATTTACATAAAAAAGGTTTATCGGGACAAGAAATTCATAATGATATGGTGAATGTGTTAGGTGAAAGTGCTCCTTCAGTAAAAAATTGGGTTGTTGAATTTAAACGTGGTCGTACAAGCATTGAAGATGAACCACGTAGTGGACGTCCAAAAACAGCAACAACAACAGAAATTGTAGCCAAAGTGCATGATATGGTATTAAATGATCGACGAATAAAAGTGCGTGAAATTGCTAATATCATGGGCATCTCAAATGATCGAGTCCATTTAATTTTGCATGAAGAACTACAGATGAAAAAGCTTTCTGCAAGATGGGTGCCGCATTTGTTAACAGTCGATCAAAAACGCATAAGAATGAACATTTCTCAAGCTTGTTTGGATCGTTTTAAGCGAAATAAAATGGATTTTAAGCGTCGTTTCATAACTGTTGATGAGACATGGATCCACCACTATACTCCAGAGACAAAAGAACAATCCAAACAATGGACTGAAGCTGGAGAAAGTGCCCCAAAGAAGGCAAAAACAATTCAATCGGCTAGTAACGTTATGGCAACGGTTTTTGGGACTTCAAAGGTATTTTATTGATTGACTATCTGCAAAAGGGTAAAACAATAAATTCAGAGTACTATTGCAACCTTTTGGATCAATTAAATCCTGGCTTACAAGAAAAACGTCCTGGCTTACAACACAAAAAAAATAATTTTTCATCAAGACAACGCACCAGCGCACAAGAGTGTTTTAACAATGGCTAAAATCAACGAATTAAAGTACGAGTTGCTTGACCACCCACCTTATTCTCCTGATTTAGCTCCCAGTGAATTTTACTTGATCCCAAATCTAAAAAAATTCCTTGCTGGCAAGCGTTTTACCTCAAATGAAGATGCAATTACAGTTGTAAACCACTATTTTGAAGACCTTGAGGAAAACTATTTTAATCAAGGGATAGAATTGCTAGAAAAGCGTTGGAAAACTATTTTAATCAAGGGATAGAATTGCTAGAAAAGCGTTGGACTAAGTGTATTGAAGTTTCAGGACATTATATTGAAAAATAAAAATATTTTTGAAAAACTAACTATTGTCTTTCATTGATAGGCTAAGAAGTTTCCGAACCGCCCTCGTAGGTCAATGCTTTGGTATAGCCCTGATATAACGGTACCTACCGATTTTCGGTATTTTGAAGGTTTTAGTTAAGTTTTTTTATCAAACTACCTGTTATTTAACATTTGATGTTCCCAGTGGTCAAAAAACATCTCAACCAACAACTTTTAAAAATAGGTCCATATTTCGGTATAGCCCCATATAACGGTACCTCCCGATTTTCGGTATTTTGATGATTTTAGCTAAATTGTTTTACGGAACTACCTGTAATTTAACATTTGAGGTTCCCAAAGCTCACAAAATATCTCCACCAAAAATTATTATTATTATTATTATTATTGTTGTTCCACCCGCTTGTCGGTATTTTGAGGATTTATCTACCTTTTGGACAGAAGCACCTGTATTTAACGTTTGAGTCTTCCAGCTCTACCAAAAATGTTTAGCATATGTCCATAAATCGGGACATACCGATTTTCGGTATTTTGAGGGTCTTAGCTACATTTTTTGATGAAACTCCCTGTAATTTTACATTTGAACGTTCCCGAAGCTCAAAATATCTCCATTAAAAATTATTAACATAGGTCCATGTTTTGGTATAGCCCCCATATGGCGGTACCTCCCGATTGTCGATATTTTGAGGGTTTAAGCAAAATTTGTTTACCGAACTACCTGTAATTTGAAGCTTAAGGTTCCCAGAGGCCACAAAACATCTACACCAAAATGGGTCAACATAGCTTCATGTTTTGGTATAGCCCCCATATAACGGTACCTTCCGATATGTATTTTGAGGATTTTAGCTACCTTTTTTTGGGTTTTTACACTTTTTACCGGCATTGAATGAAAGTTGCTTCAACAAAAATCAAATTGATTCCAGAGCAGTCCTTAAAAAGAACTTATCCAAAATATTGTTTGGGAGGCACCCGAAGGAGTGGACAAATGTAGTCCATATTCGAACCTGATATATATTTGGTAGATATACTTGGATGGGTAAAGCATGGACCAAAGCGGTCACTACCATCAAGAGTTATCATGCGCAGAATTTTTCCGAACATTTTTGAACTCTTGGGGGGAGGTACCTGAAGGAGTAGACCGATATGGCTTATCTTCGAACTTAAACTAAGTTTGGACAAAATATTACGAAGGCCAAATTTTAGACGAATCAGCAGATCCGTTCAAGAGTTATCTTGCGCTCCAAACACTACACACGGTATCATAGGGGTTTTTCGTAACTTTCAGGCTATTTTCTCAGGAAGGATGCCCCTGATGAAACTTGTACTGTCGTATAGAGACAGTGAATAGAAGTTACTGCAACAAAAATCAAAGCGATTCGTGAACAGGTCCTAAACTGAACTTTTCCGAAATTTTGTGTGGGAGGTACCCGAAGAAATGGACCGATTGAGTCCATATTGGAAGCTCACCTAAGTCTGGTAGAAATTTCACGATGTGCTAAGTATGGACCAAATCGGTTACTTCCTTCAAGAGTTATGCTGCACACAAACTTTTCAAACATTTCCGATATTTTGTGGGGAAGGTACCGGAAGGAGTGGACGATGTATCTCATCTTCGAACGTAAACTAAGTTTTGGGCAAAATATTACGAAAGCCAAAATTTGAACCGAATCGGTTCATCCAGTCGAGAGCTATCGTGCGCTCCAGCCAGCAGGACAGACAGACAGACGGACGGACATGGCTAGATCGACTCCAAATTGTCTGAAACACATTTCGTCCAAACATACTTGGGGTCTAAAACCATTATTTCGATGAGGCACATTTTCATCGTATCAAAGTGTATATACCCTCTTTAGCCTAAAGGCTGAGGGTATAAAAAGGGAATGTTGGTGTCAAATGCAGCTAATAATTAGAAATTTCTGCAGTTATATATTTATTTTGTAACGAATAAATATCAAAATATGGAAAACGCTGTAAATATGCACGATCTAGGCAGAAAATGTGAAATTAGAGAAGTTGCTCTCAGGTAAATAGTGCAGAATTACAAATCCAATCTTACTTATGAACACAAATCCTCATTTTCTGATCAATTTCGATGTCAAATCACGTACTCTATTAAGACTAGAATCTCTAGACATTAGAAAAAATAATTTTAAGTCGTATTTTGCTATTCCATTCGGTTGATAAGGCATAGCTACAAAAATTGTCAATTAGATTTTCAATAAAAATCATTTACCACCCATAATCATTGTGGCAGAGCACATTGTGGACTGATAAAAATATATTTTAATATAATTCATCTTAAAATACAAAATACGCAAAAAAGTTGGGTATCTTTGTGAAGTAAATGTCCTTCTGATGCTATTTCGATGCCTAAATGCTCCCAGACATTAGAATAGTCTGATCTACCATTTAAAATACTGCGATAATTAATTTTTATCGTTAATGATGTGCACCATAATGAATATTTTAGCACTTTAAACGATGTTTCATAACAACATGGTAGTAAACTAATCGAAGTGTTATGTATTAATTTGCAACTCCACTTGGACTCATCAGTTCTCTTAGTTCTTTGTATTGAACCATAGTTATGTGCATTCTCTGCAATGTGGAGACACATGACAGTGGGAGTAGCTAATTTGGTTTACATATGCGGCTACGAGAGTTTTTTATGTGTTTCGGTTGAATTCGCATTTAAACGAATTCATCAGTCACACTTATTCTTGAGCTCGAGTCGTCATAAAATTGTTTCAATACAAAGAACTAAGAGAACTGATGAGTCCAAGTGGCGTTGGACGAAACTAGTCTTCTCTGTCATCCCCAAAAGTAATCAATTTTAACTACATCACACTTTAAACTTGTTCTTTTTAAATTTGAAAACAACAAATATGAGATTAAGCTTGACTTACATACAAATAGTAAGTAAAACAAACATCTCAACAAAACTGCCAAAGTGAATCTAAAAACAAAGGACTTAATGCTATGTATTAAACAAATTCCGAGTATGATAATTTTTTATACCCTCCACCATAGTATGGAGGGTATATTAAGTTTGTTTTTCCGTTTGTAACGCATTGAAATACTCATTTGCGACCCTATAAAGTATATATATTCTTGATCAGGGTAAAATTCTAAGTCGATCTGAGCACGTCCGTCCGTCCGTCCGTCTGTGGTAATCACTCTAGCATCCACAAAAATAGAGATAGGACGCTGAAATTTTGGGAAAATGTGTCTTTTGTTTGCAGGCAGGTCAAGTTCGATGATGGGCTATATCGGTCCACGTTTTGGTATAGCCCCCATATAACGGTACCCCCCGATTTACGGTATTTTGACGTTTTTAGCTACATTTTCAGACCGATTTGGCTATAATTTGACATTTAGGGTTCTTAAGTGTCAATAAACATATATAACAAAACTTGTGGACATAGGTCCACGTTTTGGTATAGCCCCCATATAACGGTACCCCCCGATATACGGTATTTTGACGTTTTCAGCTACATTATCAGACCGATGTAGCTATAATTTGACATTCAGGGTTCTTAAGTGTTGATAAACTTATATATTAGAAGTTGTGGACATAGGTCCACGTTTTGGTATAGCCCCCATATAACGGTACCCCCCGATTTGCGGTATTTTCACGTTTTTAGCTACATTTTCGGACCGATGTAGCTATAATTTGACATTTAGGGTTCTTAAATGTGAATAAACTTATATAACAAAAGTTGTGGACATAGGTCAACGTTTTGGTATAGCCCCCATATAACGGTACCCCCCGATATGCGGTATTTTGACGTTTTCAGCTACATTATCAGACCGATGTAGCTATAATTTAACATTCAGGGTTCTTAAGTGTTGATAAACTTATATATTAGAAGTTGTGGACATAGGTCCACGTTTTGGTATAGCCCCCATGTAACGGTACCCCCCGATTTACGGTATTTTGACGTTTTTAGCTACATTTTCTGACCGATTTAGCTCTAATTTGACATTTAGGGCTCTTAAGCGTCACTAAACTTATATAACAAAACTTGTGGACATAGGTCCACGTTTTGGTATAGCCCCCATATAACGGTACCCCCGATTTACGGTATTTTGAAGCTTTTAGCTACATTTTCAGACCGATGTAGCTATAATTTAACATTTAGGGTTCTTAAGTGTCAATAAACTTATATAACAAAACTTGTGGACATAGGCCCACGTTTTGGTATAGCCCCCATATAACGGTACCCCCCGATTTACGGTAGTTTGACGTCTTTAGCTTCATTTTTAGACCGATTTATCTATAATGTGACATTTAGAGTTCTTAAATGTCAATAAACTTATATAACTAGTGGACATAGGTCCGTGTTTTGGAATAGACCCATATAACGGTACCTTGGTATAACGGATTCCGGTATCCCCATGTAACGGATTTTCGGTATTTTGAGAATTTTACCTACAAGTTTTAACCGAATTATCTGTAATTTGAACATTTGACATTTGAAATTCTTAGTGGTCACCACACCTCTCCACCAAAAATTGTGAAGAAAGGTCGATGTATTGATAATGCTCCCATATAAAAGTACCTCCCGATTTTCAGTAATTTGATGATTTTAACTACAACATTAAACCGAACAAGCAGTAATTTGACATTTGAAGTTCTTAGTGGTCACAACACCTCTCCATAAAAATTTTTCAACATAGGTCTATGTTCGGATATAGCTCCCATATAACGGTACCTCCCAATTTTCAGTAATTGGCAATTTTAGCTAAAATTTTTAACCGAACTAACTGTAATTTGACATTTGAAGGTTGTAGTGGTCACCACACATCTGCATCAACAATTTTCAACATAGCCCCAATATAACGATACTACCCCATTTTCGGTACTTTGAGGATTTTACTTAAAATGTTTAACCAAACGTAGGTCCATGTTTTGGTATAGCCCCAAAACAAACCTCCCGATTTTCCGTACCTTAGCTTTATTTTTTGGACGAACTTTCTGTAATTTGAAATTTAAAAGCCAACAAAAATTGTTCACAAAAATTTCATATTTTCGTATAGCCCACATACCTCCGAACTAGCTGATAATGACATTTGAAGTTCCCACGTTATGTACCGATTTTCGGTATTTTGAAGATTCTAGCTACAATTTTTAACCGAATTAGGAGTTATTTGACATTAAAGGCTCCCATCAAAAACTGTCAACATAGGTCCATGTTTTATTATAACCCCTATATAACGGTACCTCCCAATTTCTAGCACACCAAAAATTGTCAACATACATAGTTAGATATAGGCACCATAAAAAAGGGCCTACCGAATGAAACATTTTATGTACATTATCTGACATTTTAACGTACCCACTTAAAGTTGGGGACAGGAATGAAAACTAATTATTCCATTTTAGTTCAGAATATTTTATGGTGGAGGGTATGAAAAGTTCGGCCCGGCCGAACTTAACGCTTTTTTACTTGTTTCTCTTCATTTAGCTTAAAGGGAATGCTAAAAATATTTTACCAACTAAAGTTATTTACAAATTGCCATTAGAGATGCGCCTCAAGTTCGGTTGAGGGTACTCTCATTCAGTAAATATGAAAAAAATATAAACTTCTACCAATAATTGCCTTCGAGCCAAGTCAAAGTAGTTGGTTTCTGTCAACGCCTTAAACCATAACACATAAAGCCAACAACAGCAGCAAAAACAACGACAATAGCTGTAGAAACGGCTAAAGCCAAACAGAAAAAAAGAAGAAAACACCCAACTATGGAATAAAGCAAAAAATTGCTAGACTTCATTGCAGATAAGAGCATTAACAACAACTTTGGCAAAACTAATTAAGCCAACTTAAGAACATCAATGCGTATAAACATTAAAAAAACACTGAACAGAGAAAAGCCCAACCCCAACATTCTCAAAAAAATTATAACAGCAGCAGCATCACTACTAACCACTCTTGCCCAGATGACTATGGAAGATAGTACAACAACTAAACCCTGCGGTTCATTGCTTCGAACGCTAGTAAGAAGAAAATGCTGCTGCCTTTTTTGTGTATGTGCCATCTCCTTGGTGAAGTACATAACAACAGGCAAGGGAATGTTGGGTAATTTTCAAAGCAAGGAAAGTAATTATGGTTTCTTTTCTTTATGCCACGACAATTCGAGATGTTTGGTTTTGTTTCGAATGCCATAGAATATTTATAAGTTAAGAACTAAAAAACAACAACAAGAACTATACTTTCAATAAATGCAATTCTTTTTTACATCTTCTCCAAGAAAATGCTAGAAACAACGAATAATGAGAGGACATTGACGATAATAACACAAGACCACAAAAACCGCACGAGAATAGTTTGATTGTTGCTGTGAGCTGTTTAATAACTGTTTAGCATAGAGATTAGCAAACTTATTCTGCAATAGATATCAATACCATTATGAAAAAATATGTCGACAAAATGAAGTTTAGGGATGTCAAAGGAAAGCCCGAGCTTGAGTTCTGTCAAATTAACATTGGTAGAAAAACTAGTTTAAATCGAGTGGACTCAATATATGGCGATCGCAAAAAGTTGGAGTTAGGTTAGGTTTAAGGATGTGGGGGATACTGGAGCAGCTGGCTTACCGTACCAGACCCTTAGTCCATAGTGTTAGTCCATTAGTGAAGATATTGTTAGAGATGAAGAAGGAAGTAATTACCAGGTCTATGGCTTAGCAAAAAGAAAATTGGTAATACCTCAAATCGGATGGTATTGCTATATGCGAGGATATACTACAGTGATGAAGTGTTTAACCACGGGAAACCATAGATGCCGAAATCGACGGAACAGGTAAACTTTGAACCCTAAATGCCAAATTACATCCATTCTGATGAATCAGCTCGTCTAGAAAGAGAAAAATAACAAAATTAATACATCCAAATACGTTTAATCGGGTGTCACCTTTTTATGGGGGTTATTCCAAAACGTGCCCTAAAATTGTGGTTGATAATTTTTTTGACCAAATTAGCCAAATTATAGATAATTCAATCAGGAAATGTCGCTAAAAACGTGAAAATACTGAAATGTGAACCTCCGTCCTATGTTATTTGTTAACCACTGGGAACCGTATATGTCAAATTTCAGCCAATTTAGACCGAAAATGTAGATAGTAACTTCCAAAAACCTGAAATTCCGTCGCTATTCCAAAACATGGACAGATGTCCACAATTTGTGTCAGATAAGTTTTTTAACCAGGGCTTCGGAGTCGAGCCATTTCTCCTTTGACCTCGCTCCAGGCCAGTTACTCTCCGACTCCGGAGTCGACTCCGAGAGTAATTTCATACACCACTGAAAATGAATGAAACTACCACCATTTTTAACTATTTCCTATACCTGGACCATATACGCTTATATATTGATCCTGCAAGTTGTAAAGTTTCAGTCGGTTTTGCCGAAGGGTTATACGTTCAGATTATCATATTAACATTAGGTTGGATACAAATTTAATGACATAGAAATTAATATATCATCATTGTCAAGGTGGACGGTGAATGATCGCAATGCCGACAATTTAACATGCAAGAGAGGTCACCATGATGTCCTTGCATTTCTCTGTATACATTTTTCATCAAAATGTTAGCGCTTGTATAAGAGGTGCTGAAGTAGGCAGGCTTTGTTCGGGAATAGGAGATATGAGAACAAAATCTTCTTTCAAACTGTTTAATGCAAATGATAAAACTTGTAAATTTATGTAAGTGTAATCTGGATCGTAAGTACTACATGGGGTAAGCAATTCAAGACCAGGTCTTAAATTGGAACCAATCCATAAGTTTGTTGTTCTTAACATAAGTCCGCACATTTTGAACGTTTTTGGAATTGTCCCGAAAGAGTGGAAAAAAACATTTTATCAAAATATTCCAGATTTATAGTGAACACCAGCTAGCAAGTACGCATACAAGTGGAGTTTTTCATAGAAATTGTTCTGATTTCTATCAAGTCCAGTATGTTTTCTCTATTTTTCTAGGAGATCTTAGGACTTATGTAGAAAACATGTTGGTCTTTATGTTGATGATCAGTAGGACTCCTCATAGAAGATCACAAGGTCTTTCATAGCAGTCCAATAGGCCGTCTCATAGAAGATAAGATGAAAAGACCAGCAATACATCTAGCAGAAGACTTGTAGGACTTCTATAAAAAAACAAATGAGTCAAAACAACTGAGAGCAATAGTTGAGAGGGGCCGATCATGTGATATCCTACACTACTACTCCTGGATACTAGCTTTCCTCGAAATGTTTTGAATTTAAATTGTAATAAAAGTTTTGCTTTATATGCTTTATATTTTTAAGTTAGATCGGTAAGGACTACACTTTGATCGCAATATATTGTTCACATAATATCATTCTTATATATGAAGATATATAACGAAATCTAATAAAGGACACACAGTCAGAATGAACCATTTTAATAATACCTCAAATTTGATACTATTAATCATTCGACAGGAATATTTTTGATTAGAATGTTTGGGTATTATTCATTTGATATCGATTCCAAGAGATATGTTGCATATTAGAGACGACTGCATGTTATAGGTCCTTATTGAAAGGAAAATATAATATCTGCTTAATTTTTGGAACTTCAATAAGGTGCCTGAAAACTTTACATAATATTTTAAGCACATGCTATAGCATAGCTGGCAAGTCAACTATTTATGGAGGATGAGGCCGTTGCGATCCATAACCTGGCGGCAGAAAATTTTGTCATTTATCTTTCATATGAATTTCTTTTTAACAAATTTGCCGCTAAGTTTCCATCCACAAAGCCTATATTGAAACATTATCTAAGTCTGGTACACATTTTACGATGGGCAAAGTATGGACCAAACTGGTTACTCCCTTCAAGAGTTATCGTGCGCAGAAATTTTCCGAACATTTTCGAACTTTTGTGGGGGAGGTACCGGAAGGAGTGGACCGTCTTCGAACTTAAACTAAGTTTGGGCAAAATATTACGAAAGCCAAAATTTGAACCGAATTGGTTCATCGGTTCGAGAGTTATCGTGCGCTCCAGCCAGACAGACAGACGGACGGACATTGCTCAACCGACTCCAAATTGTCTGAAACACATTTCGTCCAAACATACTTGGGGTCTAAAACCATTATTTCGATGAGGCACATTTTGCCCGTATGAAAGTGTATATACCCTCGTTAGCATAAATGCTGAAGGTATAAAAAGTGATATCTAGCGAAGTCCACACACATGCAATCAATATGTTCGCTGGTGGTTTAGTTCATATTTAGATGTGGTGCTAGACAAAGGCTGAGTTTGAAAACTTGTATATATGTATATATATACTAAACTTATTGCAAATTTGCAGTTGTGAAGTATTTTTGAAGCCTTTTTACTATCAAGTCAGCCTAGTGTCTCTGGTCTTCATAGAATCCTTCTTCAATATACACACATATACAATCGAAGATTTGTTTCCTTCATGAATTGTAATGCCTTCCACTTCGGAAGTTTTGATAGAGTGGCAGTGGCTTAGAACGCTAAGACCTCGACAACATTGTTGTTGTTGTAGCAACGCAAATGTGTGCGTTCGTGTATTATTTCAGTTATCAGGTTCCTCTGTATCCAGATTCAAGAATTCTGCAACCTGGACTGGTTGCGTCCATAAGGAATCAGGAGACAGGTGAGTGGTGTTAGCTGGGCAGCTAAACAAATGCAGTGTATCGTGTGTTCCCAATCCACATGCTGGGCAGGTGTTGGTAATCGTGGCGTCAATTCGGGCCCAATACAAATTGAGGCGGCTGCATCGTCCGGATCTTAACTGGGCTAAAACCACTCGTGTTTGCCTTGGCAGCTGGCGTTCTTCTGCAACGATGGATGGGAGGAGGTCTCCAAGTACGGCATTCACACTGTATCTCTGTACTGCCTACGCAACCACGTCAATGTGAATGCTATCCAAGCCTGCCTGATAAGCTCGTTGGTTTAGATGTTCTCTTTTATACCTTTGGACCTGTCTCTCTAGATCATGAAGATCTATCCTGACGTGCCTGGGTGGAGGAAGCCTATCCATTAAATCGTGACAGGGATGCTCACTGCGATAACACCAAAGCAGGTACTGCATCGACAACATTTTATTGTGTTGACGCATCGGTAAAATCTTCGTCTCCTCATGAAGATGGTCCACTGGTGTCATGAGGAGGCACCCTGTTGCAGTCCTCAGGGCAGCATTCTGGCAGGTTTGAATCTTCTTCCACTGCGTAGTGCTAACCTTTGCAGCCCACGCTGGCGCCGCATAGCTTACCACAGACCGGCCTATTGCATTGTAGGTGATCAACAAGGTTTCTTTGTCAGCTCCCCAAGTGCTGCCGGCCAGCGACTTGAGCACCTTGTTCCTATTTCTGATTTTATCGCAAATAGCTGTGGCATGCGCGGACGACTTAAACATGCTATCGAACGTTACACCCAGTATTTTGGGGTAGTTAGTGGTTGGAATCAGTGCACCATCGACCAATATGTTCAATGGGAGCCTCATTTCAGCCGTCCATGTGGTGAACAGTGTGATAGTAGATTTAGCGGCGGATATTTTCATATTCCTCAGATGGAAGAACTGCACTAGGTCAGCTATGTAGACATTTAACCTATCACATATGTCATCAATGATAGGACCCGACGCCAAGATCGTACAATCATCCGCATACATCACGATCTCTATACCGTCTGGAGGGTGTGGAATTTCAGAAAGGTAGAGGTTGAACAGTTCCGGAGATATCACCCATCCTTGGGGAACTCCCTGTTTCACTCTACGGGGTTTGGACTTCTTGTTTCTGAATTCCACAAACGACTGGCGTCCGCATATATAGTTGATTACTCAACGTTTCAAACGTGGCTGGATATTAGTCTTCCCTATATCCTCGAACAGCTTGGCATGGTTGACGGTATCGAAAGTCTTCGATAGGTCAAGAGCCACCATGATTGTTCGGTCGCATGGCCTTTACTGGTTCAGTCCTCTGATATGTTCAGTCCTCTACTGATATGTGTGGCATCTAATGCTGTTGTAGTACTATGCATTTTCCGAAATCCATGTTGATGTTGGGCATCTGGAAAACACCTTCTCATCGTGGGGAGGAGTAGTGCCTCTAGGATCTTTGCTACTGGCGACAGGAGCGAAATCGGCCTGTACGATTCACCTCTGCTGGCATCCTTGCCAGGCTTCAGTAGCGGGACCAACCTGCCAACTTTCCAGGCATATGGTACAACATGGGTGGCTAACTATAGGTTGAGAACACTTGTTAAATACTCAACTCCACAATGCAACAATGTTGCATTGCTTCAGGTTGTCTAGCCACTTTTTCTGATTATGTTCGCCTACTAACCTGTTGACTTCAAGAGTAACCTCTCTAACTCTTGGGTCTTCAGGGTTCGAACGACAAAGCTCATCACGCTCATTTGCTAGTCCCGTCGCCTCTGCTGGGAAATTTGGTCTTATTTCGGGTATTCGACCAGCAGGTATGTATCGAGCGGCTGCTGCATTGATGATGTCCCGGAAAGTTTACTCAGCTACCCGAGGATCTGAGGGAGTGGGCAATTCTCCGAAGCGGTGATTGGTAAATTCTCTTTCCAATGGTTAAGGAAAGTACGGCGTTCAGACCTGGTGACACAATGGTGATATCTGGCGGGCTGTGGCAGTGTCCTCTAATCCTCGTAGGAGCGTCTTCATTCACCGTGCAAAACGTGGAGCTATCAATTTGCTCAGCCAGCGTTGTACCCCTCTGATCATTACCTATGACAGAATGCCAATGCTCGTGGTGAGCACTGAGGTCCCCTAGCACCAGACGGTTATTGCCCTCTAAAAGCGAACTAATATCGGGCATATAACGCCGGGCACAGTTATTCATCGGAGGTATGTACACATTAAGCAGCTCTACCTCGGCAGTACCACACTGTATTGCTGCCCCCATACATTCCATGTATGGGTCACTAGAGACAAGCTGAAGCGAGATAGGTCTGTACTGGACAGACAGGTGTATCAGGAAGGCAAGTCCTCCTCCTCCGCTTCTTGTGCGATCCTTCCGCAAAACGTCAACGCAAAACAGGTGGCGGTGAGTTTTGTTTCTTGGATCGCGGCGACCATGATGTTTTTCCGACTCATAAAATCTACAATTTCGCTGACCTTATTGCGGAGACCGTTGCAATTGAATTGCAGGAAAGATGCATTTCTGGGCCGTTGAACAACAACTTGTGGTGTTAGGTGCTGCATTGGTTGTTGATGGGGAGACTGTGGGGGCGTCTCGTATTCCGACGACGACGTAGAAGACGCACTGGGTGATGCGCTGACGCAGCAAGCAGCAACATACCTATCGCTGTAATCCCGGGTGCTACTAAGGCCAGAGCATCCTCGAACATGCACCGATTCCATACATCCATTACATTTCACCATTGTTGACATGTGGTGGATGCGGATCTGGCAAACGGAACAGAACCATACTGGATAAATTGCCGCTCCCATGGAGAAAAAAATACAGGAACACAAACACATAATAGTTGAGGTGACGGCCCCTGGTCGAAGATTCCTCCGAGTCAATCCGGTGCATAGAACCGGCCGCCTTGGGATTGCGACAACATTGACTTTTTGTTTATAAGCACCGGATAATAATTTCAGCAATATAAACTTCTTTTCCCGCGAAAATTAGTAGTATTGATTGGTTTCGGTGTGAAAATGTACTCTGTTCCATACAAAAGCTAACACAAGGATCCCTTGGCTGTCCATCAATGTTGGGAGTTTTTCAGCATTTGTAAAAATAGTGTATGGAAATGATCCATCATCTAAATTTTGCTCAATTTTATAGGTAGAGGCAAACCATTTTTTACATTATTTTTGGCCATGCTAATAACCAGATAACCATATTTTGTTGCCCTAAAAATGCCTCATAACCAGTGTTGCCGACAGTTTTTGTCATCTCAAAATGAAAAATCGTCAAAAAAAATCGTCAAAATTTGAAATATTACATAAAATGTGGAGTATTTGCTACATTTCCACAATAAATTGTCAATTTTCCCAAAAATAGCCAATATATCACGAGAGAAAGGACGCTGTGTTAGAAATTATCACATTTAATGTTTATTTAAAAATTAACAAAGTAAAAAAACAGCAAAATACGCATTATTTTGTAGCTGAAAAATAACATAAATCACAATTCATTAATGACAAAAGAATGTTATGTAATAGTAATACACATTAAATTACATTTGTACTTTTAAGAGTATATAATACCTCGTATATAAACCTGTTTTTGTTGTATATGAATAGAACTTGCAGTAATATTGACATTATTAAAGTCTTGTATTTCTAAAAAGTTTACACATCTCATCTTTAATAGTGACATCAACACAAGTGGTTTCATGTAACTTTAAAACATCTTTTGTATAAATGATTCCTTCGAGGGTGTCATTCTCTAACTTATTCCTTACTTTAGTTTTATTCAAATTAACTTGACCAAATATTCTCTCAACATTAGCAGACGAATGAGGTAAGGTTAAAAATTTTCCAATAAATTTGTTTAATACTGGGAAAAGAATTGAATTGTCTGCTCGTTTAAGTTGAAGGATGGTTTTCCAAAAAAATTCCAAGTCTATATCATTTGTCCCAAATAAAATCCTAAAATCTACATGTCTAAGTTCGCGGAATTCAGAATCCCGCTTTTGTTTTTCTTCTTTATCTATGAAGCTTTCATACTCTTTTACAATATCATGAAACGTTTCCACTTTTCCACTTATTATTAGGTGTGGATTTATTGCAGATAGAGCTTCAGTGATTATCAAGTTTAAATCTTTTCAAAATTTGATCGCAAAATTCTACATAAAAGTTAATACAATTTATAATTATATGATTCAAATTTTCCGCGGGAATATGTGCTGTCTCCAACATATCTTTAACATATATTCCCAAATAGACTTCACTAGAATTGAGATAATTTAAAGAGTTTTTATATTTAGTTCCACTAAGGCAATTGTTTTTTAATGATTCACTTTTTATGAAATTGCTCATAATAATTTTTAGAAGTCTTTCTATCTCGGATTACAAAATGTGTATTTTTGTACTTTCGCTTTGAAAAATTCTTAATTGTTAATTAGGGGTAATATATATTTTAAACAATAAATACATTTTGTTGGTATCATTTAAATTCGTTTTGCTGTCTTTTGATTTTCATTACTAGCTTCTTTGGAAAAGTACATTTTTAATGGATCATATAAATTTAGTAAGCGGATTACCACCGCTTCCAAAGAGAGCCATCGGGTTTGACTAGGATGTAAAATTTTAGTGGGTTTAATTTCTAAAAATGTTAAAATTGCATTTAGTTCATTTGTCCTTTTAGGACTTCCCCCTAAGTAATTATAAATATCTTTTGCTAAAGATTCTACTTCACTTGGCAGTTTTTCGCAAGCATATGATGAGCATAAGGCTAATTTCTCTTTTAGTCGATTTGGTGCTCGTTTAAATACTCCACTATCAAATTATGTAGACTCAATGAATCACTCTTAACGATGGGAAGTAATCCGAAAAAGAAATCTCTTATAGCGAAATCTTTATAAATTCGCACAACCAAGCACATCGATTTCTTATTTGCAATATCATAAGACTTGGTATAGTTGAAAACTGATATTTTCCGACAACATTACGAATAATGGCATTTGCTTTGGTTCTACCCATTGCCATTGAAGATGCCACTTCTTAATCTGTAAATATATTTTTACATAATTTCACAAAATGATCGGCAGCAGCAAATGCAATGTTGTGTTCCACAATGAAAAGAGCTAACTTTATTTCCGCTGTATTGCTCCTTGCATCTGTGCATATTCGGGAAAATGTTTTATCGATTCGCGGCTGATTGTACATTATTGCACTAGAATTTTCACAATGTTTTACGGTTTTGCAGTGGGCAATCAAATCCGCTTTTCCCGACGACACTTTTAATTTAACATTGCAGATAGTACAATATACGCAATCATTGCTTTTTTCAGCCCATAATACGCTCGTCTTCCAACCACTCAGCCTTGATTTTCCTGCGATTCTTGGAATCGTCCTACAAAAAATATATCGTTTTAATTGAGATGATATTGATTTTAATAAAATGTACTTGGTCTGCCAATGTGTCTTTTTCACCGGGCTCATTATTTTCTGCTGCCGTGTTTCCTAAAAATATTTTTATAGACATTATTAAAACATTCTTATGCTTTATACCATTAAAACTTACGTGGTTTTTCCAAATATTTGTACATATTTCTATTTTCCTGTGGTTTTTTCTTCACGCGCTTTCTTTTATTATAAACTTTTTCTTTACACTAATTAGAAAACTTTCCTTTTCAATAGAATTTTTCAGCTGTGTCAAACTATTTGTTACTATGAAATGAAGACATGTAAACAATATTGCAATTACTACAAAAGGTATCGTAAACACATCCACGTAACCATACCTAAATGAGAGCGATCAAACAAGTATCAATGACGTTTACACTACAAGTAGCTGCTTTATTTTGTTATTCACCGTTACTTTCAAAGAAAAATCATGTTAATCAATATAATGTAAACGTATCCATGGCAAGATTTGTGGGTAAAGAGACAATATCTGGTTTAAGACTTTTTAGGCTAAAAATCGTCAATTATAGGGGTAAAATCGTCAAATCGTCATTTTGCTATTTTGAGCCAAAAAATCGTCAAAATGACGATAAATCGTCAAATTCGGCAACACTGTTCATAACTCATCCTTCAAATAGGATTTTCAGCCTAATGACTCATCCAAACTGGTTAATAAGTAACTTAAGGGGAAATCTACATCCAGTATGGAGCGGTAATTGTTGATGATACTAATAATGTCCCCAATTAGCTGCCCAGGCTAATATGGACTAATTTTAGAAAAGTGGGTTGTACTTCCCCCACATATGGGGAATCTCAGCACGTTTTGACATCACTCGATAGTGCTTCTAGCAATACCTTATATAGAAAATTTATTTCATCAAAATCTTCACATTTTTAAATGAAATCGAGTAAACAATTAAACTGAATTTATTGAACTTAATTGGATGGCCGCCAATGTACATACATATTTCTTCAAAAAATTAAAAAATTGTATTAAGAAAGAAAATATACCAAACGCATTAGAAATAGTTGTTGGCGACTTTGTCCGATTTGATCAATTAAAGAGATCAATATTTCGAGGTATTACTCCTAATCAAAGGTAGCAGATAAACTTCAAACCCCCGTACAGCATCGTAATTTGCATCAATTAAAAAATGGGAATTCTTCTATCATGATTTTAATAATTGTCAATGATGGTTGCAACATTTTGTAGCATGGAAGGTAAAGGTAGTCTTCTTAATATATAAAAGGCAATGTGTGTATGTTAGTATGTTTGTATGTTCCGAATAGACTCAAAAACGGCTGAATAGATTTTCTTGAAAATTTCAGATAATGTACTGGGAACACCGGTGGTGAAAATGGGCTATATATTCTTTTGAAAGGTCGTCGCGGAATTGAAATATCGCGGTCATCCCAAATTATTCAAAAATGTATTATTTCAGATAATATACTTAATTTTAGTAAGCGTGACTACAAAACCGCTAAAACACTGGCTTCAATATGTGGGATAACGCGGTCAACGCCATATTTTGGAATACAGTAAAATCCCGATATAGAAATTCCGAAAAATCGATTGGGAAATCTTATGAAATTTTGTATGTGGAGTTTTTAGGTCTGAGAATAGGTCCTCCCCACAATTTTTTTAAGAAAACCGCGAAATTCAAGATACGTTTTAATATATTGTTTACAAATTGTTTGCAATGCTATGGTAATTACAGTCTTGACCCTGAATGGTCGTCGCGGAAGTGAAAATCGCGGTCATACCAAAATTTTCAAAAATGTATTATTTCAATTAATTAGAACTGTCGTAAGCTGTTTTGACCGGTGGTCCTCCCCCACAATGTTTTTAAGAAAATCTGAAATCTTTGATATTTTTGAACGTATTGTTTACAGATTGTTTTCCCTGAATGATCGCGGTCATTACAAAGTTTTCAAAAATGTATTATTTCAATTAATATACATAATTTTAGTAAGCGTGACACAAAAATGATATAAACACTAGCTTGAACAAGTGGGATAGCGCGGTCGTGAGCTATTTTAATACGGCTAAGTGTAGTGACCGGAGGTTCTCCTTCAATTTTTTTTTTTTTTTTAAATCTGAAGTCCTTGATATTTTTGAACGTATTGTTTACAGATTGTTTGCAATACTACTGTAATTACTGTCTTGACCCTGAATGGTCTTCGCGGAAGTGAAATATCGCGAAAAGTGAAATATCGCGGTCATCACGAAATTTGCAAACATTTATTATTTCAGATAATATACATAATTTTGTAAGCGTGCCTAAAAAACGCTATAAACGCTGAACACTAAACAATAAGTGGGACAGCGCGATCAACTCCACATTTTGGAATACAGTAAAATCCGGATAACTTGATATGTCACAAGATCGAAATTCCAGAAAGATCCATTGGAAATCAGACAAAGTTATTGATATACAATACAATATCATCATTGGAATCAGAATACCGCGATCGTGTTCGATTTTTGAAAATATTATAATTACGGATAAAATCTAAAATGTGGGAAGTGAAACTTCATGAGCATTGATTTCTGTCCTTGGAATAGCTAGGTAAAGATACATTTTTTAAATACAGCAAAATCGCGATAATAACAACTACAATTTATAGAAGTAATTTTGTTTATGAATTATATAAATGTTGCCATACATATCCCGAAGGACCATACATTTCGCTGAGGGGTATTTTACCACTATTGCATATAGAGCGCGAAGAAAAAAAGCGTTACGTTCGATCGGCCTGAATGAGGTTAAATCCACCAAAAATAGCGAAAATCTGGCGCCACCGTTCTATGGGAGCTATATCAAAACGAGGACGTATACTGAACAGTGGCTATATCTCTGAACTATCGAAAATCGGGAGGTACTGTTTTATGCTATATCAAAACGTGAACCTATTACTGTAACATACCGAGCGCAAATAAAAGGCGTGTCTTTCGGTCGATACGAATATTTATGCTCTCCTCTTTAAAATATATTTAAACCAGATTTCAGCCATTTCGGTGTGATAATGATGTTAAATCCTCAAAAATAGCGAAAATCAGCCGGTACCGTTCTATGGGAGCTATATCAAAACGTGGACCTATACCAACAATTCTTTGCAGTAATAATTACGACCCCAACCGAGACCAACAATCCAATATATAGCAATGTTAATTGACGTGCACCGACCATTATATGTGGGTCACAAAGTGCTTTAAACTGTCGAATGATGGTGAAGGGTATAATAAAAGAGATTTTATATCTTAAATTTGGGGGATACCATTATATGGAATTTATGTCAAAACATTGATTTATATTATGAAGTTTCTAGAGGGATGCCTAATTATGGGTGTATCAATACTGGATAGATAACTAAAGTTTACACGGAGAACCCAAACAACGGGCCAGCAACGCGGACCGGGTCAGCTAGTTCTTTATAAACAAACTAAAACTATAAAGGAAAACACACTTATATGTCACGGTGCGCCTGAACCAACTTTAAATGAAAGTTGCTTACACCTAGGAAGTTTTTGCGGATTCTGAAACTACAATGGATGAGAAAAATCACGACTTTGCTTTGTCATATTGAAATAGGATTAGAGCAAATATTATTGCTATGAAAATTCTTTACAAGATTGACCTTTATGACTTTTTCCTGGCTTTTACCATTTTTTATACCCTCAGCCTTCAGGCTAAAGAGGGTATTTACACTTTGATACGGCCAAAAATGTGCCTCATCGAAATAATGGTTTTAGACCCCAAGTATGTTTGTACGATATCCGTTTCAGACAATTTTGAGTAGATCTAGTAATATCCGTCCGTCTGTCTGTCTGTCTGGTGCGCACGATAACTCTCGAACGGATCAATCGATTCGGTTCAAATTTTGGATATCGAAATATTTTGTCCAGATTTGATTTAAGTTCGAAGATGGGCCATATAGGTCCACTCACTCAGGTACCTCCCCCACAAATGTTCAAAAATTGTCGCAAAACTTGTGCGCACGAAGGGAGTAACCGAATTGAACCAAACTTTGCATATGGTAATACTACCTCTAGGCATACATCAGGTTCGAATCTGGATTATATCGGTCCACTCCTTCAGGTACCTCCCACACAAAATTTGAAATAAAGGCAGTTTAGTGACACCTCACGAATCGTTATGAAATTTTTTGTAAGAGGATGCTCGTGCGGCCACCGTTGCGTCATTGTAATTTTATTCGAGGGCAAGTCCATAGTTCCCGAGATAATGGCGCATAACCTCAAAAATACGCTGCACTATGTCGCGAGTTCAAATAAACGGTGGCCAAATATAAAAGGAGTTGGCGCTGTCAGTTTAATTTTGGTATAAATGCTTATAGTTCACTGACAATGTCGAGACTCAATCGGGTACTTCCCACACACAATTTCGGTAAAGTTCAGTTTAGGGCCTGTTCAAGAATCGCTTTGATTTTTGTTGTAGCAACTTGCATCCACTGCCCCCCACATAACGGTATAATCTTCATCAGGGGCAAGTCCATACTTCCTGAGAAAATAGCCTGAAAGCTACAAAAAAGACCTATGACACCGTGTGTAGTGGTTGGAGCGCAAGATAACTCTCGAACGGATCTGCCGATTCGGTCCACAATTTGGTCTTTGTAATATTTTGTGTATACTTAGTTTATGTCCGAAGATAAGTCATATCATTTCACTCCTTCAGGTACCTCCCCCACAAAAGTTCAAAAATGTTTGGAAAAATTGTGCACACGATAACTCTTGATGGGAGTGACCGATTTGGTCCATACTTTACACATCCTAAAATTTCTACCATATGTATATCAGGTTTGAATATGGGCTATATTTATCCACTCCTTCGGGTACCTCCCACACAAAATTTTGGATAAATTCACTTTAAGACCTGCTCTCGAATAACTTTGATTTTTCTTGAATCAAGTTGCATTCGCTGTTTCAATAACGTCAGTAAAAGTTTTTTCAGGTGCAAGTCCAGACTTCTTGAGAAAAGAGCCCGAAATTGTAAAAAACTCCTATGATACCATATGTAGTGCCTGGAAGGCTCGAACCCAATATATTACCGTAAATAGCTATATTATGTTTCTCGCAGGCTAGTGTGATAAAAAAAGCCCTATCTATCGATTTCCCCGCAAAATTTTGAGCTTTAATCCTATCCATACTTTTGTCGGTGCATACGGCCAACGTTTTGAAAACCCCCTAAATACATAAGTTTTTTTGTGTAGTTTTTGGTAAAGTATCTCAATCCACACAGGCTGAGGGTATATCTCTGTCGGCAAAGCCGACTGATACTTTTTTACTTGTTATATATAGAAGTTGAAACTGACACAATGAACTGCATGTATCGCTTCCTTACAAAACAATGTCGTACACGATGCGTCTTAACTAACTTTAAATGGATGACGCTTTTCAACTTCGAAATGTTCTGCAAAAATGTCGCTCAGAAAATTTTAGGTACGGCTAAAACGACCACGAAAACGCGACAAAATTGATTAGTTGTCAATGCGAGCAGTACCTAAAATTTTCTGAGCGACATTTTTGCAGAACATTTCGAAGCTGAAAAACGTCATATTGTGGTACTTTTATAGCGGCTCGTAAAATAAAAGACGAAAAGGACATTGAAGGAAGTGAAATAGAAGGTCGAAATGCTCTACGAACATAATCCTAATACAGGAGCCAGAATGAAGTCCGAAAAAGTAAAAACTCAAACTTATGGCTTTGGTACAGGCACATCCTCCTGTAGAGACCAACAAGGTAATTTGGTAACTGATACAGATAGTGTGCTCAGGATATGGAAAGATCGTTTTTCCAAACTGTTGGTGCCCAATAGTAGCGAAGACGACGAAGATACCACCGATCCAATCCCAGAAGATGGTATTGAATGTATACCGCCCAGCTAAGATGAGGTAAAGTCAGCAATAACGCAGGCTTTGGGTAGTAGGGGGTGTCCCCTACGCCCAAAGGTATTCCAAGCCATGCCTGCATTTGCTATCCCCGTAAATCTCATTCGGCTTTGTAAGATGACTTTAACTGATACTAGGTCCACAGTTAAAATAGGAAAGAACATCTCCGAACAATTCCGTACCAAAAGAGGTTTCAGACAAGGAGACAGCCTTTCAAACAAAACAACACTTTAAAAAAACACTGATACTACTTATGCTAATGTATGGTTCCGAAGCCTGGGTACTTACACAAGCAGATAAGGCAGTGCTTGGTGTGTTTGAGAGAAAAATTCTTCGAAAGATGTACGGGCCAATCTGCATTGACGGTGAATACCGACGTCGTATGAACCACGAGCCGTATCTGATACACAAGCAGATCAATATAGTTAAACGTATCGAGATGCAGCGATTGTAGTCCGGTCAAAATAGATTTTGAAATAGCAAAAATTTCCACAGAGCTGAATTTTGGTGGAGAGCTAGGGTTTGTCATTAGAAGCAATGTCCTAAAAGTCCCCATCTATCCCCTGTGTGCAAAAAAAAATTATTCGGGGTCAAAGGTCAAATTTCAAGGGTTTTTAGGTTTTCGGATTTATTTTTTGCAAACGGTTGATCTAATCAAAAAGTGACTAAAGTAAATATTGTAGACAGAAAAATTATCTACAAGTTTGACCTATAATTTTTTCCTAGAAGGAACCATTCTTGAGGTATAGCTGTTGTAATGCACTTATAAGGGAAATATGCACATATTCAGACGAACCGGCTAAAATAAGCGAAGTAATCGGGTCTGTCCCCAAAAAATATATATTTTCTTGAAGAGCGAAATTATAGCTATCTTCTAAAAAAATTCCAACAAAATCGGAGCGTGTTTAGTAGAGTTATTCAATGTTAGAGTCATTTTATGCAAAAATAGCCCATTTAACCCACATGTATAATCGAAAGCCCAACGGGAACGACCCCAACGAAAACTCTCCGATTTTTTTTCAAGTTTTGTCCGAAGGTAGGGATTGTGGCGCTGATTACGGAAATGTATAATTTTCAACGGTTGCGGATCCGGTTCGCCAATTATTCGGCCAGAAAGGCCAAATTTAAAAACCGGGTTAGACCCGGTTCTACTGAACCGATTACTGCAAAGTGGATATCGTTTGAAAGCTTACGGAATTATCTAACACATAGTGTCATTACTTTAACCGGTTCGCCCCACAATGTACTTACGCGGCTAATTTTTTATTTTACCTTTAGATCGCGATATCTCGAAAATGGTAAGTCTTTTTTAAGAATCATAAAGACCACTCTTGTAGACAATAATTGAATCTACAACTTTTACTTTAGCCGGCTTTTGCTAGGTCTTACCGTTTTTGAGAAAAAATAAAAAAATTGAATAATGCCTCCAAAAATGACCTTTGACCCCGAATAACTAGTTTTGCCCACTTGGGATCGATGGGGACTTTTAGGACGTTGCTTCTAATGGCCAACCCTAGCTCTCCACCAAAATTCAGCTTTGTGGGAATTTTTGCTATTTCCCCCTTATACGCATGTCTATTTTGACCGGACTACAAATAGACTTCACTAGAATTGAGATAATTTAAAGAGTTTTTATATTTAGTTCCACTAAGGCAATTATTTTTTAATGATTCACTTTTTATGAAATTGCTCATAATAATTTTTAGAAGTCTTTCTATCTCGGAGTACAAAATGTGTATTTTTGTACTTTCGCTTTGAAAAATTCTTAATTGTTAATTAGGGGTAATATATATTTTAAAAACAATAAATACATTTTGTTGGTATCATTTAAATTTGTCAAAACTCGTTTTGCTGTCTTTTGATTTTCATTACTAGCTTCTTTGGAAAAGTACATTTTTAATGGATCATATAAATTTAGTAAGCGGATTACCACTGCTTCCAAAGAGAGCAATCGGGTTTGACTAGGATGTAAAATTTTAGTGACATTGACATTGCTTTATAAGGAGGTGATACATTCATTGCATTGTCCCAATTTGAATTTCTATATCTCAAAAATGGTAAAACCTACGAAAATATCATAAAGGCCAATCTTGTAGAGAATTTTCACAGCTACAACATGTGCTCCAACATCATTTCAATAGGATTTACAATTTCCAAGCAAAATCGTGAAAACCTAAAAAACCGTAGAAATGTAAGCTTTTAAAAGCGCTACGACGATTTGTTTGTTTTTTATTTTTTAAGAAAAAAATTTACACGCTAAATGATATCCGAACATTATCAACATATTTTGGCACTATCCTTGACCAAAACTATTACATCATGCAAACATTTGTCAGTATTGAACTATAACTGCGACCTCTAGCTCGATTAAAGTTACACTACCCAAAACTAAAACTGAGTTATCCCTTTATATACTAGGCTATACCAATTTTCACACAAAAGTTCTGGTACCTTTAACTCGATAAATATTATCTGATAATCACGTTAAATTGCAAGCTACTTCTCTGTCGTAAAACCAAATCTTACCTAAAATTTCACGCCGATCAGACTACCATTGCGACTTACAGAGCCGCTACAAAATTGGATAAAAATTTTGTTTTTGGTCCATTTCACCCGCATAATATTTCACGATCACGATGGGGGATCTACGACGACTATTTCGTTGTAGAAAACATAGAGTACGTCTAATGAAAATAGAGGACAAATAGAGTACGTTAAAAAAATAGGTCACAGCCACCTAAAATAGAGTAATATACTCTATAATAGAGTACGGTTGGTCACCGTTTATATACCCAATGTCCTTTTCGTCCTTTATTTTAAGAGCCGCTATAAAAGTACCACAAGATGACGTTTTTCAGCTTCGAAATGTTCTGCAAAAATGTCGCTCAGAAAATTTTAGGTACGGCCAAAACGACCACGAAAACGCGACAAAATCGATTAGTTGTCAATGAGAGCCGTACCTAAAATTTTCTGAGCGACATTTTTGCAGAACATTTCGAAGCTGAAAAACGTCATCTTGTGGTACTTTTATAGCGGCTCGTAAAATACAGGACGAAAAGGACATTGAAGGAAGTGAAATAGAAGGTCGAAATGCTCTACGAACATAATCCTCATTCGATTTGACTGCAGACATGTCATCTCAAAAATAAAATAAAACAAAAGTGAACAAAGATATAACGCTAGTTCCTGATGGCTTACGCCATAACGCGGAAGTTCGACTCACGGCGGATCTGTCCTTCGGGGTTCTTAATATACTCACCAAGGCTTTTCTTCCCCAAGATGAATTTTCCGTGCTCCAGACTTTCACCTCTATTTTGTTGCACAGTGTTATTGGCCACTCCATGCAGAGACCTCCACCGAGGAATCCATGGTATAACCAGGAGTGTCGTGCTGCTACCGAAGAGAAAAATGCTGCATATAGGGCTGCTCTACAATCATTAGCAACGCGTAACGCACGAGAGGTATAGGGAGAAAAGGATAGAGTAGAAACGACTTTTCCGGAGAAAAAAGGGAGAAATGAAAAATCGGTAGTGTGAAAATATCGAGATGTACAGGAGCCAGAATGAAGTCCGAAAAAGTAAAAACTCAAACTTATGGCTTTGGTACAGGCACATCCTCCTGTAGAGACCAACAAGGTAATTTGATAACTGATACAGATAGTGTGCTCAGAATATGGACTTTGGGTAGTAGGGGGTGTCCCCTACGCCCAAAGGTATGCCAAGCCATGCCTGAATTTGCTATCCCCGTAAATCTCATTCGGCTTTGTAAGATGACTTTAACTGATACTAGGTCCTCAGTTAAAATAGGAAAGAACATCTCCGATTCCAATTCCGTACCAAAAGAGGTTTCAGACAAGGAGACAGCCTTTCAAACAAAACAACGCTTTACAAAACACTGATACTACTTATGTTAATGTATGGTTCCGAAGCCAGATAAGGCAGTGCTTGGTGTGTTTGAGAGAAAAATTCTACGAAAGATGTACGGGCCAATCTGCATTGACGGTGAATACCGACGTCGTATGAACCACGAGCTGTATCTGATACACAACGATATCAATATAGTTAAACGTATCGAGATGCAGCGATTGCGTTGGCTAGGCCATATAATAAGAATGAGCAATGATGAACCCACTAAAAAAGCGAAAAAATACGGTCACATGGCAGTACACTCAGAAGGCCTGAGGTTTGATTCCCAAGCCAGGCAACATAAAATTTTCAAAGGTGGCAAAATTCTCTTCAGTGTAATGTTGGCGACATTTCCTGAGTATTTCAGCCAGAAAATATCGCAGTCGGGGTGCACTAATTGATAAGAGTGAAGTCTCCCTTGTCCCTTCGGGGATGTTTGTGGGATATTATGTTACATACATTGTTGTTGCACATTCTTTGGTAATTAGTAAATTTTCCGGTATAATATCACCAAAGCTTGTTAGATTGAAATCGATTGGAAGGGGAAGCTTGATATCGCCAAATATCCGAATGGCCATACACTAAAACAGAGAAGGTATAAACAAATGCATACATACATATGTTCCCACAGCATCCCCGAAGGGATACAGTACAACTTTAGGTGGAGAAGTTTTTCGACCACTGATATCCCAAACTTAGTCTCCTCTTGAACTTGACAATTGATTACGTAAGATATTGCTCGAACGGACGTTGTGTTACAACGGCCAGTGATCCGTGAGACTTTCTCCACTTCAATACAGTCGGACCTCGATTATCCGTAATAGTCGGGACTTGAGGCATAACGGGTAATCAATTTTCCCGGATAATGGAAGTACACTGTTTCTAATATATTTTTAATAAAAAATATTTGTTCTTGCAAGTATTTCTAAATAAGTGCGAAGTTTAAAAGATTGAAACTGTTCTAAAATAATTCGTTTGTGCATAGTTTTTGTCAATTGAAATATGGTCGAATGAATTACAATCCGGATCATAAAGATTTTCACAGTTAATCGGTGTGAAATTAACAAAAAAAAAATGTATTTTCCTTTCTTGGATAATGGAGGTTTACGGATAATCGAGGTTCGACTGTATTTAGTTGTAAGACATTTGATCACAGTGTGTTGTTCCAAAAGGGTCGCGAGTGGTGTAGTGTGAACATCCGCCTTTCCGATTCTTTTGTTTTGTTCCCAAATTGCTAACACAAACAAACTAGCCAATATTGATGAAATAACAAATGTATTATCCTCAGACTACGCTTAACTACCATCCCTTATCACATTTTCTCATATGTCACTTTCAGACATTTTAGTGTAATGTATGTATGTATTTTTGTCAAAGTTCTTGAAATGATATTTGTAAAGCTTAACATTAACACCATGTTGTTGGAAACAAACAATTGAATTCCTGAAACAGTTCCCTACATACACCTCCCACACATCCGTACAGCAACGTGCGGTTCTCAACCGTTCCACCCATTGCTCACGGCACTTGAATTGTTACACGACTGCATAGAATGACACTTTTGCGTAATTGCACTAAAAGCCAAAAGTTTAACAATAAATTGAAAACTTTTACCGAGTTCTTGTTTTTGAAGTTTCGTTTCTAAAATAAATTTTAGGATTTTGTGTAAAGTTGTTGTTTCTTTTTTGCTGTTGCCACTTTTTTGGTTACCATGTCCTGTAAGAATTGTTGTAAAAGTTGCGTGCTGCACAGGCATGTACACGCATTAAGGATATGCACTGCAAAGATCAGAATTCTAGTGTGTTGAACGGATATTTTAAATTATTGCATTGGTATGCGACACACCTCGCCAACTCCAAAGACAAAAGTTTCATAAATGCTCTGAAATAGTTATTAAATTAAAAATTTGTATGGAGAGTGGAACTGGCAAAATGTCCATTGTTTTTCTCACGATGCTTACGATAGTATAGATATTAAAAACTATATATATCAAATACATATCACTATCATAAAACACACTACTGTGAAAAAGTAAAGAAAGTACCAATGAAGCATTCTAATGTTGACAAATCTCGTAAGGACCATAATTTGCGAATTTCCACCTAGAATAGATCTCCTAACACCGGGGTGTTAAGCGACCACGTACTTAACGGTGTTTCAGGTTTGGAGTCAAGGTACCAATTGTAATAGAGCGGAGCTTCATTGATACCTGGCGGCCTCAACGAGTATTAAGCTTAGTTTGCCAAGACCCAATTATGGTAGTGGAAATCCATGCCACGAATGTCCTTAGTTCCCTATTTACAGATTCCTTCCTCAGATATCCGTGGCAGTGATAACCTTGGCGGCGAGAACTTACCCGCATTGAAGGATAAGACGTCGCACAGTGTTGCCGCTTCCATAAAAAATGTGGACAAAAATAGAAGGAGTTGACATAGGTTGATAAATTTTTGCACAAGTACTTATAAGGGCATAGGAATGAAAATTTACAACTTTGGTCCATATCGGTTCAGATTTGGATATAGCCCCCCTATATATCTTTCCCTGATTTTGCTATAAATCGGCCTTCAAATTTTATATGTGATATTTTCTTAGGCTCTTGAGAAGTTTCACCGATTTTCATAAAAATCGGTACAGTTTTGAATATAGCTACCATATATATCTTTCCCCGATTTTGCTATAAATCGCACAATTTTTGATGAATAGCTTTAAAATTTAACATGGTTGTTTCTTCAGGTCACTGTTTAGTTTTACCGATTTTGATTTGATTTTGACAAAAATCGGGTTAGATTTGGATATAGCTCTCATATATATTTTCGCCCGATTTTATGTATTCGATGCACTAAACACGCAATGTATGTGAGATATTGATTAAATTAGGAAAATATGACGTAATTATCCGTAACTAAGTGACATCGGGTGAAATTATATATGGAAGCCATATTCAAACCTGAACCGATATGGACCAAAGTTGATATTTTTCATTCCTGTGCCCTCATAAGTACTTGTGCAAACATTCATAAACCTAGGTCAACGGTAAAACTGAATAGGTGCCTGAGGAACCTCCCATGTTAAATTTGAAGGACATTCATCAACAATTGAGCAAATTACAGCAAAATCGGGGAAAGATATATATGGGGGCTATATCAAAATCTGAACCGATTTTTACGAAAATCGGTGAACCTATTCAGGGGCCTAAGAAAATATCACATATCAAATTTGAAGGCTATTCGATTAAAATTGACGGAGTTATAGCGAAATCGGGGAAAGATATATATGGGGGCTATTTCCAAATCTGAACCGATATTAAATTTGAAGGCTATTCGATCAAAATTGAACAAGTTGTAGCAAAATCGGGAAAAGATATATATGGGGGCTATATAAAATCTGAACCGATATATCTCAGAAGGTTGCAGGGATGGGCAGACTGTTTTTACACATTTCGCTTCGGCAGAGATGTCCAATTAACGGAAACCAAGAGCCAAGGTGGCAATCAAAAGATATACTCTACGAAATATTAAGAATTTATACTTTTTTTTTATCAAATTTAAATTTTTAGTTCTTGATAACGGTACTTTGCCCATGTGCAGTTGATGTTAACTTTTTGTACTAATTTTTTTTTATTTATAGCCCACCCATCAAATCCCGATCCAAAACTTTTAATATTATCAACACACTTTTCAGAAAATGTTATTTTAAATTCCGTCTAATTTTCATATGATTATCGCTTAAGATTACCTGGGAAATATTTTTCATATTTAAAGAGCTATAACTTCATTATGGATGCACATATCGACAAAATTCTTTCGGATTCGTTGTATCGGATTTGTTTACTGTAAGAAAAAACATAAACATATGTAAAAGTTAACATCACATTTTTTGATTTTTGTCCACGCGGCAACGCTGTGCGTCGGTAGGTTCACCGTTTCTAGGCAGAACGTTCTGATGAAGGAGACCCTAATCCCCCACACACCCAACCACAAAGAGCAATAAGGCAAGGAAGTGGAAATACAGGTACTCCTACAAAAAGGGCAGTGCAATATTGCGCAAAGTTTATTGGCAGGAACCCGAGTGATGTCACCCAAGCAGAATCCCGGGAGATCGTTCCGAAAATATGATTCGTGTGAGGTCTCGAATTGAAATACTCTAACACTTGGAAGCGTTTCCTTTCAATTTATCGGATTTCAAACCCTGGTAAGGCCGGCTTCAATTAAAAATTAAAATCCGGTGGTTTCAGGTTCCTTGCGGACAACCAGTGGTCTCTGCGTCAGATTTGGTCTATTTGTCAAGTAATGAATCGAGAGATTTCCTCGTCAAGACGACGAATGGCTCTGACGCACTTTGGGACGGCAGCATGATGCTATCTCTACTACCGCAGTTGCAACTACGACATGAGTGTCACCACCGGACTCGGATGTGGCGGAGGTGTTGAAGATGATGCAGGAAAAGAGCATGGACCTACAGACCGGCAGTTGGAAACTAAAAATGGCGATGGTACATCGGGCCTGGTGGTTTCGGTTCCGCAACCCATAGTCACAGTAAGGATTACCAGCAGCATGGTCTTTGTTAAGTGCAAATAAAGCTGTAACATTGTAAAGCGGCGTCGACCGAACTCCTTCACTACCTTACAAGAACAGAAGTAGACATCGCTTTGCTTCACGAACACTATTTGCATTAAAATAAGGTTTCTGGATGAATGATACTCCCTATTCTACACTTCGAATGAGGAGAAGGAAACAGCTTTTAAATTAACGAAGAAATGTATTCTTATAATTATGTCATTATACTCTACACTTACAGTGATGATGATACTACAGAAGTGGAAGTAGGTTCGGGAAGGGCCTTGGTGCATCGGTATACATTAGAGGTGGGCGCGTCTCGTGCCGTGAGTAGTGCGTGTCCGTGCCTTCTCGAAAACCGCGTGTCGTGCCGGAATAAATTTTTGGCAGTGCGTGATCGTGCTTTTTCTCCAGGTACGATCGTGCTAAATTGTTGGGCTCTCTTTAGAAGTCGTGCAAGAGACCACACAAAAATTGAACAAGAATATAAAACAGACCAAAAAATTCATCAAATGTAGTTTTCCTAAAATTATTTGCTACGTTTTTGTAGTCTGGTACTTTTTGCCGTTTTGTTATGGAGAGGCCAGAACAAAAAGATGATGTTTGTTTGGCATTTGTTTTGTTCATGAGAGAGAAGCAAATACAAAAACAACTCAACGGGTTAACGCAATATACTGTCTTTGAAGACGACAAGTTGGGAAATTCTGTATTTGTAACCGACAATGGTTACAACGTTGTTTCGGCTTTTAAAAGATTTAAACGTATACCTTGCGTTTACCACAATTTAAACTTAGTTATGGATGATGTTGTTGAAAAACGTCCTCTTCCCGAATTGGGAAAACTGATTGACTACTCAAAAAAGCTTGTAAGATATTTTAAACACTCGGAGCTAAACAACAAATAGTGGAAAACGTTAAAACAAGATACAAGAACACGTTGGAATTCAACATATATTATGCATAAGAGCATATACCAAGTCCAGAATGAGATTAAGAGTATTTTGCTAGAAAATAATCAGTTGGATCATATATATCTGACTTAAAGTTTTCATTGCTAAAACTAAAAGATTTGAAAGCACTGATTGTTTACATTGCTTAAACGCTTTGTACCAGCAATGGCACACCTTATAGGGATGTTTTTATTTCCGCCATTTAAGGAGATGATTTTTTATTAGAAGAAAAAAGAAATGACGTAATAGCTAATGTAAAAGCAATGTTACTTAATATACAAAGTGAGAGCATAGAGTGTTCTAAGTATGAGCAGGAAATTACAATGCCAAATTTACACGAATTTTCAGAGTTTTTGGAACAAAATTTGGCAAAAAGACGAAAAATGGACAAGTCTCTAATTGATAAAGAAATTGATACATATTTGCCGAGTGCCGTATCTGTTTTAAACTTTTGGAAAGAGTCTAGTCTAATATGAGAGGTGAGTCCAGATTTGAATTCAACTCTCTGGCTTCTTAAATGCTGAGTGAAATTCCAGACCTACACACAGCAAGGGAAATCGACAGAAAATTTGAAGATCTCACAAGTGTTCTCAGTGATTCCTATGATAAGCCTTTTTCATTGAAATATGCTGGTAGAAGATCTCAACCAAATTTTAAAAATTAGTCTTGTTTGTAAGCCTTTTTTCCTTAAGAACCGCGAAAAATGGTAAAAAATTTAAACTTTCCAAAAATTTTAAATGTTTAGAAGCGATTTGCATCTTTAAATTGTTAAAATAGTGACATGGATTTTTTGATTTTTGTCGTTGGTGCATTCTAAGCTAGCCTTGGGGGCTTTAATAAAACGTGGACCTATACCAACCATTTTATTTAGGAATGTCTTACACCCCTACCGTTAACATTGAAGTTCTCTTGCCTGGAAACCGAACTATTGCAGCACAGCACAGTGGCCAATTTTACGAAAAACCTGGCCAAAACTTTAAAAATGAATGGTTTGCAAACTTCTACCATTTCTACAGTTTTGAACATATTTGAGTTGAGATCGCATGGAATCCTTGCACTTTAAGTGTATAATGTATTTGGCAACTTTACTGACAAGAATGTGAGGAATATTTTTCTTAAAAAAAAAATAACCTTCGTGCGAGTCATAAAGGGGTCTCTTGGTCCCTTTTTCCACAAAGCTTTAAAATCTCCTATGAAATTGTGATGGAATCAGTCAAAATATTCTAGAAATTAGTTTGCCATAAAATTTTACTATAGGTTCTAGAATACATACTTTAAAACTCTAAATTATACCCAAACACCAGAAAGTGACACTATACTATATTCTGACATTCTGGATCAAAGAAAATCTGACAAAATGCCACGTAAAAACGAAAAGTGCAAATATGTGCAGGATGTTTCGATGGAAATTGGTACAAAACTCTTCCCTTTTTATGAAACGATAAGATACACAGCCCAACCCAACATAACTTTTTATACCCTCAGCCTTTAGGCTAAAGAGGGTATTTACACTTTGATACGACCAAAAATGTGCCTCATCGAAATAATGGTTTTAGACCCCAAGTATGTTTGTACGATATCCGTTTCACACAATTTTGAGTAGATCTAGCAATGTCCGTCCGTCTGTCTGTCCGTCTGTCTGTCTGTCTGTCTGTCTGGCTGGCTGGTGCGCACGATAACTCTCGAACGAATCAATCGATTCGGTTCAAATTTTGGGTATAGAAATATTTTGTTCAGATTCGATTTAAGTTCGAAGATGGGCCATATAGGTCCACTCCTTCAGGTACCTCCCCCACAAATGTTAACAAATTGTCGCAAAACTTGTGCGCGCGATAACTCTTGTAGGGAATAACCGATTTGGTCCATACTTTGCACATCGTGTAATTTCTACCAAACTTAGATGAGGTTCCAATACGGACTCAATCGGTCCACTCCTTCGGGTACCTCCCACACAAAATTTCGGAAAAGTTCAGTTTAGGACCTGGACTCGAATCGATTTGATTTTTGTTTACGCAAGTTGTATTCGCTGTCCTCTATACGACGCTGTAAGTTTCATTAGGGGCAAGTCCATACTTCCTGAGAAAATAGCCTGAAAGTTACAAAAAACCCTATGACACCGTGTGTAGTGGTTGGAGCGCAAGATAACTTTCGAACGGATCTGCCGATTCGGTCCAAAATTTGGCTTTCGTAATATTTTGTCCAAACTTAGTTCAAGTTCAAAGATGGATTATATCGGTCCACTCCTTCCGATACCTCCCCCACAAAAGTTCGAAAATGTTCGGAAAATTTGTGCGTACGATAACTTTTGAAGGGAGTAACCGATTTGGTCCATCCGTTGCACATTATGAAATTTCTACCAGACTTAGATGAGGTTCCAATATGGACTCAATCGGTAAACTCCTTCGAGTACCTCCCACACAAAATTTCGGAAAAGTTCAGTTTAGGACCTGCTCTCGAATCGCCTTGGTTTTTATTGTAACATCTTGTATTCACTGTTCCCTATACGAAGGTACTAGTTTCATCTGGGGCAAGTCCATACTTCCCGAGAAAATGGCCGGAAAGTTGCAAAAAGCCCCTATGACACCTTTTGTAGTGGTAGGAGCGCAAGATAACTCTCGAACGGATCTGTCGATTCGGTCCAAAATTTGGCCTTCGTAATATTTTACCAAAATATAATTTAAATGCGAAGATGGGTTATATCGGTCCACTCCTTCAGGTACCTCCCCCACAGAACGTCAGAAATGTTCGGAAAAATTTTGCGCACGATAACTCTTGAAGGGAGTGACCGATGTAATCCATACTTTGCGCATCCTAATATATCTACCAGATATAGATCAGGTTCGAATATGGACTAAATTTGTCTACTCCTTCTGGTACCTCTCACACAAAATTTCGGATAAGTTCACTTTAAGACCTGCTATCGAATCACTTGGATTTTTGTTGAAGCTGTTTGCATACGCTACCACCATTACGACGGTAAAAGTTTTTTCAGGGATAAGTCCATATTTCTTGCGAAAACAGCCCGAAAGGTGTAAAAAACCCCTATGTCACCATATGTGGCGGTCGAAGAACACGATAACTCTCGAACTGTTCAACCGATTTGGTCTTCGTCATATTATATCCAAACTTAGTCGCATGGGCAATACCGGTCCACAACTTTCGGTACTTCTCCCCAATATCTAAAATATATCACTTTGGATCTCCTAATATTTTATCAAAATTTAGTTAAACTTCTAAAATGGCCAATATAGGTCCTCCCTAAGAGTACCTGCCCTACAAAAGTTCAACATTTGTGTCTTAGCGCAGTTAATTCCTATTCCACATTATTGTCGGCAAGTTCAAATGTCCAAAAAGGGCCAAATTCTGAAGAGACCTGAAATACATTCGATCTGTCCGGAGGTAAAAGTTTCGCTTCACTTTGGCTGAGGGTATATATCTGTCGGCAAAGCCGACTGACACTTTTTTACTTGTTATACCCTACACCACTATGTGGGTTTTATAAGTTAGTTTTGGCCAAAACAGTTGTAACGCATCGAAATAATGAATGAATGTCTCGACGAGCTGAGTCGATCTGACTATGTGTGTCCGTCCGTCCGTCTGTCCATCTAAACCTTGCAATCACGCTACAGGTCGCAATTTTGATCGGATCTTCACCAAATTTTGGGTGTTGATGAGGGTCACGTAGGGAAAGAAGCCTTTTGATTTTGGTGATGGTTGGATAATATTCAGGGATCGGAATAGACAAAAAACTTATTTGGAGAAAAAGTCAACGTTTTATTTCAAAGTGCATATCTTCGCATCTATATGCGGTATATCAAAAGCAAAACCTGCTAATGAAAGTAGAAAATATCACCTTTACAATGATGTAAAGTAGGTTGTCGCTTTTCATTTTTGCGATATTAATTATAATGACGAATATCACAGCTTTGGATGGGGAACTTCTAAAAGCAAAGCGTGACTGTGAAACTAGAATATCCCACCTTTACAATGATGCAAAGTAGGTTAGCGTAGGTTTTGATCTGGTAGGAGTATTCCAAAAGGAAAGACCGTCAATGGAAGAAGAAAAGATCTCCTTTATATTTATGCAAAGTATGTTTGCGCAAGTGGGCAAACAACCGAGATATCGTAAAAGTCAGTAATATATGCAATTTTTCCATTTTTTGTAATCACGCTACTGGTTGGTCGGACTGGGGAAAAACTCATATTGAGACAAATTCAAAGTTTTATTCTTTGTGAATATATCGGCTTCTAGTAGGGGTATTCCAAGGGCAAAGCCTGTCAATGGAACAAGAAAATATTACCTTTACATTAGTGTAAAGTAGATTGGCGAAGGTGGTCAAACAAGGGAGATACCACAATAGTCGGTAATGCATCCAATTCTTCCATTTTTTGCAATCACGCTACAGGTCGTGATTTTGATCGAACGGTTATGAAATTTTGCTTGCATATGGGGGTCCCAGAGAGAAAAAGGCATATTGTGTTTGGGGGTAGTCGGATTATATTCCCTAAAAGAAATGTTTACCAGTGAAAAGCTTATGCACAGGGGTAGTGGTGTAAGGTATCACATGGTCGGCCCCGTCCCGACTATAGACTTTGCTCACTTGTTTCTTTATTTATTGTGAAAATTTACCTTGAAAAATTAACTAGTACGGACATACAATTTTTAAAAAAACGCGCACTTCATTGGCGGTACTGAACATTGTAAATACGTTTCACCTACCTTTCATTACAATTGCAGGAACATTTTTAAAACCCGCTGCCTATTTTGGATATTATCATAGTTTTATAAACAAACTTATAAATTGAGACAAAAAAAAAAAAAAAAACTTCCAAATAGGGTCACTTTGACCTGGTTTTATTTCCACTCACTAAAAAAAAAGTACATATATATTTTTTCATAACTACACGCAGTGGGATCCTGTATATAATATTTGACGCTATTTAGTGTAAATTTATGAAATTTATTTCATCGATTTTTGACCAGGTTTTTCTGAAAATTGGCCACTGTGCACAATGTCAACTTACTGGCGTTAAAGGCTTGTGTATAACAATATGTTTTATATAATGCTCATAGTCGTTTGACATTTTGTTTACGAAGTCTGAACTTTTCACAATAATATACACCTTTTGTATGCTCAACACCTAACTTGATTAGTAGACAGCGGAATCCTATGCAAATGCATATATGGTTAGGATGGTCGTAGAGAAAATCTGATTAAACAGAAACTCATTTTATTACAAAATAAAACGAATTAGGCCCAGAAATTTGTGCATATTTTGCATATTCTGCATATCTTGCATATTTTGGCATATTTGTACATATCTGCATAAAATGAGCATATGCATAAATATTTTCAAGGATTTGTGGTCTAAATATCCCTCCGAAATGACTGAAATTTGGTATTAAGTCTTCCTTGGGGGTAAATAACTTTCTACCAAAAATTTGTCGGTTTAGGTTCAGGCCTTCATATAGCCCCCATAGAGCGATACCTCCCGATTATCGGTATTTTGAAGGTTGTGGCTCTGGTTATACATTTCTCTATTTTATTGACTTGTCTGAAGAGAATTTTAAACAGAAAAATTGTACACACAAATATTTTTGTACCTATTGTTGAAATATTTGTTGCATAAGAAAATTTATGCATTTTGCATAATTTTGCATATGTCATATGTTTCGATTGCAATGTAATCAGAAGCCAAAAATATGCCCAGTCTCAAAATTTGACATGAATCGGACCAAAAATAGGGGTTGCATAAAATTCCGCTGTCTATTGATTAGTTAACAAAATGCCACAGGCAACTCTAAATCGTATGCTTTAAACTTGTTTAGTAGAACTTAATTGTTTTCAATTGAAATTCCCAATATGAATGTATTATGGCTCAGGTGTCTACTTAAATGTACATATGCATGTACGTATCTATGTACATGTGTGAATATGCACTTCTATATAACGAAAACTGCATATAAACCTTGTCGAATGAAATAAATTTGATTTAATTGAGATAAATTACAAAAACTATAAAGATTGATGAAAACGTTTTGGGGTTTTAATCGAACCACTTTATGCACAAATAAAAAAGTACTTCGAACAGAGTACGAAAAAGAAATTGAATGAAATCAATTATATATAAAGAATTTTGGGAGGCACAGTGTCGTGAGTAAGTAAAGTGCTCGAAAAAAATAATAAGGAATTATTGAAATATGTGGAATATTACATAAAAACTCCATGCCAACATTTTTGAAAATTTTCGATCGCGAGGAAGTATCGCAGATTAATCATATGGAAGATCATTACAATATTAAAATATAAAGAAACAAGTAAAAAAGTATCAGTCGGCTTTGCCGACAGAGATATACCCTCAGCCTGGGCAAATTGAAACACTTTTTTCACAAAAAACTTATGTATTTAGGGGGTTTTAAAATTTTGGTCGTGTGAACCGACAAAAATGTTGATTAGGATTAAAGTTCAAAATTTTTGCGGAAAAGGTACTTAAAGGAATGGACCGACATAGACCATGGGGGTGCCATAGGTGGTTTTTACACCCTTCGGGCTGTTTTCTCAAGAAGTATGGACTTGCCCCTGAAATAACTTTTACCATCGTAATTGAGGCAGCGAATGTAAGTTGCTTCAACAAAAATCAAAGTGATTCAATAGCAGGTCTTAAAGTGAACTTATCCAAAATTTTGTGTGGGAGGTACGGGATGGAGTGGACAAATATAGTCCATATTCGAACCTGATCTATATCTGGTAGATATTATGAGAATGTGTAAAGTATGGACCAAATCGGTCACTCCCATCAAGAGTTATCGTGCGCACAATTTTTCCGAATATTTTTGAACTTTTGTGGAGTAGGTACCTGAAGGAGTGGACCGATATGGCTTATCAACGAACTTAAACTAAGTTTGGAAACAATATTACGAATGCCAAATTTTGGCCGGAATCGGCATTTCTGTTCGAGAATTATCTTGTGCTTCCACCCATAAACATGGTGTCAAAGGGTTTGTTTTTCAACTTTCAGGCTATTTTTCAGGAAGAATGGACTTGCCCCTGAATACAAGATGTTACAACAAAAACCAAGGCGATTCGTGAGCAGGTCCTAAACTGAACTTTTCCGACATTTTGTGTGGGAGGTACTCGAAGGAGTTTACCGATTGAGTCCATATTGGAACCTCATCTAAGTCTGGTAGAAATTTCATAATGTGCAAAGTAATGACCAAATCGGTTACTTCCTTCAAGAGTTATCGTACGCACAAATATTCCGAACATTTTCGAACTTTTGTGGGGGAGGTACCGGAAGGAGTGGACCGATATAATCCATCTTTGAACTTGAACTAAGTTTGGACAAAATATTACGAAAGCCAAATTTTGGACCGAAACGGCAGATCCGTTCGAGAGTTATCTTGCGCTCCAACCACTACACACGGTGCCATAGGGTTTTTTGTAACTTTTAGGCTATTTCCTCAGGAAGTATGGACTTGCCCCTAATGAAACTTACAGCGTCGTATAGAGGACACCGAATACAACTTGCGTAAACAAAAATCAAAGCGATTCGAGACCAGGTCCTAAACTGAACTTTTCCGAAATTTTGTGTGGGAAGTACCAGAAGGAGTGGACCGATTGAGTCCATATTGAAACCTCATCTAAGTTTGGTAGAAATTACACGATGTGCAAAGTATGGACCAAATCGGTTATTCCCTACAAGAGTTATCGTGCGCACAAGTTTTGCTACAATTTTTAACATTTGTGGGGGAGGTACCTGAAGGAGTGGACCTATATGGCCCATCTTCGAACTTAAATCGAATCTGGACAAAATAATTCGATACCCAAAATTTGAACCGAATCGATTGATCCGTTCGAGAGTTATCGTGCGCACCAGCCAGCCAGACAGACAGACGGACAGACAGACAGACAGACAGACGGACGGACATTGCTAGATCTACTCAAAATTGTCTGAAACGGATATCGTACAAACATACTTGGGGTCTAAAACCATTATTTCGATGAGGCACATTTTTGGTCGTATCAAAGTGTAAATACCCTCTTTAGCCTAAAGGCTGAGGGTATAAAAAGTTAAAAAGAGTATTATTCTTTTCTTTGGGTTTTGTTTTTATACCCTATACCACAATGTGGAAAAGGGTATTATAAGTTTGTTTTGGTAAAAATTCATGTAACACCGCGAAATATTCGTCGGAGACCCCCAATGTGGTATACCAATCTTCATATCTCGACGAGATAAAGCGATTTTGAGATGTGTGTCCGTCCGTCTGTCCATTATAAATTGTAAACACGCTCCAGGCCGCAACTATGGACCGATCGCCACGAAATTTTGTATGGAGGTCGGGTTCAGATCAGAATAGATCCCTATTCTTATTGGTGATGATCGTGAAATATTTAGCGGGTGAAATGGACCGAAAACATAATATTTATCCAATTTTCTAGCGGCTCTGTAGGTCTCAATAATAGTCCGATCAACGCGTAATTTTAAGTGAGGTAAGAGTATATCACAAAGGAGAAGCTTGCAATTTGAGATGGCGATCGGATAATATTTAGAGGGTTAAATGGACCAAAACTTTTGTGTGAAAATTGTGAAAAATTTTTAATATACAGCTTATATCTTAATTCCTGGAAGTGACATTCCGGACAAGTGAGATACACTTGAAAGTGGAACGCTTGACCCTTCAATGTATGCCAATTATGTTGGTGTGCATGATCAGATAACAGAGTTACAGCCTAATATATTCTGTTATTTGTTTGTAGTGTAATAATAAACTCGCTAGAAGTCGCAATTATACATCAATAGTCACGAAATTTTGCACCGGGTAAGAGTATAGGTCGAAAAAGATGCCTACAATTTTGAATGATGATCTGATATTCTTCAGCGGGTGAAATGGACCATTACTTTTGTATGACAAATATAAAAATTTTATTTTTGGTCGATATTTTAATTCCTTGAGGACATATATATTTCGCAAAGTAGCCTACATATGGGAAAAAACTACTGACCTTTCCTCTGATGTAAATTGCAATAAAGTGTTTGCAAGATAACGGGCCTCCTGCTTAATATATAATGGGTTCTGTGTAGAGAACCACATTTTTATCCCATGCTACATATTGTCTCTCCAAAAGTTTATGTAACACCACGAAATATTCGTCCTAGACCCCTTATTTGGTATGCCAAAATTCATATCTCGACGAGATAAAGCGATTTAGCGATGTGTGTCCGTCCATTAAAAATTTTAAACAAGCTTAAGGCCGCAATTATGGACCGTTTGTAACGAATTTTTTAAGGAGGTTGGGTTCGGGCCAGAATGGAAATGATTAGTTTTTGCTGATGATCGTGAAATGTTCAGGGAATGAAATGGACCAAACACAAAATTTTAACCAATTTTGTAGCGGCTCTGTAGGTCAAAATAATAACACGCAAAATTTTAAACAAAGTTTGAGTTTATGATGAAGAAGAAGCGTACAAACCAACGTGAAGATCAGAGAATACTTAGCGGGTTAAATGGACTGAAACTTTTGTGTGAAATTGGTAAAAATTTCAATAACGTAGCGGTTAAACAACGGAAGTAGTAGTACTACATACGTGGGTTTTATTACATTTTAGTTTGTGTGAACTAAATTTTCCTTTCCTGCTACAAAAATGTCTTTGTCATGCTAGATAACTTTTTGGTTTTGGTCATAAGTATTATACATTACATCTCTGATATTTGATAATTAAATTTTCACAATCATTGAAAAGAAGTTCGTGGAGAGCGATTGTCCAGGGATAGTGGTATAGGGTATCCCATGGTCGGCTCCGTCCGATTATAGACTTTTCTTACTTGTTTTTTTTTTTGTTTCTTTTGGTTTTATGTGTAATATTTGTTGTCTTTGAGTTTTACTCCCTTTTGTTTTCTTTTTAGCTTTGTTGTAAATTTTAATTATTCCGTGAAATCTGAATTACTTCTTTTTCTTATGTAATTTGATTATCAAATAATAAAGGGTCGACGAATTCTGTAATGAATATAAAGTTCTTGAGGCTTTAAACTCATTCTGTATTCAAAAACTTATGAAATGGCATGTTTACTGGACAAAATGTACGATATATCAAGTGTTTTCCGTGGAGTATATCTCTAAAACCAATAAGAAAATTGTTTTACTGCCTTAATTTCACCGTGCTGCAGTGAAAATTTGCAGGGGTTCTGATGCATAAATTCGGTATTGTGGGAGTCCATGGAAGACGAAAATACCTTCGGTTTCTTCGGGTCACTTCGCTTTTTGATTTTATAACGGTAAATGTAGTGAAAAATGGAGTTTCTTGGATTTTCAAATTAAAACGGAGATAACTTATTTTTTCCGCAACGGACTTTTACAGATAAATTTTTTTAAAAGGTGACAATCGTGTCTTTCGAACAAGCCATAATTTTTAAAAATCGGGTAACAGATGTTTATGTTATAGTGGTTTAAGTGTGACAAAAACGCTTTAAAAATCAGGAAAATGCTGTTCCTCGTGCTCCAGGCTGCGTAGAAGACACCAAACTCCGTAATTATATACTTTTATCAAGAAGGAAATTTAGTTAGCTTTACAAAATGGCAAAAACCAATGAAATTGGTTGAAAAATAGATGAGTTATGGCATTTTTTGTGTTTTAACTTGTTGGGTTTTCCTTTATAAAAGTTGGTACCTTTGGGCGTATGATTGAGATTTCAACTTGTCTACTTATTAATTACGCACAAGGTACCAATCTTTTATAAAGGAAAAACCAAGAAGTTAACACACTAAAGATGACATAATTCACGCATTTTTTCAACGGATTTCATTAGTTTTCCCAATTTTGTAAAGCTAACTAAATTTCCTTTTTAATAAAAGTAAATAATTACGCAGTTTGGTGTCTTCTACGCAGCCTAGAGCACGAGGAAAAGCATTTTCCTGTTTTTAATGCGTTTTTGTCTCACTTAAGTCACTATAACATAACCATTTGTTATCCGATTTTTAAAAATTGTGGCTTGTTCGAAAGACATGATTTTCACATTTTAAATAAAAGATAAGCTGTAAAAGTCCGTTGTGGAAAAAAGAAGTTATGTCCGTTTTAAATTGAAAATCCAAGAAACCCCGTTTTTCACTACATTTACCGTTATAAAATCAACAAGTAAAAAAGCGTTAAGTTCGGCCGGGCCGAACTTTTCATACCCTCCACCATAAAATATTCTGAACTAAAATGGAATAATTAGTTTTCATTCCTGTCCCCAACTTTAAGTGGGTACGTCAAAATGTCAGATAATGTATGTACATAAAATGCTTCATTCGGGAGGCCCTTTATTATGGTGCCTATATCTAACTATATATGTTGACAATTTTTGGTGGGCGAGAAATTGGGAGGTACCGTTATATAGGAGTTATAATTAAACATGGACCTATGTTGACAGTTTTTGATGGGAGCCTTTAATGTCAAATAAATCCTAATTCGGTTAAAATTGTAGCTAGAATCCTCAAAATACCGAAAATACATAACGTGGGAACTTCAAATGTCATTAACGGCTAGTTCGGAGGTATGTGGGCTATACGAAAATATGAACTTAAATTAACAATTTTTGTTGCAGAATTTTTGTTGGCTTTTAAATTTCAAGTTACAGAAAGTTCGTCCAAAAAATAAAGCAAAGCTATGGAAAATCGGGAGGTTTGTTTTGGGGCTATACCAAAACATGGTCCTACGTTGTTAAACATTTTAAGTAAAATCCTCAAAGTACCGAAAATCGGGAAGTATTTGGGCTATGTTGAAAATTGTTGATGCAGATGTGTGGTGACCACTACAACCTTCAAATGTCAAATTACAGTTAGTACGGTTAAAAATTGTAGATAAAAATTGCCAATTACTGAAAATTGGGAGGTACCGTTATATGGGAGCTATATCCGAACATGGACCTATGTATGTTGACAATTTTTTATGGAAAGGTGTTGTGACCACTAAGAACTTCAAATGTCAAATTACTGCTAGTTCGGTTTAATATTGTAGCCAAAATCATCAAATTACTGAAAATCGGGAGGTACTTTTATATGGGAGCTTTATCAATACATCGACCTTTCTTGACAATTTTTGGTGGAGAGGTGTGGTGACCACTAAGAATTTCAAATGTCAAATATTCAAATTACAGATAATTCGGTTAAAACTTGTAGGTAAAAATCTCAAAATACCGAAAATCCGTTATATGGGGATACCGAAATCCGTTATACCGAGGTACCGTTATATGGGGCTATACCAAAACATGGACCTACGTTCATAATTATTTCGAATATAAGTTTTTTGGTCACTAAGAACCCTAAATATCAAATTATAGCTAATTCGGTCTAGAAATGTGAATTTAAATTCCAAAACATGGACCTATGTCCACTAGTTATATAAGTTTATTGACATTTAAGAACCCTAAATGTCAATTTATAGCTAAATCGATCTGAAAATGTAACTAAAAACGTCAAAATGCCATAAATCGGGGGTACCGTTATATGGTTGCTATACCAAAACGTGGACCTATGTCCACAACTTTTGTTATATAAGTTAATTTACACTTAAGAACCCTAAATGTCACATTATAGCTTAATCGACCTGAAAGTGTAGCCAAAAACGTCAAAATACCGTAAATCGGGGGGCACCGTTATATGGGGCTATACCAAAACGTGGACCTATGTCCACAAGTTTTGTTATATAAGTTGTAACGACACCATTGCCTCCGTTTGCTGGGGTGAGCTCGCGGCGGCCAAGGTTACGTCACAGAAATTTATTTGATTCAGTGACTTGAGTAAAGGAAAACGCACTATGTTTGGGGATCTGTTTCTGTTTATTGGTTTAAGAACGATCGTAAATATAAACGACAGAGTTAACTTATTCTGTGGGAAATCCGGTGCAAACGGTAGGAGACCTTGCACGGAACTCCTTTGTCCCGACGACGGAAGCGGCGTAGACAACACGCTCCAAGTCGTGTCTAGGCTGCTCCACGGGTGCTGTCTGGGCTCTGTTCAGGCGTCCTAACCGGCCCGATCTGCTCTCGTCCTTCGGCCGACGATGAGCGGCGTAAGATACACGCTAGTAGGGATGTAGATTCGAACGACGTCCTTGGCGGCGTGCGAGGAATATCTGTCCAGGCTGTTGTCACATGTAAGCGGCGTACCAAAACACGCTGAGAACGGAGGTACCCACAAGGAATGGTGCTAGGGGAGTTCGAAACGCGCCTATCAGACTTGAGATTACCGGGTCTACTCGCTTATCTGGTTCAAAACCCTGTGAACTGAGATAACGGCCAACGAAACGCGTTTATCCGGGGTGAAAACGCGAAGGCTACGATAAGCGGCAAACGAAACACGCTTATCCTGGGCGAAAGCACGAAGACTGGGATAAGCGGCAAACGAAACACGCTTATCCGGGGCGAAAACGCGAAGGCTGCGATAAGCGGCGAACGAAACACGGTTATCAGGGGTGAAAACGCAAGGACTGCGATAAGCGGCTAACGAAACACGCTTATCCTGGGCAAAAGCACGAAGACTGGGATAAGCGGCAAACAAAACACGCTTATCCGGGGCGAAAACGCGGAGGCTGCGATAAGCGGCGAACGAAACACGCTTATCAGGGGTGAAAACGCAAGGACTGCGATAAGCGGCTAACGAAACACGCTTATCCGGGGCGAAAACGCGAAGGCTGCGATAAGCGGCGAACGAAACACGCTTATCAGGGGTGAAAACGCAAGGACTGCGATAAGCGGCTAACGAAACACGCTTATCCTGGGCAAAAGCACGAAGACTGGGATAAGCGGCAAACAAAACACGCTTATCCGGGGCGAAAACGCGAAGGCTGCGATAAGCGGCGAACGAAACACGCTTATCAGGGGTGAAAACGCAAGGACTGCGATAAGCGGCTAACGAAACACGCTTATCCTGGGCGAAAGCACGAAGACTGGGATAAGCGGCAAACGAAACACGCTTATCCGGGGCGAAAACGCGAAGGCTGCGATAAGCGGCGAACGAAACACGCTTATCAGGGGTGAAAACGCAAGGACTGCGATAAGCGGCTAACGAAACACGCTTATCCTGGGCGAAAGCACGAAGACTGGGATAAGCGGCAAACGAAACACGCTTATCCGGGGCGAAAACGCGAAGGCTGCGATAAGCGGCGAACGAAACACGCTTATCAGGGGTGAAAACGCAGGGACTGCGATAAGCGGCTAACGAAACACGCTTATCCTGGGCGAAAGCACGAAAACTGTGAGAAGCGGCAAACGAAACACGCTTATATGCACTTAGACGAGAGGTCGTCCCTTTAGCACAATCGTATGGTCAGCGGCACTCGCGGATTCACCACTTTTATTCTCGATAGTCACTAATTCACTCTACTCACCAACTGCTTCAAGTTGTCCAGGGGTAAATTCACAATATATGCGTCCGGCTCGTACTTTCCACTTTCACTGACTGTCCCCTTTCAGCGTCATCAACTCCCTTTTATACATGTGCGTTGTTGCTACTTGTTTTCGTCCATCACCAGCATCGATCCCTTTATGCATGTATGTTGTTTTGATGCATTTTTTGGAGTAAACAACAATGAGGGCCACTCGGTCAGGCAGGGAAAATCGTGACGAGGGTGGTTTACTCAGAACGGGAACCAGGTTATGAATAAAAAAAGATGTTATGTTGGTAATTCATTTTTATAGTAGAAATTCATAAAAAAAATATATGTAACAAAAAAAAAATAATAATGGTAAGGGAAAACAATATTAATAATAAAAAAAAATATAATAAAAGCGAAACCACTGGTTAGTGAGGCGGAAACGAGCCGGCGACTTCCACCTTCACATTACTCCCCCTCCTCGGAGAAAACTTCTATCGGATCTTGATTACGACCTTGCCTTGCCGGTTGATAAGGAGGCCGAGCCGTCGTCCGCATACTTCGACCACCCTCTTATGCTGCTTGCCGGGAACCCTCAGCTCCAATCCCATTCGGATATGGCTCTGCAAGCCCTGTTGGACTTCCATGGGCAACTCCTCGTGGCAATCGAAAGGGTAGAGGGACGGTCGCGTTTCAGGTATCACCACCACACTGCACACCATGGGCTGGTTTCGTTGCTCGTCTCTAGTGGCGACAAACCTTGGGTTCCGCCGGGAGGAGTTGCCACCATCTTCCGATTCCGTAGAGTCGGCGTACCGTGGGGACGTATTGACCATCGGGGGTGTATGTGACGTACCCGGGGCTTCTTCCAGCGAGCTGTCTTCATCCAGGTCGATGGAGATCATTGTTGAGTCTGACTGGTGGTTCGGGCTGGCTTGGGGGGCGCTGGCCATTTCGTCCGCGGAATCATCATCTAGGACAATGACGCTGGGGAGAGGTGACACCACCGGCGACGGTGTTGGTGGGTTCGAGGCCACCCATCTTGGACGTGGAGGGGTGGTCGATTCGTCGTCGGATATTTCGATGACCACGGGAACAGGTGGGGCTCGAATTGGCTGCACGGTAGCCACGGGTTTCGGTTTTGGCTTCAGGACCAGTCTTTCAAGCCGTACGTAGCACGGAGGCATCGCCGGACGTTTTGCTGCGGTGCCCTTGCCGGAATGTCGGCGGCTGGTGGAGCGATGCTTCTTGGAAGGGCCAGATCGCCTCGACTCGGTCTTGTGGTGGTCTTGCCATTGCTGCTTGAAATAAGCCTTTGTTTTGAGGGGCACCGAGGACTGTTCCATATTCGTACGTCTGTGTTTATGTTTTAAATCGTCAAACTTCGGAGCTAACTTTGCCGCGAAACTCTCGACTGCCTTTGAAAGTGGATGTTGACGAACCCATACTAGATTCCCTATTGCTGGCTTCCATTGTCGCCGCCTGAGATTATAATGTCTTCGTTGATCCTCGCCGGCGCGGGCCAAGTGATGACGGACCAGGGCAAACACGTCTTGCAAATTCTCAACCTTTGATTTGGGATCTTCTCCCAGTGTTCCAGTTCCAGTGGTGACTTCGTCGTAGAGAGCACCCGGGAGACGGGGTTGTCGGCCTTGTACTAAGTAGGCGGGACTGTAACCCGTGGTGTCAGATGTGCTGGTGTTGATGGCGAGATTCACCTCGGGCAGATGTTCATCCCACTTGTTATGCTGATTTTGGCAAATCTGGGCTATCATCGTCTTCGCCGTTCTGTTGGGTTTTCCTGGGGACAGTACGGCGCCGTGAGCTGATGTCGAACTCCAATCTCTTTCAAATATCTTTCCAGCTCCCGGCTGGTGAATTGACTTCCATTGTCGGTGATCAGAACCTTGGGAACTCCGAAACGGGCTAGTATACGCTCACGAAATGCCTTAACCACTCCACTTGCCAGTGCTTTCCTCATTGGTACCAGTTCCACCCATTTGGAGAACCGGTCGAATAAAACCAGGAGCATAGTATTACCATGTTTAGTACGGGGTAAAGGTCCACAAAGTCGGCGCAAACGGTGGCCCAAGGTTCATCGGGTATCGTAATCAGCATCTCTCCTGCAGGGGCCATCTGACTTGGTTTGTACTGCTGACAGGAGGTGCAGCTTTTCACAAATTTCGCGATGTCGCGCATCATCCCCGGCCAGTAGTATCGTTCGCAAATGCGCTTACCAGTCTTCCTGATTCCCATGTGACCGGCTGCCGGCTGGCTGTGGTTTTCTTGCATGGATCGGCACGCACAACTTCCATTGCACGTTGTCAGCGTCGCTCGGATGGCTGGAAATATGCCGGTACAATTGCGATCCACGATGGCGTAGTCGGGGTACTTTTTGGGGTTATTCTCGATCTCCACCATCCTTGCACGTATCCATGGACATTCGGCAACCGCTTCTGCCACCGCCCTCTGTAGAGATTCCACGGGCTGTCGGGACAACGCGTCAGCCACTACGTTAAGGCCCCCTTTGCGGTATCTGATCGTGTAGCGGTATTGTTGGAGCTCTAGGGCCCATCTGGCTAATCGTCCCGTCGGGTTATCTATTGAATTTAGCCATTTCAACGCCAGATGATCCGTCACGACCTGGAACTCATATCCTTCCAGGTACTGCCTCATTTTCCGTATTCCCCACACGATCGCCAAGCACTCCTTCTCCGTCGCGGAGTAGTTTCGCTCGGCGCCATTGAGTGTGCGGCTGGCGTAGGCGATGACACGTTCCCCTTCCTCGAATTCCTGGGTAAGCACTGCTCCGAGCCCACAATCACTGGCGTCCGTCTGCAACATGAACGTCCGACCAAAATCCGGACAGGCCAATACAGGAGCTTGGGTTAATCTGGCCTTAAGTATTTCAAAGACCGTCTGTTGGTCCTCTGTCCAGCGCCAATGTTTCCCTTTCTTAAGCATCGAAGTCAGTGGGTTAGCTAAGGTTGCGAAGCCTGGAACGAATCGGCGATACCAAGATACCACGCCGAGGAAACGTCGCAACTCATTTACATTTCCTGGCGGTTTCATTTCCAAAATAGCGACTATCTTCTCCGGATCTGTCTGGATACCCTCGCCGCACACCACATGTCCTAGATATTTGGTTTCCTTCTGGAAGAACTGGCACTTCTCTGGATTGATGCGCAAGTTCGCGGCACGTAGCCTTCGGAACACTTCTTGCAAATTAGCCAGGTGTTCCTCCAATGTTCTGCCGATAACTATGATGTCGTCCAGATAAGCGAATGCAAATGGCTCCAGTTCCGGTCCTATGACTCCATCCAGGGCTCGTTGAAATGTCGCTGGGGCCGAATGCAATCCGAACGGCATGACTCTCCACTGGAATAAACCTCTGCCAGCAACCGTGAAGGCCGTATACTTCTTACTCCCCTCCTCCAGCGGTATCTGCCAATAGCCGTCCTTTAAATCGATGCTACTAACATATTTCGCCTCACGCAAACGATCTAGAATCGACTGGATACGGGGAAGCGGATAGGCGTCCGGATCCGACTTGCTATTGAGGTGACGGAAATCCATACAGAGCCGCCACGTTCCGTTTTTCTTTTGGGCTAAGGTGATTGGAGAGCTATAGGGGCTGTGGGACGGTTCGATGAAGCCATTGGCCAGGAGCTCATTGATTTTTGCGTCTATAATAGCCTGCATGGCTGGATTTCTTGCGGCATAGCGTAACTTGAACGGCCGATCGTCGGTCATTACGATGCGGTGCGTGGCAGCTGTGGACGGCCCATGGATGTCTTTGAACTTCTGGAGCTCGGTATCTAGAAAACTTTGAATCCTTTGTCGATCAGCGTTTGTCTGTTCACTTACCGGTGGTGAGTCCCCAGGGTTCTGGGCGGTTTCCGTAGTAAGACGACAACGGGGCTCCGTGCTTCTACCCTCGCAGGTGTGGCCAAGGCAACCTAGTTTCTCCACTGGGGTGGCACCACTCGGGCACTCTGAAGTTCTGGAGAAGACACAAGAGAGTCCCGCCATCGTTATCCGGGCTCCAATCTCAGCCAGAAAATCCAGGCCTATGATGACATCCTCCGTGGCATCTGGCATTACCAGCAAACGCGTGGGGACGAGTTGATTGCCGAGATTAATTGTAGTTTCAACGGCCTGTCGGACGAACCTCTGTGATCCATCGGCTAAGGTTACCGTCGTGCTAATGGGGAGGCGATGTTGGCTGTCCTTGAGCTTGGCAACGAGGGATTCGCTAATGAATGAGCTGGTCGCGCCAGTATCAACGGTGGCGGCGACGCTCAGGCCACCTATCCCGATCGTGGCGACTAGTCGGGTAGGTTCGATGTGCAGGGCAGAGCCTACTGGCGGGGTTCTCCGGACTTCTGCGGACCCGTCTCCCCTGCGCTTGGACGGGCCCGACTCGCGTTTCCCGCACTCCTACGGCAGCAGTCGATGGTACGTACATCTCTTCGCCCGCACTCCCAGCAGAACAGAATAGCTTCGTTTCGACAGCGTGCGGCGAAATGCCCCTCCAGCCCACAACGACGACACGCCGTCCTCGGATTTATAGGCGGCAACTGTTGTGGCACTGGCTGCGGGAGACTGGGGTCCAGTCGGCGGTGTTGTTCCCTGGAGGAAGTACTAATCGGCGGCAAGCTTTCGAGGTCGTCGGCCATTTCCAGTAGCTCGTGAAGTGTGTGGAAGTCCTTTCGCCTAATGTACCAAAGGTACTCTGGCAATGCGTTTCGGAAGATGCGCTCTAACTTTTGTTCCTCGCTGTAGTTGCTGTGTCGCATGAGATTCTGCATACTTAGCGAGTAATCACGAAACGATTCCCTGGGCTTCTGTCGTCTCTTACGGATCTCGTCCTCGAGCTGTTCGAAATACCGGGCTGGCAAGAAAAATCGCTGGAAGTCTCCACGGAAGTCGACCCAGAAAGGCCATGGGCAGCTGTTATTTCGGAACCACACCAACGCCTTGCCTTTCATAATCTCCGGCATCATCTTAGGCAACACATCCAAGTGTAGGACGTACATATTGGCCAGTTCCTCCACCCTTTCCAGGAATTCCAATGGGTCTGGGCCTCCATCAAAGCTGAGATTCCATTTACGGACCTGATCAGCTATCGTGCGTATGTCCATGCTATGTATAGAATCAGGACGTTCTCTCCTCGGCGCTGTTGGGCTAGGCGGTGTCGGGGTTCCGAGGTCGAAGGTTGTGCATGCTCCGGCGGGGTCGGTGACAGCGAGCGTAGGGGCCTTCTTGGGCGTTACGCCAGCTTTGCTATCCCCTTTCGACGTACCCTGTTCGTGTAAGTCCTGCAACTGAAGCAATCTAGCTCGATCCTGTGGACTATGTTGCTCCTGTCCCACAAACTGGCCGAATCTCTTCCTAAGTTCTTCGACAGTTCCATTGACATCCAGTTTGAACTCGTTTAGGTAATTTCCCAACTCTTCCTTACGCAGGCTATATGCCCATGATGTGCGCAAGTTTGCCATCGTACCAACACTAAACAGTCCTTTCTTGCTGAAACAGTTTATCCTTTACTCTGGTCCCTGCTCGGGCGCCACTGTAACGACAGAATTGCCTCCGTTTGCTGGGGTGAGCTCGCGGCGGCCAAGGTTACGTCACAGAAATTTATTTGATTCAGTGACTTGAGTTAAGGAAAACGCACTATGTTTGGGGATCTGTTTCTGTTTATTGGTTTAAGAACGATCGTAAATATAAACGACAGAGTTAACTTATTCTGTGGGAAATCCGGTGCAAACGGTAGGAGACCTTGCACGGAGCTCCTTTGTCCCGACGACGGAAGCGGCGTAGACAACACGCTCCAAGTCGTGTCTAGGCTGCTCCACGGGTGCTGGCTGGGCTCTGTTCAGGCGTCCTAACCGGCCCGATCTGCTCTCGTCCTTCGGCCGACGATGAGCGGCGTAAGATACACGCTAGTAGGGATGTAGATTCGAACGACGTCCTTGGCGGCGTGCGAGGAATATCTGTCCAGGCTGTTGTCACAGGTAAGCGGCGTACCAAAACACGCTGAGAACGGAGGTACCCACAAGGAATGGTGCTAGGGGAGTTCGAAACGCGCCTATCAGACTTGAGATTACCGGGTCTACTCGCTTATCTGGTTCAAAACCCTGTGAACTGAGATAACGGCCAACGAAACGCGTTTATCCGGGGTGAAAACGCGAAGGCTACGATAAGCGGCAAACGAAACACGCTTATCCTGGGCGAAAGCACGAAGACTGGGATAAGCGGCAAACGAAACACGCTTATCCGGGGCGAAAACGCGAAGGCTGCGATAAGCGGCGAACGAAACACGCTTATCAGGGGTGAAAACGCAAGGACTGCGATAAGCGGCTAACGAAACACGCTTATCCTGGGCAAAAGCACGAAGACTGGGATAAGCGGCAAACAAAACACGCTTATCCGGGGCGAAAACGCGGAGGCTGCGATAAGCGGCGAACGAAACACGCTTATCAGGGGTGAAAACGCAAGGACTGCGATAAGCGGCTAACGAAACACGCTTATCCTGGGCGAAAGCACGAAGACTGAGATAAGCGGCAAACGAAACACGCTTATCCGGGGCGAAAACGCGAAGGCTGCGATAAGCGGCGAACGAAACACGCTTATCAGGGGTGAAAACGCAAGGACTGCGATAAGCGGCTAACGAAACACGCTTATCCTGGGCGAATGCACGAAGACTGGGATAAGCGGCAAACGAAACACGCTTATCCGGGGCGAAAACGCGAAGGCTGCGATAAGCGGCGAACGAAACACGCTTATCAGGGGTGAAAACGCAAGGACTGCGATAAGCGGCTAACGAAACACGCTTATCCTGGGCAAAAGCACGAAGACTGGGATAAGCGGCAAACAAAACACGCTTATCCGGGGCGAAAACGCGAAGGCTGCGATAAGCGGCGAACGAAACACGCTTATCAGGGGTGAAAACGCAAGGACTGCGATAAGCGGCTAACGAAACACGCTTATCCTGGGCGAAAGCACGAAGACTGGGATAAGCGGCAAACGAAACACGCTTATCCGGGGCGAAAACGCGAAGGCTGCGATAAGCGGCGAACGAAACACGCTTATCAGGGGTGAAAACGCAGGGACTGCGATAAGCGGCTAACGAAACACGCTTATCCTGGGCGAAAGCACGAAAACTGTGAGAAGCGGCAAACGAAACACGCTTATATGCACTTAGACGCGAGGTCGTCCCTTTAGCACAATCGTATGGTCAGCGGCACTCGCGGATTCACCACTTTTATTCTCGATAGTCACTAATTCACTCTACTCACCAACTGCTTCAAGTTGTCCAGGGGTAAATTCACAATATATGCGTCCGGCTCGTACTTTCCACTTTCACTGACTGTCCCCTTTCAGCGTCATCAACTCCCTTTTATACATGTGCGTTGTTGCTACTTGTTTTCGTCCATCACCAGCATCGATCCCTTTATGTATGTATGTTGTTTTGATGCATTTTTTGGAGTAAACAACAATGAGGGCCACTCGGTCAGGCAGGGAAAATCGTGACGAGGGTGGTTTACTCAGAACGGGAACCAGGTTATGAATAAAAAAAGATGTTATGTTGGTAATTCATTTTTATAGTAGAAATTCATAAAAAAAATATATGTAACAAAAAAAAAAAATAATAATGGTAAGGGAAAACAATATTAATAATAAAAAAATATAATAAAAGCGAAACCACTGGTTAGTGAGGCGGAAACGAGCCGGCGACTTCCACCTTCACAAAGTTTATTGACCAAATTATAGCTACATCGGTCTGAAAATGTAGCTAAAAACGTCAAAATACCGTAAATCGGGGGTACCGTTATATGGGGGCTATACCAAAACGTGGACCGATACAGCCTATCATCGAACTTGACCTGCCTGCAAAAAAAGACGCATTTTCCCAAAATTTCAGACAATTTTGGTGGAGAGGTGTGGTGACCACTAAGAACTTCAAATGTCAAATGTTCAAATCTCAAAATACGGAAAATCAGGAGGTACCGTTATATGGGGCTATACCAAAACATGTACCAATGTTCATAATTTTTTCGAATATAAGCTTTTTGGTCACTAAGAACCCTAAATATCAAATTATAGCTAATTCGGTCTAGAAATGCGACTTAAATCGTCAAAATACCTGAAATCGGGCGGTAACGTTATATGAGGGCTATTCCAAAACATATTTCTACGTTCACTAGTTTTGTTATATAAGTTTATTGACACTTAAGAACCCTAAATGTAAATTTATAGCTAAATCGGTCTGAAAATGTAGCTAAAAACGTCAAAATACCGTAAATCGGGGGTACCGTTATATAGGGGCTATACCAAAACGTGGACCTATGTCCACAAGTTTTGTTATATAAGCTTAGTGACGCTTAAGAGCCCTAAATGTCAAATTATAGCTAAATCGGTCTGAAAATGTAGCTATAAACCTCAAATACCGTAAATCGGGGGGTACCGTTATATGGGGGCTATACCAAAACGTGGACCTATGTCCACAACTTTTGCTATATAAGTTTATTGATACTTAAGAACCCTAAATGTCAAATTATAGCTACATCGGTCTGAAAATGTAGCTAAAAACGTCAAAATACCGTAAATCGGGGTGTACCGTTATATGGGGGCTACACCAAAACGTGGACTTATGTCCACAACTTTTGTTATATAAGTTTACTGACGCTTATGAACCCTAAATGTCAAATTATATCTAAATCGGTCTGAAAATGTAACTAAAAACGGCAAAATACCGTAAATCGGGGGTACCGTTATATGGGGGCTATACCAAAACGTGGACCTATGTCCACAACTTTTGTTACATAAGTTTATTGACACTAAAGAACCCTAAATGTCAAATTATAGCTACATCGGTCTGAAAATGTAGCTAAAAACGTCAAAATACCGTAAATCGGGGGGTACCGTTATATGGGGGCTACACCAAAACGTGGACCTATGTCCACAACTAAAAAAAAACGGCAAAATACCGTAAATCGGGGTGTACCGTTATATGGGGGCTATACCAAAACGTGGACCGATAGAGCCCATCATCGAACTTGACCTGCCTGCAAACAAAAGACGCATTTTCCCAAAATTTCAGCGATCTATCTCCATTTTTGTGGATGCTAGAGTGATTACCACAGACGGACGGACGGACGGACGGGCACAGATCGACTCAGAATTTTACCCTGATCAAGAATATATATACTTTATAGGGTCGCAAATGAGTATTTCAATGCGTTACAAACGGAAAAACAAACTTAATATACCCTCCATACTATGGTGGAGGGTATAAAAAACGAAGTGACACAAAGGAACCAAAGGTATTTTCGTCTTCCATGGACTCCCACAAAACTGAATATATGTATCAGAACCCCTGCAAAAAAATTTTGTCAACTTTTGTATCACAGTGTTTTTTATTATTTATTTAATGGAGAAAAATTTATTGTTTTGCGTCATAAAGTGCTAATCTCTGCTATAAGTAGCATACCCACCTTAATTTTTTCCTATCATTAACAAAGTTGTAGCTGAAAACAACCGCAAAAAAATTTAATGCTCAAACATTGGAGAAATGGTATTAAAATCTGCTGTAATTTCAACTCAAACAGGCTGAGGGTATATCTATGTCGGCAAACCCGACTGATACTTTCTTACCTGTTTTCGAGAAAACAAAAGTTATGAATTTTCATAAGTTGGTTCCGACTGAAGTGCATAATCTTTGGTCATAGTCCTTGGAAAGTGTTAAATGTCATCGAGTTCATAAACATCTAATAGTATAATTAAGATATAAATAAGGCGGAGTTGGTATCGCTCGACTCCTGAAAAAAATGTTTTCTGTTCTAAATGCCTGTTCCAGAACCTGCAAGAATCTACACATTTTTACTACTGAAATGAGTAGATTCATGCAGTCCTGGAACAGACCATAAATGTTATTTTCTGAATCTTTTAGTTTGCTTGCATGGACTCCTATAACTTCTGGTAAAATAGTAAAGTTTTCGTGTTTTTATGACATAAAAGAATATTATTTTCTTACAAAAGCTGGTAATGTTTGATTGGAAATGTTCGGTACAAGTCTAATCTGCACTCAGGGATTCGAGTTACTCTTTTTTTGGAGTTATTTATTTCAATTAATTAATGGTATACAAATAGATCTTCTTAGCAGCATCAGTCCTCGCGGTAAAAATGTGTCCAATTGATAACTTAATATGGCAAAAGTAACACAAAACTTTTTTAATGGGACTGTAGTTAATGTGTGATATATGGATTGTACTTTGAAGTATAAGAAATACTGTAAATCTTTGAAATAGAATCGAAAATGCCAAATAAGAGCTAGTGTGGTTAAAAATCCTGGGATACACCAAAACGTAAACCTACATGTGTAATATTTATTTGAAAGATTTTTTAGTTAATGCGTCAATTCTGTTGGAGAATTTGGTTAAAATGGTCAAAATACCAGGCGGAACTTTTGTATGGGGACTATACTGAACGTATTATGATATGCTTCATTTAACTCTGTTCCAAATTTCAAACTTATAACTATAATATTGTAAACTCTCTCTATTGAAATTATATACTTTGTGTCAATATTTCATATAAAATAAACTAAAAACGCTTTAAAATAGCTTTATGTAAGGCTACACAACATTTTTTAATTTCACGATTTTTGGTCAAGGTGGGCCCCCCCGAAATGAAATCCTGCGTACGTCCCTGATGCGTTGTGTTTATCAGTTCTCATAATATTATGCGTGATATTTATATCAAGGTTCTGTAGTAAGTGTATATGTGAATTATATACAACCAAATCAAAAATGTCACTTACAATCATCTAATGCTCTTCCAGAAGAGTATTCTGTTATTTTCTAGGAATATCATTTGCAAATTTAAGAAAAATGTAGACAATAATCTGTTGCTCTTCCAGAAGAGTATTCTGTTATTCTCCAGGACGATTATATGACAAATTTAAGAAAAAAAATTTAAACAATCGTTAAATGATCGCTGTTGGGAATCACAGAAGATTAATCTGAGCAAACAATCTTCCACAATTTTGAGAAATTTTACAGGGCTATACTCTACCGTCTACTTGGACACCGAGAGACTATTTGTAGGTAAAATTGCTGTCAGTAAATAACTTAAAGAGGGCCCCTGCAAACCATTGGAAGATTGTTGGACGATTTTTCGACCAGATTTTTCTTCAACGCTTCTTTCCGGCGATCTTTTAGCGAATTTTTATATAAAATTCACCAATGCGAGTAATTTGCCATTCGTAGACGATTCTCAAAAATGATTGTTTATAATCAATCGCTACGACAAATTACCTGTTATGCTTTTCGGCGATCTTTCCGCGAAATTGTGTTATGTTCCGCTATTGTTAGAGCAAGCGAATATTATTCTTCCGAACCCCGATCACGCGATTGTTACTAAAATTTTTGATTTGGTTGTTTATAATTCTCATATACACATTCTGCATAACTTTGGTATAAATGACACGTATTATATTATGAGTATTGACAAACATAGTACATGTCTGGGTTTTGCCAAGTGGAATTAAGAAAGGCCCGAGAAGCAGTATAAACCACTATGTCATAAAGAATGATAAAAAATTATAACAAATCAGAAAATAAAACAAAAAGTATAAAAATCAAAGACAAAAAATGAAAGAAACAAAAACAAAGAAAAATGAAAAATAAATTTTCTTTAATTTTTTGTTTATATTTTCTTCTTCTTAAGATCTTCCAAATGATTCGTCAGCGAATCTTGGTCGCGATTCGCATTCCATAAACACTTACTTTAGGTTGGTGTTACGCAGAAGATTTTTAGGCGATATCGCCTGCGAAAAATTATTCGCCCAGGAAAATCGCGTATTATTCTTAGGCGATAGAAATGGTTTGCAGGGGCGCGTTGTGTTATTAGGGTTCTACCCAAAACGTCAACACATAGATAACGTTTTAGGTTGAAAAGAGGGGCGAGTAATCGCCACATGCCCTGGTGGACATACACATAAGCCATGAAGTAGGCCTGTTGTGCGCTCTAGACTAGGTTTTTGAAGAGGGGACTCTACTGTATTTTTTTAAGGAACTCTGGTCCCTTAACAAGATCCCGTAATTGTTTCAGGTCGTCTACAAATACCTAATTAAAATCTGATATTGTGTCGTTCCCTAAAAACTGGGATCTGATGTTTGCGAAAGCGGGGTATTTGCAGAGAAAATGCTCCAATGTTTCGTCATCTTCTCCGTATGCCCTGCATACGCTGTTGTCTGCAATATTAATTTTGTGCAGATGAGCTTGTAAACCCAGGTTGCCTGTAAGGACACCTGTAAGTCTACTCAACTCTGCCTTACCTAACAGTAATAGGTTTTTAGTTTTTTCCTCATTTGGGTCTCCCCATAGGATATTTGCGCTTTTACCTAATTCCTCTCTATTCGAGCAATTTTGCAGGAGTCGGAGCCTGAGTCGAAAAAAATAACTCGACTCCGGGCAAATTTTTTCCCCAAATTTATTAACACGTGGTTTATTTTATTCTTAAATGTTTTTCGCCCGTTTATTCATATTATAAGAAAACTATGAAAACATGTAGGCAAAATCTATATTATACTCAGTTAGAGGATGAGCTCCACTATAATCAATTTCTATATCTATTTTGCCATATCAGTACGTCTGTTGATTTTAGTACAGAGTTTTAAGTTATTTATTTTAAATCCGTCACAGAATTCTTATCAAGCCGACTTGTTTTAATTGTATTGTTTCTTATATAGGACATCGTTTTTTAGCCCCTTCAAGCTGACAATGTTCAAAGCTTAAAGATTTTCTCACGAGGAAGGGTGCAAGTCGAACTTAACTCCGGTTTTATTGAGTTTTCATTTCAATGGGATAAGTTCAGGATTTATATGCATTTTTGTAGTTGAGTAATATATTAGAACGAATGTTCTCTGAAAAAGCCAATATATAGGAAGAAATTGGAAACTTGTACATACATATATTATTAATTTTGAGTGGTATAGAAAATTACCCTCGGAGTCGACTCTTGAGTCTGGAGTCGTGAAAAAAGTCGACTCCAGAGTTGGAGTAGAACTAAAAATGGCTCGACTCCGAAACCCTGATACAAAATACTCGGTTTATTACATGGCAGAACTACCAGGTAGTGGTATCACACCAGCTGATCGAATATGAAAAGTCAAATCCCTTTATAAAAAAAATATTTTTGTTGTAATTTCCCCAACAACATAAAGAAAGTTTTGACATAACATATTCAAAATTTTACGATGCCACTACCTGGGTAATTGTGCCATGGTTTATTACCAAAAATGACTGTTGGGAAAAATTAGAAAACTTTATTACCCGGTTATAAGGAGTACAAAATCTGACGTAAAGCGATGATTTTTGGGGTTGCCTGTTGTGTTTTTTGTTTTCCGATGTCTTTCGTATTTTGTTAGTTTGTAGTTCAATCGGTTGCGAACTTCAGGTGGAACAATGTTGTGATGGGAGTAAATATTTCGTCTTCGAACTGGAAGTACGTCCCGGAGCAGGACGACATAAACGGCAGTCTAGATAGACAGAGCAGGGCAATTCTCAATCTCATTGAGGAAAATGTCCCTTTTAATCTCAGGGAAGACGGACAACATTTGGGATAATCTATCACTGACAGAAATGGATGGAGCCATGGAAATGAAAGTGATATATGTATGTCCCCTACCCCAGCCTTTATACGACAACTCAATCTATTGTAAAGATTTTGAAGAGACTTAACCCACGAGGCAGAATGTTTTAGCGTCGGACAAATCTTACAAACCATTACTTCTCAGCCAAAAACACTAGAGGAGGATAGTGGTATAGGAGAAACACCCATCAATAAAATGGATGCTTTACTTATACCGTAGACCTCCAAAAATGCCAAAGCCAAGGAAACAATGGATAAGAAAGCATAACGAAGGACAGTTAGGACAGTTACATACTGCAATAAGTACGAAAATAAAAATTCGAATACTATCAGGGTAAACAATTGTCGTTGATAAGATCTAACTATTCTCACGCAACTAAGAGGGAACTTCGTATCAACGAAATTCTTCAAGAACAGGAGGAATCCTTGTCCTTGACCTTAATGAAATGTCGCAATCTTCTTCGAATATGGATACATCCTCGCTCAAGGCGGCAAAGTCGTAGCTTCCAAAAAAGGCTAATAAGAAGTCAAAAAAGGCAAATAATGTATCCAAATCCTCCGGAAAGGTTTCATTTGACTCCTCGTCTTCCTGAAGTCGAAAAAGATATGTTAGCTGATGAACAAAGGGAAACCGTCCGACTTAGGTGCAAACTCGAGCAGACGGAGCAATGATGTGTATGTGACAGCTTCAATTACTGCAAATGTCTCCGGTCCTCAATCGTCCAATCCAAGATCACAACCAATAGTTGAGAAGAAGATGAGTTTGTCTGAGGAATAGCCGGTCTATTTGCCTGCGTCCTATGTCTCGGTGAAGAAAAAGGTTAGTGAGAAAATCACTACTGGAGAGACTAAAATCTTTTCAGTCAGTGCATCCTCTTCGAAACCTTATACGTCTGCGAATGCGAGCAACGATAACGCTCAGATCAGCTCTTCGCAGAAACCGTGTCCGTCTAATACGAAGAATTGGACGATATTCCCCGATGAATTTTCACAGATGATCTCCGGCTAGCAAACATCGACAACTTTGATCCCAATTGGCGCATCAGCAATTATCAGGGACATTCTCATCTCGGACGTGGTTGAGCAACGTTCGGCTCGATCAGGCAGCTCTGTACAAGTCTACTTCTTAGTTGTGTTCGATGGGGTGATCTCCGAGTACGGACTTCCCACTTCACCTTTGTACTGTCTTTAAAACTGTATCAGTGTGAATATTATTAAAGGCCCGGTAGGCTTGAATAATACCCAGCAATAGACTTTTTGACCTAGAGGTTCCAGGTTTTGCCTTTGTACTTCTCTCTCTCTCTTGATCGTGGAAATCTCTCTCAACGTACCTGTGTGTGCGAAGCCTTTCCCAAAGGTTGTGGCAGGGATCTTCATGACGATAACATCCAGCATCTTGTTGTGCAAATGAACCGGTAAAATCTCCGCTTCCTCATTTATAGTCCACTGTGAATCGATAACGTTTGCAAGACTTTATTTATAGCAAATAGCAGTCGCTTGAGCTGGCGACACAAAATGGAACTTTACATCTAATATTTTGGTGGAGATGGTGGTCGGAATCAGGACACCAAAATGTTCAGGGAGGTCCTAATTTCAGCAGACCAAGTTGTGTACATCGTGGCAGTCGATTTAGCGGCAAATATTTCCATATTCCACAGATGGAAAAGCTGCACTAAGTCAACCCTTTAACCTATTATATGTATCATAAATGGCAGAAGTGCATTTAAAATCCTTTCATTGTAGGCCTTCTAAAAGTGTATTTTTCTAAAGGTCTTATATAGGCATAAGACCCGCTTAAGGTCTCCTGTTGTCATATGTCCTGAAAGAATCTTCTGAGGGCAGACGTTTTTCTAAAAGTATTTTCAGATTTAAGTCCTTAATGATTTTCAGTGGTCAGAACCCCTTCTAAAGTACTTTTGTGTACATAAGTCCTTCTAAAATTCGTCTATGAATAGAATCCCTTCCAAAGGTCATCTGTGAACGGAAGTCTTTCTAAAGGATTTCTGGGACACAAGTCATTGCTAAGGTCTTAAGGGAAGTTTTTTAAGGTCTTCTGAGGTCGCTGGTCAAACAAGAGTCTTCTGAGAGCAGAGGTCCTTCTAACTTTCTTCGATTTAATGGTTTTCGGTGATCAGATGTCCTTCTAAGGCCTTCTATGTGCAGAAGTCCTACTAAAGATTTTCAGTTGACAGAACTCCTTCTAAAGTGCTTCTTTGTACAAAAGTCCTACCAAATGTCTTCTATGGGCAGAAATCCTTCTAAAGGTCTTCTACGGGGCAGAAGTCATGCTAAAGACCTTCTGTAGATAGAAGACATTCTGAAGGTCTTAAAAAAAGTAGTCGTCGATGTAATTGTCTTCAGGGGTCAGAAGTCCTTCTAAATGTCTTTTGGGAAGATAAGTCCTTCTAAAGATTTTTAATATTTAGAACTCATTCTAAGGTGCTTCTGTGTACAACAGTCCTTCTATATGTCTTATTTTAAGACCTGTTAAGACTTTAAAATAGGTATCTAAAAAGGCATTCTGTGGTCAGATGTCATCCAAGAGTCTCGTGAGGACAGAGGTTCTTCTAACAATGTTCGATCTAAAGTCCTTCCGCAAACTAAAGTTCCTTTATGAGCAGAAATCCTTCTAAAGGTCTTCTGTGACAGAAGGCGTTCTGAAGGTTTTCTGATGGACATAAGTCTTTGTTAAGGTCTTAAAAGAAGTATTTTTAAAGGTTTTATGTGGTCGGAGGTCCGGCAAGAGTCTTCTGAGGATGGAGGATCTGCTAAAAGATTTCGAGCTAACGGTCTTCAGTGGTCAAAAGCCTTCTCTTGATAGAAGTCCCACTGAATATTTTCAGTGGTCAGAACTCCTTCTGAAGTCCTTCCTTGTAGAAAAGTCTTTCTAAATGTTTACTATGGGAAGAAATTCTTCTTAAGGTCATCTGTGAACAGAAGTCAGGCGAAGAGTGCAGGCAGATTTTTCTTATGTATCGGAGATTTTAGAGGCTCCCATAACGAGCAGCTGTTTCCCAGTTGTCTAAAATCAGCATGTATTCCGGAAAATGCATAGAACCACAAAAGTTGTGCACGCCACATCCACATATGCCAGTCGAGGACTGAATCTGAACTGAACGAGCGACCGAACGAACAGTCATGGTGGATCTTGGTCTATCGATATTCGATACCTTTAACCATGTCAAAAGTATTGCAGGTCATATCCACACATGCCAGTCGAGGACTGAATGTGAACTGAACGAGCTACCAAACAGTCATGGTGGACCTTGGTCTATCGATATTCGATACCGTCAACCATGTCAAGCTGATCTAGGATATACCCGAGTGTGCAATGTTGAGCAGTCAACTAAATATGTGGACGCCTCCAAAAGGACTTTTGTTCTCAGAATACATTCAGATGGACTTCTTACTACTGAAGACCTTTATATCGACGACTTTTAGAAGAACTTCAGACCTCAGAAAATCAAAATTCCCTATGGCCACAGAATACCTTTAAAAATACTTCTTTTACGGCTCAACAATGACTTCTGTCCACAGAAAACTTTTAGAAGAACTTCTGCCCATAGAAGACTTTTAGACGGAATTTTGTACCCAAAAAACATTTAGAAGGACGTCTGACGCCTGAAGACCTTTAAATCAAAGACTATTAGAAGGACCTCATATTCATGTATTGTCATCCAAATCTGAAATGTGTGAAAATTTTAAGTTTGATTGGTCAACTGCAACTGCGTGAAAAATGAGTTACCAGATTTGAAAAGCAAATTAGATAAAACACTGTAAAACAGTGTAAAAATGAACCAATATTGGTTTTGATTTCATACTCATGTATTGTCATTCACATCTGAAAAGTGTGCAAAGTTTTAGTTCGATTGGTAAACTGCAACTGTATTAAAAATGAGTTACCAGATTTGAACTAAATACACACCAAAGCAAGTTAAATAAAACACTGTAAAAAGAAATGCAAAACCTAGTTCTTAAAACGTTTGCGCAGATAGGGCTGAGTTGGATAATTTAGCTATTTAGCAGAATTATCGGTACTGTTTCTTTCAAGGTGCTGAATCTGGAGATAAGATTTTTTCATAGCAGAGTGTATTACGCTTACGTCTGGATGACATCTCCCTTTGGATGACATTTGCAACATCCCTTATAGTAAATTGTTGAGATGCCCCTAGGCTCAGAGGGCTCCTATACGGCGTAGCACTCTCTTCATTGCCTTGTCATTATCGTGGTATTCTATAAGTTTCCGCTTAAAATAATACTCTCACCTTTTCACGCCTGTTACTGTCACACAGATGAAGGTAACAACCGTTGTTTCCCTGATTCGAGAGTGATTTTATCGTTCCCACAATAGTTTCCGCTTGTGTTCGCCTTCTAGCCTGTTGACTTCAAGAGAAAAACACAACGTATATATCCATATGTAAAGTTGGCATTCGATTTTCTAGAACCCGAGCGATTTGTAACTTGCTAGTTAGTCTATGTAAACTTCACAAAAAGCCCGCTCTATCTGTTTTTATAATAAATTTGTATCTATTTACTTTATCGAAGTGCTGTGCAAAATTCCCAATAAATGAAAAAAAAATCTTAAAAACAAAGTCAATTTTAATTAATTTATTGCAATTAAGAGACTTCGTCTATATTCAAAATCTCAGCTGTACGTTTTCAATCATTCACATCATTCTCACACCCTCTACACATTTCGACACTTTGCTTCATTTAAGCTTCATCCTTCATCCGGAGCATTCATCGAAACTAATTCCTTTACTTTATTTTCTTGGGTTTCTGTGGATTTGCATTGAATTGCATTTATGTGGAGAAGGCAAACGAACGAATATTCGAAATTGAATAATGAATAAATCCGCATTTCGCAATAACCTTACAAAGAACATTTTGGTCTTATTCAATATTTAATTTGCACAAATCGACAACGGAATTACAAGAACAATGAAACACTACTAAGTAAAACTAAATTAAAGGACTCCTTAGGGAAATGGCAAGAACGTAGAAGAGAATGCAATTTCAATGAAAATTCAAAAAATTTTGTGCACTTCAAATTAAATGCTCTGCTGCTACTCTGTGCCACAATATGTACGTTTGTGTGTATGTATATAATAAATATTCATACATATGTATATTCAATATTTTTGTCATACATAAATTGAGTATCTTTTGCATTTTTTTTGTTGTTGCTGTTGTTGCTTTGTTACTTTATTTTAATTATTTGAAATATTCATAGAAATTCTTCAATTAAATTGGAGTTTTTATATAAAATCACAGAGCGTGTAAACATGATTGAATTACATTTCCAAGTTTACTACAACTGTTAATGGGAAATTCAATGGTTTGGAAACTATGAAAAACAAATAAATTGAGATATGTATGTTCTTTCTAATGGCTAAAATATGGACAAAAATTGACTGAATATGAAACGATGATTTGCAGGTCGTTATTATGAAATATGTTTGTCACTGTGTGTTTAAAAATAGGTTTAAATTGTTCAATACTAGCTTAAATCCATTCTTATCTATTCAAAGTCAAAGTAAAAACAGGGATTACACTATGCAACACTGAAAATGCAAACAACTTCTAGTACGCACTTTTTGAAAGTACATATTGAGACTACAAAAACACTAGTAGGGTTTTGTCCTGTTAGGTCCAGTTCGGATTTTATAGCCTCATCTAAACCGGGCTAAAACTACAGGTTTTTGCATATATCGGGCCTAAAACGATTAGGAATTTGGCGCTGTTTACTTTGTCAATATTGTAGCTCTAAACTAGTAGAACTTATCTTTTGAACAGACTATATAAGAAAAACTCCATCTAGGACATCACCATTGATAAAATAAAGGACATTTTGCTGAAATTGTGGTCAGTATCAGCCAAACTATTCGAAGTTGAACCATGTAACCTTTTACAAAAATCGTCAAAATAATGTTCTCAGCAATTCTTCAGAACATTCTGAAACGCTAAAATGCTTACTTCATGTTTTTTCAGTGGTATTTTGCATCATATATTTTAAAAGACGTACTTCAAACACAGTTTACATCGACAGTTTATTCTTGTATTTGGGATTTCACCACATTATTGACATATTTATTAAATCGTCGTTGAAAAATATACTGAAAACAACATGATAGATGCATTTTACAAAAATGACATGTTCTGAAGAGTTGTGTATTACATTCCGAATGTTTTTCTAAAAGGAAACATTAGGAAAAAATTAACGGTTTTGGAGATATGGTGCGAAATGTATACAAATTATGGAAATTTTTTATATTTTATAAAATTTGAGGCAATAAATTTAGTTTTTCGAGTTTATTATTTCTTCAAATAGTTTATTCTTGCCCTTATCTACAAATTTGCTTCAGAGGTCAGATGAAGATTCGCATTGGTTTCCAATATATAGCCCAGAATTGCTTTAAAAAGTCAATATTTAACCATGTTTAGATTGGGCCATCAAACCAATGCTGGATCTGACACATTAAAACCAAACTAGGGTTTTTGTCGTTTGGATCTGTACTTTCAAAAAATCCTTAGCTCAAATTGTTTGCACAAGAGTACCTTAAAGATGTTGCACAGTGTTATCTTAGATTGGTAACTAAATTAAGGATGACATCAATTTTCAATTTCCAGTTATTATGGTATCTGATAACACTGTGCAACATTTTTAAGGTGATTTTGTGCAAACAATACGAACTAAGGATATTTTGAAAGTACCGACCCAAACGACAAGAAACCCTAGTTGGGTTTTGTTGTCTCAGATCCAGCTCGGATTTTATGGCACCATCTAAACATGGTTATATATTGAGTTTTTAAAGAAATTCGGGGCTATATTTCTGAAACCAATGCGAATCTTCTTCTGACCTCTGAAGCAAATTTGTAGATAAGGACAAGAATAATATATGTGGAGGAATAATGAACTCGAAAAACTACATTTATTGCCTCAAACTTCAAAATATATGCAAAAATTCCACAATTTTTATACATTTCGCACCGTATCTCCAAAACCGTCAATTTTTTCTGAACTTTTTTCTTTTGGAAAAATATTCCCTGGAATGTAATACACAACTCTTCAAAACATGTCATTGTTGTCAAATGGCTCTATGCCGTTGTTTTCAGTACATTTTTCAACGACGATTTAATAAAAATGTCAATAATGTAGTGAAATCCGAAATGCGAGAATAAACAGTTGGTGTGAACTGTGTTTAAAATACGTGTTGTACATGATATGATGCAAAATACCGCTGAAACAACATTACTTTAGAGTTTCAGAATGTTCCAAAGAATTGTTGAGAACTTTATTTGGAAGATTTTTGTAAAAGGTTTGGTTCAACTCCCAATAGTTTAGCCGATACTGACCAGAATTTCAGCAATTATGTAAAATTTTCTATATTTTATAGATTTTGATGCCCTAGATGGAGTTATTCTTATGTGGTTTTTTCAAAAGAAAAGTTCTACTATTTTAAGCCTACAATATTGATAAAGATAGCAAGGCCAAATTCCTATTCGTTTCTGAGATAAAGGCCTGATAAATGCAAAAAAGATGAGGCCATAAAATCCGAACTGGTTCTGACAGGCAACGCATGCTATCACTTCCTTTGGCAAATTACTGGCAACCGTGGCCTGTTTCTCTAGGATGATTCTATGATAAAATTCGTTCAAATTACTACCAAACTCATGTTTTTGTAGTACATTTTTGTTTGTCTCAATTTAGATTGGGCGAGTTTCTCTGCGGCAATTTTTCTTGTTCCCTTTTAAAATTGCCTCCTGCGTCTACACACGGAATTCTTTTCCGCCAAGTCTTGTTTTCAAAACAATGAAAGTAAAGTCAAATATGAAAAATATAAAAGGAATTGCCTGAAAATTGCCAGTACGATCAATTTTTTCCAATTCCATTCCCCTAAGTCCCAATCTACATTGGGCAAGTTTACTTGCGGCAAGTCTCTGTTCGTTGGAGAGACACGTAAGGGAAGGAAATTGGAAAAAAATGGTGACTAAGATCTAAAATTGACTGCATCCTAGCGGCACCATGCCCTTATAAAAATCAAGACTTCTTTCACGTAAAAAGACATAGTAACTTGCACTCATGATTCAACTACTTTTTGGCTGCAAACAACGTTTTTGGATTCAAATCTAAATCCTTAAAGAAAAAACCAAAACAAACAATTAAAACTCAAAACAAAGAAGAAACCGAGAATACAGTAATACGGCATATTCACTTAAAGGACCAGAGGGATCTCAGTATTTTTAATGTCACACACGGAAATGCAAATATATGCAGCTGGAACCAAATTTGTTGTAAACTTGACACTATTTCGAACATTCTTCAAAAAATTTGAAGATTGGCGAAGGATGGCGACGTTAGTTAAACTCAACTTTAATTTTTAGGACTTGGAAAAAAAATCCACAAAAAAGCATTATAAAAAACGTGATTTCCCGCACATTTTATGTGAATAATGTGTACAAATTTTTATGTAAAATAATTAGGAAACCTCGTACTAAAACTTCCATTTTGAAAAAAAAAATATTTTATCCTTTCAATTCTGAGTTATTTGCCTTGTCAGAAGTCACAACCATACTGATGTTTGTCCTGTCCTGGTCGAGATTACAAACCCTGGAGGCTATTTGTGGTTAGGTGTCGCTGTGCTGGCATGGTCGCGTATGGCACGGCAAAAGCTCGTCGGACGGTGGGGTTCTTTGCGACTCCTACCCAATGAGACAGACACAAGAAAATCATCATGCCAGTCTAAGTTCAAAGATGAAATCAACTAAATAAATTGGCCCAAGAGAAAACCCACAATTCTGTATGAAAACAACAACAACAAAAATTGAATTTAGCACCACACATACCTTAGATAAAAGAGAAAGTCTCATCTGCTGTTATGACGAGACAGTAGCCCACCCTCTGGAACTAGATTTCCACCGTAGCAACATCAGACGATTGTTTCCGTTGCCCCTATCGTACTTCTTCATTTTACTTACCCCCTCTTTCCTATCTCCTTTCGTTTAGTAAGATCTACATGGTCTTACAAAGAAATAACCAAATTAATTTCGACGTTATAAGCATCATTTCAAATATTTATTGTGGTATTCATGTTACATCTCAGTGAATTTGATAAAATTAAATAAAAAAATTACAGACAAAAAGGAAGTAATGAAGAACAAAGTTAAATATTTAAGCAAAACATCGTAAATAAATATGAATATGCCCTTTTGTCAAATAATAACTACTTATCTTGGACATATTGCAACATTCGATCGGATTTCAGCCAATCCCAACAAGTAATCAGTAATTTATAATCTCTCCTTATTTCGTTGCAGGTATCTTGCTGTTTATGGGGATGATGAGGCACCAGGTTCGTTGGAGGACTTTTTGCTTCTAGCCGTTACGTTAGTTTTATGTAAAGTTAAGTATATGTGTGTTTTTATTGTTAATCTAAAAAAACTAAGGATTTGATTTCCTTTTTCAATATTTAGGACATTTGGCTCGCCGAAAGGGACAGCATCTTTTCACTAGAGAACAAACGCCCCGGGTCTCACAAAACCCTACCTCCTAGAATGAGCTCAATCTAACTGGTGGGGGACTGGATCCTAAATTTGATCCAAACGGAAAGTATTAAACAAATGCCTACCCTTGTGTAACACAATATTAACTATTTTCCTCCTCTTTTTTTTAGATTAAAATGTTGGTCTTTTCGTCAGTCAGTCCAAGTTTTGGAAGGTATTTTTTTGTATTAGTGTTGAAGCAAGTCACCTGTGCACCGCCGATGCAGATGCTTGTGAGATATCCCACGTTGTAGCAGAGGAGGTGAGCTGCTGGTATCGTATTTTGCATATATTACTTTTTAGCTTTTTTTTCTTTAGTTTTTTGTTTGGTTTGTTTTTCTGATGGATCCAAAATAATTTTAAAAGAATTCAGGTTTATTATTTTTGGACCAAATAATTATTTTCATTTAAAATGAATAAACTTTAAATACTAATAAAAATCCAATTTGTGTTTTGTTCGCTTTTAATCAAAATCTTAGGATATTTCTTTGTATCAATGTACGATACAAAGGTTTGTATGCGTGTTCAATTCTTTTCGGGGATTCGGCTTAAAAATCTTTTTCGTGTGTTCCTCTTTCTCACCTCCGGCTGCTAAGTTGATCGACCAAGGAAAAGAAAGATTTTCCATCGGGCACATTCCATCTCAGTTTTCCTCTTGTCATTTACGTCAGCAACTTTACAAGGAGGTATTCAATTGACATTGACAGGAGATAAATAAACAACTCCGAAAGGCAAAATCTCAGCTGATCGTATTCAGCTACTAACTACTAGATGCCGCTCTATTGTCAGTTACAACGCACATGACAAACCCAACCATCCTTTGGGACATCCTTGCCAAAGGATGGGAGGGAAAAAGTGCGTCCAAGTTATTAGAAACATTTTCTTTCTCCGAACACTGTGCGAGCGCGTTTCAATTTGGTGTCAGTGGCTAAAAATACTCTTTCACGAATCACCCTGTTGCGGAAGGTTATTCAAGGTATACTCCAATAATCGGTATCTTACCTAAATTAACATCACTACCTACAAAAAAAATCATTCATATCAATTGTTAGTAGTAGGAGGACGTAATAAAACAAAAGAGGAATTGAAAACGCCTAAACGTCTGGGCTATCTAATAACTATTTTCTTACTCAAAATTTATTAATATTAGGCAGCTATAATTAACACGAAATTTAAAAGTGAATGTCAAGATTAACTAAAAGATGATTCCGGTAAAAAACTTGGATTGCGAGCTAAAAGAAGCTAAAGCGGAATTTATATGTACGTGTGTGTACGCACATATTTCATTGTTACAATCAATGGTTCATTAAAGAACATCGTTAGGAAAGTAAGACAACAAAGTCACTACTCCAAAATTGATCGTAGTGAGTGTTTGCTTTCGGCAGCTTATTGTAGGCCGATTGTCGTTCAGATCAATAGCATAATTTCCAAACGGTATGTATATACACTATTATGATGACAGAAAGAATTGAAAAAAAAAATCATTACTATTGAAGGTCACTAAAGAAGCGTTTGTGTGGGGGGGGGGGTTGTTATAACAAAAAAACTATCCGTTAGGAATTTACCAATACTAAAAAAAAATATGTGTGAGAAAAAAAATACGAGTGTATGTTTCTACAGAAATCATTCATGTGTTAATGATAATAACAGTAACTAATTGTATTTTTTTTCTCGTCATTCAGAAAGAGCCTAAAACAATAACATGAATTGTCTTCCCGTTCTTGGACTAAATTGCAGCAGAAAATAGTGGTCAACGTTATTAGAGATCCTGCCTCTAAATGCTTACGGAATTAAAGACATTTTCTAAAGGTTTTTATTTTGAAGGTGAGTCGTTGAAAACTTTTTCCATAATCGTCTTTAATCATTCTTCTTTGCCAGGTTTGGGCCACTACTATCTATGCTTTGAGTTTGGTGCCATCCGATATACTATGCTTGAGAGGCTCGTTATTTCCCTTCCACACTCAAATAATTAAATGATTGCAATCTCGGAACGATACCAGTTGGACATGGAGAATATCGCTTCAGGTAGTTATAATTGGGCCTAATTTTGTTGTACGAAGGTGGAAAAGGTTACGCCCCTTCAGTGGTGACAGTGTACCTTCTCCATCAAAAATGTTATGTTGTTTCTAAAAATGAGAATTTAACCGGTATCAGTTAACAAAGACATTCGCCCCAAATATTTCCAGAAAGCAAGCTAGTGCTTTATTCTGGAACTGAGTAAAAACCATATATGCACTTTAGACATGCGTATATTAAACCAATCTTTCCCTTTTAGGTTCATCTGCTTGGCATGGAATACCCCTAAAGGATGTTGGCAGTGAATCCTCTTTTGTTATACATGCCCCTGTTGCAAACCTCTCTACGTCCAGACACCCAAAAAGTCTACTTTTTCTTCGTCGTCATCAACGCTATATTATCGGGTGAGTACAGACAAATGTTACTTCTATTAAGCAATTACAGTGTTTTTTTTTTTTTTTTTTTTTGATAATGTCTAGTGGTAATATATTTGCATAAAGATTTACTTCCCGGTTAGGAGCAAAATAATTTTTAGAAACTCTAGGGCGTAATAGAAATTAATGATTCTATAGTTTTTCTTTCATTCCTTCCACTGATGGCCCAAAATCAGGGAGTATATGGTGGGAGTATACAATGTGAGAACAATTACCACCTGTAAAGGTCTCCGATATTTCGGTGTTTACTCTTCGGAGTATTGTATAGGTTTTTTCTTCTGAAGGCTATTGGGTTCTTGGACCTGACCTGTATTATATTTATATTACTATGTGATGTACTGAAGTACTACCGCGAAAACATATTTCATCAGTCTTCCTGATGCTGGGACGGGAAAGCGCCAATGGATGCGATTATCCAATAGAGGAAACGATTGAGGAATTGTACACTCCTAAGGCAATATAGCTTATACTCTTGCCCCCACGTCGTATATAGTGCATTACAATTTTATACGGAATATGACCTGTAACAACATGGTGCCATCACTGCAAGGCAGGTCCGAACAAACATATGGCTACAATTTGTTCTTTTGGTGCTCCTATTGTGTCAAAACGTTTTGTTGTTTGTACACATTTATCAAGATTGACAAATGAATCAATACAAATATATTTAAAACACATTACTAGATATAGAGTTCAGTTTTCCATAAAGTTACAGATATGAAATTGGAAAGTCGTTCAGCCAAAAATTTCCAGGTGGTGTGAGCCAAGAGAATTTAGAACTTTCAGATACTGATCACAAGTTGTTAATCAATAATCATTGGATTTCTGAGAGGAGCGATATGAATCATTTGTTCGACAGACCTCGTGTTATTTAGCTGGGCTCACCATTAAGAATCTGAAGTCACTGGTTCATCTCTCCAGTGCCTATGTTAGTTCATTCATATTCAATTGATGTTAAAGATAAACTGTATCCTGCCCCCGATGATGCAGAGCGAATGCTTGAATAGGTCAATAAATCAGCCGATAAGAATTTGAAGGAAATGGAACCCAGGGTTTCAGGGACCAAAAAAAAAACACTTGGCAGCACATGAAGTTGCCATGGCTCCAATACGTTTCTATGGATCCGTTGCATCAAAAAATAAACAGCGCATAGACATTGCGACCCTGAGCTGGAAAGGAATATTTTGGAACTATACACAAGTGCGTTAGAGAATATTTGAATAAGAAATCACCAAGGAATGTGGAAGCAGTCAGAATGAATGATTACATTTTGAAGTGGTTCCATAATGTATATCTTGTTTTGGATGTGGTACAACCAGTATATTAAAATATGTTATATAGGTACATAATATAATATTATAATAAAAGTAATTGTATGAAAATCACATCGTGGCTGAATAATGTGGCTAAAGCCTCCAAAGATAGCGAAAAGCTATATCAAAGCATGGTCTGGCACCAGCAAATTCTTGGGGAAGGATTTCACCCATTCCGTTGGGGTATTGAGGGTAATATGAATTCATGTACCAGATTATATGACTCTATCTTAAATATTGCGAGTTCTATCTTATGTTTAAAAGGCTGACGGAAATTTTTGTCCTTAAAAAAAAAAAACAAGGAATATCTAAAAAGTGAATAAAACAAATTTTGAAAGTATTTCAAATACATAACACTTGTCACATTAGTTATTAATAATTTTGAATTCGTAAGCAAACTTGCTTCAGAGTGTATTTTTTATTTGTTTTAATTCAATTTTTTCAAATAGGTGTTTATTGGACCATTTGTAACAAAGTTATAATGGCACATGAACCACATCATTCTATCACTATTGTATATGATGACTGAAAAGTGAATGATCCTTTCAACCTAGAATCGTAACTTTTGGGATGAGGGACACTCTTGGTTCGTATGCGGCAGACCAGACCGTGTTTTTGGAAATTCGAACTGAGATCGCAAGAGAAGTACTACAGGGTGGATAATATGGAGAAGTATGAATCATTGGGTGAAGGCCGAGTGTACTAGATTACCATAAAATATGGATCGTGAAATCTAAAATGTTCTATGTGTACGCAAAGTACTATCTTAGTACAACATTGCAAAGATTAGGAACCGAACTCTTATATTTGAACAACGTTTTTCATTTTTGAGTTAATAAATTCTAAATGTGGTGAAGACAAACGGGGTAGATAAAAATCCGGTTTCCATTTGTGCTAGAGAAGTAGCAGGCACCTACTGTTCCAACCACACAATGCGAATTCAAATTTGTTCTTAATATCTTGCTCAAGTTTTTCCTATTTTTGGGGTTTGCTAATATCGGTATATACGAAACTACATGGTCATATATTCAATTTAAACACGGAATCTCCTCTTCTTGGTAGGTCTTGCCTGATTATTATTTCCCAGCCGGTGAGCGAATACTAACAAATAAATTTGTTTATTTGTTGGGATAAGCAGGTTCCTAGAGAACTGTAGATTAAATCCTCAAGTTTCATATTTATTCCATAAAGCTGTAAGAGTCTGAGACGAAATCAAAGAGCAACAATGCATAATTTAGAGGGGAGTTTGCAAACACTTATATTAAAGAGTTAGTTGCTCTGGGCCCTTGTATCCTTCAAACTAATCCAAGGAACCCTGCTAAGAATGCACATGCATGTAAGACCATTTTGATGACGTACAATTGCGAGGCCATACTTATTGATATTTCTCCTATACACTCCTGAGATCGCTATATATACATAGCATTTTTTGTTTCTTCCAATTTGGATACCTGGGGCTCGGGTATTGCTTCATGAGAGTAGGAAATATAGTCACTCACAAAGACAAAAAAATGACAAACGAGAAAATTACTTTTTCTTTTGAACGCGAAAGTTCGCTAGGTCAGCCAGCAATGTGTTTGAATTCTCTGCCCCAAATCAAACTTTGGGTTTTACATCCCACCCTACAAACCTTACTTTTATCGTACCAACGACGCAATGCTTAAAAAAACTGTTCCTTTTCCTGGCTTTGGGGTATCAGTGAGTAGACCTACGCCTTAGTCAGAATGTTAGATACGTTGGCATTTCAAATACATCTAGGTGTATTTGATCTTGTCTCCCCACTTTCAGACTCTAACGTCATGAATCGACGACCAACAGCTCCGCGACCTCGTGTACAACATTTCCCTGCCCCGTGCCATGGATGCAAACGGGTACTGCTACTACTGTAGCGAAAGGGGAAGTGCACTCATGGTCAAGGACAGTCACAAGTTGACTGTTTGGAAGTCGTAGACATATTGTTAGAGTCGGCAAACCGGGAAGCTTCTCATCGTACTCTAACCTCGTACTTCTGGCTACAGCTTGTAGTGTTTAGAACGCTGGTCTCCTAGGGTCGTAAAGGATGATGAACTGAGATTAGAGGCAAATCGATTGGGACATTATTGAGTTAATATCATATAAAGAAAGGTATGTTATGTTAGACCATTGGGGGACTCTATTTCCTATCTTTGCGTCCTAAGGTCGTAAGTTCTGTCATATCCCTCTATCGAATACCAATCTCCTTGAAAACTGAGTAAGAGAGGAATTCTTCCTAATTTTTCCACCAAGTCTCATACTTATTGCTTAAGATCCTTGGCGTGGTAAACACCCAAAGACTTCCCTTTTAGATCCTCGACCTCGTAAAGGCAATTCCCCACAGGTTTCACTATTCGGCACTTTATGAATTTATGTCCTAACTTCGCATTAAATTGAGCCTTGAAATCACTCTGCTGAAAGCTTCTTCTGTATACTTCCTGGCCAGGTATAAATTTAACAACCCTACTTCGCGTGTTGTACTTCTTTTCGTTACTTAAATAGGCCTTATGCAAGCTATCTTGTATCTGTTTTCTTACAATTTCTAACTTGGCAGATTTAGGCAGTATATTACTGATAAGTATTTATCCCATTCTTGATGATTTCCATTCAAATAGGAGCGAATAGCGGCCAGTATGGACTGGTTTACTCTCTCCGAAGCGTTAGCTTGGGGAGAGTGGGTTGCTGTTCTAAGGTGTTGGACTCCGAATGTCTTCACTAGCTCCTGGAATTCCTTGCTTACAAACTGCTGCCCATTATCAGACACGATTGTCTCGGGGGTACCGAACTTATGGAAAACCTCTGCTATTAAAAACTTTATAACTTGTTTGGCACTGGCTTTAGCCATGGCTTTAAGTAAAACATACTTGCTTAGATGGTCAAGTACAATGAAAATGTATGAGTTTCCGTCCTTTGAGCGGGGATAAGGCCCTAAAAAGTCGATATAGATCCGTTGAAACGGTCTTTCAACTATAGTCTCCTTACCCATTGGAGGACGAAGGGTGGTGTTTGCGGATTTAGTGCATTTGCATGTTTCGCAGCTTTGTACAAACGCCCTAACCTGAATGGTCATATTCGGCCAATAAAAATATTCTCTTATCCTCTTCAATGTCTTGTGGAAACCCCCGTGTGCCATTTGAGGAGGACAGTGGGCTTTCTCTATAATACCTGTTGTCAATTCCTGAGGAACCCATAGTTTCCAGGAGAAATCTTCATTAATCGGTATGCCGTCGTAGTGCTGGGTGCGCTTATAAACATGTTCATCTATAACTCTGATATCTGACAAACTCTCACTACTCTTACGAACTGTATCGATCAGCTCTCTATAAGATTCAGACTTGAAAGACTCTGAGTTTAAATCTATAAGTTCATTTAGATCTGCGGACAACTCTTCCATATCATAACGGGAAAGAGTGTCAGGCACGACGTTCTTAGTACCTTGTCTATGCTCAATATCGAAAGAAAAGGCTTGTAAGTGTAGGCTCCATCGAGCAAGTCGTCCACTAAGATCTTTGTGGGACATAAGCCACTTCAGACTACTATGATCAGTAATTATAGTGAAGGGCATCAGTTCAATATACGGACGGAACTTCTTTACTGCCATTACCACGGCCAGGCACTCCCGTTCTGTTACGGAGTAATTCTTCTGTGCTGCCGTCAGTTTCTGTGAAAAATAAGCAATGGGATGCTCTCCGCCCTCGTCATCCTTCTGGAAAAGGACTCCTCCAATGCCGAGGTCGGAAGCATCACATTGAACGAAAAAGTGCTTCTCAAAGTTCGGATGTGTTAAAACTGGGCTGGTTACAAGGGCATTCTTCAACCTGTCAAATGCCACTTTTGCCTCTTCCGTAAAACTGAATTGCTTGCCCTTTTTCAAGGTTTCGAATATTGGCGCAGCGATAGTGGCATAGTTCGGTATAAACCTCCTATACCAGCCGGTAGCGCCTGTGAAACTTCGAACCTGTTTCGCGGTCTTAGGGTAGCAAAACTTGGTTATGGTTTCCACTTTGCCTGGATCAGGTTTCAACTCTCCTCCACCAACAATGTAACCCAGGTAACGAAGCTCCTTAAAGCAAAACTTAGATTTGGCAACGTTGATCGTCAACCCTGCCTCATCTAAGAGTTTCGCTACTCGCTCTAACAGTTCCATGTGGGTGTCGAAGTCTGGAGATACAATCAGTAAATCATCCAAGTAGACAAAAACGCGATCTCGGATGGCTGAGGGGATCACCTTGTCCATTAAACGACACAACCTTTGAGCTGCATTACACAGCCCAAAGGGCATGACCGTAAAATGGTACAGTGGTCTCCCCGGCACCGTAAACGCAGTCTTTTCTCTACTTGGCCGATCTAAAGGTATCTGCCAGAACGCATCCTTCAGGTCGACACTTGAAATGAAGAAAGTATCACCCAGCCGACTGAGCAAACCCTCAATGTGCGGGAGCGGATAGGCATCCTTAACCGTGAGAGCATTGAGCTTTCGAGCGTCCAAACAAAGTCGGTTCTTTTCACCCTTGCGAACCAGAGTCACTGGGTGACTCCACGGACTCTCACTCGGCTCAATTACTCCCATGGCTAACATCCGGTCCAACTCCGCGTACATGAGTTTCTGCACAGCCGGAGATACTGGGTAATGCTTGCTCTTCACCGGAACTGCATTACCAGTATCAATGGTATGGACCTCAGACTTCGTCCTTCCCAGACCTTTCTTAGTGTAGCATGGGAATTTTGCCACAATCATTTCCAAACGTTGCCGCTGGAAATCAGACAGTATATGGACGGGTTTGTCATCACTGGTTCCCGCGGTTGCTTCGTCACACAAGCTTACACTGTTGGTGGTGAGACTATCCACTGAGGTAAAGAACCCAAAGGCTCTCAAAAAGTCCACCCCCAGAAACAACTCTCCCAGAAACAACGTTATGTCCTTGGTTTTGCCGCTGAATGTAATGGGAACTGTTATTCGGCCCACAATGCGATGGGGACTTCCATCCGCCGTCTTTATAAAAGAATAGAAATTTGTAAACTTAATGCCAACTTTCTCCACGAACTCTAGACAATTCTTACCTAGGCAACTTACAGTGGCCCCACTATCCAAAAGTCCCTCAATCTCAACACCTTGAATCTCAATTCGGGAGTAGAAGCGAGTGTCTTTACCTTCGTATAGCGCCGCCGAGGCAATCTCTCGCCGAAGCTGCTTTCTTCGCTGATAGCGTTCTCGAGCCCTCCTAACTTTCGAAGAAACCTGACCAAAGATCCTTGCCCTAGCTTCTTCATATTCTCCCTTGCGTATGTGTAAGGGTTTGAGTTCTCTCAGCTTCGGTTCTACATTCATAGCTTGTTTAATGGGGTTGGTTAGAATTTTCGTCGTCGAGAAGGGGGAAAGGTCGGCTGTCGAAAAATCAGGTTTTACTGCTGCGGGGTCTCCGTCTGTGTCGAGCGAGCTTCTGCAGTCCGAGGCACGCTCCGTGATCCGTTTCCCTGACACTTCGGGCATTTCGGTGCTAATACCCCCTCTCGTCCGCACCGAAAGCAGAAAACTCTGCTTATAGGGATAGAGCACTCGATGTAGCTGTGGCCTGGCTTTTTGCAGTTCCAACAGGTATACTTTGTTGTATCCCTAATCGCATCAACTTCCATTTTGACTTCCTCCCTGCTCTCTTCCATGTACGGCTCCTCATAGTAGAGCTCGTGGACTCTTTGCATCGGGTAGGAACGTTGCTGGAATGTTTGTCTTTGGTTGGAAAGCATATTCTCAGCTCTTTTAACTTCCTGTTGGAAGTGGTTTAGGCCGTGTATCCTTATGGGAAAGATTAACGCTGCCAACGAAGATTTAAGATTCCCCTTCATGATCTCTACCAAGTCGTTCTCAGAATATGGCACCCTTTGCTGGTTCCTGAGCTTCAGTACGGCATTAAAGAAATCTTCAAAAGATTCCTGTGGTTGCTGCCTGCGGTCCATAATCTTTTTCTGTATCTGAAACTCAGACTCGAATCGCCGGAACTGCGACAAAAAAGCACTTCTAAGATCACTCCAACTCTGAAACGGCTCGATTCTCCTCTGCTGCCAATACCAATCGAGAGCCTGACCGTCCAACAGCTGCGGAAAATCTTTGATCAGCTCCTCGAATGGGTATGCATAGTCATGCCTTAGGGACTCAACGCGGAAAATAAAGTCTTCGGCGTCTACCGTTTTGTTACTCCCATCAAATCTAATACCCCACTTCTTCAAATTGAAACGAGGACCGGGAGGTGACATCGACGGGTAGCTGAAGTTCGGGGACGGTTGCCAATTGCCCGTTCCTGCCGCTTGGTTGGCATGCTGATCCTGAGCACGGCTATTGACTCTTGGTGGAGGACCCGTCGGTGGTGGTATAGGCCTACCGTTACCTGGTACCGACTGTTGAGTAGTCGGTTGGCTATTTGGCATCGGACCAGAATCCTTGTTTTGAGCTGCCACTGTGCCCTGTACGGGTGCAACACTCAGCCTCCGCTGCCAATCACTATGTAACCGACGTATATCTTCAACACTCCTCAACAACTGTTCCTGTGCTCTTTCCACTGAAGCAATTACATACTGTAATTCGGGGTCTTGCACAGATCCCAGTGTCAATCCAGGCTTCTCTTTCCTGCAGTCAATTCTTATATCCCGAGCTGTTTGACTGGCAAACTCTGGCGACTGTATGGAGTCGTTGAATGCCTCAGAACTCAGTGACACATCGCTGGCAACCGGTGGAGCTAATGATGATGCGGGTACAGCTGTCGAACCTGCATTGTTGGGGTTTAATACTACACCGCTCACGACGGTACCAGCAGCCGCTTGGAAAGTATTGGCTGCCGTTTCTGCTCGTTCCTTACTCTTAGACCTGGTTTCCATCTCTTTGTCTAGAATAGATTAACGCTTTAAAACCCTAACGGCTAACCAAAAACTCACACACACTCACACCAAAATTCAACTTCTATGAAATCGCACTACACAGGAAAAGACGGTATATCCAAGCGTAAATGTAAAAATCTCAACGATATTCTGAAAAAGCAAGTTTTATTAACTTTAAAACAATCTGAGATGTGTAAAAACTACTAAAATTTGGCCTTGTAGGAGATAGGTTTTCCAAGAGGGAATAATAAAAATGAAGGGTACATAATAAATACCTAATAAGGACACCTAAAGGCGCTCTATTAAATGCTAGACTATTTTAATTACAGGTTGTGGGTGCTGCTAACACTGTTTGATTAATGGTAAAAACCTCACCTAAAGTCTTCCCAAGAATATTCGATAATCTTTAGCTAGGCCTGAGACCAGTTGCTATGAATCCTAGAACATACCTGTTTGGAACTTAGGTGGGTTAATATTAGGCTATTTAAACTAACTATTGTACGGTATGTCCCTCTACAGATAACCCTAAACTAGCGATTGTTACGAACCAACAAGACTAGATGTAGGCTTAACCGTTGGAAGAATATTGATAACTCGCAGTTCCTTGTTCAATATCCAAGAGATTCCTGGCTACACGGCAAAATTTCATATGAAACCATACCGGGTCCAAAGGTCTCTTAAACATTTCCAAGAAACCCTTTCTGAATCCTTTAACTACTATTATCTGTAACTACTGTATAAAGCTTCCCTAATTCCGTTCTACCCTATGGTCATCATTCTCTATCTATACACAAACTTTCGAATGAGTCCTAGATTAGTACGAATTAGGCGCTTTTGCCGCCACTGTCAAAACTAATTACTGGCATCCAACAAGGAATACCGAGATAACCTCTCGTGACCAACTAACTAGAAATGACAATGACCCTAACTAATAAAAAGGTTCTCTTCTTGGGCCCCACGTTCTGGGCGCCATTCTGTCCTGTCCTGGTCGAGATTACAAACCCTGGAGGCTATTTGTGGTTAGGTGTCGCTGTGCTGGCATGGTCGCGTATGGCACGGCAAAAGCTCGTCGGACGGTGGGGTTCTTTGCGACTCCTACCCAATGAGACAGACACAAGAAAATCATCATGCCAGTCTAAGTTCAAAGATGAAATCAACTAAATAAATTGGCCCAAGAGAAAACCCACAATTCTGTATGAAAACAACAACAAAAAAAATTGAATTTAGCACCACACATACCTTAGATAAAAGAGAAAGTCTCATCTGCTGTTATGACGAGACAGTAGCCCACCCTCTGGAACTAGATTTCCACCGTAGCAACATCAGACGATTGTTTCCGTTGCCCCTATCGTACTTCTTCATTTTACTTACCCCCTCTTTCCTATCTCCTTTCGTTTAGTAAGATCTACATGGTCTTACAAAGAAATAACCAAATTAATTTCGACGTTATAAGCATCATTTCAAATATTTATTGTGGTATTCATGTTACATCTCAGTGAATTTGATAAAATTAAATAAAAAAATTACAGACAAAAAGGAAGTAATGAAGAACAAAGGTAAATATTTAAGCAAAACATCGTAAATAAATATGAATATGCCCTTTTGTCAAATAATAACTACTAATCTTGGACATATTGCAACATTCGATCGGATTTCAGCCAATCCCAACAAGTAATCAGTAATTTATAATCTCTCCTTATTTCGTTGCAGGTATCTTGCTGTTTATGGGGATGATGAGGCACCAGGTTCGTTGGAGGACTTTTTGCTTCTAGCCGTTACGTTAGTTTTATGTAAAGTTAAGTATATGTGTGTTTTTATTGTTAATCTAAAAAAACTAAGGATTTGATTTCCTTTTTCAATATTTAGGACATTTGGCTCGCCGAAAGGGACAGCATCTTTTCACTAGAGAACAAACGCCCCGGGTCTCACAAAACCCTACCTCCTAGAATGAGCTCAATCTAACTGGTGGGGGACTGGATCCTAAATTTGATCCAAACGGAAAGTATTAAACAAATGCCTACCCTTGTGTAACACAATATTAACTATTTTCCTCCTCTTTTTTTTAGATTAAAATGTTGGTCTTTTCGTCAGTCAGTCCAAGTTTTGGAAGGTATTTTTTTTGTATTAGTGTTGAAGCAAGTCACCTGTGCACCGCCGATGCAGATGCTTGTAAGATATCCCACGTTGTAGCAGAGGAGGTGAGCTGCTGGTATCGTATTTTGCATATATTACTTTTTAGCTTTTTTTTTCTTTAGTTTTTTGTTTGGTTTGTTTTTCTGATGGATCCAAAATAATTTTAAAAGAATTCAGGTTTATTATTTTTGGACCAAATAATTATTTTCATTTAAAATGAATAAACTTTAAATACTAATAAAAATCCAATTTGTGTTTTGTTCGCTTTTAATCAAAATCTTAGGATATTTCTTTGTATCAATGTACGATACAAAGGTTTGTATGCGTGTTCAATTCTTTTCGGGGATTCGGCTTAAAAATCTTTTTCGTGTGTTCCTCTTTCTCACCTCCGGCTGCTAAGTTGATTGACCAAGGAAAAGAAAGATTTTCCATCGGGCACATTCCATCTCAGTTTTCCTCTTGTCATTTACGTCAGCAACTTTACAAGGAGGTATTCAATTGACATTGACAGGAGATAAATAAACAACTCCGAAAGGCAAAATCTCAGCTGATCGTATTCAGCTACTAACTACTAGATGCCGCTCTATTGTCAGTTACAACGCACATGACATGTTTTTAAAGTTTATAAGAGATCATACAGTCTGTCGCAAAAGTTAGTATACACCGTTGAAACCAAAATGTATTAGGGATAAAAAGCACAATAACTTATTGAAAACAACAGACAATTGGTTTTATTTGATAGACAAGAAGGTTGTCTTCCGTAATAACAATTAAAAGTGCGCAATATTTGCATACATTAGCAAATGTACGGTTCGAATCCCAAAAAGACCAAAATTTATGTCGCAAAAGTTAGTATACAACGTAGAATTCTCGTGGAACTGTGTAAACAGTTCTTGATATTTTTGAACAAAATGAAACTAAATCTGTACTTAAGATCATAAAGAGTATATTAATTGGTTTTAAAGGCAGTTATAGTACTTATAGTGACAAGTCCAACGTACACTGGATAGTAAAGTCCACAAAAATCGGACATCTACAAATATAACAACTGTAGCGACAAAATTCCGAGTGTTATGTCCTGTTTATGAATTCTAAAGCCATGAAATGCTCAGAAAAGGTCTAAAGTTTCAATATATGGTGATCTTAATCGAGTTTCCACTTGTCCTGTTTGAAAAAAAACAGGAATTTCTTGAAGGAAACCCATAATTTTGAGGCCATTGTCCTTTTGAAACATGTAGTAATCCTTAATCCTTACACATAAGGACTTTTCTTTTAAGTTAATTTTCTCACAAATGTTGCCCCTTTTCATATTTCCACCAAAAGTAAATAGTAGGAGAACCTCAAGGTCAGTTGTAAGCCCTACAGTTATACTGTCCAACCGGCCTTGTAGCAGTACCGGACATTCTTCTCGTGTCCCTAGCGTCTAATGTACTACTAATGTCTAATGAACTACTTCTAACTGATCCAGTTAGTTGTATTTTGGTACTAAGTGAAGCGAACACAGCTTTTCAGAACGTTTTTGCACAATCCATGCGTTATGACAGCAGAGAAAGCTCTGTATTAACATTTTAAATTAGCTTTCATATCCTTCTGTGGTGGTGGAGTATCACTGTAGGGCTTACACCAGAACTTGAGATTCTCCTACTATTTATTTTTGGTGGGAATATGAAAAGAGGCAACATTTGTGAGAAAATTAACTCAAAAGAAAAGTCCTTATGTGTAAGGATTAAGGATTACTACATGTTTCAAAAGGACAATGGCCTCAAAAGTATGGGTTTCTTTCAAGAAATTCCTGTTTTTTCAAACAGGACAAGTGGAAACTCGATTAAGATCACCATATATTGAAACTTTAGACCTTTTCTGAGCATTTCATGGCTTTAGAATTCATAAACAGGACATAACACTCGGAATTTTGTCGCTACAGTTGTTATATTTGTAGATGTCCGATTTTTGTGGATTTTACTATCCAGTGTACGTTGGACTTGTCACTATAAGTACTATAACTGCCTTTAAAACCAATTAATATACTCTTTATGATCTTAAGTACAGATTTAGTTTCATTTTGTTCAAAAATATCAAGAACTGTTTACACAGTTCCACGAGAATTCTACGTTGTATACTAACTTTTGCGACATAAATTTTGGTCTTTTTGGGATTCGAACCGTACATTTGCTAATGTATGCAAATATTGCGCACTTTTAATTGTTATTACGGAAGACAACCTTCTTGTCTATCAAATAAAACCAATTGTCTGTTGTTTTCAATAAGTTATTGTGCTTTTTATCCCTAATACATTTTGGTTTCAACGGTGTATACTAACTTTTGCGACAGACTGTACGTAAATGTCAACTTCTTCTGTTTTGTTTTGTTAAATACCGTTATGAATTACAAAAACAGTGCTGAAATATTAAAATATGATATGTTTAGAGACAATTTGCTGAATTGTAGCAGAGATTTGCTTGATATCGATTTTTCGATTTTTGTCGCAGGTTGGGACCAGTGTGCGATGGATGAAACAAGGGGATGACGAAATTAAAAGCGCGGTACACAGAAAAAAATCGGCGATAAAAAAATTATCATATTGACGAAATTCGATAAAATTATTTGATACAATAAAATTTTAATATTGACTAAAATATTTATCGATTTTTTGATATTGAACTGATAACATATTTCATATATTGACATATCAGGCAAAATGTGGAATATTTTGATAAATATTTTTGTCAATTGGTGAAATATTTTATCATTTGTATTTTTATTTTGTGATCAAATAATTTTATTGAATTTTTTCAATATGACAATTTTTTTATCGCCGGAAAATCGATAAATTTTTGATTGAATCTTTGAATTTTATTATCAAATGGCTTAATTTTTTTTTCTGTGTATTCCAGAAAGCGAAGCAACAAACAGAAACAATTGGAGATCTTTTCTTATGTCATGTTCACACGAGCGTTTGAAGTACGTTGTTCGAGAGTCGAAATACGTACACGAATTAACCCGTTTCCACGACACCATTCGTTGTTCACCGTAACGTATTTCAATTCTTCTCACTTTTTGTTTCCTGGTTTTTAAGGAAATTTGAACAAAAAACACACATGATACACATTAAATGAACAGGAAATACAATAGCCATTCCTTTGAATGTATGTTTTATATTTAATTACACGTTTTTCATCATATTTTCCATAAATTCTGTAAATTTATGTAGCTATTTTCAATATATTTTTATGTATTTCTATTTTCAAAATTAAGGAGAGAGACATGTCAAAACAATATTTGTGTATACAGACTTTCAGGCAGGTAGGTATTTGATTTTTGTTTCTAGATTTGTACGCGAAATTAAAACAATGGACCAAAAATGGAACTGCAATGAAAGAGAATAGAAAATTTGCTATGCTTTGAACGTATACTAATCGTTGAACCGTTTACCTTTAATTCATGTTTTCCAGTTTTTCTAAAAAAGCCATACATTTTTAAATTTTATATTTTGTCTGTCATAATTAATTTATTTCGATAAATGCTCTCATTTGTTAGAGATGGGACTTATTTTATCGTTGTTCGGAGAGTATTTCTATTTGAACAACGTAGTAAAATCGTCGTTCGTTCACAAAATTTTGTATGGGGAAATAAGTATTATTCGTAGTTATGGGTCGAACAACGAATAGAGAACGAACGACGTACAGTGGAAACGGCACATTAGCTCGGCTTATGGAACAAATGTTCTGTAGTGTGCCAGCTAAGTAAGTAAGTAGGGTACTTCCTGTTGTCAAGTTTATAGCAATATAATGTGTTTCGTGGGCAAGTCTATGCCTTCCGACCCAAAAACTCAAAAACACCCCATGGTGACCAACTGAAATTACTGTTTGGTGCGATAACTATCCAAAGGAATAACTGCCAAAATTAGATCCAGTACCAAGATGGACTATAGGGAGTGGAAATTTTAATATCATGTAGTCTTTGTAATCATGATTGCAACAGTATTTTATTTCTTGTTAGAAGAAGGCAATACTTCCTGAGATATTGGCCGCGAAATGACACAATACTTAGAGCAACTCCTCCATACATCATTCACACTAAAGTATTTAGAAGTCATTCGTACAAAGCTGTTAACTAGAAACTCGTTAACATCGCATTTTTTCTGGAAGTGCGGGAATAGCAAGAAGTCATTGGGTGCCAAGTCAGGTTGTACGTCGGATTACCCAGCTTCCAAGTTTTGGCCGAACAAAAAAGACTGGTATGAGCCGACGTGCAAGAGCTCGAATTGTCATGTTGCAAAATGATTCGTCTTCTCTTGTTCGTTTTTCGAATTTCTCCGAAGATTTCAAGCTAGCAAATTGTGACGTACGTTGCTCAGAAGGAACCTTTGTCAGATGGCCAATTTTGCCGAAGAAACAGGCGACCATTTGTTTGGCAGTGCTTCTTAGATGAACAGTTTTTGTTAGTGAACACTTTCGGGAGTTGGCCTTTAGGGGAATGTAATGTAATTATAGTTGTAGCGGTGGCAACTCCTTTTACTGTTAAAGCAGTTGAAATAAAAAGACTTTGCATAGTTAAAGTATGGAAGTATGAGGCAGAGTTTATTTAAGACTTCTTGTCGTCTTTGCGGTTTAGGTACAAGTATATATCATTTATTTGCTGCAAAAATTTGCAGTTGTTTTCTTAGCTGTTGTAAAGAGAAACAGGTGGAATTTAAAACCTGAAATGGTAGCCTTTTGTAATTGAGTGAAAGCTTTATTGTTACAAAAGGCTACTAGATCGCTTAAATGAACATGAAGTAGCAAATTCAAATGATAACCAATTTATCTTAATACTATTTGTTGAACTCGCTTCAGCAGTTAGATTTTGCTAGTTTTCGAAGACCCACACTGTAGATCGATACGCATAAATCCATTCTTCGTTACCTGTGACTTGTTTTTTCAAAATTTATTTTCACTAATCGACTTTTTTGAGCGACTGTCAATGATATTTTTTTTTTGCTGAAAGAACGTCAACCCAGCCTCTCGGAGATTTACTCCTTGTCTCTCCATCGAGATCCTGTGAACTGATTGCCCCTCTTTATTTAATTCGCAACCACTTAATTATGGTCGAAGAACGAAAACAACGAAAAAAAATTATTTATTCCCTAAGACTCTTCGTCCTGCTGAGGTTATGTTCAGGTGGTGTAGAGTATAGCATGCAGCTTGTAATCTTCAACGAAATTTCAAACTCTTTATATACCATTACGGGGCCTAAAGCTTTATTCTTCAGATAACACCCCCATTTACAAAAAATGACTTGCTCTTTCAAAAGGTTTCCATCCATAAGGTAAATTTAGTACTCCAATATTTGGTACCTTCCGATTCGATAGTTCTTCTCTTCTCGGATATACTAGAAGTGATGGTTATTGCCATCGGAAACCAACAAATAATGATTATTTGGTCAGTTGCCTCAGAAATTCAACCTATTTTCTTTCTGTGTATAGGAAGGGTCTGGTTTTTTCTTTATAGTAGGTTGGCTCAGACCCAAGGCAATAGGTTTGTAAGATTGCACATGGCGAGCAACTACTCACAAGTGTCTTTATTTACTTTTTTAATTGCTGCGAATTCCTAAAAAAAACTCACCTGGTCAATTCCAGATATATACGAATGTGAACATTCCATTTGTTACTCTTCGTTCGCCATTAAGGATTACTCTTATAAAAAAACACAAACCTAGAACTTAGAATCTTCCACTTAGTTTGGTTCCAATTCAGCTGCGGCAATTTATCAACAACAAAACCCTTCTTTTTTACGAATATTGCATTAGCTCAACAGAGAATCAGACAGGGGAAAAACAGAAATGGCAATTAAAGTTTACTTTAGTAAATTCCCAATGATATACTTTTATTGTTTTCATTTGGCGTTTTTATCCCTGGCTTTGGTTAAGTTTTCTTTTACTGTGGCCAAACAAAACCACAAAATAAAACAAAACAATCTGCCGAAGGAGACAAGAAAATGGAATGCAATGAATGTTACTTTGTAGTTTGTGTTGCATTTTTTACTCCGCCTCATCTATGTGTGTATGCATGAGTTTTTTCGTTGAAGCTGCCATCCAACAACCCTTCTGTGAAAGGATATCACAGGGAGCGTTTTTGTTAAGCGCTTTTCTTCATCTTTGTTGTGGATGATGGCTTTTAAGTTTCTTCTAATGGCACCTCTTGAGCAGAAATCTTAAGATGACTCCATTGGATTTTATTCGCTCGAATAAAATAATTTCAAATTCTCTAATCACTACCTCCAAATAAAAGCAAAAATTGAAAAACTTATGCAATATCATGAGGGAATTAAAACAATTGTTGGCACAACAACAACAAAATGAATACAAATGGCGAATGAGTGAAAAGAAATGATTTTGAAGTAAGAAGAAACAAATAAAGAAACTGATAAAGATAAAGTGATATGAGGATTGTCATGATGAATTTTGAAGTACACAAAAAGAATAGGTTTTGGGCATAGAAATGTAACTTCATTGATTGCCATGAATTCTTTTCCAAATAGAATTGAGGCGAGTATGCTTACCACTGCATCACGGTGCACAGTGGTTCAGAAATCAATTTTCCTGGCCAAAGCCCTCATTTTTTGTTGTAACCTATTTTTAATTTCTATATGGTATTCGATAGTAAACATGCTGAAACTAAGGAGGGCAAAAAATTAGATCAAACTATTGGAAGGTGTGGGCGTGGCGTGCTCCGAAAGACGAAAAATGTTTCCCATTTTTAGAAAATACGTAATACGTTTACACGAAGTGAGCTACTTTATTTTCCTCAGGTACTAAATTTTAGTGAAATTCCAAGTTTAGTGGTCTAGAACTTTATAGGAACAGCTTGGAACAATGTTCAGTCTTCACAAAATGATGCCCGAGAGTGTCCTCTTTCAGCCCATATATACTTTTGTACCCGACCCGATCATTCCGTTTATCACTTTTTTAAATTTTTTGAAATTACATGGGTAAAATGTGTGTTTTTTCCATACCGTTTCCTATTAATTATTATTATTAATTATAGCTTTTTCGCACAAATGAAAAAATTTTTAACATATGAGTTTTTATAAGAGTTGTAGGAGTATTTTTTTACTTTGGAAACGAATTATAAAAAATATATATTTCAAATTTTTTTAATTTTTTGTATTTTTTTGGTTTATTTATTGGGGTTTGACATTTTTGAAAAGTTAGAACATATGAAAATCTCAAAAACACTCATATTAAAAAAAACTCATACTAAATTTCAGCAATTTCGGTAAAACAATGTGAGGCACCGTTCTACGTGGCTATTTCAAAACGTCGATTTATACCGACAAATTTCTGGCGGAATGTTTTTAGACTCAAAGAAGACTAAATACGAAATTTCCTATATTTCGGTAAGAGAATGTAGCTAAAACTTAAAAAATACCGAAAATCAAGAAGTACGCTTCTATGGGGATATAGGAAGACGTGGATAAATACTGGTAATACTCTTCTGGAATATTTTATAACCCCTTGGAAGACTAAATAACGAATTTCAGTCATTTCGGTGGGATATTGACGTCACAACCTTCAGTATTACGAAAATCTGGAGGTACCGTTCTAAGGGGGCTATATCGAAACGTGGTCCTATACCGACGAATTTTAGTCGGAAATGGGGGTAATATGAAGGCGTGGACCTGTACAGACAAACAGTTTTATATCATTTTGGTGGAACATTAAAGTCACAACCTTCAAAATACCGAAAATCGGGAGGTACCTTTTCATGGGGGCTTTATGAAGGCGTGGACCTACACCTATCAATTGTTTGAGTACCCCCAACAAAGTCTAAATACCAAAATTCAGCCATTTCAGAGGAATTTTGAGGCCACAACCTTCAAAACGCCGAAAATCGGGAGGTACCGTTCAATGGGGACTATATGAAGGCGTGGACCTATACCGATACATTTAAAAACAAAGACTAAATACCAAATTTCAGCCATTTCGGAGGAATATTGAGGCCACAACCTTCAAAATACCGAAAATCGGGAGGTGCCGTTCTATGGGGGCTATATGAAGGCGTGGACCTATACCGACAAATTTTAAGAGGAAAGTTTTATACCCCCAACGAAGACTACGAAGACAAAACCTTCAAAATACCGAAAATTTTATGGTACCGTTTTATGTGGGCTATATGAAGGCGTGGACCGATGTAGCACGTTTGCAATACCAAACATCCTAGGAGTAATTGAAACTTCTATACCAAATTACAAAGCTCTATCTTAAAAATTGTGAGCTGTGAGCTTGATTTCAACAGACGGACGGACAGACGGACATGGTTAGATCGACTTAGAATTGTACCCTGATCAAGAATATGTATACTTTATAGGGTCTCCGATGAATATTTCGTTGTGTTACAAACGGAATGACAAATTTAATAATACCCTCCATAATATGGTGGAGGGTATAAAAATGTAGATAAAATGTTCAAAATACCTGAAATCGGGTACAGTTATATAGGGGCTATTCCAGAACATGCCAAATCATAGCTAACTCGGCCAGCAAACAAAAGAGGCATATTTCCAAAATTTCAGCGTCCTACTTAAAGTTATTTAGGTACTAGAGTTGTTGTTGTTGTTGTAACAGTGTTTTTATTTTATGTTTGTAATTTTAATCTGGCTCTATCTGTAGTTCTAGGAATGTGCCTGCTTCAGTGGGATGTGATCACAGATCTTCTGGAGTTGGTTGAGTAGGTTTGGCAAGGCAGTTGAAAAGGTGCAGTGTGTCGTGCGGGCCTGTGCCGCACGTTCAACAGGTGTCTTGCACTGTGTCATCGATCCCGATAGGAATTCATCGGTTGCACCATCCCGAGTTCAGTTTAGCCAAAACTACTCTGGTTTGTCGTGGCAGCTGACGCTCCATAGCTGCGATAGATGGGGATGTTCATCCGTGTGAATGCTATGGTGATTATCACCCGTGCAAGTACTGCAACGAAAACATGTCATTGTGTTGCTGTACCGGAAGAATCTTTGTCTCCTCATGTAGATGGTCTACCGTACCGAAAGAATCTATGTCTCCTCATGTAGATGGTCTACTGAAGACATGAGGAGGCAGCATGTCGCAGTTCACAAGGCAGCATTCTAACAGTTTTGAATATTTTTCCATCGCGTTGCATTTATATTATCGGACCATACTAGCTTACCACGGACCTAGGTATCGCGTTATATGTGCTCAACAAGGTTTTTTATCTGCATCCCAAATACTGCCGACTAGGGACTTAAGGGCCTTGTTCCTATATCAAAGCTTGTCGCAGAACATACTGTCGAATGTGACCCCTATAATATTGGGGTAGTTTGTGGTCGGAATTCTGTTGTGTTCACGCAGGATGGAGCAACATAATCCCTGTCGTAGCCCCTTGCATGGACAAGTCCTGGACCACCCATTAGATGCACTCACTCCCGACGTCTATTAGATCTCAACGAAGCTTGGATTTACATAGGTGAAGATGCGAATGTGACAAACCGAGCACAAATATATCGGTCCTGTGTTTTCCTCCGTCCCGGCACGGCCCAAAACAATCCGGAGCAGGCGTTCCAAGATATGCTGTTCCAACACAGAAAAACGATACATATACAAACATGTTCACACTGAGGTGGTAGCCGCTGGCCGGGACATGGAGTTGTTTGGTTCCAGGTCAATCAATAGATCGACTCAGCATTTTGTCCTGATCAAGTTTACTTTACCACCATACTATGGTGGAGGGTATAAAAAGCAGCACATGATTTAATTGCCGAAAGATTGTACACGTTGCCCTAAAATGCAGGTCAAGACGAAGAATGTTCAGATCAACTAACCGTCTTCAGAAAGCGATGTCCAATTGTTGGACAAGAATCCTAAGAATGATATACCATGTGAACCGACGAAATTCGAACCAGCAATGAGTTATTTCAAAAATTAAATGCCATGAACGGTGGTCCCACAATATCCATTAACTTAACGACTAAAGGCTTTGGCAATGGTGATGCATACATTGACATTTGACACCGGTGCATCAAAGTCCATTATTGGACCGAATTTGGTTAAAGGGAAAGTACACGGCAACATAGGGGACTTCAACAGTGTATGGAAAGTTCAGCCAAAGGATAAGCAGGGGTAACAAATCGATAAATTGAGAGTTCAAAGTCGCCGATATAGTGAATGAAGTAATAATTGCTGCGGACTTCATAATTTCCTTTGACATATGTATATCTGGACAAAAAACACAACGTGATGACTCGGTCTAATGTCGAAATACCGAAAAACAGTGGTTTACAACGAGAAGCCAAGCATGCATAGTGCATAGCCGTAAAGGTCCGTGCCCTGAAGTTTGAATCTGTCGATAATTGGCTATCTAAAAAAAGAAACAATAAAGCCAATATCTGTTCCGAAAAATAACTATTTCTTTCACTAGAAATTATTGCAAAAATTAAGTATTTTTTTTTTAAAATATGACAACTTTTTACTTTAATGGCACGCCACACCTTTCAATATTTGGATGTAATTTTCTTAGTTTCAACATGTACGAGGGCCCCTAGAAAACCTTTTGGCCTAGGCAACACGCAGTGTCGCCAGGCGTCATTTGACATTTTTTTGGAAAGTTTGGCAGTTTTTAGCCTAAGCGTACTCAGTACAGTTTGACATATGACATGGTCGTGCTGTTTACAATGACTTGAAAAAATCAATTTGCAAAAATTCACAATAATTTTTCACAACATTCGACGTGGATAATCACTGCAAGTGTGCATCGATAAAATTAAATCTTTATATGTCGATAAAGTGTCAGCCTATATCACTATGAAAATTTAATGAATTCAATCGTGGCCGAAACTTACAAAAAAACGAAGGTCGTGAGAGTCGCCCAAAATCGGCCGTTGTGCCAGAAAAAAATTAAGCCGTGCGTGAACGGATAATGCAAGGTCGCCATGTTACTTACCGTGAGATAGAGGCATCCTTGGGCATTTCTTTCACCAACTAAGATTTGATATAGCATGAAGACCTGGCCGCAAAAATGGATTTTTCTCGTTAGATCCAGCAAAATTGGTCAATCGCTCAAAAAAGGCTCTTGTGGATTTGTGCATAGAAGTTGTGAACAAGAACAATCGCGGTGCTTCTAATGACATTTATAAGACCGTCACAGACGATGAATCTTCGATCTATGCTAAGGAGCCCGAAACAAAACAGGAATCGACCGTTTGGGTCGTCGAATGCAAGCAAATCCAACGAAAGTTGTTCAGGGAAGAAAACCTTCGAAGCAAATGGTCGCCTATTTTTTCGGCAAAGCTGACCGTGTGGCGACTATCCAGCTTGAGAAATGTAGGACGGTTAATTCTGAGTGGTACACAACAATGTGTTTGCCTGAAGCCTCCTGAGGAATTCAAAAAACGAACAAGAGAACACGATTGTTCCGCATCATGAGCTCTCACACGTCGATTCAAACCAGCGCACGGTGATCGAAAGCACTGATCTAGCAGCGCGAAATTAATAACTTGCAAACGAATTGAGATACGTCACTGAAGTTTTGGACAAACTCAGCTTGTACCTGTGGGTAATAATGGGCCAAATATGAATAATATCGGCTAATTTTTTGGTATATCCCCCATATAACGGTACCTTCCGATTTTTGGTATTTTGAGGATTTAAGCCACAATTTCGTAGCCAATTAGCTGTAATTTGGTACTTAGGGTATTTAGTACTTAGGATATGTCCACCAAAAATTATGGACATAGGTGCACGTTTTGATATAGCCCCCATGTAACCGTACCTCCCAATTTAAGGTATTTTGAATATCATGATCACATTTTGAAACAAACTTGGCTGTAATTTTGCATTCCGTGTTCTCACTGCGTATAAAATCTTCTTGCAAAACATTTTCAATACGGATTTATGTTTCGATGTAGCCCCTTTTAGGGTACCCCCGATTCGTTGAATTTTTACTTGTTATCCCATATTTAATAACATATTTAGCAATAATATGGTATTATATTGTCTCCGGGGATAGGACTCCTCCTTGCAAAGATTTCTCAAGATAGGTCCATATTTTGATTTAGCTCCTATACAAATGCACAACTAAATTTTTATGAATTTCATGCAAAATCCCTTATTTTAAAAGTGCAGTCATCAAAAGATTTGCAAATATTTGCAGTCCTAATGTGGTTACTCCTAGCCCAATTGCTTAACGCGAGCACTCCTTGTCCCGATAACATAACAACACAATGGCAAAATATTGCCCAGAAAATATTGGATTCCAGAGACCTCCACAAAGGAATTCATGGTATGACCAGGAGTGTCGTGCTGCTACCGAAGATAAAAATGCGGCATATAGAGCTACTTTACAATCAGTAGCAACGCGTAGCGCACGAGAGAGATATCGGGAGAAAAGGAGAGAAGAGAAACGTCTTTTCCGCAAGAAAAAGAGAGAAATGGAAAAGCGGGAGTGTGAAAAAATCGAGATGTACAGGAGCCAGAATGAGGTCCGAAAATTCTACCAAAGAGTGAAACATCAAACAGATGGCTTTGGTACAGGCACATCCTCCTGTAGAGACCAGCAAGGTAATCTGGTAACAGATACAGATAGCGTGCTCAGGATATGGAAGGAACATTTCTCCAATCTGCTGGTATCCAATAGTGGCGAAGACGATGATACCGCAGATCCAATCCCAGAAGATGGTATAAAATGTATACCACCCGGCCAAGATGAGGTAAAAACAGCAATCAACCGGCTGAAGAATAATAAAGCAGCAGGAGCCGACGGCTTACCAGCCGAGCTGCTTAAAACCGGAGGCGACGCGCTGATAAGGTGTATGCATCAGCTAGTTAGCACCATCTGGCAGGAAGAACGCGTACCCGACGATTGGAACCTGAGCATCCTATGTCCCGTCCACAAGAAAGGAGATAAGACTGCATGCTCCAACTATAGGGGCATAAGTCTACTCCCTATTGCCTATAAGATAGTGTCAGGGATACTGTGCGAACGAATAAAGCCTATGGTCAACGGGATAATTGGACCATACCAATGTGGCTTTAGACCTGGCAAGTCCACCATTGACCAGATATTTACCCTGCGGCAAATCCTAGAGAAGACCCAAGAGATGCAGATCGACACATTTCACCTTTTTGTCGATTATAAAGCAGCATTCGACAGTCCCCTCCGATCAAAGGTATTCCATGCAATGTCTGAATTTGGTATTCCCGCAAAGCTCATCCGGCTTTGTAAGATGACTCTAACTGATACTCGGTCCTCAGTTAAAATTGGAAAGAACCTCTCCGAAGAATTTTGTACCAAAAGAGGTTTCAGACAAGGAGACAGCCTTTCGTGTGACCTATTCAACATTTTGCTGGAAAAGGTAATACGAGATGCAAATGTCAGAAGAAATGGCACAATTTACACCAATAGCCACATGTTACTTGCCTATGCTGATGACATAGACATCATGGGACGATCAGTAAAGGAAGTAACTGATACCTTTAGGAAGGTCGAAGCAGAATCTGCGAAAGTGGGTCTGGCGGTAAACGGCGAAAAGACCAAATTGATGGTGTCGACGCGCAAAGCGTCCATAGAGCTCGGACCAACCGTAGAAGTTGGTACCTATAATTTTGAGGTAGTTAAAGACTTCGTCTACCTCGGCACTGCCATAAACACAACAAGCAACATCAGTTGTGAAATAAGAAGAAGAATTGTATTGGCCAACAGATGCTACTATGGTCTAAGTAAGCAATTTAAAAACAAAGCCACATCTCGTCAAACAAAAATAACACTATACAAAACGCTGATACTACCCGTGCTAATGTATGGCTCCGAAGCATGGGTACTTGCGCAAGCAGATAAGGCAGTGCTTGGTGTGTTTGAGAGGAAAATTCTTCGAAAGATCTACGGGCCGATTTGCGTTGACGGTGAATATCGACGTCGTATGAACCACGAGCTATATAAGCTATACAAAGACATGCATATAGTTAAACGTATCGAGATGCAACGATTGCGTTGGCTAGGCCATATCATGAGAATGAGCGATGATGAACCCGCTAAAAAGGCGTATGAATACATGGCGGTGCACGCAGAATCGGTAGGCCTAAGCTTCGATGGAGCACACAAGTGGATGAAGAAATGGAAAGGCGCGGTATTCCAAAAAGTCAAGCGAAAAACAGAGAGGAATGGAGATCTTTTCTTAGTTCGGTCTATGGAACAAATGTTCTGTAATGGGCCAACTAAGTAAGTAAGTAAGTAATGTGGTTATTCCGTATCTAGAGAGTCCAATTTCATTCCCCAAAATATAATCGAACCAAGTTCGGGCAAGTTTACAAGATGCACTCTATGGAATAAGCGCGTACAACCCATAAAAACACTAAAAAATTTAATTTTTTGAAAATGTTTTCCTGTATAACTAAGTACCTCCAGACCCCAAACTAATTTTTATAATTTAAATCGCACCCTCTGCTATTAATTAAAAAAAAATCTTGTCCAGTTTCATTACGAATTTATGTAACATTTAAACAAATATGAAGTTAATTTTTTTCAATATTTTTTTTTAAAATCTGATGTAACAATACCTCTTGTATTTGATAGTGAATAACTGAGTGAATATTTACAACAACAAAAATGAAAAAAAATTAAATCTTTGTCTGCAAAGTGTCTGTAATCGATACAATGGAAAACATTTCGCAATTTTATACTTCGATTTTTTGACTTTCGCGCCGCTAGATCAATGATTTCGACCAGTGTGCAGCGCCTGTTTGACCGGACAAAACGTGGAATTAATGGGTCATGGGCCGTACAGCCCTGACTGGGGATCCAATGATTTTAACTGTTTGCAGCACATCAAGAAAAAAGGCGTGGTCAACGATTTTCTTCGCCAGAAGATGCTGTAAAAGCGTTCAAAAACCATGTTTTGGAGCTGACTCAATCAAGCCAGTGAAAACAACCCAACACATGGCTGCATGTCAAACTGTCCTGAGTACGCTTACGCTAAAAACTGTCAAATTTTCAAAAAAAAATGTCAAATGTCGCATGGCGACACTGCGTGTTGCCTAGGCCAGAAGGTTTTCTATTGTCCCTCGTATTGCTATCGAATGCCGTATAAAAATTAAAATCGGTGACGACAAAACATTGGGGTTTGGCCATGAAAATCGATTTCTGAACCATTGTGCAATGTAGGGGGTGATGGAATAGAAAGAACGGTCTAGACCGGCTTTAAAATGGCGAAATCCTGGGATCCTTTCAGAAGAATAGATATAGAAGAAAGGCCGTCATCGGCAAAAATACTAATACGAAGAAAACGGGAGTGCAAAAAAAATCAGAATGAAGGACGAAAATGTGTATAAATGAGTAAAATTCAAACTGATTTCAATGGGGTAAGAGATGATCAGTGCTAATGTTATTTAAAAACAAGTGAGAACGGCGTTAAGTTCGGCCGGGCTCAACTTTAATATCCTCCACTACGAACTGTATTGAGGTGAATAGGATCAATTAGTTTCATTTCGTTTATGAAAATAGTTAGCTCTTCCTCTTTTTCTTTGCAGGAGCAGAATATCTTAACTGATAGTACTCCCTTTAAATGAGCCCATATGGGCGTCATTGTTTTTCCTTGCAGAACATGGAACAATAATTCCGAATGGAACTTTTGTATCCACTGGCAAAAAACCCTCGAAATACATAAAACTGGGAAATAGTGGAGATACTTAAAAAACGGATATGCCTGAATAGTTTTTTGCGAACAAATTTTGTATCTTCTGGGAACAAAAAAAATCCAATTAAGAACCAGTTCGGTAAAAAAAAGTTACTAATATCTTCAAAAAATCTTAAAATGTTGACCTATACTATCTGAATTTTGCAAGGGATGTTTGTGTACCTGAACAAATTTTTTGTTCCTTGACCGAATACTAAATACCAAATTTCAGTTATTCCGGTTAAACAATGTGGATAAAACTCTCAAAATACCGAAAGTCCGGGGTACCGTTCTATGGGGGATATATAAAGATATGTCCCTATACCGAAAATTTTTTGTGTAAAGTTGTATACCCCCCACCGGAGACTAAATGCCTAATTTCAGCCATTTTGGTGGGATATTGAAGCCACAAACTTCAAAATACCGAAAATAGGGAGGTACTGGAGCAATATAAAGACGTGGACCTATACCGACAAATTTCAGGGGGAAATTTGTATACCCCCAACGAAGGCTAAATAACAAATTTCAGCCATTTCGATGGCATACTGAGGCAAAATTCTTCAAAATACCGAAAATCGGGATGTACCCTTCTATGGAGGCTATATGAAGACGTAGACCTATGCCGACAAATTTCTGGTGGAAATTTTTGAAGCCGCAGCGAAGATTAAATACCAAATTTCAGCCATTTCTGTGTGATAATGAGGCTGAAACCTTCAAAATACCGAAAATCGGAAGGTGCCGTTATATGGGGTGTTTCTTTACAAACCTTTTTAATGTTTTAATTTTCCTTTTTTCTAACAAATGATAAGATTTTCGTTTTTTCGTTTTAATATTTGTACAAAGTATAGTGAGTGGTTTTATTTGTAATTCAATGTGGTTTGTATGTGTATGTACAATTCAATTTTGTGTTGTTTTGAGATTAGGTTTTAATTAGTGAAATTTTTAGTGCAATATATTTAATTCAGGCTAGGTTCTTTTTTATACAAATTGGTGGGGAATGCAATATATTTCGTGCAATATTAGATTTTAAGTAGTTTTAGATTCTTTAGGTAGGTTTAGATTTTAGATAGATTTAAGTTTTACATAGTTTTAGGTTTTAAATAGGTTTAAGTAATGTGCAATTTAGGCTAGTTTTCACTTTTAACTGTTCTGTACAAAATGTGTTGTGATTTTAATTATGTTTTAAGTAAATATTTTAAACTTTGTAATTTTTGTTTTTTGTATGCAATTACGTGTTATATGTACAATGATAGTTAACAACTTTTATGTTTTGTGTTTAACAAAATGTGATTGTTTCTTGTGTGTAATTTCTAGTTTGTACTTGTGATTATTTTATGTTCACTTTCTGTTCTTTTAACAATATGTATGTGACTTGAGCAGATTTTATGTTGTAACAAATTGTGTTATTGTAACTTGTGTTCACTGTGAGAGTAACGTGCGCTTGAAATACCGGTGAGAAACTGAAACCCTTTGCTGCCTTGATCGCTTTTAAAGCATAACTATGTTTTCCAATGCTATTGGAAGGCAGCAAAGGGAATAGACTAGCAGTTGCATAAATATGTAAATATATATGTATATTTGCGAACCGCTAGCCCAAAGTAAATGACAAATTTGACAAACAACAGGTTCGACCAACGTAATTATGACCGGTATGGTCGTTGACCATACATGCTCCCCCTCACAGTGACACAGTGATAAACTCCGCTTCTCTTCAGCTCAGCTTCTCTCCATGTTTTTAATTGGACCGCTGATGACGAAGCCCAACGCCGTCTCGTAGCCGTAAACATCGCCCAGCCCAGTAAACATTCGGCCTTCTCTGCTTATCGCCGAGTACGTGTCACCGCCTAGTTCCAGTTCAATTGGGAGGTTACCTCTGGGATCAACATCGGCCAGACGGTTTGCGGGGAAGTCGACTGTAGGGTCCTCGATAATTGGGTCGCTATATGGCCGGTATGGGAGCTCATTCGTAATTAGGGCGTTTATCTTCAATGCCCACGTATCATTGGTGTTGCGACTCATAATTTTAAATGTCGTAAATCTTCTGCTTTTGTGCAGGAATGAACGCAAACCCAGGCGCCTGAAGGATGAATAAGAAATCCTGGACATTGCTGCCCCTTGAAGAACGAGCGCTCGAATTGTCGCGTACGTCTCAATTTCTTCCGCCACCACACGTACCATCGCTGTTGGCACAAAGACAAGGTCCCAAGTGAACCTCACAACTACATCGGGAATCATCGGTTGAGGCTCTTGAATTTGGGGAGCCCCATGTAAAAGGGTGTGGTGGCGATTGTCGCATTTATGGCAGCTCGTCAATGATGTACAGTCGGGTGCGAGGTGGCTTCTAGCCAGACAGTTACGACAGTAGCTTCGCCTCTCTACTGTCTCGTATCTTTGATGGGGTGACATATCTAGGAAGCGGCGACACGTACTTAGCGCGTGGTCATCCTGACACAGACCACACGCACGCTGCCAGAAGCTGGGGCGATCACGGCGGGCATCTTGCTGGCGACGGCGCTGGGATGAACGGCTTCTGTCTGGTTGCTGGTGATGCTGTTGTCGCTGGCTTCCAGGTGAACGGGATCGGGGTCTTCGGGCTTGTACTGGTGCACCATTGGCTGCTGGCATGTTGCGATCCTGCAAATAGGCTGCCATATCTGAAAAGAGGGAGAGGCGAGTACCAAGATTTTTACAAGTAGGGGGTCCGACTAGTCAGTCGGTAAATAATTTGACGACTTTCGTTATGGGTCGAGTTACTATTCCTCCACTAGTACGTATATCTACAACTCTGACATTGGTGTCTACCCCGTGATATGTTTTGTCGACTCTTCCCATTTTCCACTCATTGGGAGCCAGTCTGTCGTCTTTAATGACTATTAAATCCCCCTCTTTTAAGTTATCTTGCTGATATTTCCATTTAGTTCTACGGTGTAATTCCCTCAAGTACTCTAATTTCCATCTCTGACAAAAATTGTGGGAAATAATCTTGAGCCTTTTCCATCTATTTGCTAAGTTTATGTCGCAATCTGAGAAATCAGGTTCGGGTGGAGCAAGAATTGGCGTGCCAATCAAAAAGTGACCGGGTGTTAGTGGGGATAGATCGTTTGGATCTTCGCTAGCAGAACTGAGGGGTCTAGAATTCAGACATGCTGCAATCCGTATTAAAATAGTAGAAAGTTCCTCAAATGTAAAGTTCATTTTCGGAATTGATTTACGCAAATGGGTTTTAAAGGATTTGACACCTGCCTCCCAAAGACCGCCCATATGGGGAGCTCCAGGAGGAATGAATTTCCAATTAAGATTTTGTTGTATGTTTTGATGAATAACAGAGTTTTGTAGAGTCTTGAAAAAAGCGAGTCTTTCCTTTTTCAAAATTTCCGCAGCTCCCACAAAATTCGTACCATTGTCTGAGTAAATACATGATGGGCAGCCGCGCCGACCAATAAATCTCGAAAATGCTGCTAGGAATGACTGAGTTGATAAATCGCTGGTGGCTTCGAGGTGCATAGCTTTTGTCGCGAAACAGACAAAAACACAGACGTAGCCTTTGGTGATCAAACAAGCTCTACCAGTGAAGTTTTTGATGTTGAATGGGCCCGCGAAATCGACCCCTGTTGTGTTGAATGGGCGCGACAATAACGTCCTTTCGGGGGGCAGAGATGCCATAATTTGCTTTTGAGCATGACTTTTGTATAATACACATGGTTTGCAGTTGTTGATAACCTTTTTTATCAACGGCTTCAGTCTGAATATCCAGAATTCAGATCTCAAAATACGTGTTAATAACTGGTTCCCACCGTGTAACGTTACCTTGTGTGAAAATTCAACAAGCAAATGTGTCAACTTCGCATTGTACGGCAGAATAATAGGATGCCGCTCATTGTAGGTGAGAGCCGGCGATTGTACAAGCCTACCATTTGCACGCATAATGCCTTTTGCATCTAGAAACGGGTTCAAGGTTAGCAAAAAACTGCTTGATGATATTCGTGAGCGCTTTTGTAAAGAATCGTACTCATCGGGAAAATAGAATTTCTGGGTTCGTATAATGGCGGCTCGTTTTCCGTTTTGAATTTCCTCTGCTGTAAGCTCCATCGATGAAACTCGAAGATGCCGTCTATTTTCACCGGTATTCCGCCAAAATCTCAAAGCATAAGCATATGTTCGATAAAGTTTTGATAGAGAGGAAAAATTCTGCAAGGGATCCTCATCGATGTTAATCGCCAGAACCTTTACAGTTTTTGCTTCTAGATTAGTTTCTTCATTAACTTCCTTTAATGGCCAACTGGATTTCTTTAATTTTAACCAGTGTGGGCCATGCCACCATAACTGATGACTATTTAGTTCATTAGGCGAGCACCCGCGACTAGCAATGTCTGCTGGGTTATCCTCTGAGTCAATATGATGCCAATTTTCGTTCCCCACATTGTCTAAAATCTCTGATATTCTATTTCCGACGAAAGTTGACCAATGGCACGGCGGTTTCTTGAGCCAGGCAAGGACTATTGTAGAATCAGTCCAATAGTGTAATGAATAGTTTGAGATTTGAAGATTTTTTAAGATTGTATGGGTTAACTTCGACAGTAAGACGGCTGCGCATAGTTCCAGCCGTGGAAGAGAGATCTTTTTAATAGGCGCAACTCTAGTTTTGGCCGTTAGCAAAAAAGTTTCAATTTCGTTATTCGATTTTTCAATTCTTATGTACAAGGCGGCTGCGTAGGCACTCTCTGATGCGTCGCAAAATCCATGTATTTCGATGTTTGTGTCTGGTGAGAAATGAATCCATCTTGGTATTTTCAAGTGTTCTATCTCGCAACTATTTTTGACGAAGTTTTTCCAATTTAGCATTGTAAGGGGTTTCAGAATATCATCCCAGGTTATCTTATCTAGCCATACTTGTTGCATGACTAGCTTCGCTACCACTACAATAGGCGCGAGCCAACCACATGGATCGAATAATTTCGCGATCGTTGAAAGTACTTCTCTTTTTGTATATGAATCCTTATTTTCCATGTCTGGAGGGTTGAATGTGAAGAAATCTCCTGAGATATTCCAACGTATCCCTAAGGTTTTTGTAGATGCATCCTCGGAAATATCAAGTAGGTTTACAGGAAGTAATTTTTCTGCAGGTAAATCACTAATAATCTGTGGGTCATTTGATGTCCATTTCATTAGCTCGAATCCTGCAGATTCCATTGCAGAAATGAGTTCTTTCCGAGAATTGATTGTATCTTGTAATGTGTGCCCTCCGGCTAACACATCATCGACATATAAATTTTCCAATATTATTTTTGATGCTAGAGGGTAAGTATCCTTTATGTCTTCCGCTAGTTGTATTAGAGTTCGCAGAGCTAGAAAGGGTGCGCAATTCACTCCAAAAGTGACCGTAAGTAATTCGTAGTCTTCCACAGGATCATTGAGAGATTTTCTAAATAGAATCCTTTGGAATTGGGTTTGCTTGGGGTTCAATAATATTTGCCGGTACATTTTTGTCACATCGGCATTAAATACATATCTGAAGAATCGCCATTTCAGTACTTGTAACACAATATCTTGTTGTAAGATTGGTCCAGCAAATAAGTTATCATTCAGGCTCTTCTTATTTGATGTTGGACTCGAAGCATTGAAAACAACCCTAAGTTTCGATGTGATCTTATCGGGTCTGATAACCGCATGATGAGGTAGGTAATAGTTCGGAGTTTTGCTAATATCCTGTGCAGAAATCTTCCTCATATGTCCTAATTCAAGATATTCCAGGATCGTTTTATCATAGAGATCCTTGATTTCAGGGGTTTTCATTAGTTTTCTTTCCATCCTGAAGAATTGCGCCAGTGCTATATTCCTCGATTCTCCGAGCTCTTCGTAATTTTTAAAAGGTAGGGTAACTACGTATCGACCCTCTGGATTTCTTCGAGTGGTTTCCGTGTAATTTTGTTCGCAAAAGACATCATCCTCTGACCTCAAAACCTGTTTTGGGGTTTCTTCCACCTCCCAAAATCGTGTCAATATTTTCTCCAAGGAAACTGTATTGCAAAGTGTAATTTGTCGTTGTTTCTGTGATTCATCTAGCAATGGTCCGCCAATAATCCATCCAAAAACTGTTTTTTGGGCTAATAGAGTACCAATTGATTTCATCGGAGCTCCAATTGTAAAGATAAGTGGTCCTATATCCATTCCAATTAACGACTGGTTGACTGATATAGAATTTAGGATCTGCTAACTTCATATTCGTGGCATCTCTAAGTTGAGTCTTATCCAAAGTATATGGCGGCAAATTAGATGGTAACGATTTTAACACGGGTGCCCAAACTTCCAATTTAAAGCTGGGTTCGACTCGTGATCGTAAAGTAAAAACGCAAGACCTATTTGATGTTTCTGCAACAAGTTGATTTATGCCTGAGACGTGTACAAGGTTCTTTCTTGTTGGCAAACTTAATTGATTTTTGAGCTTTTCTGTAATAAATGTAGACTGAGACCCAGAGTCAATTATTGCTCTGGCGTCATAAAATTGGCCATTTGCTTCAATTCGCACAAGAGCCGTAAAAAGCAAGGTTTCTCCATTATCCTGGAGAGTCAAAGTAGTTGTATTTAGTGGTTTTTCATTCGAAGTGGACTGTATGAATGTAGTTAGAGTTGAAGTACTTGTACTAGGGAGTTCTCCATCTCGTTCTAGGGTTTGTATTGCGGTTCGGTTCTCCGTACCTTTGTGAAGCATGGTATGATGTCGTTGACTGCAATTCCTACAGCCAAAACGACTCTTGCACTCTTTAACTCCGTGATTGGAAGATAGACAATTATAGCATAAGTGAGAATTTTTGACGACGTGAATTCTGTCATTCACATTTTTAGCCAAAAATTGTGCACAATCTCGAATAAAATGATTTGCCTTGCAAAGTTGGCAAGTATTCTGATATTGTTGCTTGGGTTGTTGAGAGAAATTGGCTTTATTTTTTCCCATAGCGCTCTGATTTTGAGGTTTCTGAAATTTACTTGTTTGGAAACTGTTGGTGTATCTCATCCTTTTATTTTGCTCCACTTTAGGTTGACTATATTTAGAAAAGTTCGGCTTAATATTTCCCACCGACTCCATGGTTTTGAATTTATGAGTAAGATATTTATTGAAATCTTCCCATGATGGCAAAGTTTTGCAATCCTCCAGCGAATTTTCAAATTCCTCCAAAAAGGATCTGGGTAATTTGCTGGAACACAGATAAATTAGAATTGGATCCCATCCAGAAACTGGAATTTTGAGTGTTTCCAATGTCTGAACGCAAGTATTTACTGTTCTCTGCAACTTTTGTATTGTGAAACTTGAATCAGTGGTGACGTTTGGGAGATTGAAAAGTATTTTGAGTTGCTCGTTTACCTGCATCCTCCTGTTCTCATATCGGTCTATCAAAAGTTTCCAGGCTACCTCAAACCCGTCATTTGTTAAAGGCACGTGGCTTATAATTTCCTGAGCTTCGCCTGTTGTTTTCTGCATGAGATGAAAAAGCTTTTCCACGTTACTCATTTTGGAGCTCTTTATGTATATGGCTGTGAATAAATCTCTGAAGGTTGGCCAGGCCGCGTATCCTCCTTTGAAAGACTCCGTATCACATGGCGGCAATCTCGAAATCGGGGTGAAATCGGGTTCTGCGCTGGCTTTTTGTTCCATTTGGGATTCTCGTTTGGCCTTTTCTTCCTTCTCATTCAGTTTAACCGTTTGTATTTGTCCGTTTAGTGCACCAATCGCCTTTTTGTAGACGTCTATAGCTTCCAAATAATGTTTCCTTAATTTATTTTTATCGATCGGTTTTTCCTCGGCTTCAGGAACATAGTCTCGACACTCCTCATAAGCTCGTTTGACTTGATCGAACACCGCATCCAGTTTCACTCGTGATGACTCCAGTGAATGTATGTCGTCTATTTGGTTAGCGATTGCTAAAATTGACGTGTAATCACTAAGATCATTCACGCAATTCGCAAACTTTTCGCATAAAGATTTGTCCATTTTGGTAAGTGAAGGGTCTAACTTTCAAACAGATTTTTGCTTAGCAAGAATTTGACAAAGTCGCCCAATGACGAGGACAAATTTGTTCCTTTTGGTTTTACAACAAATCCAAAAAATTTTTGATTTTTCAAAATTTCGGATGTTATTTTCCAAATTATAAAATCAACGACGAATAATTTGAGGAGTCAAAATGATCTTAAATGGTTTTAAAATCACTATCGAGGTTTTTGTGAGAGAAAAAGAAATATTTGTAATCTTCTATTTGTAATATCTCTTAAAATCGCCAAAAAATTTAACTTCGACAAGAAAAATTCTTCCAAAACGAGCATAAAAAAATAGAGGCGAGAAAAGCAATAGAATTGTAGGCACTTGTTCCAAAAAAAGTTGAGTAAAGTTTTCCAAATTGAGTCAGAAATGTGCAAAATACGACAAAAAGGCAACTCTTGATGGTCCACAACACGATAAGAAGTACAAATGAGCAAAAAAATTTAAAAATTTTAAATAAATTTTATCCACAAAAGATTGTTCAAAAAATGTTTGTTGGGTTGTCACTTCATGGGTTCAGCAACGTGTCAATTTTAGAAGCACAATTTATCAAAATTTTATAAAATCACTTAAGATTCCGCTTACAGGAGGATTTTATTTAATTTTAGCCAGTGTAATATCCAAAATTAGATTTTTCCAAATTTTAAAGTTTTTTGTTGAGACAATACATGTACTCAACAAATCCCAGCAAACTGTTCCACAGGTGAAAATGTTTGTTCAGATTTTCAAACAAAAATGTTTCATAAAACAAAAGTAAATGCTTTTGAGCAAAGTAAATGTTTTATCAATTGGTAAATATAATAAAAGATGAAATATTCATAAATGTTGAGTTTATAAAGTGAGGTTATCTAACCTCCAAGTGTTCACGCTTGTCCACCAAACGGATTGTATATACTCTGTTGTGTATGACAATGACGCCACGCTTCTCCAACGGTTATCGGAATTTGTATATAGGGTAATGTAATATGGCGATTATGTAAAGTATTTTCCCTATAGGGTTATGTGTAAATGAAGCCACGATGTTTTCCAAAAAAAATCCGCAAAAAATATAAGCTTAGTAAGGTTATGTTGTCTTGTATAAGTGACGCCAAAGTTTGCGCTTTAATTTTCAAATAGTTGTTTATATTGGGTTTGTATTGTAAGTTATTGTAATTCTTCCAACAAAATATGGGTTATTTTTATGTAAATTCCTCTAGATGTTGTTGTGTCATCAATATGATGCCGCAAATTCGCGCCAAATTGCAAAAATTTTATTTGGTTATGAATTTTCGAGAGTATTCCCTATATTGGGATTGCAAGATTTTTAAACAAAGAGTTCAATATTCCCAAAAAGCTTGCATGTTTTTATGAGGTTATGAATTTGTGAAATTATGCCGCCAAAAAATGCGCCATAAGTTTCAGATGTACGCTTATGTATTGGTGTATGTAATTTTTGTAAAATTTTTCAAAAGAGAGTGAGAAAAAATATGTCTTTGCAACACTATGATGCCAAAGATTGCGCCAAAATTTTCATATAAAAACTTGTTTGTGTATGTAATGTAAAAAATTCCTCAAAATGAGATGGCAACTTTCCATAGTTATGTAAAATTTCCAAAAACTGTGAGTTTGTATTGTTTTCAAAATGGCTAACAGGTTATGCTTTCATTTAAAGCGTTCAAAAAGGCGGGTCAGATTCCACAGTTCCCACTGTATTCGGACGGACACAAGAGAGTACGAGAGAGAAAAAGTGTTAAAATGTTCCAACTTTCCACAAATAGAGCAAAATTTCCAACAATTTTCTAAATTTCCAACCTTTTTTTATAAATGTTTCACGTTTTGTATGTATGTGTGTCTATTTTGCCAAGATTTTAACACCAAATTCCCAATTTCCAATGCATGTGTGAGCAAGATTTCTAGGTTATGCGATTGTATGTGTAATATTTCTCGGGATTTTAGCTCTAATTTCCAAGCTTTGGATGCTAACTTCTCAAAATTCCAAAACGTTTCCAATAAAATTTCTCTTTTCTTCCAATATTTAGTAAAAACTCCACAATTTTACGAGAAGAGAGCGAAAAGGTCTAGATTTGTACGTGTATGTTTAAGCTTATCCAAAAAAAGGTTTCCAAAATTCCAAACAATTGTATGTGAAACAAGTAAAAAGAGAGCAAGTTTCGTATGTGTTTGTGCGGACGTGTATGTGTATTCCCTCGTAATCGTTAATGGGTCAACGTCAGTCCTTTATCCAGAGATTGGGTATTTTTGTGTCTCTAGCGTCAAATTATCCAATACTGGGACGCGTCATCAAGGGTAATACAGAGTCGGTGCCGTATTTTGCCGCACCCTGTATCCTTTGAATCACGCCAACAACAAAAATTTCATGGGTACTCACTTTGTTTCCTTTTTAGTGGACAAAAATGTGTATGTGTATTTGTGTGTGATTTGTTACCACTCTCTTGGCTGCTTTGCTTCTTCTTGACGTGTTCCTGTTCTCCTTTTTGTTGCTGATTGTTGGATTGTGATTTTTAGAATTTGTTTTTTGCGACCCGTACCGTATTATTTGTTGATTTTTGTGTTGTTTGGTTGGTAATTTGTTGATAAAAAATTATTGAAATTTCACTTGTTTTTATAAAAATTGTACTTTTGTCTATATATTTTTTCTTTTTTATTTGTAAAATAAAAATTATCGGTTTTATCAAGGTTCCACTGTTTTTCTGTCGTGTTCAATGTATGTGGGTTCCACTGTAAATGTATTTACTTTGCACTCTCTTTATGTATTTACTTTCCACAAATTTAAATGTCACTGTTTATGTTGTTGTTGTATTCACTGTCTTTGATGCACTGTTTCGTTGTTGTTGTTGTTGTACATAACCGGCATTAATTTTTACACTTTTATGTTATATTTATTTTGCACAGTTTATTTATTGTTTTTGAAGATTTTTTTTTATTTTAACTTTTTTGTGTTTTTCCACTATTTTTGTATTCCGTGTTCTCACTTTTTCCAATTTTCTCTCACCGATCTATCTGTATGTTTTTGTTGTATATTTCCAATATTTCTATTTCTTGTATTATTCCACTTTTGCACTTGTTGTTGTTATATATTATTTTTGCACTTTTTTCACTGTCTTATGCTTTGTTTGTTGTTTTTATTGTTTTAGCCACTCACTGTTCTATTTTTTCCAATTTTATTTATATTTCTTTTAATTTTTTTCGTAATTGAATTCATTTATATTTTCACTGTCACTAATTGTTTTGATGTTTTTATTTATTTCTCTTTATGCGTTCAATATGCCGGTGTTCACTGAACGGTTCACTAGGGGCTTAGTTCAATTTTAATTCTCTTTTATTAAATTATTTTGACAATGAAATTTTATTTTTTTTCTTTTTTCAGCACTATAAGCAATTTTTAAATGATTTTTAAAAAACACAAATCTGGCTCGTATGGACCAAATGTTTCTTTACAAACCTTTTTAATGTTTTAATTTTCCTTTTTTCTAACAAATGATAAGATTTTCGTTTTTTCGTTTTAATATTTGTACAAAGTATAGTGAGTGGTTTTATTTGTAATTCAATGTGGTTTGTATGTGTATGTACAATTCAATTTTGTGTTGTTTTGAGATTAGGTTTTAATTAGTGAAATTTTTAGTGCAATATATTTAATTCAGGCTAGGTTCTTTTTTATACAAATTGGTGGGGAATGCAATATATTTCGTGCAATATTAGATTTTAAGTAGTTTAAGATTCTTTAGGTAGGTTTAGATTTTAGATAGATTTAAGTTTTACATAGTTTTAGGTTTTAAATAGGTTTAAGTAATGTGCAATTTAGGCTAGTTTTCACTTTTAACTGTTCTGTACAAAATGTGTTGTGATTTTAATTATGTTTTAAGTAAATATTTTAAACTTTGTAATTTTTGTTTTTTGTATGCAATTACGTGTTATATGTACAAAGATAGTTAACAACTTTTATGTTTTGTGTTTAACAAAATGTGATTGTTTCTTGTGTGTAATTTCTAGTTTGTACTTGTGATTATTTTATGTTCACTTTCTGTTCTTTTAACAATATGTATGTGACTTGAGCAGATTTTATGTTGTAACAAATTGTGTTATTGTAACTTGTGTTCACTGTGAGAGTAACGTGCGCTTGAAATACCGGTGAGAAACTGAAACCCTTTGCTGCCTTGATCGCTTTTAAAGCATAACTATGTTTTCCAATGCTATTGGAAGGCAGCAAAGGGAATAGACTAGCAGTTGCATAAATATGTAAATATATATGTATATTTGCGAACCGCTAGCCCAAAGTAAATGACAAATTTGACAAACAACAGGTTCGACCAACGTAATTATGACCGGTATGGTCGTTGACCATACATGGGGTCTATATCAAAAGTGGACCGAAATAGGCCATGTTCATTACCAAGTATCGTAGGAGTACTTTAAACTCCTATACCAAATTTTAAAGCCTTATCTTTAAAATTGCGAGCTGTATCTTGATTTCAGCAAGCAGACAGTCGGACGGACGGACAGACGGACATGGTTAATCGACTCAGAATTTTGTGCTTATCAAGAATATATGTAATTTTTATGGTCTCCGACGAATATTTCGATGTGTTACAAAGGGAAAGGCATATTTAATTATACGCTCCATATTATGGTGGGGGAATTACTAATTTTTGCCGAATTTTTGGTTGACGAACTAATTCATACTTACGGTCAATCATCTTTAGACCTGTTAAGAAAAAACATATTTTCTTATCTAAATTCAGAAGAAGGCTCAAGAGAGGCAAGTCTATACTTACAATCCTTTTGCTGACTGACTATAAGGCTGTTTTGAAGCTATGTTTTATTTTAGTATCACGTCTAAGTACTTCCCTTTACCACAACGTACAAAACAACAACGCATCCTTCCACTCCATTTAATACGATTTGAAGTCAGTACTTACTTGTCGAAGTATCTAATATCATTGTGGTTGCATCTAAAGCAGATGGTTTTAAGTATTTTAGCAGTCAATCCGCTCGTTCGTTCTTTCGTTTGTCCGTTCATTTAATGTTAAGGACAAGTTAATAAAAAATACCAACGAAACAAAACAAACGCAATTGCAATGGAGGTGGTACGGTTATTCGACAGATATCAACAACGTATAAGAATTCCAATAAAAACAGCAACAACAACAACAACTTCGATTAGAACAATATTGCTGCTTTAGTTCTACGAAAGAACAAAAGAATCTCTGGAATGTTTTTTTTTTTTTTTTTGAATTCCTGTTAGATTTTCAAATAAACCGAATTGACTGACAACGAACTTTAACTGTCAGAATGATTGCGCCGCCACCTGCTGGAGACACATATGGTCCTATGTTTTTCTTATTAACTAAGAGATAGAGTAAATTAAAGTTTTTGTTTTCTTTTATTAAGAAAAAGTGAGGATATTGCAAACGGCAGACATACATACATACATACATTCATAAGTATGTAGTTGTTTTTTCTGTTGCAGGTATGTTTATTTAGAGTGGGCGGGCTATAAATACGTTTTCTCGTTGTAAAGCAACAACAAACCCCAATACAGAAATTGGAGGAAAAATTCACTCTGTTATTGGTAAGAAGCCTCTACATCTTTAACCTTTTGGTGCGGTTTACTGCCCGACGCGTCAGGGTCATTGGACCTTAGTTTTGGTAAGTGGATTGTGCAATCGAGATATGATTAATGGTTTTTTATGGTCGGAGTTGAATGTTTTGACCTAGACAACATTTACTTTTAACAAGACGGCGCTACGTGCTCTTCTACGGGAAAAAATTTCGGACCGTGTTATCTTCTAAAGAGGTGATCACAATTGGCCACCGAGATTGCCATTTGGCTGATACTGTCTTTTTGAAACTTAACATCCGATAACTTATCTCAACAAATTATATTTTTTAAGCACTGAAATAACACCTTTTAGTAAAATACCCTCTACATATACTACATGAATATTTAGTATAACTATGTCCCTTTACCAAATACCAAACTTTAGTTATTCCGATTGAACCCGGTCGCTGAAACTTTCAAAGTACCGAAAACTCAGAGTACTGTTCTTTGGGGCTGTGTCAAAACGTCGACATGTACCGAAAATTTTCTGGTGGAAAGTTTTTCGGTTTCGGTTGAATAATACCGAAAAACGGAACCTATACTGAAACCTTTAAAGTACCGAGGACTAAATAACAAATTTCAGTCCAAATACTGAAAACTGGATGTTCCGTTCAATGGGGGCTATAAGAAGACGTCTTCCTATACCACAAATTTTCAGGTGGAAAGTTTTATTCCCCCAACGAAGGCTAAATACCAAATTTTTATTTTTATTTTCAGTGAGATGTTGAGGTCACAACCTTCACTACGGACTATGTGGGCGATATATAGAGACGTGGGCCTAACCGAAAAATATTCTGGTGGAACGTTTCATACCCCCATCGAAGACTATCTACAAAATGTCAGCCATCATTGAGGATATCAGGTGGTAGCGTTCTATGGTGGCTATATGAAAATGTGGGCCTATATCGACAAATTTCTGGTAGAAAGTTTTATACTCCCAACGAAGTTTAAATACTTTATTGCAGCCAAATTTTTAGGTACCGTCCTAATAATTCTCTTCTGGAAGGTTTAATACCCCCATCGAAGACTTAATACCAAATTTCGTTCATTTCGGTTTAATAATGACGCTGAAACCTTCAAAATACAGACATTCTGGAGGGATCGGGCTATGGCGGCTATATGAATACGTGAGCCTATACCGACTACATTTTCTGTAAAAATTTATGTACTTCAAACGAAGACCAAATAATAATTTTCATCCGTTGCGGTGGCCACAACCATCAAATTAATCAAAATCGGGAGGTACCGTTCTACAGGGGCTATATCAAAACGTGGACGTATACTGATAATTATCTTTTCGATGTGATAACGACACTTAAACCTAAATATACCGAAAATCGGAAGGTGCTATTCTATGGAAGGTACTATTAAATACTACGAGCTTTATCTTGTATTCAACGGACGGACGGACAGATAGACGTATAGGAATATATCGACTTAGAACTTTATGCTGATCAAGAATATTTATATAATTTATAGGGTCTGAGACGAATATTTCGAGGTGTTATAAATGAAATGACAAAGGTAGTTATACATGTACATTAGGCCGGGGCGATTTGAAAACCTAAATAGCCCTTTGCGTTTCTGATTCTTGGAATTGAAATGAGCAATAAAGTCTACTTGACCATATGTCTACGGTGAAAATCGAGCCTCCCGATTTTGACTTGAAGTTTTTTATCGACGTTTTTGAATATTTTTGGCATTAACAGCCAAACCATTGAGATTTGAGATCCAACACAAAGTCTAAAATTGTAGCCAACACAATAATTAAGAACTCTCTAGTACATCCCAAAAGTATTGGAATTCTTCTTCAGGTAGTTTTGGACTGCGGAAAAATTTCGGCAAATATCGATAAATGACACAGTGGTACAAAAGTTAACCAGAAAAATATCCAGCGTTCTGTTACAAACTTCTATCGTGTTGGGTCCATGGACAACGAAAATACCTTTGGTTCGTTTGGGTCACTTCGTTTTATTGTTTTATAACGGTAATGAAGTAAAATGGAACAATTAGTTTCCTTTCGTTTATGAAGAAGACTAAATACCAAATTTCAGCAAGTTCAGTAAAACCAAAAAATACCAAATTTCAGCAAGTTCAGTAAAACAATGTGGCTAACCTTCAAAATACAGACATTCGGGAGGTACCGTTCCAAGGGGGCTATATCAAAATGTCGATCTATACCTATAAATTTCTGGAGGAAAGTTTTTAGACTCGAAGAAGAAGAAATAGCAAATTTCCGACATTTCGGTAAAACCTTAAAAATGTCGAAAATCAAGAGTTACGGTTCTATATAATAATTGTCTTCTGAAATATTTTATAACCCCATGGAAGACCAAATAGCAAATTTCAGTCTTTCGGTGGGACGTTGACGTCACAACCTATATCGAAATGTGGACCTATACCGACGAATTTCAGTCAGAAAAGCTTTTACCTCCAACAAAGACTAACAGCCTGTTCATATATGTCGCTCCAAAACCCCGTACGAAAGGAAAGCGGTCACTCACTTCCGTCTAAAAATGCGTTCATGTATTTCGCAAACTATCGTGCGACTGCCGTTACGTATCATATGCGAAATACTACTAATTTGAATGTACATTTGTACAACTATGTTTCATAAATGAGAGTCAAATGAGAAATAAAAACAAAATCCCCATATACATACAAACGTCGGAATATATGTATGTGATTGGTTTGTTTGAGAAAATAAAATGTGTCGGTATTTTGAATAATTTTATATAATTGATTTCTTGAAAATAATGAATGAAACCGCCTTTAACACGTTCGCGGACGTGAATGCTATAGCATTCCGATGCAAAATGACGTGAATGCTATAGCATTCACATTGTCAGCCAATTTTTGTTCATTTACTTGTATACAATCTTAAGTTTTGGTGATTAATATACATAATACGACTTATTTCAACAAGATACATTCTATAATAAATAAAAAATAATAATAATAATCAATAATTTATAAATAAAAACAAAAAACTAATTTCGAAAATAATTGGGTGTCATTTTTTTCACCTCAGATTTTCGGTGTTATTCGCGAGTTTACATTCTACTCGACAGCTACAAAGCAAGTGAGTGATTTTGATATTCTCTTTCTATAAAAGACAGTCCTTTCGAAATACATAAACCCAAATATACATGGAAAAGTGTACGTTTACGTGTTATTTCGTATGGCTTGTCGGTCGCATAGATTTTCGTTTCGAAGGTGTTTACACGAACAGAAAATGATTTTTTTCCAATTCGGAAGCGCAAGAAACCTTTCAGTCGACATACATAAGCAGGGAGTAAATACCGAATTTCAACCATGTCGGTGGTGAACTGACGCTAAAACCTTAAGAAGTACCGAACATTAGGATGTTCCGTTCAATGGAGGCTATATGAAGACGTGGACCTATAACGGCAAATTTCAGGTGGAAAGTTTTATACCTCCAGCGAAGGATCATTACCAAATTTCAGCTATTTCGGTGGAATATTGCGGTCACAACCTTCAAAATACCGAAAATCGGTAGCTACCATTTTATGGAGGACTATATGAAGACGTGCACTTTTACCGACAAATTTCAGGTGCAATGTTTTATGCTCCATACGAAGACAAAATTCCAAATTTCAGCCATTTGTGTGGGATATGGAGGCCACAATCTTGAAAATACCGAAAATCGGGAGGTACCGTTCAATAGGGGCTATATGAAGACGTGAACCTATACCGAAAAAATTCGGTTGGAAAGTTGTACACCCCAACGATGTCTAAGTACCAAATTTCAGCCACTGTGGTGTGATAATGAGGCTAAAACCTTTAAAATACCGAGCAAATCGGGAGATACCGTTCTATGGGGGCTATATCAAAACGTTCAACGATACAGCCCATTTTTAATATCAAACATCTTAGGAGTAATAGAAACTTCTATACCAAAAGCTCTATCTAAAATTGCAAGCTGTATCTTGATTTCAACAGACGGACGGACATGGCTATTTCGACTTAGAATTTTATGCTGATCAAGAATATATATACATTCATAATAGGGTCTCCGAAGAATTTTTGAAAACTGTGGATCCAACTAGATCCAAAAATAAGGATTGGACAATACAATATCTAAAATTGACCTGGTTACCGCGTAAAAAGTACTAAAATTGCCATAAAATGGAATAAGGTGTATGGACAACTACATCTCCCGCAGAGGATGATCAAATAGTTATACCAATTATTAGGCAGGTCTCTCAAAGTTCATCAACAGATGTTAACAGAAGTCTTAACACCAATAAATGTATACAAAACACTCAGATATATATAATGGATACCGGTATACAAATATAGGTAAATTTTAGGAAAACCAGTAGTTTCCAGGAAAAATGGAATTTTTCATAGAAATGTTTCAAAAAACGTTTGGAATTGTTTTTGGAGTAAAGAAACCGAGTACTTTTAGTCGATTTAAATCAATATTGAAGTTATAAGACTTGAAAAAATGTACTTGATCACTAAGTCGAAATATAATAGAATTTGTTCAATTTTACAAGAAAATTTACTCAAACCGTAGAAGGTGTTTTATATTGACCCGGGGGTAGTTTAATGGACAGAAATGGTACTGGAGGCATAAGGTCGATAGATTTATTAGATTCAAGTTCTAACCCGACAAATAACATTTCGAAATCGCATAGTGTGCACACTAGGGATATAACTTTTTGCACTTTTTTTCAAATATCAAAAATACCACCACATAGCCGTGTAGAGCATGAAAAACTATTATGAAAAAAGATGTAATTTTTTCTCTATCGCGAAAAAAGTTTCCGCACCAAATGCATTGAAGTTCAGTAATGCATTTTTTAATTTTAGCTGTTATGACAACATATTTGCTTTTAATTAAATTTTTTATTTTTTTGTAATCGAATTTAAAATCATTACCTAAGCGTTCTGGACCAATTTGTTCTCAAATCGCGCCATTTCGGAGCATTTTAGGAATTTTTGACACTATTGCAATTTTTGTTTTTTCTTTATAAACTCGTGAATTTTATGTTTATATTTATTGTACCTATCGGACAAGAGAATATGGTGTCATTTGCAACAAATTCGCGAAAGTTACAGACACCGCATCTAAACGTATATATAACCACGTAAAATTAGTACTTTTTGCAAACATGTTTGTGTTCTAATAGGACTTGATAAGCTTAAGTGATCTAAACTCATAGAGGAGGTTCCGCAACCCTAGGACTAACTCTAGACTGTTAAATATCGAATAAAACCTTGGTATTTTACAAGTATCCTTAGAGCACAGGATTATAAAGGATATATAAATTTATTTTGTTAACTGGTTTACTTTATGATGTCTTCAGATAATAAATAAAAGGTTTAACTCACAATAGTATATATGGGCTCACAGTGGACACTAGGGTTATGACTTTTTTACAGCCTCATATCCGTGTATCATAGCGTGATGAGTTTTGCCATAAGATTACATAAAATCTTAATTATAAGGTGATTCGGTGAAAAAACCTCACGCACAAAATGATTTTAAAATTTGAATTTATCAAAATTATGGACAATTTTTTGAAGTCACTGAAAACAGATATATAATTGAAAATAAACTTTAGAGACACATGAGATAATTAAAATGACATAAAATTTGTTTCTCACTATTTTTCTTCAATTCTGAGAATCGTAAAAATGTCGTAAACGCTTTTATTCAAAAATATAATTTTTTAACAAAAAACAAAAAATTTAAAATTTTTTCAAAGTGACTGTTTTCGCGACTTTTTTAATATTTGAATGAAATAAACGTTATTATAGTTATTAGTAGGCTTATATTTATTCATTCGTGCAACAAAAAATAATTTTTTGAAAAAAAAAATTTAATTTCAAATATTTTTTTCAAAAAAATATTTTTTTAAAACCGATTTGTGCGTGAACTTTTTTTATATTTCAATGGAATAAATGATAGCATAGTGATTAATAGGCAAAAGTTCATTCATCCCTGCTACAGGAAATCATTTTTGAGGAAAAATGTCAAAAAGTCATAACCCTAGTGGACACTCTAAGAAATCTTTTTGCGAAAACGAAACGTTGTTCTAGTCCACTAAAATTTAGTACCTGGGGAAAAATAAAATACCCCACCACATGTAAACGCTACAGTAATTTATTATAACGACTACAATCCTAATGAACAGAATATCTGTTATATTTTCCGAAAAATACCTATTTCTTTCTCGAGAAAGGTGCAAAATTCTATATTTTCCAAAATGGGGAAACGACGGAAAAACAAAGTCTTCAGGAGCACGCCACGCCCACACCTTCCAATATTTTGACCTAATTTTATACCCTCCACCATAGTATGGAGGGTATATTAAGTTTGGTTTTCTGTTTGTAACACATCGAACTAATCATTTGCGACCATATAAACTATATATATTTTTGATCAGGATAGAATTCTAACACGATCTAGCCATGCCCGTTTGTCGGTCTGTCCGTCTGTTGTAATCGCTCTAGCGTTCGCAATAATTGAGCTTGAGCGCTATATTTTTGCACCCGAGCGTATTTTGTCCATAGACAGGTCAAGTTAGAAGATGGGCTATATCGGAACACTTTTTGGTATAGCCCCCATATAACGGTACCTCCCAATTTTCGGCATTTTGAGGATTTGAATTAAAATTATTTACCAAGCTACCTGTAATTTCACGTTTGGGGTTCCCAGTGGTCACAGAACATCTGCACTGCAAACCGTCAACATAGGTCCATGTTTTGGTATAGCCACCATATAACGGTACCTCCCGATTTTCGATATTTTGAAGATTTTAGCTAAAATTTTTGACCTAACTACCTGTAATTTGACAGTTGAGGTTCCTAGTAATCACAAAATATCTTCACCAAGAGCTATCGACATAGGTCCATATAGCCCCCATATAACGGTACCTCCCGATATGCGGTATTTTGTGGATTTTAACTATATTTTTTACCGAACTACCTATAATTTCACGTTTGGTGCTCCTAGTAATCACAAAACATCTCCATCAAAAACTGTGAATATAGTTCCATGTTTTGGTAGAGCCCACATATAGCGGTACCTCCCGATTTTCGGTAGTTTGAGGATTTAAGTTAATATTTTTAATCCAACTATCTGTAATTTAACATTTGAGGTTCCCAGTGGTCATACAACATCTCCACTAAAAACTGTCAACATAGGTCCATGTTTTTGTATAGCCCCCTTTTATAAATTGTCAACATAGGTTCATGTTTTGGTATAGCCCCATATAACGGTACCTTCCGATTTTCGGTTTTTTGGATTTAAGCTAGAATTTTTGACCCAAGTATCTGCAATTCGACATTTGATTTTCCCAGTGGTCACAAAACTTCTCCACCAAAAACATAGGTCCACACTTTGATATAGCCCCATATAAGGTTCCCTACTGATTGAATTCATTTTTATGCTATTTTACTTTATTTGGGTATCAGTGGTCACAAAATATCTCCCCCTAAAATTCTAGACAGGAAAGAAAATAATTATTCCGTTTTAGTTCAGAATATTTTATGGTTGAGCGTATAAAAAGTTCGGCCCGGCCGAACTTAACGCTTTTTTACTTGTTTGTTTTCCTTAGTTTCAATATATTTACTATCTAATGGCATATAGAAATTAACAATCGGAGACGACAAAAACAAATTAGGGTTTTGTCCAAGAAAATCGATTTCTGAACCATCGTTCGTCTGATTCTTGCTTAGTTGTTTGTTTTACATAGGCGATGTAACCTAACCTCCTATATCTACTCGCATATGGAAACATACGTCTATACAAAACTATACATATTTTGGGTACAATAAAAAGAAATTACGAGGCGTAACTTCTTCGTTCAAACCAAATTGTCATTTAAGTTTTACACATGCACAAGAAGTACCACGTAGAAAATTTTCAAATTTTGCATAATTCATGTACATACTTCAAAATATATCACAAAGATATATGTATTTTGCAAATTTATATCTTCCAGGTATGTCCAAGTTTTATGAATTCAAATCACACATTTATCTTCTTTTGTTTGTCCATTCGTTCCGTAAAACATCAAGTACCTCTTTTGTGTTCAATGACAAAGATATATCTCTGTTTTACTGTGGTCATTGTCAAGATATACACAACAATAAAACCGTCAGGTTGTTACCTGTCACAAATACGGTGTGCTGCTATGCAGTTTACCTTTCATTCTTGGGAGTGGTTTGATGAGATTTTTTCAGTTTTTCGTTTCTAATGTCATTCCATATTCTATTTTGTGGCTATTCTTATGATTTGTTGAAGTTTTGTACAAAGGAGTGTTGGTGTTTTTTATTTTCATTTTTTTTATAGTTTTGTACAAAGTGTATAAGTATAAAGTGCAAATTGTGTACTAGTACAACCTAGGCAAATACCGAAAATAGTTCGGAATAGTGAGAAAAGACATAGAAATGAACTGAAAATTAACGAGCCCAACAGCAAAGAGGAGAGTAAGCTGAAATAGTATGCCTCTTCATGTACTCGATAATATGTAAAAATTATTACAAAAGGTTTTAGCTACATTTTTTGACTAAACTAATCGTAATTTGCTCTGCAGTCACAAAACTTCTTCACGAAAAATTGGAAACATAAGTCCATGTTTTGGTATAGCCCCGAAATAACAGTACCTCCCGATTTTCTTTTTTTTTAGTATTTTAGCTAAATTTTTGACGGAACTATCCATCATTTGACATTTGATGTTCCCTGCAGTCACGAAAATTCTTCACCAAAAATTGGGAACATAAGTCCATGTTTTTGTATAGCCCCCAAATAACAGTACCTCCCAATTTTCTGTATTTTGAGTTGTTTAACTATATTTTGAGCGAAAGTACGATAATGTGACATTGAGGTTTCCCAGTGGTCGACATTTTTTATTAAAAATAGTCAATATAGATCCGTGTGTTGGTATAGCCCCCATATAACGGGTTCTCCGATTTTCGGTATTTTGAGCATTTTGTCAATATTTTCACTGAAATAGGGGTAATTTGACGCTTGAGGTTTCCTGTAGTCGCAAAACTTCTACGCCAAAAATTTGCAACATAGTTCCTTCCGATTTTGGCTAATTTTAGGAGTTTAGCTATATTTTTAGACTATCCGTAATATTTGACGTTACCTGCAGTCACGAAACTGAGCAATTTAACTATATTTGTTGACCGAAATGTCTGTAATTTGACACTTGAGGTTCTCAGTGGTCTCAAAACTTCTCCAGCAAAAATTGCCGATATAGGTCGACACTTTGTTGTAGCTCTGATATAAAGGTGCCGCCTGCTTGAAGAAATTTTTAAGATACATTTCCTGACCTATTTTAGTCATTTTGGGTATCCGTGATCGAAAAACTTCTCCACCTAAAATTATTGAAGGGGAAAGGAAACTAATTATTCCATTTTAGTTCAGAATATTTTATGGTTGAGGGTTAGTCCCGGCCGAACTTAATTTGTTTTTTCTTCTTATGTTGCCGTTCTTCGGTGTTGATTTTCAAATACCATGGTAGGACTGGTGGCGTATAAGAAACGCATTGAAAATGTGTTCGTTACGTATACGCTACGATTAGACTTGGTACAGATGGAAAGATTTGCGAAGAGAACAAGAAGCAGACCCAGCAAAATGTTTGTAGCCAAAAAAGTAGTTGAATCATGAGTGCAAGTGCTTCTAGACTACATCTTTTTACGTGAAAGAAGTCATGATTTTTACAAGGGCATGGTGCAGTGAGGATACTGTCTAATTTACTTCTTAAGCACATATTTTGCATTAGTTCTTTGTAGTGAATAAATCACAACAACATATGATTCAACTACTTCTTTGGCTACAAACAAAGATGTAGTTCGAAATCACTTTTATTATTTTTTGTATACAAATTACTTTTTATGGATGCAAACATATTGCTGTTATTATAATTAACAAGACACAAATTATGTTCTTTGTCTTTTTAAGTTTTTTTGCAAAATTTTGAAATTTCTAAAATGTGAAAAATGTATGAAATGGACTCAAATCGGACATTGTAAAAATGTGAAGAACGGACTGCATTTTTCATGACTCTGCGTGGACTGCTTCCAAAAAAGCTATTCAATCACTACTTCACAAGGAACAACTTCAAATAAATTTTGCTGGGGAGCTATTTGTCATTAAAATAAATACTTCAACATATTAATATTGGGGTAGCTTAGAGCATTTTGCAATTACTCTGACATTTTACCACCAATGACAACATATTTAGAATTTATTTAAAGCTCTTATTTCACTACAAATTTCTCCCCTTAGAATATGTCCAACAGAAGCAGAGATATCACATTCCACAAATTGTAAATTCGGATACCTGAGCGTCTTTTTCTATATTTCTAGTATTTGACTACTTTTGGGGTCAACTTAAAGCTCAGAAAGTCTTGATTATTATAGGTCACTTTTGTTGAAATGCGCCCAACCAATGCTGTGATATTCCTTCTATAGTTTTAGTGAAAAATGGAACGGCAATCTACTTAGCATCGTTGTAAAGGTGGTATTTTCTTCTTCTATTGATAGGCTCTGCTTTTGGAAAAACCCTATCAATAGCGGAGATATTAGCATAAGAATAAAACATTGAATTTTCCTCCAAATATGTATGTAAATTTTTTTGCCAATTCTGACTCCTGAATATTATCACCGTTGTTTGACTACCTACACCAACCAACTTTACATCATTGTAAAGGTTAGATTTTCTTTTTTCTTTGTCAAGCTTTGTTTTTGTAAGGCTACCAACCAATGCTGTGATATTCGTTTTACAATATAAATCACAAATATGAAAACTTGGGTTTGATTAGCGCCTATTGTGATATCTCCTTTCTGTGACCACCTTCGCCAACCTGCTTTGCACTGTTGTAAATTTGTTATTTATTTATTTATTTATTTAAATATTTATTACAATTAAAAATTATAATAAACTTATAGCTAAAAGCACTAGCGACTACGGCTATCGGCTAATGTAAATTTGTAGTTTTCCATTTTCATTATCAATCTTTGCTTTTGGAATTCTTTTAATATAGATATTTTCATTAGATTACAACGTTTTACCATTCCGAATCCTGAATATGATCCGACCATAACCATAATCAATACGCTTTTTCATATCATCGCCCAATAAACCATGACTAGTCTGGTCAAAATAGACATTGAAATAGCAAAAATTACCACAAAGCTGAATTTTGGTGGAGAGCTAGGGTTTGCCATTAAAAGCAACGTCCTAAAAGTCCCCACCGATCCCATGTGTGCAAAAAAAATTTATTCGGGGTCAAACGTCAAAATTTAAGGGTTTTTAGGTTTTCGGATTTATTTTTTGAAAACGGTTGATCTAATCAAAAAGTGACTAAAGTAAATATTGTAGACAGAAAAATTATCTACAAGTTTGGCCCTTACAACCCTTTTTCTTAGAAGGAACCATTCTTGAGATATAGCTGTTCTAAAAAACACATGATTTTTATGCACTTATAAGGGAAATATGCACATATTCAGACGAACCGGCTAAAATAAGCGAAGTAATCGGGTCTGTCCCCCAAAAATATATATTTTTTCTTGAAGAGCGAAATTATAGCTATCTTTTAAAAAAAATTCCAAAAAAATCGGAGTCTGTTTAGTAGAGTTATTCAATGTTAGAGTCATTTTATGCACAAATAGCCCATTTAACCCACATGTATAATCGAAAGCCCAACGGGAACGACCCCAACGAAAACTCTCCGATTTTTTTCAAGTTTTGTCCGAAGGTAGGGTTTGTTGCGCTGATTACGGAAATGTATAATTTTCAACGGTTGCGGATCCGGTTTGCCAGTTATTAGACCCGAAAGGCCAAATTTAAAAACCAGGTTAGACCCGGTTCTACTGAACCGATTACTGCAAAGTGGATATCGTTTGAAAGCTTACGGAAGTATCTAACACATAGTGTCGTTACTTTAACCGGTTCGCCTCATAATGTACTTACGCGGCTAATTTTTTATTTGACTTTTAGATCGAGATATCTCGAAAATGGTAAGTCTTTTTTAAGAATCATAAGGACCAATCTTGTAGACAATTATTGAATCTACAACTTTTACTTTAGCGGGCTTTTGCTAAGTATTACCGTTTTTGAGAAAAATTAAAAAAAAACTGAATAATGCCTCCAAAAATGACCTTTGACCCCGAATAACTTTTTTTGCACACATGGGATCGATGGGGACTTTTAGGACGTTGCTTCGAATGGCCAACCCTAGCTCTCCACCAAAATTCAGCTTTGTGGGAATTTTTGCTATTTCCCCCTTACACGCATGTCTATTTTGACCGGACTATGACGTGACGATGGAGCTAAGTACTTTCATTACTCAAGGAAAACTATGTAATTGTTCCATGTTGTATGCATATTCACCGCTGTGTAAGGTATCATAAAATCAGCTCCGCCGACTTTTTTGGAAAATACTGCCTTACTCGGTGTAAGTAGTGCTTTTGCTACAAATCTAAAAATTAATGGTCAACAATTTTATTTTTGAAATACATAAGTTGACACATCTACTTTGATGCGTTTTTTCGAACTTTTTCCTGTAAAAATGTAACGTTTTTAAGTATTCGGTGGTGAAATAAAATCCCGAAAATTGGGCCCTTCTAATGTTTCATTAGAAAATAAAGGAAGATTTAACAAAATAAGCCAAAATGTTACGCATCAAAATAAAGTTTAATTTTTTTTTCAAACGTAATAATTTTTATACCTTACACCACTATGTGGAGAGGATATTATAAGTTGGATTTTCCCAAAAAGTTTGTAACATATGATTGATTAATTCTGGAGTATTACCCCAATGGCCTAACATCATTATTACTTTCCATTATATAGAGTTATGTTTACAAAACGCACTGACCTTGCAAAATTTGCTGATCGCTGCCAATATCATGATTTCATATCGATAAACTGGTCGTAGACCTATACTTATATATACCAAAACGGATGTCGATGGAGAAGCTGAGTCGATCTGGCTATGTGTGTCCATCCGTTCGTCTGTCCATCTAAACCTTTTAATCGCGCTACAGGTCGGAATTTTGATTCCATCGTCACTACATTTAGGGGGTTGGTGGGGGTCCTGCGTGGGAAGGAGGTTATTGAATTTGGAGACGGTTGGATCACATTCAGGGGTCGGAAACACTTATTTAAAGAAAAAGTCAAGGTTTTATTCTAAAGCGAATATTTCCCCTCCTATTAAGATTATTCCCAAAGCAATTTAAAAATAATGATAGTAGAAAACTTCAGTTTTACAAAAATGCAATTTAAGTTGGCATACGTGATCAAACAACGAAGATGTCGCAATAGTCACTAATAAAACCCAACTTTTCATTTTTGGAGTTTCAATTGTAATGAAGAACATCAGAGCTTTGGTTTGTGGCCTTCCAAAAGCAATAAAGGAAGAAAATCTCAACTTTACAATGATGCAAAGTGGTATGGCGTAGGTGGTCAAATAACGGAGATTTCGCAATAGTCACGCTACAAGTCGCAATATGCATTGAATCGTCAAGAAATTTTGGGAGCTGTGGGGGTCCCAGAGGGGATTGATTTTGGTGATGGTCGGGGACGAAATGGGCAGACTACTAATGTTGAGAAAAATTAAAGGTTTTGTTATTATGCAAATATTTCCAAGAGGAAAACCTGCCAATGCACGATGGGGCCAATAGCAGGTTTTCAAGGCAAAAAGTCAATTTTTGAAGTGAACAATTTGAAAAAAATAATAACGGATTTCGATTGCCAACACTCTGAATCACTAAAAATAAAAAAATAAATCAATCTGGTAACATCACATAGCGACATACTGATTTGGCAATGGTGACGTATTTTCTTATGCAACATTTTCCGACATTCATTATAAATAAGTAGTGAAAGCATTTTTACGCCAAAAATAACATTTTTATATTTTTTAAACATGGAAAGCTCTTCAATTGGTATGTAAAATAAGGTAGTGTTAACAAATAATAAAAATGTTATGTGTGGTAAATGTATTTATACCCTACACTACTATGTAGAAAGGGTATTATAAGTTTGTTTTGGGAAAAATTCATGTAACACCGCGAATTATTCGTCGGAGACCCCCAATGTGGTATACCAATCTTCATATCTCGGCGAGATAAAGCGATTTTGAGATGTGTGTCCGTCCGTCCGTCCGTCCGTCCGTCCGTGTGTCCGTCTGTCCATTATAAATTGTAATCAAACTCCAGGCCGCAATTATGGACCGATCGTCGCGAAATTTGGTATGGAGGTCGGTTTCACATCAGAATAGATCGCTATTTTAATTGGTGATGATCGTGAAATATTTAGCGGGTGAAATGGACCAAAAACATAATTTTTATCCGATTTTGTAGTTGCTCTGTAGGTCGCAATAAAAGTCCGATAGCCTCGAAATTTTAAATAAGATAAGAGTATATGACAAAGAAGAAGCTTGCGATTTGAGATGGCGATCAGATGATATTTAGAGGGTTAAATGGACCACAACTTTTGTGTGAAAATTGTGAATTTTTTTATAAACAGCTTATATCTTTATTCTTAAAAGACACATTCCCCACTCGTGAGTTACATTTGGAAGACGATCTCTTGACCTTTCAATTGATGTCAATTATGTTGATGTACGTAATCAGATAACATAGTTACAGCCTAATATATCCAGTTTTTTGTTTGTAGTGTAATTATAAACCCGCTAGAGGTCGCATAGTTCAATAGTCACGAAATTTTGCACGTGGTAAGAGTTTAGGTAGAAGAAAATGTCTATAATTTTGAATGATGATCTGATATTATTTAGCGGGTGACATTGATCATTAATTTTGTATGAAAAATATTCAGATTTTATTATGGGTCCATGTTTTAATTTCTGGAAGGCATATACCGGCAAAGTAGCCTACATATGGAATAATAACTACTGACTTTTCCCCTGATGCAAATTGCAATAATGTGTCTGCCAGATAACGGGAATGCTGCCTAATTTGTAATGGGGTTTCTGTAGAGAACCATAATAATGCTACCAATTATCTTATATCATGACAGAGAAATTTTCAGTTCCGTTCATCTGTCTCTCTTACTGTCTAGCTGGCTGGTGCGCACGATAACTCCCGAACAAATCTACCGATTGGAACCAAATTTTGCACTTCGTAATTTTTGCCCAAACTTAGTTTAATTTCGAATATGGGCCACATCGGTTCACTCCTTCAACACCTCCCCCACAAAAGTTCAAAATTTGTCTGAAAAATTGTGTGAACGATAATTGTCGAAGTGCGAAATCGATTTGGCCCAAACTTTCCATATATTAGTATTCCTTCCAGATATAGATCCAGTAAGACTATATCATTCCACAACTTCAAGTATATCCCACACAAAATTTGGAAAGGTGAAATTTAAGAGTCCTCTCGAATCGTTTTGATTTTCTTCAGCGGTCCTTGCGATGGTACAATTGCAGTGGCAAGTCCATACCTCCAGAGATTATGCCGAAAAGGTCCAATAAACCCTGAAAAACAAGCAAGAAACCTAACTTAAATGGCAAATCCGCAAGATAACTCTCAAGGGGATTTTCTGTTTGCTCCAAACTTTGCACATCCTATTATTTCATCCAGTCATGTATCAGGTTGGAATATGGACTATATCGGTCCCGTTCTTCGAGTACCTCCTACACAAAATTTGGGGAAAGTGCAGTTTAAGGACCAGTTTCGGATCTATTTGAATTTTTTGAAGAAGGTTCTTTTTACGGTACCTATTGCAGCGGTACAATTTTTCCGGAGTAAATCCATACTTCCTGAGATAATGGTCCAAAATTTCCAAAAAATAATTCTCAAACTTTTTCAAAAATCAGAAGTTAGATTTAGTAAAGCCTTACGATACCTACAAAATATATATTTTTTATACGGCATAATTATTGTGTTTGCTTCTTTTTTGGTCAGATGCTGAGGGTATATCACCGTTAGCGGAGCTGACTTATAAGTACTATCTTACTTAGTGTGTAATTGAATATGAATAATTTTGGAATTTATAAATTTGTTTGTATTCAAATTATTTGAATTTCTATTCATTATTATTGGTTATTAGTTATTAAAATATGTATATAACCACAATGAACTATTTTCGAAATGCCCTGAAAATCACAAAACTGCGTGCATTACCAAGCATATGTGAGGACGATAGATCTTCAATAAACCCACAATCAATGTGAATTTTCCAATTTTGGCATATTGTTTAGAAATGTATAATTTAAAAAATTGTTGCATAAAATCCCAGTAGGGACAAGGAAGAGAATGAATTCATGTTATGTCATTGATATGTGACGTATTTTTATCGCCGAATCCGAAAGGCGTGTACAAGTTGTCACTTGTAGAGAAGTTTTTCATGGGTGAAATAATCAGGAAATATCGGCAGCATTACAAAGGGGTATTATGCCACCGTTGAAAATTTGATGTGGCCAGGCCTGGGAATCATACCAGGACATTCAGCGTGCAATGCGGTTGCACATAGCTAATTCCTACAGGTTGTGGTGTAGGGTATCACATGGTCGGCTCCGTCCGACTATAGCCTTTGCTTACTTGTTTTGAGTTAAGATGTTATGTCTTTTTTCGAGTATTTTGCTTTGCTAGCCATGTGTTCTCTGGAGTATAACTTTTGAGATCTAGGTAGATCTAGGATATTATATATATGTGGTGAAAGGTATTAATGTGTACTATCATTTTGTGAAAAAATTAGCAGCGCCTATCTGCGCCTTTTCATAAAAATCTGATTTCAGATGTCGTAATATTTAAAAATATGGACATTTTTATGTTTTGGTTGACGAATAATGGGAAACCCATTAATATTACCAATTGGATTTCGGAAAAATTTAATAGACGTATATAATAATAATATATAATTTCAAAGATATCGCAAACTTTGGCTTTTGTGGCGGAATCTTAGCCGATTTTTACAAAATTTGGAACCTTTTTTTATTAACTTATAACAAACCACAGACAAAACCATGAAATTTGAACATATGTATATAGGGGAGCTATTTCTATATCTGAACCGATTTCAATAATACTTGACAAACTTATTTGTAGTCCGAATATATATATCCAATTCTGAACCGATTTCAATATGATTTGCCAAAAATGTTTCTAGACCAAAATCCGTCACACATTTCAAATTTCATCAAGATTGGGCATACATAGTGGGATTGGTGCACCAAATACCCAAAATCGGGCGAAAATATATATGGTAGCAATATCAAAATCTGAACCGATTTCAATATAACTTGGCAAACTTTTTTGTAGTCCTAATTCCGTGGTATTTTCCAAATCGCATAAAAATTGGGCAGAATTTGCGTGTTTGGTCCATCAATTGCTTGAAATCGGGCGAACATATATACGGCAGCTATATGTATATATGAACCGATATGAACCAAATTTGGCATATTAGTTTCTAAGCCCATTATAAACACCTGTACAAAATTTGGAAGGTCTAGCTTGCCCCAGTGATTTGTTGCCTCGAAAGCTTGTCATTAGCCCCATCGTGCAATGGAAAAATAAAAGTTCACCTTTACAAACAATATAGATATCGCAGTAGTCGATTTTACATCCCGTTATCCATTTTTGTAATTACCCAGCAAAAAGTTAGCCTCCAAAGACGGAGTTAAATCATATGTAGAAATGATTTGGAAATGCATCAAATTATACATTTTCACTTATTCTTTTTACAACCCTTTGGCACTGCATTTTAACGTACCCTTTTGCACTGCATTTTAACTGACCCTTTGGCACTGCATTCTAACTATCCCTTTGGTTTAGAATAGGAGGTGTTCCAAGGCACGTGTTTTGATACCGACATTCTGCGGAATATGTGCAAGTCATTGAAAAAAAAACCCTGAACAAATAAAATGTATTTATTATTTGTAATAAACAAAAATATTATGAACTTTATTGCGAGGGCTGCAAGATAACTATCTGACCTAACAATGAAAATGCGAATATTTACCATCTAAAATAGTTAAATCGCTTTCTTAAGTAATTCACAGCATGATTTATACACTTTTTTATTCGCTCAAACCATTTGTTCTACACCTTTTCCACTTTAAGTTAGACACCTCCAAAACATGCTTTTTGAACGCTTCAACAAAATCTTCTCGAGACGAAAATCGTTTACCACGCCTTTTTTTCTTGATATGCTGGAATCAAATGAAGTCATTGGATCCCCCAGTCATGGTTGTACGGGGATGACCCATCAATTCCAAGTTTTTCAGGTTAAACAGGCGCTGCACAGTGCGAAATATGGGAACTTTAGTGGAACTTTACTCAAAAATTATTGTATATAAAACTAATGAGATTCTTATTGAAATCTATTGCTAAGTATCCCATGACTAATGCCTCATATTCAGTTTTGCGATTTACCCCGCGAAACAACTAGAAATGCACTTAAAAGTTGCACATTTGTTTTACAATATTTATTTTTGTAAAAAATTGCTTCTAGCTGATACAAACAAATTGTACGTTAGCTGACTATAGTTTTTGTTGCTGTTATAACTCTCGACAATTTTTTGATTATTTAGCGTTTATAGATTTGTAATATCTAGTTTAGTTTGGTTGCTATTCGTTCCCCAAAATGTGATTTTTTAAAAGTTTACTAAATAATTTTTTTATAAATTTTGGAGGTTTTTTTTAATGTATTGTGGTGAATTGCAGAATAAATCGCACATTTTCTGAGATGTAGGATAATTTTCTATAGACAAACCAAAAATTAGCTGCAGGTTTGCGAGATATGCGAATTTTTCAGAAAGTCATTGGAATGCTCATATATCTATATTTTCGAAATGTTGATAGAAGAACCGGCATTCGACGTCAATGTTGGTTTCGTTTTTCCCAAAATGGGGTTACCAATACTAAGAAATGTTGCTTTTAATAGTTTTATGACTATTCTTGCGAATTTCATTCACATTTTATAGGAAAAATGGCCAAATTTGGGCAGTTTTCTCAGGACATCGTTAAGTACCTAAAACAAAGCATAGTTGCACCAGATGCTTTTAGGTGATATACCCATTTGCAGAACCGTGTATCCTCAGTTGAAACGTTCAATTTATAAAATTATATCAATGACACTATACTAAAAATAAAAATCTTAAAAAAAAATTCATTTACTAACGTATGTGGACGTATGGAGGGGACAAAACAAGGATCTATGCTCTGTATTGTTTTTTAGAATATTTTCTATTCAATGAAGACAAATTTTAAACTAAACCAAACTCGGTTGGCAATAATTACCTAACAGCATTAAATATCCCAAATGGGGTGCCCCCTCATATTAGGGCTATAGCAAAACGAGAAAATACTGTGCTAATATCTCGCAAAACGGTTTTCTACCTACGGTGAACATAAAATGCCAAAATGCAAACAAATAGATTAGTGAATGTGCTTGGAAACTTTACAATATATTATATTGGACGGTACCGCTCAATGGGGGTTATACCAATACGCGAACATATATTGACAATACTTTGTACATATGTTCTCCATCCACTGAAACCCCAATATACCAATTTGCAACAAAATCAGTTGAAAAATGAACCTAATATGTAAAAACGGTCACCATTACAGGTCTATGTGGCCCACATTTATTCACATACGACCCTCAACTATAAGAAACAGTTTTGGAAAATTTTAGTAACCTACGTTCTTCACATTAAAAGTTATGAGTAAAGTTTCACTAAAGTGCCCATATTTCGCACTGTGCTGCGGAGGGATGTTCAACGTTTTGTTCCTATGCAATAGGGACAGAGGACCATTACAAAAGCAAAGCTTATCAATGGAAGAATAAAACATCACCTTAAAATGATCAAAAGTTGATTGACGTACAATTTTTATACCCTACACCACTATGTGGGGAGGGTATTATAAGTTGGTTTTGCCTAAAAAGTTTGTAACGCATCAAAATAATGGTCGTAGACCCATATTTATATCACCAATATTTTTGAAAATTTAACATAGCTGAAGCCAATGTTTACCCTTTTAGAACACGCGACTTGTGATTGTATATTATACAAATTAAATGTTTATGGGTAAAATGAAATGTTTTTGGACGTGGCAAAAAATATTCGCCTCAAAAGTTAATTTGCGTGGAAGCTGTGGCTATATTTATGTTAGAAAATGGGTAAAAATGGGTTGAAGCCAACGTGTCTTTTTTTGTTTTCTCTCGATTTGTGAGTAAACCACACTTCTCACGATTTTCCTGTCAAAGTAAAAGTAGAAGCCAACTAAATAAGGATAATCTCATTAATGTATAACTTTTCAAAATTTCATCAGCGTCTACCAATAAATGACGCTGACATTTTGAAGCCAAATTTACAGTGTTTTTTGACATTTTCTTCTAGTCGCGTTCCGCAAACAGATTTTTCAAAAAGGCTTTAATAGGATTATAGTACTTGCGATTCTGAGCTTTTTGATACGTATATCGTAAATGTAGCCTCCACAGCTTCACAGAAATATGTATCGAAATGACGAAATTTTGTGTGAATATTTTTCTAAAAATCATATTATTCGGGCCTAATTTTTACAATTGTCATTCGATTTACTCGTACTTGATTGCACATTTTAGTTTTTTACGTTCCGGATCTAATAAATCATTCTCCGTGAAAATCCATCCACTAAAACGCGAGTTACAAGAAAATCCAAAGTAGAAAAATCACCTAAAATTGTTTTTGGAAATATCGCGTATTTTATCGCGTTTTTTGCGGTTCGTTTCCACTGCAATGAAACAACTAATACAGCATCTTTGTTTTAGCGGAAACAGAGATTTGAAAACTTCACTGATTAGCTCCCTTATTCATTTTATCCCAAAAAATAGAGTGTGATGCTACATCCACGGTTCTTCGTTGACCGCCTTGAAATAGATATATATCGATGTAGATTTTTATGGTGGACACTGAAATCGGATGCGGACAAAAAGCATATGCACTCCGCGCAAGTTAGCGACGTTATATAGGTTTTTAGGCACTAAGATGCAGCCGATGCTACATCTTAGCCACCAAATTAAATTTAGAAAACTATATTCAAATTAAAAGATACGGTATTACTGTACATGAAAATCACATGCGGACAAACTGATTTTGATAATTACGCGATTTACACGTATTTAAAAATGCATATAAATAAAAATGGGTTATTTGACCTCTATTTCCATTTCAGAAGCTTTGACATATATCCCCATCAACCCAATTAGCTTCCCTAATGGGAAAGCTTTAATATGAATGTCAATAAAGCAAAATCCGTCTATTTTGTTGGGAGATTTAAGCAAAATGAAGGAAGTATTCCTATAAATTTTTACAATATTTTCTACTACATAATGCATGTGAAAAATATTTTTTTAAACAAAAAATTATTTTTTTGACCGAAATATGTGCTTATTTTGGCTGTAACATCCAAACTATAACCCCAATCTGTATGATTGTAGTCTCATTTGATTTGCCGTGAAGTTTGGATCCACAACAATTTTTTTTTGTAATTTTATGACCACTAAATGGGCCTTAATTTTGAAAAAAGTAGACTTATATTCAATAATTTATCAATTTTTTGTACATTCCGCGAATTCTGTGTAACATTTTGCAGGTATTATGCAATCTACTCGCTGAAGTAACTTCGAGAGAACTTTTTTGTAACAATTGTGCTCATTAAAATAATTAGCGTTTTTATAATATTTTCTTTCTTAAAAAGCGAAATAAAAGCGCCATAACTTTTGTCCGCAACAACCAAAAATTGGCTCGCGACCAGATTCGTACTCGGAATTTTTTTCTTAACCTACATACCAAAAATCGTTGATGTAGCGCGAAAAAAATTTATCCTTTTTTTCTGAAATGGAATATGAAATAATTGACAATATTCCTGATATATACCAAATGTCTCGACGAGCTGAGTCGATCTGGCTATGGGTGTCCGTTCGTCAGTCCGTCCGTCTGTCCGTCTGTCCATCTAAACCTTGTAATCACGATACAGGTCGCAATTTTGATCGAATCGTCACGAAATTTTGGGTGTTGATGAGGGTTCCGGAGCGGAAGAAGCCTATTGATTTTGGGGATGGTCGGATAATGTTCAGGGGTCGGAATGGGCAAAAAACTTATGTGGATAAAAAGACAACGTTTTTTTCCAAAGCGAATATCTCAGCTTCTATACGGGGTATAACAAAAGCAAGACCTGACAATAAAAGTAGAAAATACCACCTTTCTAATGATGTAAAGTACGTTCTGGTAGGTGTTCAAACAACGGAGATATTACAATAGTGGCAAATAGAACCCAAATTTTCATTCTTGCGACTTTAATATAATGACGAATATCACAGCTGCGGTTTGGGACTTTTCAAAAGCAAAGCCTGACTATGAAAGTAAAAGATCCCATCTACAATGATGCAAACTATGTCAGCGTAGGTGACCAAATAACGGAGATATTGCAATAGTTGGTAATACATCCCATTTTTCCACTTTTTTGGAAATCACGATACAGGTCGCAATTTTGATCGGATCGTCACGAAATTTTGGGTGTTGATGGGGATCCCGGAGGGGAAGAAGCCTATTGATTTTGGTGATGGTCGGATAATAATTAGGGGTCGGAATGAGCAAAAAAGTTATTTGGAGAAAAAGTCTACATTTTATTCCAAAGCAAATATCTCAGCGTATATAAGGGGTCTACAAAAAGCAAAACCTGACAATGAAAGTAGAAAATATCGGCTTTGAAACGATGTAACGTAGGTTGTCGTAGGCGGTCCCACAACAAAGATATCGCAATAGTCGCTAATAGAACCCAACTATTCATTTTTGCGATTTTAATTATAATGACGAATATCACACCTTTGGTTGGGGACCATCCAAAAGCAAAGCCTGACTAAGAAAGTAGAAAATCCCATCTTTAAAATTATGCAAAGTAGGTTGACGTAGGTGGTCAAATAATAGAGATATTGCAATAGTCGGTAATACATCCCTTTTTTCCACTTTTTGTGTAATCACACTACAGGTCGGAATTTTGATCGGATCATCACGAAATTTTCTCACAGAGATAGAAGCATATTGATGTTGGTGATGTCGATAGTAGTCAAATATAAAATTAAATATTAATTATTTTGGTTCAGTTTGCATTAAGTCATTTGGTATAAAAGCCAGATAGGTATCTCCCTAAAAGAAATGTTTTCGAGTGAAAAGATAATGCACAGAAGTAGTGGTGTAGGGTATCACATGGTCGGCCCCGTACCGACTATAGCCTTTCCTCACTTGTTTTTAATTGTAATGACGAATATCCCAGCTTTGTTTGAGTGCATTTCAACAAAAGCTACCTGTAATAATCAAGATATACTGAGCATTAAATATATCCCAATCTCCAATTTGTGGAATTTTATTTACAATGCGGATATCTCTGCTTCCAAGAGGAGAGCTTAATAGTGAAACTAGACCATTTGAGCTTTAAATTAATACCTAATTTAAAATATTAGAGTTATAGCAAAATGGTAAAATATCAGAGTTATAGCAAAATGCGTGATGCTATCGCAATTTCAATATTTGGAAGTATTTATTTTAATGGCAAATACCTCTGCTTCTCTTTTGCAATGATTTCAATCAGTACTAAATAGGTTATCAACATTAGGCAAATATAAAACTTTTAATTGTTTTGGTTCAGGTATCCTTATAAAAGCCATGGTGGATGAAAACTTTAGAGTCTCCCTAAAAGAAATGTGTACCGGCGAACAGCTTTTGCAGAGGGGTAGGTTAATTCTAATTCTAAGAAATATGCTATGCTAAGAAATACTCTTAACTTCTTCAATATTGGTCCAAAGAGAAAAAAAAAACACAGTGGGCTTCGATGCAATTTTAAAATCAATTTTTATCACTGATTGTACTCTTCGACTTCTTTGAAATTTGTTGTATTAAACTAGGATTAATTACAAAAATCTTAAGTCCTATTTGGTAGTAGAATTCGAATAATTACTATTTCTTTCTTCATTTTCTAAAATTTGTCAGTATAATTTTTAGCTCGTTTCTCTCGTGTTTCCATTTTATGTAATCACGCTGCAGATCGCAATTTTTATCGGATGGTGACGTATTTTTTTAAGCGATAAGGAAAAAGGCTATTGGTTTTGGTGATGGCCAGATAATATTCAGTAATTGGAATTGGCAACATTAGTATATTCTACATTTTAATCGTATGCTAATATTTCTGCTTCTCGTTAGGGTTATTTCAAAAGCAATGCTTATCAATGGATGTAGAACGATCACCATTACAACAATGCACAGTGGGTTGGCGTAATATTCTTTTTACTTGGATTTAAATGACGATTATCCCTGCTTTGATGGCAACTTTTAATAATCAAGACATTCTTACCCAGCAAAATTTCAAGGAAGGGGTTCTATGCGATGACGTGATTTCATGGCATCTTTTGCAGTGGTGCAAAGGAAGTTGTGAAAGATCTAATCTTTTCATCAGCATTTGAATCCATGCAAAGGAAGTCGTGAAAAATCCGATATTTTCATCAACTATCCAATAGATCCATCCATCGATCCAATAGATATAAATTTTGTGTTTTTATACCCTATACCACAATGTGGAAAAGGGTATTATAAGTTTGTTTTGGTAAAAATTCATGTAACACCGCGAAATATTCGTCGGAGACCCCCAATGTGGTATACCAATCTTCATATCTCGACGAGATAAAGCGATTTTGAGATGTGTGTCTGTCCGTCCGTCCGTCTGTCCATTATAAATTGTAAACACGCTCCAGGCCGCAATTATGGACCGATCGTCACGAAATTTTGTATGGAGGTCGGGTTCAGATCAGAATAGATCCCTATTCTTATTGGTGATGATCGAGAAATATTAAGGGGGTGAAATCGACCAAAAACAAAATTTTTATCAGATTTTGTAGCGGCTCTGTATGTTGCAATTATAGTCCGATCGCCTCGAAATTTTAAATAATGTAAGATTATATGACAAAGAAGAAGCTTGCAATTTGAGATGGTGATCGGATGATGTTTAGAGGGTTAAATGGACCACAACTTTTGTGTGAAAATTTTTAATATACCGGTAATATCTTTATTCCTGGACCACACATTCCGCCGACATAAATAATATTTGGAAGGACAACTCTTGCCCTTTCAATTAATGCCAATTATGTTGATTTATGTGGTCAGATAACAGAGTTACAGCCGAATATATCGAGTGTTTTGCTTGTAATGTAATCAAAAGCATACTAGAGGTCGCAATTACAAATCAATAGTCACGAAATTTTGCACGAGGTAGGGGTTTAGGTCGAAGAAGATGCCTACAATTTTTGAAGATGATCTGATATTATTTAGCGGATGCAATGGACCATTACTTTTGTATGCTAAATAAAAACATTTTGTTTTTGGTCCATATTTGAATCCCTGGAGGCCATATACCGGCAAAGCCGCCTATATATGAAAAATTAACTACCGATCTTTCCTCTAATGAAAATTGCAATAATATGTGTGCTTGGTAGCGGACCTACTACCTAAGATATAATGAGTTTTGTGAAGAGAACCAGATCTTCCTCCCATGCTACAAATTTTCTCTATCATGACAGACAAATTTCCAGTTCTTACAAATTGCGTGGAACCCTATCATATTACCTGAAAATTTATTTCTTACAATGAGCTTATTTGTCCAAAAGAAACTTTGATTTGCTGAAAGCTAACTCGCAGGGTAGTGGTGTAGGGTATCGTATGGTCGGCCCTGTCCGACTATAGCCTTTGCTTACTTGTTTTAAATATGTTTGTGGTATTGTTTGGCTATAGGCTTTTCATAAATAAAAATCGTTTTTGTGATTTTTAATATTTTATTTTTCCAATATTTCGATTGGAATCTCCAATCATCATCAGGGAACAATATTACAAATTACAAATTTACTTAAAGAAAGTTGTCGTTGTCTAATAGTCAGCGAGCTTACTTCAACTAAAGTTTGTCGGGTTTGTATTTATTAACTATGTGTCTGTATATATGGGCGCAGTTGTCTGTGTCAGTTTTGTAGTTTAGTCTTACATTCGTAGGAGTGTTAATTATATGTAACATCTCAAGAGTAAAACGTTTTTGGTAATTATTCTCTTGAGTTAAAACTTTAATATTATTGAAATCAGGGGTATGTCCCGTCAATGTGCAGTGAGCTGCCAACGCAGTCTTCTGTTCCAGAGGCCTATTGTAAGCTTTTTGGTCAGATTTGTGAGCGGATATCCTTGTCTTTAATTCTGTCTTAGTAGTGCCGACATATACCTTCTGGCATATGTCGGACTTGTCCCCCTTACAATTGATTCGGTATACTACGTTGGATTTGTCCTCGTCTTTTAATTTATTCTTCAATTAACTGAAAACTTTATTTAATGTGTTGGTAGTTTTAAATGCTAACTGATATTTGGTATGATCATATATGTATATCAGAAACTTTTTAACCTTTCTGAGAACCCCCGTATGTATGTATGTCATAGGTTTGTATATTTTCTCGCATGTTTCTCGTGTTATTGTGGTGTTTCTGTTGATTGCGCGTCTAATAAGATTCTCTATGGTTAAGGAGGGGAAGTCGTTTTTTCGTAATATTTCTCTTATATTATGAAGGTTTTTCTTGTGAAAGTCGGTATCACTTATGTCTAATACTCTCTTAATAAAGTTAGATGCTGTGTTAATTATAGTTTTTCTCTGGAGCTTAGAAGTAAAATAAATCAGTCTCCCTGAGGCCGTATGTTTCTGGTACCAGTCCAGTTTTAGTTGAGTTTCATTCTTAATTACTATTGCATCCAGGTAATTTATTGTCTTTCTCTATCTCCATTGTGAATTGTATGTATGAGTTGAATGAGTTCAGAAGGTCCAAATTTTCTTTTATTACATGTTTTTTCATAACCGTAAAGATATCGACCACATATTTGGTCAGGATCTTTGGTTTTGTGCGCATTTTCTTCAGTGATGAGTCCAGCAATTGTTCCATGACAATATCAGCTACAACGGGTGAGGCTGGCGAGCCCATTGGCATGCCTTTATTTTGTTTGTAAATCTTGTCTTCATAAATAAAATATCTTGTATCCTTAATACACAGCGTCAAAATATCCATAAATAGTTCCTTAGGTATCATCGTATATGTTTTTATTATGTCCCACTTATCTTCTATCAAGTTTAGAGCTAGATTTACGGGTATGCTAGGGAAAAGAGAAACCACGTCAAATGAGATAAGAACTGCGTCGGGATCGATTTTAATGTTCTCAATCCTGCTCTTGAAATATTTCGCGTCTTTTACGTTATATATGGAATTAGCAGTTAAGTTCTTCAATATGCCGACCACGTATCTACAAAAACCATTAGCAGGGGAGTTTATGGTTGAGCAGATTGGTCTAATAGGGTTACCATCCTTGTGTATTTTGGGTAAACCATAGAGTCTAGGTGCAGTTGAAGTTTTGTTGGATAGTTTATATTTCTCCGCCTCATTAATGATGTTTGATTTAAATAATTTTTCCACAAGCATATTATTCTTGTTTTGTAGAATATTTGTAGGGTCTCGTTTTAAGCGTCTGTAAGTGCACAAAGCTCCCACAATTGTTGCCATTTTCATTTGGTATTCTTCTTTGTACATAGCTACAGTCTTCCCCCCTTTGTCAGCACTGACAATAATTATGTCATTATTTTGTTTTAGGAATGATCTGCAACGGCCCACTGTGTTAAGTATTTGTTTGTCTATCGCGTGTAGTGTTGTTGTGGGTTTCTTTTTAATGTGTTCGTCAATAAGTGATACTAATTTAGTTCTCGCAATCTCTTGTTTTTCTTTGTCGTCGATTGTTTGTATGCAGTCCTCTCCTTCTGCAATAATGTCAAATAATGGAAATGTTTTTGTTGTTGTTGAAGTTGCATATTTGGGGCCAAGCGAGAGCAACCACTCAATAGGTTTGTCTTTTTACGTGATAATTTGTAATAATTATTACGAAATGTTACTAAATGCTGTCTTTTTACACAAAAGTTCAGTAAAAGAGAGCGAAGTGAGAGAACAATTTTGACAGTTGTTTGCTGAGAAATTGCTAAAAGTTGCTGAAAGAATTTTTCCCAGCAACATTTAGCAAGTTCGATCAGCTGTTTTTTAATGATCTGCTAATGGTCAGCTGCTCAATGTTTACCTTATTTTTGTGGAAAAATACTATAAATATTACGATTCAGCAATTTTTTTGATTATTTTATTAATATATTAAAATTTTTTATTTATTTTGCTCAAAATTGAAAAACTTTTTCATTGCTTTGGAATTAGTGTTTCTTTCATGCATTAGCGCCAATGTTTTTGTTTTGGTTATCAACTGTTATCTTGCTAAAGTTTACTAAATCCTGTCTTTTTACTTTTTTCTCTATTTTCGTATCAAAGAGTAAAATCTCTTTTACTCTCTGAAAAGAAGTTACTGAATAATTATTACTGAAAAAGTAAAAAGACACAACTAATATCATTAGGAAACTCAGTGTTAGTTTTATTTACAAACCATCCATTCTCGTTGTCCATCTTAATCTCTGTGTTATGTTGTTGCAATGACTTTAGCTTTTTTATTTGTTTTGATTTATATGTGTTAGTGTAACTCTCTTGCAGTTTTTCTCTCCATAAATATGTGCAGATCTTCTTCTTGTAACAGATTTGTCATTTTTTCTTGCAATTTCTGTTGTCTTACTCTGTTTTTATGAGTTATGTTGTGTTTTTGTTGTATTAAGAGATTATTAATTTTGTTTTGATAGACATGTTTGTCTAGACTCTAGAGCAAACTGGCAGTCAACTTACTAGATTTGGAGTATTGTTTTTTTAAATATATAAGATTGATTGTTTACAATAGGCGGATACTCGAAATCACAACCAACGTTGTTAAAACTCTCGTCGTAATCATTATGTCATTGCAAAGGATTGATGAAAATGCCATGCCAAAGCATTGGTGAAAATGGCATGCCAAATCATTGGTGAAAATAACATGTCAAAGCATTGGTGTAAATGACATGCTTTGGATCCAAAAATTAAGAGCATCTTTTGGGGTCCACCCTCATATAAAATGCCAGATCACTTGCAACATGATTGAAGGGCATCTTTGGCATCGAACATTTTGCTGGGTAGTTTTAAATTGATCCCAATTGCATTACGAAAAGATATAGAAAATGTGGCACAGATATCCCAATTTCTAATTTTTGGAATTTTATTTCCAATGCGGTAGTATTTGCTTTTGTTGGACATATTCCTAAAAGAGAGCTTTATAATGAAACTAGACCGTTTGAACACTGAACTAATTCCAAATATGTTGGCATTGATGGTAAAATAACAGAGTTATTGCAAAGTGCGCTAAAGGCTTGGGCACATAAGCAACCTCGTCGCCTGGTTTTCTTGCCTTGCTTCATTTCTGACACCATAAAAACAAAACAATAAAGAAGAAAAGGGCAACCTAGTTCGAAATTGGCTCGGCGTTCTTTGCTCTTTTATTTCTATTATGTCAGAAATGATGCAGGCAATCAAGTCAAGCAGGCGAGGTAGCCTATGTAACCAGGCCTTAAGCTAATCTAATTTTAATATTTTAAAGCATTTATTTTAATAACTAATACCTCTGCTTCTCTTCTGCAATACTTTTAATCAGTACCAAGTAGGTTGTCGGCAAATTATTAATTATTTTGTTTCAGTTAGCCCTAAGTCATTTACCATAAAAGCAGAGTGGGTGAAAACTTTAGTATCTCCCTTAATGAAACGTTTTGTACAAGGGTAGTGGTGTCGGGAGTCTCATAGTCGGCCCAGTCGCGACTATAGCCTTTGCTCACGTGTTTATATATAACCCTATATCCCTATGTCGTATGTCGGTGTAATAATGCAACTAAAACATTGTTGAGAGGTGTAAAGTTTATTTTGATGCTCATTGTATGTATTTGTTGTACAAATCACTCAAAATTTATATCAGGCGATTTATATAGTGTCATTTGAAAACCAAAGAGATGTCAATTCGTGATCTCCTTTATTATAATTTTGATTTTTTTGCGACATAAATATGTAGTAAGTTAACAAAAGGAAATCTTTTGTGCCGCACCTGTTATTATAAAACAAAATGAAATAACCCAAATCGCGCGTGCGACGATAATAATAATTTGAATCGATTCGCAGTAAATTCCCATTTCCAACAAAAGTATCACCTCGTTGTTCCATACAACTTACATGTTGTGGTTCTCGAGAAGCTAGTAGTTCCAAGTGTGAATATTTTGGCCAAAAGTAATTTTTTGCCAATTATACATCTTGTGTTTTTTATTGACATATTAAAGTATTTGCATGAAATGAAAACATATATTATCTTAAATTTACCGTTTAAGGACACGCTGCTATACAAGATATATGTACATGATTTCGAGATAAGTTTTTTTATTAATATTTTGAGAATAAAGAACGTTACATATTCAACCTTGATGGAATAAATAGATAGTTTAAATACACTTTTGAAATACATAAACTCTGCTAAAGGTATTTCTAATATTTCTTCTGTCTTCAAAATGTTGATTAGGAGTGATAAGAATGATCTTTTGAGGTTCGTATTGTGATTATTTTATTATTCCGATATGACTTCCTACAAAAACTTGAACAAATATTAAAAAATTCCCTTGCCTATATTTAAAAAATTAAGCTCAAAATTATTTTTAATTGAAATATATTTAGCAATTTTGTTTTGTATTTTTATGTTATTATGTTTCTTTATATTTCTAAATTGCAGTAAGATTTTGAAGAAGAGTAAGAAGTTAAAAAATGGTGTCACAAACTTTTTGGCATTAAAATTTTCCCCAGTGAATTCATTTTGCCGAATGTGATTCTGCCACAACGAGAACAACAATTAAATTTATGCCAGTTTTTTTGTTCGGGATAATGTTGTTTTCCCTTTCCACCACCTTCCTTAGATGGTAGCAAACCATATCTCCTTGAACTTTTTAATGTCTTTAATGTGTTTTTATTAATTTCAGTGTAAAGTGAGTTTTTGTTTGGCGACGTTGTGTTGGTGTTTCACTAAGGATAACAGGATAAAGTTAAATGCATGTTTTAAATTAAAATAACAAAAACAAAAACTGAAGAGAAAAAACTTATTTGGAAGTGAACAGAACAAAAATATAATAATTTTTATTTCTTTTCTTATTCTTTTAACATGTTTTTTGTTTTGCTTTTGTTTTAGGGCCAGAAGTCAACTAGAAAGTTACAGGAGAAAAACAAAAAAGTACAGCTACAATAACAGGAAACGGAAACGGATGAAACGTACACACATACACTTACACACATGTACACTTAAAACGTATCCTTTGCGTAGTGTAACTCAGCAACTACGTTGGAATAAACACGGTGTTTTCTTCTCTTTAAAAAAAAGAAGAAAATTATCGTGCATTTTTTATAAGTTCTTCTTATTGTCACCACGCTTTCGGATCAGAATAGCTAGCGGTGGCGGTAATACAAAAGAAACTAAATTATGATAAGAATGTACGGAAATACATGCATAACAATAGAATAAAAATGAACACAAATATGCAAAAGTAACAACAACAAAACAAGGTTCTTTTAGTGAAAATGAATGGAGCCGACTTTGTTATACCCTACACCACTTCCCTTGTGCATAACCTTCTCACTGGTAAACATTTATTTTAGGGAGATACTAAAGTTTTAACCCACCCTAGCTTTTATAACAAATGACTTAGCCCTAAGTAATAAATAATTTAATATTTGCCTACTGCCGACAATCTACTTGGCACTGATTGAAAGCTTTGCAAAAACTATAGAGATAGCTTAACTCATGTTGGAATAAATGTTATATTTTACATCATATCCAAAACATTTGGTATTAATTTAAAGCCTTTCGAATACATCCAACTGCAACCGAGATATCCGCATTGGAAATAGAATTCCACAAACTTTAATTTTTCTCTATCTCTGGTATTTGACCACTTTTGGTAACACAATTTTTTTGAAATGCGCCGAAGCTGGGATATTCGTCACTACAATTCCAGTAAAAAAAATGGTACGCAAGCCTACTTTTCATCATTGCAAAAGTGATATTTGCTTCTTCCATTGACAGGCTTTGCTTTGGGAACAACCCTATTTAAGTTTGTCAATTCGACTTCCACCAACCCCCAAAATTTCGTTATGATCCAATCAAAATTGCGACGGCGTTGAGCTCGAGAAGGCCAAACTTTTTATACCCTCCACCATGAACTCTATTCTCCTCGCAGGAGAAGAATACCATAACTGATGATTTGACCACTTGTTCCGCATATGTTCGCCGACCAGCCTGTTAACTTCCAGTGTCAGCTCCCTGACTCTGGGGTCGTCGGGGTTGGTTCGACGAAGCTCATTTGCTAATCCCGTCGCCTCTGCTGGGAAATTTGGTCTTACTTCGGGTATTCGACCAGCAGGTATATGGCGAACGGCTGCAGCATTGATGATGTCTCGGAAGGAGGGCAATTCTCTGAAGCGGTGATTGGTGAACTCTCTGAAACTAGGCCAATCAGCTTTCCCATGATTGACGAATGTGCGGCATTCAGAGGTGATGAAATCGGGTGGCCTGCTGATGGAGACAATTATGGGGAGGTGGTCTGAACCAAGGGAATGACGGATTGCCAGGTGACGTCATTTGTCAGACCAGGTGACACAATGGTTATGTCTGGCGAACTGTGACACGCTCCTCTAATTCTGGTAGGGGCGTCCTCATTGACCGAGCAAAACGTGGAGCTATCAATCTGCTCAGCCAGCGCTATACCTCTCTGGTCGTTTCCGAGGGCCGAATGCCACATCTCATGATGCGCATTAAAGTCCCCCAGGACCAGACGATTATGACCTTCCAAAAGCGGGTTAATGTCTGGCTTATAATTTTAGATACAGCTATTTCTCGGCGGGATGTATACGTTCAGCAACTCTATCTCGCCAGTTCCACACCTGACTGCTACCCCCATACATTCCATGTACGGGTCATTAGAGGCAGGCTCAAGCGAGATATGTAGGTCTGTATTGAACAGACTGGTGCAAAAGGAAAGCTAATCCCCCACCTCCACATCTGGTGCGATCCTTCCTTATTACGTTGTAACCATCACAACGTACTGAGCTGTGATCGTTCAGCATGGTTTGCTGCACCGTCGCACAGTGTTGCCGCGTGGACAAAAATCAAAAAATGTGATGTTAACTTTTAAATATGTTTATGTTTTTTTCTTACAGTAAACACATCCGATACAAGGAATCTGAAAGAATTTTGTCGATATGTGCATCCATAATGAAGTTATAGCTCTTTAAATATGAAAAATATTTCACAGGTAATCTAAGGCGATAATCATATGAAAATTAGACGACATTTAAAATAACATTTTCTGAAAAATTTGTTGATAATACTAAAAGTTTTGGATGGCGATTTGATGAGTGGGCTATAAATATAACGGTTTAGCACAAAAAGTTGACATTAACTGCACATGGGCAATGTACCGTTATCAAGAAATCAAAATTTAAATTTGATAAAAAAAATTCAAAATTCTTAATATTTAGTAGAGCAGATCTTTTGATTGCCACCTATTATCACATTGGCTCCTGTTTTCCGTTAATTGGACATATCTTCCAAATCAAAATGTGTAAAAACATTCTGCCCATCCCTGCAACCTTCTGAGATATATCGGTTCAGATTTCATATAGCCCCCATATATATCTATGTATGTGTTATTTTCTTAGGCCCCTGAGTAGCTACACCGATTTTTACAACAATCGGTTCAGATTTAGATATAGCCCCTATATATATCTTTTCCCGATTTTGCTATAATTCAGTCAATTTTAATCGAACAGCCTTCAAATTTAATGTGTGATATTTTCATAGGCTCCTGAGTAGTTTCACCGATTTTAGCAAAAATCGGTTCAGATTTGGACATAGCCCCTATATATATCTTTCCCCGATTTTGCTATAATTCGCTCAATTTTTTGATGAATAGCCTTCAAATTTAACATGGGATTCCTCAGGCACCTGTTCAGTTTTACCGTTGACCTGGGTTGACGAATGTTTGCACAAGTACTTATGAGGGCACAGGCCTAAGAAAACATCCCATGTTAAATGTGAAGGTTATTTTGTCAAAAATTGACCGATTTATAGCAAAATCGGTGAAAGATATAACATCCCATGTTAAATTAGAAGGTTATTTTGTCAAAAATTGGCCGATTTATAGCAAAATCGGTTAAAGATATATATAGGAGCTATATCCAAATCTGAACCGATTTTTACTAAAATCGGTGAAACTACTCAGGAGCCTAAGAAAATATCACACATTAAATTTGAAGGCTATTCGATTAAAATTGACCGAGTTATAGCATAATCGGGGAAAGATATATGTGGGAGCTATATCCAAATCTGAACCGATATGAACCAAAGTTGATATTTTTCATTCCTGTGCCCTCATATGTACTTGTGCAAAAATTCATCAACCTAGGTCAACGCCTTCTGTTTTTGTCCACATTTGTATGGAAGCGGCAACACTGTGCGCCGCGACCTTGATGTTCTTCCGATTCATAAAGTCCACTATTTCATCGATCTTACCTCGGAGCCCATTTCAATTAAATTGCAAAAAAGATGCATTTTCTGGGATTGGAACAACAACGGCTTGTGTTAAATGCTGCGCGTGCGGCTGCTGTTGGGGGGACTGCGGGGGAGTTTCGTAATCCGACGACGAAGGAGTTTCGTAATCTGACGACGACTCATTGGGGGCTGTGTTCGCGCAGCATGCAGCAACATAGTCCCTATCGTAGTCCCTCGTGTGGACAAGTCCAGAGCAACCCCTTAAATGCGCCCACTCCTGACATCTATTGCATCTCACCGAAGATTAGATATGGGTGAAGATGCGGATGTGACAAACCGAGCACAACCGGTACAGCAGATTTGCAACATTGGAGCCGGTATAAGCAAATTGTGGACAACGGTTAAGTCACTCTCGAACCCCGGAAGGAGGGATGACAGGACCTCAGTTACGTTTGGCGACGTTACGTTGACTGACCCGAAGAGGTGTGCAAGTTACTTCAATCGACTGTTTGTCGACCACCCCGAGAGTGACAGGGCGAAGAGAAGAGTGTTACGTCGCACTAGATCTCTTCCTGACGAGGATGAACCACCACAGTTTACAATGGATGATGTTGTGAATGCCATCAGGAACGCTAAATCATCCAAAGCGTTGGGCCCTGAGGGCATTTTCATGGTAATGTTGAAACAGCTGGATGAGCCGGGAGTAGAGTATCTCACTAAGTCTGGAAAATGGGCAGGGTGGTCCCGCTACTGAAGCCAGGCAAGGATGCCAGCAAAGGTGAATCGTACAGGCCGATTTCGCTTTTGTCCCCTGTAGCGAAGACTCTTGAGGCCTTAGTCCTCCACAGCATTAGAAATAACTATCAAGTTGCCGATCATCAGCATGGATTCCATAAGCAGCACAGCACGACAACAGCGACGCACGCCATCTCCACACATATTTGTCGAGGACTCAACCAGGAACGGCCGTGTGATAGAACAGTGATGGTGCCGCTTGACTTATCAAAAGCCTTTGATACTGTCAAGCACTCCACCCTGTTCGAGGACATCGAGCAGACAAACATCCGGCCAAGTCTGAAACGTTGGATAATCAACTATATGTGTGGTCGCCAGTCGTATGTGGAATTCAGGAACAAGAAATCCAAGCCCCGTAGAGTGAAACAGGGAGTTCCCCAAGTAGGGGTGATATCTCCGGAACTGTTTAACCTCTACCTTTCCTGTATTCCGCCTCCTCCAGACGGCATTGAGATCGTAAAGTATGTGGATGATTGTACGATCCTGGCGTCAGGTACCTACCCTGATGACATCTGTGAGAGACTGAACTCCTATTTAAGCGACCTTACCACCTTTTTCCACGCGAGGAATATGCATATATCCGCCACCAAATCGACGGCCACTCTATTCACAACATGGACGGCGCAGTATAGAAGAGAGTTGAATATCAGGGTCGATGGTAACAGAACTCCGACCACAAACTGCCCCAAAATTCTAGGGGTCACATTCGACACCACTTTCACGTCGTCCGCGGATGCCACAGCTATCTGCGATAAACTGAAATGTAGGAACAAGGTCCTCAAGTCCCTAGCCGGCAGCACTTGGGGGGCAGATCGGTCGGTCTGTGGTAAGCTATGCGGTTTGGTCCCCGAATTTATGTGACACGCAGTGGGATAAGATTCAAATTTTTCAGAACGCCGCCCTGAGAACAGCAACAGGGTGCGTCCTCAAATCTACAGTGGACCATCTACATGAGGAGGCAACGATTCTTCCAGTACGACAACATAATGAGATGCTATCGTTGCAGTACTTGCTCGGGTGTTACCGTGAGAGCCATCCCAATCACCATCTGCTGGCCACCGATAGGCATATCAAGAAGGATATTCATGCTCTAGAGACGATGGTCCAACAATATAGGAGAGAACCTCTAGATCAACAGGCATATCAAGCAGGTTTCAACAGCATTCACACGGACACAGTTGCTAAGACCATAAGCAATTATTGTGTGAATGCAGTCATCGGAGCACATCCCCCATCTATCGCAGCTGAAAAGCGTCAGCTGCCACGACAAAACAGAGTAGTTTTGGCTCAATTATGCTCAGGATATTGCCGTAGCCTAAATTCCTAATGGGCGAGAATCGATCGCGCCGTGCAAGACATCTGCCCAGTATGCGGCATGGGCCCGCACGATACTAAGTACCTATTCAACTGCCCCACCAGTGGATCTGTGATTACATCCCATCGAAGTAGCCAACTTCCTAGAACTGGAGATAGACCCAGAACCAGATTGAACAGGAGAACGAACAAACATAATAATAAAACACTGTTACAACAACAACAACCATAACGGATAATACTCCCTTTAAAAGAGCTCATATGGTGCTTTATCGTAGTTCTTTCCAAATCATGGACAAATTTTCCGAATTGATTGGCAACAATATTAAATTACAGCAACCTGGGGTAGAAAATTTGATAAAAAAATCCGTCGATTCGACAATAACGGCTAGACTAAACCTGGATATATACGGAAAATCAGGACGTACCGTTTTATGAGGGTTATATGAAGATGAATGTTTCAGATAAATGTTAAATACTCCAAACGATGACTAACTACAAAATTTAAACAACTTCTGTGGGATATTAAGGACACAACCTTCAAAATACCGAAAATCGTAAGGTACTGTCCTCTGTATGCTATATAAAGACGTGGACCTATACCGAAAAATTTCAGGTGGAAAGTATTGTACCCCCAACGAAGCCTTCGTACCTAATTTCTGCCAATTCTGTGAGATAATGAGGCTTAAACCTTCAAAATATCAAAAATCCGGAGGTACCGTTCTATGGGGCTATATGAAGACGTAGACCTATAGCGATTAATTTCAAGGGGGAACGTTTTATACACCTAACGAAGCCTGAATACCAAATTTCAGCAATTTCGGTGGGATAATGAGGTCTCAAACTGCAAAATACCGAAAATCGGGAGATACCGTTCTGTGAGGGCTATATGAAGACGTGGACCTATACCGTCTAAATTTCAGACATTTCGTTGTGGTAACGAGGCTAAAACCTTCAAAATATCGAAAATCAGGATGTACCGTTCTATTGGGGCTATATCAAGACGTGGACCGTTAAAGCGCATTTCCAATACAAACATCCTAGGTGGAAAATGAACTTTTGTAACAAATTACAAAGATCTATCTTAATACTCGTAATTGCGAGCTGTATCTTTATTTCAACAGAAGGACGGACGGACATGGTTATATTGATTCAGAATTTAAGGGTCTACGATGAATGTTACCATGTGCTACAAACGGAATGACAATTTTAATTATAACTTCGAAATTATGGAGGAGGGTATAAAAACGGGATGTGTTATCGGCTTTTGCGTTATATACATTGTTTGAACACCTACGCTAACCTACTTTGCATGGCGTAACGAAATGAGACCCCAATGAAATAAGTCCCCAAACTGAAAGTGAAATAAGTACCAAAAAAATGTTATACACAAAACAACAACTATAACTTCAATTGTTGGGGATTTATTTCAATTTTCTAGGGATTTATCTCATATAAAAATAAAAAAAACCATAACTTTTTCTCCTCAGATTTTTTTGCCCATTTCGCCCCGTGATCCGACAATTATCATTCCCCTCCTGGGCCACAATCAATCCCAAAAATTTCGTGATGATCCGATCATTACGGCCTGTAGCGTGATTTCAAGATTTAGATGGCTAGACGGACGGACACACAACGCCAGATCGGCTCAGCTCGTCAAGATATTCATTTTGGCATATATGGGTCTACGACCATTATTTCGATGTTTTCCAAACTTTTGGTCCATTTTTTGCAGTTCTTGAGGAGAAAAGTGCCTAGAAACTTTACTATTTTCGGAAAATTTTGAAAAAAAACTTATTTTTAATTGAGAACAAATGGTTATATTGTAAGCGAGTTTCTTAAACAAAAGACTATTATTCCGCCTTAACTTAAGTTGAATGATTTAGTAAATCTCCTAAGCTTCGTTTTTCTACTTCTAACAATTGCTCTAATTTGCAAGGTTTACCAAATATTTTAATTATAATATTGGTCAAAATGAAAATATTTAATATAGATGTATGGATTTTCTTAAAGTTTTTAGACCTTTTGCGGACATTTGCGGTTTTTATGTGCTGAATTTATAATTTTTGGAATATTTTCAAGTAATTTTATTATCCTTTACACTCCGTTTTATTTCAATAGCACATTTCAAATTTGTACTTGTTACTTCATTTTAGTTGACTTTTGTCGAATACCCTGGGTTATGTTTAAATATCTTGTTTTGTACTGCTATTAAGTACTACAGTGCCGCTCATTGAATAGAACCCCCTACCAAATTTTTTCAACCACCATTTTTTCCTATTTGTACAAGATACAAAACAATAGTTAAATAGTTATGCAATTGTTTACTTGATGAGGAGAGTCCTTAAACAAACAGATATAGTGACTTTTGACCTATCAAAGACGTTCGATACCGTCAACCATGCCAATCGGGGACCTAGAGAAGACTTTCCGGGCATGTTTGAATAATTAACACTATATGTAGACTAGGAAGGGACGATTTGTATGGAAGGAAAAACATCTTATTATGCCATTCGCGGTTCTGTTTCCTGGGATTGTTCTGAGCAAACAAGTCCACTACACCATATGTCTACGGTGAAACTCGAGCCAGATTATGAAAGAGGACCGCAAAAAAGATTTACGTCGGGAAGTAACCTAAATAGGTGTGACAAGTTCCGCCCATTTTTACAGGTTTTGAAATATTCGGCATCAGATTCCTTGGTATTCTTGCATTTTAGGTATAAAGTGTCTTTGGCAATATTACTGACAACAATGCGGGGTATCTTTTTATGAAAAAATTAACCCTCATGCGAGTCACTAAACGGGTCTTTTTGGTCCCATTTTTCAAAAACGTTTAAAAGCTCCTTTAAAATTTGATCGTATCAGACCAAAATATTCTATAAAATTATTGGTCGTAAAATTACTATAGGTCCCCGAATACACCAAAACTCTAAATCGTACCTAAATGCCAGGAAGCTGCCAAATGTAAAATCATGTTTTAGGGTTAATGTTTTACTTTATCTGAGTTTATTAAGTTTTGTCCCACAAAACTTTATTCTAGATAAAAGACGTCAAAGACAAAAATATTCTCCATCAAATTTCAGTATAAGTCGCCGAATAAATGAAATATGTATTTACAATACATATCAAGAAAATATATTCATCAAGTCTGCCAACGAAACACCCAAATATTTTTGGAATAAATTTGTTTTGTTCTGTTTTCGAATTGTATCATGAAATTTAGTTTTAGACAAAAGGTGTTAAAAGAATTAATATTCTACACGAAATTTCTTTGTAAGTCCCTAGGACATAAATTACGAAAGCCAATCTTGTAGAGAATTTTGACAGCTACAACGTATTTCTTAGTCCCATTTCGAAAGGATTTGCAGTTTTCAAGATAAATCATGAAGACCAATGAAAAAAATCTGAAAGTTTGATCTGAACCTCTATATCTTAAAATGGTAAAACCAAGGAAAATATCAACCAGCCAATCTTGTACAGAATTTTCACTGCTACAACATTTTCTTTAGTCCCATTTCGATAGGACTGGCAGTTTGCAAGCAAAATCGTGAAAACCTAAAAAACCCAAAAATGTGAACTTTGATCGCGATTTATTAAAAATTCCATCCAACGATTTTTTCTTGTTTTTGTATTTTTCTCATCTATAAACATTGCTGTTTCAGAATCCGCAAAAACTCTTTGGTGTTAGCGGTTTTTGTATTTAAAGTTAGTTAAGGTGCACCTTGCATAACATTGTAAAGGCGATACAGTCAATCTAATTTGAACTTCTATATCTCAATAACGGTAAAAACAACGAAGACATCATAAAAGTCAATCTTGTAGAGATTTGTCATAGCTACAAAATTTTCTTTATTCCCACTTCGATAGGACTCGTGAAAACCTAAAACCCCTTAAAAATGTCAATTTGAATCGCGATTTATTTAAAAAGAGCTCCGGCTTTTTTTTTTTTTTTTTTTGAATTTTCTCCTCTGTGAACATTGTAGTTTCAGAATCTACAAAAACTTCCCAGGTGTAAGCACCTTCCACTTAAATTTGGTTCAAGAGCACCGTGCAAAATATATAAAAAAACGTGGATAAAAAAACTTCAAAATCGGGAAGCTCGATTTTCACCGTAGACATATGGTTTACTGCACTTTTTTGTTCAGTACAATCCCAGGAATCAGAAACGCGAAGGGCCAAATAAGGTGTTAAAATCGCCCCACCGTAATGTAGACGCCGATCGTTTGTGGAATTCTGAAATTAGATGTCTTAGAGCCGTAGAGTGAAACAGAGAGTTCCACACGGCAGGGTGATATCTCCGGAACTGTTTAACCTATATCCTTCTGAAATTCTATACTGTCCAGACGGCATAATATGTATGCGGATTATTGTACCATCTTGGAGCAGTAGAAAAAATATTCAAATCTGCCAGATTCCTCCCTGAAGACTGCAGCAGGGTGCGTCCTCATGGACCATATTTATGATGAGACTATGATTTAACTCGCGCGTCAGCACAATTAGATGTTGTTGATGCATTACCTGTTTGGTTGTAACTGCCGTGAGCATCCCAGGCACAATCTAGTGGACATGTTACGACCAGCCATGTAAGTCAGGAGAGATCTTAATGATCTAGAGTGGGAAGTCTAAAGGCACAAGCGAGAACCTCTTGATCAACGAGCCTATCAGGTAGACCTGAGAAGCTGATGTACAAAGGTACAACATAAGAATGCCTGACATGGCAAACACGTGTGCTTTTAGCCCAGTTAAAATCCAGACGATGCAGCTACCTCATTTTACATGTCCTGCATGTGGATTGGAACCGCAAGAAACGTTGCATTTGTTAGCTGCTCTGCTTAGTTCTTTCATATCCCTAATGGGCAAATAACATCCATATAGAAAATTGCCACTTAAAATCTAAGTTTTTGTACCCCCCATATTGACATATTTTGAAAAATAAACAAGTAAGAACGGCGTTAAGTTCGTCCGAGCCGAACTTTGTATACCCTCCACCACGAACTGTATTGAAGTGAATAAGAATAATTAGTTTCTTTCGTTTATGAAAGTACTAAGCTCCACCTCTTATTGCAGGAGTAGTATATCCCTACTGATAATACTCCATTTAAAAGAGCTCATATGGGGCGTCATCGTAGAACTTTCCAAATATGGATCAATTTTACGAATTGAGCGAAATCCAAAAAATTGGTCAATACTGGCTATACTGAAACCTGGATATTTTGGATTTGAATAGTTAACGAATAGACAGCTACGATGCTTCGTAGTGCTTTCCAAAAAAATTGATCAATATTTAAAATTTTACGAATTGAACTTTTGAACTCCTTGCAAAACACAATATTATATGGGGCTTATACCAAAACGTGAAAGTGTTGTACCCCCAAAGAAGACTAAATGCCAAATTTCAGGAAATTAGGTGGGATATTGAGGCCACAGCTTTCAAAATACCGAAAATCGGGAGGCACTGTTCTATGGGGGCTATATGACAAATGGACTTATACAGACCCATTTCAGGTGGAAAGTTGTACACACCAAACGAAGACTAAATACCAAAATTCAGCTTTTTTGTTGTTTTAATGAGGTAGGATATTGAGGAAACAATAGAGCACCTACATTAAAATTACCGAAAATCGGGAGGTACCGTTCTATGGCGGCTACATGAAGACGTGGACCTACACCGACAAACATCAAGTGGAAAGTTGTACGCCCCCAACGAAGACTAAATACCAAATTTCAGCTATCTCGGTGTGTTAATGAGGTGGGATATTGAGGCCACAATAGACTAACTACGAAAATGCAGTCATTTCGCTGTTATATTGAGCACCACCCTTCAATTTATCGAAAATCGGGCTATATGAAGACGTGGACCTATATCGACAAATTTCAGGTGGAAAGTTGTATACCCCAACGAGGACTAACTACCAACTTTCAGTTATTTCGTCATTTCTTCAAAATACCGAAAACCGGGAGGTACCGTTCTATAGGGGCTATATGAAGACATGGACTTATACCGACAAATTTCAGGTGGAATGTTTTGTACCCCCAAAGAAGACTATATAGTAAATTTCAGCCATTTCGTTGTTAAGACTTTTAAAGTACCGAAAATCGGGAGGAACAGTTCTATGCGTGCTATATGAAGGTGTGGACCTATACCACAACCTTCATAGTACCGAAAATCGGAAGGTACCGTTCTATGGGGACTATATCAAAACGTGGACTTACGTATATAGCTCATTTTAAATACCAAACAACCTGGGAGTAATAGAAACTTCTGTACCATATAAAAAAAATCTATCTTAAAAATTGCGAGATATATTTTAATTTCAACAGACGGACGGACAAGAACTAAATATATGGTGCAGACTATAGAAAGCTCTGCCCAGTCAAACATAAAGTAGCATGCTTTTTAAAGTGATAGGCACACATGTAAGATACAGCACAAACTATTTCGATAACACAGAGTGGTGATGACTCCGGAATTGGAGTCGTAAAATAAATAAGACTTTAGTCGACTCCAAGTATGCCGCAGAGCTAAAGAAATCGCTGTATCAGATTGAAAACAAAATACGCAACATATTCTAGTCAATAACGTGAACTACAAAGGCGGAATGTTTAAAATTTGTAAGCCCGACAAAAATTCTATGCTCAACCCATTTATGTACAATCTGCCATTTACAAGACATTCGTCTTATTACAATGTTACATCATGAATACCAAACTAAGTATGACCATGTAATCCATTGTGGCAACTATAACAACCGCAACAATAATAATAAAATCAACAACAACAGCAAAGGGAACAAATAAGCAGTACAAAACATAATAAAGAAATGTTAATGTAGAATTGTTTCCGTTTTAATTAGTTGACACATGCAGAATTGTAGCAGGAGCCAGGAAGTCGGATGAAGGATACGGAAGTTACGACTAAATACTTGGGCTGAATTGCGGTAGAGATGAAAGCAGAAAGAAAGAGAGAGCGTCACCACTCCCCTAAACGAAGTGCCTTTCATGGGTGGATTATGACATTCGTGGGGCGTGAAGTTCATTGTAATCCACAAACGGAACATAACAAAACTATTTCTTAAGACTTGCAAAGCATGAAATTACATAACAACATGTCAGACCATAAAGCAGAGCACCGTTGAAAAGACAAACAAAAATACAAATATTTATGTGTGAATGGAAACTTTCTCCTCATACTCGTTTTTTCTTTTTTGTTCAAAGGACCACAATTGCAGTGGAATCAAGTTCATTTGTATTAAAATGAAAGAAAAACATTTCTTTTACAAAAAAAAAAAATGGAATGGAGATGTTAAAAGGAGCAGAGCAAATGAAAAAGCTTATCAGAATAAAGGTTAAGTTGCTTTGATATTTGGGTGAAAATGAGAATAAAAAAACTTGAATTTGTGAAATTATGAGGTTACAGTTGATATCCGCAAACAAAAAAGCAGTTTTTCATTGTGGTAAGTAAAAGAAGAAATTAAAAGAAATTCTGACAAGATGCTTGGCATACTTACTTAGCTGGCTTTTTACAGAGCATTTGTTCCATAAGCCGAACTAAAACGACTATTACTCCACTATTAGGTCCGCGTTTAAGTATAGCTACCATATAAAAACATACCTCCCGATTTTCGGAATTTTGGCGATTTTACAGGCGTGGTATAAGGGGAATAACTTACAGGGTGGCAGATGGGGGCAGCTGGATTTTTTTTATCGTAAACTAAAGACCTTCCCCTAAATATTAAAAAAACAAGTGAGCCAAGGCTATAGTCGGGTCGGGGCCGACTATGTAATACCCTACACCACTACCCCCGTTCATAAGCTTTTAACTAATAAAATTCAAAATATTAAAATTGGGATAGTTTAGCGCCTTTGCTCTGAATGTCTTCATTAACACAGGCCAATTTTTTTGAAACGCATTTAGTGCATCGACAGTACAACCCAAATAAAAAATGGAAAAGTGGAATGTATGCCAACCATCAATAGGCTTCTTTCTCTGTTAGACACCCATCAACCCCCAAAATTTCGTGAGGATCCGATCAAAATTTCGTAGTGTGATTGAACAAAAATGGAAAAAGGGATGTATTACCGACTATTGCGATATCTCTGTTGTTTGACCACCTATGACAACCTACTTCACATCGTTGTAAAGGTGATATTTTCTACTTTCCTTGCCAGGTTTTGCTTTCGATATACCTCCTACAGAAGGGAGATATTAACTTTGAAATAAAACGTTGGTCTTTTTTCCAAATATTTTTTTTCACATTCCGACCCCTGAAGAATTTCCGCCCATTATCAAAAATCAAAGGTTTTTTTTCCTCTGTGGGACCCCCAATAACATCCAAAATTTCGTGACGATTCAATTAAAATTGCGACCTGTAGCGTGATTTCCAAAAAAGTGGAAAAATGAATGTATTACCGACTATTGCGATATCTCCGTTATTTGGATACCTACGCCAACCTGCTTTTCATCATTGTAATGATGGGATTTTTTACTTTCATTGTCAAACTTTGCTTTTGGAAGGTCCCGAACCAAAGCTGTGATATTCGTCATTATTATTAAAATCGCAAAAATGAAAAGTTGTGTTCTATTAGCGGCTATTGCGATATCTTCGTTGTTTGACCACCTACGACAACCTACGTTGAGAAGGTGATATTTTCTACTTTCATTAGAAGGTTTGGTTTTGATATACCCCTTTTAGAAGCGGAGATATTCGATTTGAAATAAAACGTTGACTTTTTCTCCAAAAAAGTTTTTTCCCATTCCGACCCCTGAATATTATCCGACCATCACCAAAATCAATAGGCTTCTTTCTCTGTAGGATCCCCATTAACCCCCAAAATTTTGTGACGATCCGATCAAAATTGCGACCTGTAGCGTGATTACAAAAAAAAAAAATGAAAAAATGGGATGTATTGCCGGCTATTGTGATATCTCCGTTATGTGGCCACCTACCCCAACCTACTTTGCATCACTGTAAAGATGGGATTTTCTAATTTCATAGTCGGACTTTGTTTTTGGAAGATCCCCAACCGAAGCTGTGATATTCGTCATTATTATTAAAATCGCAAAAATAAAAAGTTGGGTTCTATTAGCGGCTATTGCGATATATTCGTTGTTTGATCACCTACGAGAACCTACTTTACATCATTAGAAAGGCGATATTTTCTACTTTCAGGGCCAGGTTCTGCTTTTGGTATACCCCATATTGAAGCTGAGATATTCGCTTAGGAAAAAAGCGTTGTCTTTTTCTCCAAATAAGTTTTTTGCCCATTACCACCCCTAAATATTATCCGACCATCACCAAAATCAATAGGCTTCTTCATCTGTGTGACCCCCATTAACCCTCACAATTTCGTGACGATCCGATCAAAATTGCGACCTGTAGCGTGATTTCTCAAAATTTCGTGACGATCCGATCAAAATTGCGACCTGTAGCGTGATTTCCAAAAAAGTGGAAAAATGGGATGTATTACCGACTATCTCCGACCGACTATCCCCGAAACGAAATCTCCGTTATGTGACCACCTACGCCAGCCTACTTTGCATCACTGTAAAGATGGGATCTTCTACGTTCATAGCCAGGCTTTGCTTTTGGAAAGTCCCCAACCAAAGCTGTGATAATCGTCATTATAATTAAAATCGCAAAAATGAAAAGTTAGGTTTTATTTGCGACTATTGTGATATCTTCGTTGTTTGATCACCTACGAGAACCTACTTTACATCATTAGAAAGGTGATATTTTCTACTTTTATTGTCAGGTTTTGCTTTTGGTATATATACCCCGTATAGAAGCTGAGATATTCGCTTTGGAAAAAACGTTGTCTTTTTATCCACATAAGTTTTTTGCCCATTCCGACCCCTACATATTATCCGACCATCACCAAACTCAATGGGCTTCTTCCCCTCCGGGACCCCCATGAACATCCAAAATTTCGTGTCGATCCGATCAAAATTGCTACCTGTAGCGTGATTACAAGGTTTAGATGGACAGACGGACGGACTGACGGACGGACACACATAGCCAGATCAACTCAGCTCGTCGAGACATTCATTTTGGTATATATAAGTATGGGTCTACGACCATTATTTCGATGTGTTACAAACTTTTTGGCCAAAAACCAACTTATAATACCCTCCCCACATAGTGGTGTAGGGTATAAATATGGACTTGCCCTTATGGTGCCTACATTAATAAAACTCAACATAAATTTATAGTAATGATATTAAAAATAGGACAACAAGTCATTTACAAAGAATTTATTTTTAAGGAAGTTAGAAAACGGATTATTAATTTGTTTTTTCGTAAGAATATTGTCAATGCCATCAACTACATATAAGCAAAGAGAACTATAAAGACTGGAAAAGATGCATAATGCACACATGTTTATGAAACAAATTATATAAACATTTTATCAACAACAGGGGTATGTTAATGTTAAAAACCTCATTAAAACGCAATTCGGCTTATACAAATTGTAGGAAAGCAAAGATTTTGACTCAGGATTGTATTTCATAGCAGTTTCCAGTTCATTGAATTTGAACTCGGCGGTTTAAAATGCCAGAGGTGGTTAACTACTTAACAGAATGTTGTTATGATATGGTAACAACTGAGCTTAAATGTTAACAATTGAGTTTTCCAATCTTTATGTATTTAAATCGTTGCTATAAGTTTCATATTGGAAATTGAACATTTACCTCTTCAATTTTTTATAATTTCACTCATAAGCTACAAAGCATTCGCAGATCTATTTTTCGTTTTAAAGCACCACATACAAATCTCAATTTCTTCGACTTAACTTTATTTATTACCGCTGTAAATTGGGAAAAATAATACTGGATATTAAAAATGTGTTTAAAGAATATTTATTTTAATCGCAATCAAATTTGTCAACTCAGTGGGACCGGGCGATTTGAAAACCTTAATGGGCGGGTCGCGTTTCTGATTCCTGGGATTGTACTGAGCAACAAAGTCTACTAGAGCAAATATCATAATTTAATCATATCGCATAATTTAATCCAACACTAGGATAAAAATTGTAGGTAAGACAATAATAAATGCAAAAGACAATAATAAATGGAGACTGTGCAAATTTTTCGGAAAAAATTTCGATAAATGACTCTGTGCTAAAAAGGGTAACCAGAAAAACATTCAAGCGTTCTGATGTAAAAATTCTATCGTGTTGGGGTTCATGGACAACAAAAATAGCGTTGGTTCCTTTGGGTCACTTCCTTTTTTCTTAGAAACCCCGTTTTTCACAACATTTACCGTTATAAAACAAAAAGGCTTCGAAACTTTTTCGATATTTTGTAAATTCTAAAAAACTTATAGCCAAGAGTATATTAGTATATTAGATTTAAAATAGCTAGGCCATCGCCTAACCCGATAACCTTCCGAAACAAATCCAAAACAAATTGGACAAAGTTCGGAAAACGAGTAAAAGAAAGACTTGGGCAACCTGATGAGGAATGCCTAAGTAAGGAGGACATAGAGAGAGATGTCCTAAAGTTAACTGAGGCACTAGTAAAGTCTTTCGAGGAAAGTTGTCCCCTTCGAGAGAGGAAATCCGCCTACGAAAAACCCTGGATGACAGGGGAAATTCGAAATAAAGGCAAGGAGGTCCGCAGACTTTATAATAGGGTCAAACGTAAAAAAGCAGCTGTATTCTGGGACAACTATCAGGCAAAATTAAAGGAATACAACAAAATAACAAGAAACGCCAAACGAAACTCCTGGAAGCTATTCTGCGAACAGGTGGATAGTGTAAATGACGTTTCAAAGATTAAAAAGTTTCTATCTAAAACCCATACACAGACCGAGCAATTGGTCGATGGAAATGGAAAAAGGATTGAAACAACAGAAGAAACTCTAGGCCTTCTGATGAAAACGCACTTCCCGCAGAATACCATGGTTAACACCGAGGCATCGACGGAATGTATTAACTCATCGGAAGAGGCACCAAAGATCGACAGCTTAATGGTCCAACAAGCCATTTTAAGCTTTTCACCATATAAAGCAGCTGGACCAGATCAGATCTTCCCGGCTTTACTACAGAGGGAAGTGGACTTTATTGCGTCCAAACTGGTCGGGATCTTCAATGCATGCTTAAAATTTGCATACACTCCTATAGCCTGGCAGGAGGCAAGGGTAGTCTTTATACCCAAACCTGGCAAGGCAAGTTATGCAACACCAAAATCTTATCGACCGATAAGTTTAACTTCATTCTTACTCAAAACAATGGAACGGACAGTCGACACCATGATAAAGAGTAAGATCCCCAACGATATGCTTAAATTCAAACAACATGCATACGTTAAAGGCAGATCAGTGGAAACCGCATTGCATGAGGTAGTACACCACATAGAAAGAACCTTCGAAATGAAAATGCACACACTTGCTGTATGCATCGACATCGAAGGCGCTTTCAATAACGTAAGCACCGAGACACTTATCCACTCCTTAGACGAGTTTCAGGTAGACAGGGCCTTAAGGAACTGGATAAACCACATGCTAAGGAACAGATGGATAAGCTGCGGGCTATACGACGTGAAAATAAGAGACAAAGTTGGACAAGGAACGCCACATGGAGGGATTCTTTCACCTCTGTTGTGGGTTACCACCATAAACAGTCTCTTGAGGACCCTAACCGAAGAAGGATTTGACCCAGTCTGCTACGCAGACGACGTTATAATACTTCTGAGGGGAAGAATCCGAATCAACTCTGTCGAAGAGCAGAAACGGCTCTAAAAATTGCTTTTAACTGGGCCAGGCCGAGAGGTCTGAACGTCAACCCGGAAAAAACAGAATTATGTCTATTCACTAGAAAAACGAAAATGGGACACTACGAGGAACCAGTTTTTCTAGATAAGACAATAAATATCTCCTGTACAGTTAAATATCTAGGAGTAATTCTGGATAGGAAACTTAAATGGAAAGACCATATACAAGAAAGGGCTAACAAGGCCCAAATATGTTGGTCAACCTGCAGAAGGGCGATAGGCTCAAAATGGGGGTTCAATCCTAGGATGATACACTGGCTATACAGAAGCGTAATTAGACCAATTCTAACGTACGCGTCTGTGGTATGGTGGACAGCCATGGACAAAAAATGCAATGTGGAAATATTGCAAAAGGTCCAAAGAACATGCTGCCTAAGCATTAGCGGAGCAATGAGGACCACACCGACTAGGGCTCTAGAAACAATTTTGTTTGTACACCCAATAGATATTCAGGTAAGGTATGAGGCAGCCATCGCAGCTGTAAGGCTAAAGTCGATGAGCGAGTGGATCGAAAAGAGCCACCAAACATACCACCAAAACATATTAAAGGTCACAACGGGTGAATCTATAAATCAGGTAGTATCGGACCGTATACCTGAAACTAGTGAAGTAGCCTTGTGTGAAGTGTCAATACCTGACAGAGACATGTGGATCGGGGGAGCTCTAGCACAGATTCCCGCTGGAAGCTGTGGGTTTACGGATGGGGCTGTGCTAGGGGGGAGAACCGGACTGGGTCTCTATATAATGGAACCGGAAACGGAAATCTCCCTCCGTCTGACGGATCATAACACGATCCTGCAGGCGGAACTCCGGGCGATAACAGAGTGTCTGCTTTGGTTTGATACTCACACAAGGCCTACCACTGTAAATATCCTTACGGGTAGCAAAGCAGCCATTAGAGCTATATCAACCAAGACAGTGAAATCTAGAACTGTCTTGGAATGTATTGAATCTATAAATAATTACTCCCAACACGGTAAGGTAAACATTATATGGGTACCAGGGCATACCGGGATTAGGGGTAATGAAAAAGCAAACTCCTTGGCAAAACAAGCCAAGGAGCAACCCACGGTAAGTCTAGAAAACGCTAAGCCGTTTAAAGCTACGCGACTAGAACTAAAGACATGGGCAAAAAATGCACATGTATCCCTCTGGAGTAGTGAAGAGAAGGGAAAAAACACAAAAATCCTATGGGGAAACCCAGACGAGGACAAAACAAAAGAATTACTTTTACTAAGTAAAAAAGATATTAGTAGAGTGACAGGAACCCTTACAGGTCACCTAGGTCTAAAAGCGCATCTGCACAAAATAGGTTGTGCAGAAAACAGTGAATGCAGAGCATGCGGAGAGGACGACGAAACGTTGGAACATTACCTCTGCCATTGTCAAGCCTTCACAAATCTGAGAACCCAGTTACTAGGGAATGACATTATACCAGGACTCGACCAAATTAGGACAATCGAGTTCAAAAAGATCAGAGACTATGTAAATAGGACAGAAATCCTAGACTAAGTCAAAAAAAAGATAATCCTCCATAACCCAAAAAAAAAAAAAATTAGAGCGCACAACAGGCCTACTTATGGCTTAAGTGTATGTCCACATGGGCATGTGGTGATCTAGGATCACCCCTCTTATCAACCTAACCTAACCTATAGCCAAGATATTGATACGAATGTAAATGATTGATTTAACTTGATTAAGAATTACTATTATTATTACTAATAATCTATGAATTTGAGATGTGATAGCAAGTATTAAGAACTGTGATTATTACATTAGTTTTATTTATTTATTTATTTTTTTTTTTGCATTTATACATTAGTTTAATTATTCTGATACACTAGCGGTCATCTGAATAGGTTTGAATTTTTTTCTTTTTATATGTTAAGGTATCTTCTGATGGGTTCGTTTTGCAGATCCATACTATTTACTTTTTGAGAGTCCTATACTATGCCAACATTCCCAAGAAAAAACTTGACGGTGTTGCCATATTTTCGGAAAATATCCCAATTATAATAAAAAATTTACAAAAAGTGTCCAATTTTTGCGATCATCAGAATAGGTTTGAATCAAATAAAATTGAATAATTGTACTACCCATGCAAATATTGCGCAGTTTTTTGGTATAGTTTAGTAAAATGGAATATTCTGATAAATCTTACAACAAAGTTGACCCGCTTTATTAGGAACGTGGGTTCAATTCTCAACCTGGAAAAGTTACCAAGAACTTTCAGATAAAATCAAGAAATATTCCAACAAAAACGTTTTATAAACCTGCTTTAAATGATTTTTTTGTTTTCGTTAGATCTCTTCTGAGCTTCGAAAATTGTCTGAAAGCAAATACGAAGTGTAGCCATATTATTATGATCGATAAATTAGAAAGGCCATTGAAAATAGTTGGCACTATAAAAATCGGCGATATCATGCCCCTTTGAGTTAAATTTGAATTACAAATTTTTTACTTTATTATCGTCGAAGAAACATTCTTCCAGACCAATTTTCGAACATTTATGATACATGTGGTCAATTATAGTGGATTTGTGAGCATGATAATACTTAAATTTGTACTGCAAGGATAGTTAAAAAATGAAACTTGAACTAAAATACCAACTATTTTCAATGACCTTTCTAATTTATCGATCATAATAATATGGCTACACTTCGTATTTGCTTTCAGACAATTTTCGGAGCTCAGAAGAGATCTAACGAAAACAAAAAGTCATTTAAAGCAGGTTTATAAAACGTTTTTGTTGGAATATTTCTTGATTTTATCTGAAAGTTCTTGGTAACTTTTCCAGGTTGAGAATTGAACCCACGTTCCTAATAAAGCGGGTCAACTTTGTTGTAAGATTTATCAGAATGTTCCATTTTACTAAACTATACCAAAAAACTGCGCAATATTTGCATGGGTAGTACAATTATTCAATTTTATTTGATTCAAACCTATTCTGATGATCGCAAAAATTGGACACTTTTTGTACATTTTTTATTATAATTGGGATATTTTCCGAAAATATGGCAACACCGTCAAGTTTTTTCTTGGGAATGTTGGCATAGTATAGGACTCTCAAAAAGTAAATAGTATGGATCTGCAATACGAACCCATCAGAAGATACCTTAACATATAAAAAGAAAAAAATTCAAACCTATTCAGATGACCGCTAGTGTATTTATACCCTACACCACAATGTTGAAAGGGTATTATAAGTTTGTTTTGGTAAAAATTCATCTAACAGCGCGAAATATTCGTCGGAGATCCCCAATGTGGTATACCAATCTTCATATCTCGACGAGATATAGCGGTTTTTAGATGTGTGTCCGTCCGTCCGTCTGTCCATTATAAATTGTAAACACGCTATATCCCTATTCTTATTGGTGATCGAGAAATATTTAGCGGGTGAAATGGACCAAAAACATAATATTTATTCAATTTTCTAGCGGCTCTGTAGGTTGCAATAATAGACCGATCAACGCGAAATTTTGTATAAGGTAAGAGTATGTGACAGAGGAGAAGCTTGCAATTTGAGATGGCGATCAGATAATATTTAGAGGGTTAAATGGACCACAACTTTTGTGTGAAAATTTTTAATATACAACTTATATCTTTATTCCTGGAAGATACATTCCGGACAAGTAAGCTACCCTTGGAAATGGAACGCTTGACCTTTCAATTGATGCCAGTTGTGTTGGTGTGCATGATCAGATAACAGAGTTACATCTCAATATTTTCAGTTATTCGTATATAGTGTAATCATAAACTCGTTAGAGGTCGCAATTTTACCCCAATAGTCACGAAATTTTTCACCGGGTAAGAGTTTAGGTAAAAGAAGATGCCTACAATTTTGAATGATAATCTGATATAATTTAGCGGGTGAAATGGACCATTACTTTTGTATAAAAAATATACAAATTTTATTTTTGTGTCGATATTTTAATTCTTTGAGGACATATATCGGCAAAGTAGCCTACATATGGAAAAAACGACTGACCTTTCCCCTGATGCAATTTGCAATAAAGTGTTTGCTAGATAACGGTCCTACTGCTTAATATAAAATTTGTTCTGTGTAGAGAGTCACATTTTTCTCACATGCTATAAATTGTCTCTACATTCCCAGTTTTTACATCATTGGATTTTTATACGCTACACCGCAATGTGGAAATTTGGAGTTTCACAGTTCACATGGATATTTTTAATTCTTAAGATTTTAAGGTCTTTTATGATACCGCAAAAATATACGCTGATCCGTTTATTAGTTTTCGAGCTACAGTGGGCAGCGCGAACTGCTTAATAACAAGTAAGAAAGTATCAGTCAGCAGTGTTGATAGAGATATACCCTCAGCAACGTACTTAAAGAATAGAAGTTAACAAAATACTCTCGACGTCTTTAGAGAATTTTGTAGCTTTTCGATCAATTTCTTTGGAAGTATGGACTTGCCCCCTAATAAAATGTATCGTCAATGTACAAGGGCTGCAAGGGTAACATGTTGCAAAAAATTTCAAAACGATACGAGACGAGTCCTTAAACTGCACTTTTTCCTAAATTTGTGTGGGATGTTTCCGAAGGAGTGGTCCAATGTAGTCCATATTCGGACCTTATACAAGTCTGTAAGAAATAAGACGATTTGGAAGGTTTGCACCGAATCCGTTCCTCCCTTTGAGGGGTTTTTTACACACTTGTCAGCTTAGTAGCTATAGGCAGGGTTTCCTGAAGCATTTGCAATGGACTTCCCCCGTATAATTTCACTGCCGTAAAGGGGCCGCAAGAAAAACCTGTTGCAACAAAAATCATGATAGTCCGAGACCCGCTGTTAAACTATACTTTTTCTAATTTTGTGTGGGAGGTATCCGAAGTTGTGGGTCGATATAGGGCATATTGGAACCTGATCTATGCCTTGAGTTAATATTACCATATACAAAGTTTGGCCCAATTCTGTTACTCTCTTTTTTGTTTCTTTTGTGGAGTGAACCGATATGGCTTATCTTCGAACTTAAACTAAGTTTGGACAAAGGCTAAAGGTATAAAAACGGTAAAAATGGATGAAAAAAGACATTTTTGTTCTCAATAACTGACAATAACCCCTAAATGTAGTGTAAGATAAAGAACAATGCAATAACAAGGATGCGAACGCACAGTTCGAAATATAAGAACTTTAGCGGAACTTTACCAATAACTTTTAAAGGAAAGGGCGTAGATTCCTGAAATTTAGCAAAAATGTTTCTTATATTAGTGGATAGTGTGGGGCCACATAGGCCCCCCGGATTCCTGTAGCGTTCATGTAACGGCGGCTGCCGTTTTTACGTTTTACATTCATTTTTCAATCGATTTTGCTGCAAATTGGTATATTCAGTTTTCAGCGTATAGAAAACTTATGTACAAAATATTTTCAATATAGGTTCGCGTTTAGGTATATTTCTCATTAAACAGTACCGGTCGATGGGACATATTTTAAATGTTACAGACACATTTTCCAACGTATTTGGTTGTATTTTGGCATTTTATGTTCTTCGTAAGTAGAAAACCTCTGTGCGAAATATTAGCATCGTAGGTAGGAGTTTTCGGTATAGCCCCAATATGACGGGTTCCATCACATTAGGTATTTTAAATGTTGAAAATGTAAATTTTAAGATGTTAGCGAATAAAAATCCTCCTCACATAAAAGCTGTCAACATAGGTCCTCTTCTGGGTGAAGCCCCACAACCCTACACATCCCTACACATCAATAATTGTTTGTTTTCATTTGTATCTATAATTTGTATTGGTCTATTTAGTAGGTCTGTACCATTAATTTTATAAATAATGTCTCTCAGATCAAGTTCAGGTTGGATCTGCGTTAAAATTTTTAACGTATATTGGTATTTGTACCACAGCATCCAAAAATGTTGCACTACATATAAATCACCAACATTTACAGGTCAAAACTATGAACAATTGCCAGAGGATTCAAAATTTAACAGAAATCGTCATTTGTTAGAATTAGTGAGTCCATTTCTTCATAACACAGTCAACAATGGCGTTCATTGCGGCGTTTATCTTCCACTTTGGAAAATGCAATTAAATGAAATTTCTGAAGTCATTTTAGAAAAACTTGAATTTCTCTGAAGACTGCACGTTTCCGCAGCTGTTTTATGGCTTTGCGAACAGAGGAGATCCCAATCTTTCAGATCATATATATCTTAACACGTGAATGTACGGGACTCAATTTTGAAATATCCACGGAAAATAAAAAAAATAATTTTGAAAACCTCAAAAAAGCTCTTCTTTCCAATTAAAATTGCACGAAAACAATAATTTTTTCCATTTTTTTAAAGACTAAAATATCATAATTGTTTTGTTAAATATTAAGAAAAATAAATCATGGCATACTGACCTACCATTTGTCCGCGCTACGCTATTTATACCCTCAGCCTTTAGGCTAAAGAGGGTATTTACACTTTGATACGACCAAAAATGTGCCTCATCGAAATAATGGTTTTAGACCCTAAGTATGTTTGTACGATATCCGTTTCAGACAATTTGAATGTCCGTCCGTCTGTCTGTCTGTCTGTCTGGCTGGTGCGCACGATAACTCTCGAACGGATCAATCGATTCGGTTCAAATTTTGGGTATCGATATATTTTGTCCAGATTCGATTTAAGTTCGAAGATGGGCCATATAGGTCCACTCCTTCAGGTACCTCCCCCACAAATGTTCAAAAATTGTCGCAAAACTTGTGCGCACGATAACTCTTGTAGGGAATAACCGATTTGGTCCATACTTTGCACATCGTGTAATTTCTACCAAACTTAGATTAGGTTCCAATACGGACTCAATCGGTCCACTCCTTCGGGTACCTCCCACACAAAATTTCGAAAAAGTTCAGTTTAGGACCTGGTCTCGAATCGCTTTGATTTTTGTTTACGCAAGTTGTATTCGCTGTCCTCTATACGACGCTGTAAGTTTCATTAGGGGCAAGTCCATACTTCCTGAGAAAATAGTCTGAAAGTTACAAAAAAAAACCCTATGACACCATGTGTAGTGGTTGGAGCGCAAGATAACTCGCGAACGGATCTGCCGATTCGGTCCACAATTTGGCTTTCGTAATATTTTGTCCAAACTTAGTTCAAGTTCAAAGATGGATTATATCGGTCCACTCCTTCCGGTACCTCCCCCACAGAAGTTCGAAAATGTTCGGAAAATTTGTGCGTACGATAACTCTTGAAGGGAGTAACCGATTTGGTCCATACTTTGCACATTATGAAATTTCTACCAGACTTAGATGAGGTTCCAATATGGACTCAATCGGTAAACTCCTTCCAGTACCTCCCACACAAAATTTCGGAAAAGTTCAGTTTAGGACCTGCTCTCGAATCGCCTTGGTTTTTGTTGTACTATCTTGTATTCACTGTCCCCTATACGAAGGTACAAGTTTCCTCAGGGGCAAATCCATACTTCCTGAAAAAATAGTCTGAAAGTTGAAAAACAAACCCTATGACACCATGTTTATGGGTGGAAGCGCAAGATAATTCTCGAACGGAAATGCCGGTTCCGGCCAAAATTTGGCCTTCGTAATATTGTTTCCAAACTTAGTTTAAGTTCGTAGATAAGCCATATCGGTCCACTCCTTCAGGTACCTACCCCACAAAAGTTCAAAAATATTCGGAAAAATTGTGGGCACCATAACTCTTGATGGGAGTGACCGATTTGGTCCATACTTTACACATTCTCATAATATCTACCAGATATAGATCAGGTTCGAATATGGACTATATATGTCCACTCCATCCCGTACCTCCCACACAAAATTTTGGATAAGTTCACTTTAAGAGCTGCTATTGAATCACTTTGATTTTTGTTGAAGCAACTTACATTCGCTGCCTCAATTACGATGGTAAAAGTTGTTTCAGGGGCAAGTCCATACTTCTTGAGAAAACAGCCCGAAGGTTGTAAAAACCCCCTATGACACCCCCATGGTCTATGTTGGTCCTTTCCTTTAAGTACCTTTTGAGCAACATTTTTGAACTTTAATCCTAATCAAAATTGTTGTCGGTTCATACGAGACCAAAATTTTGAAACCCCCTAAATACATAAGTTTTTTGTGAAAAAAGTGTTTCAATTTGCACAGGCTGAAGGTATATCTCTGTCGGCAAAGCCAACTGATACTTTTTTACTTGTTTTTTTTTTAATGAAACCAAATTATATTTCTTAGAAAAAAAATTATGAAACAAAAGTGTAACTTTAAGTGCATTTTTAAGTCGTTTCGCGGAGTAAATCGCCAAACTAAGTATGGGTCATTTGAAGTGGAGTACTTAGCTAACGAGTTCAATAAAAATTTAATTAGTTTTATGTACTTTCAAAATTCCTTAAAATTCCACTAAACTTCCCATATTTCGCACTGTGGAACGGTTGGAATTACGGTTTAATAGTCATTGAATTTTGCAAAAATATAGTAGTTGAGATGAAAGGACGCCGTTTGGACTTGGCTATAAAAATGAGATCACAAAACATTAAGACAAAATGTAATATGCCTCCACTCATTGAAAAGAGAAGTCCCATGTTAAATCCACTGTAGTTATATCCGATGGTATTCAGCGGGTGAAGTAGCACTATGAAATAAACTTTACAAAACTTCGATCTATTAATTTTTATATTTATACCCTACACCACTATGTGGGAAGGGGTATTATAAGTTTGTTTTGTGTGTCCATTATAAATTGTAATCAAACTCCAGGCCGCAATTATGGAGCGATCGTCACGAAATTTTGCATGGAGGTCGGGTTCAGACCAGAATAGACACCTATTGTTACTGGTGACGATCGTGAAATATTTAGCGGATGAAATGTACCAAAAACAAAATTTTTAACCGATTTTGTAGCTGCTCTGTAGGTCGCAATAATAGTCCGATCACCTCGAGATTTTAAACAAGGTAAGAGTGTATTACAAAGAAGAAGTTTGTAATTTGAGATGGTGATCAGGTAATATTAAGAGGGTTAAATGGACCAAAACTTTTGTGTGAAAATTGTAAAAATTTTTAAAATACGGCTTATATCTTTATTCTTGGAAGACATATTCCGGGTAAGTAAGCTATACATGGAAAAGAAACTTTCGACCTTTATATTGATCCCAATTGTGTTGGTGTACATGATCAGATAACAGAGCTACAGCCTTTTATATCCAACAATTTGTTCGTAGTATAATAATAAACAGGCTAGAGGTCGCAATTATAACTCATTTGTCACGAAATTTTGCACGAGGTAAGACTTTAGGTCGAAGAAGATGCCTACAATTTTGGATGATGATCCGATATTATTTAGCGGGTGATATAGACCATTACTTTTTTATGAATGATACAAATTGCAATAATGAGTTTGGTAGATAACGGAGCTACTGTCTAATATAAAATGGGTTTTCTGTGGAGAAGCACATTTCCCTCCCATGCAATATATTGTCTCTATCATTACAGAGAAATTCCCAGTTTGTTACGTGGTGCCCAAGCACATTAATAGTCCAATTGGATTTTTTTAAACATATCGCACCTGTTCGACAAAAGGGTAGTAACTAATAATTTTAACTTTTTAATTAGAAAATGTTTAACCCCTACCCACTGTAAAAATCTGCCATTACTTTCCCAGCAAAATGTTAGATGCCAAAGATGCCATTCAATCACGGGTGCAAGTGATCTGGCATGTCATCTTTTTAGCATCGTCATCGATGAATTTTATATGAGCGTGGACCCCAAAAGATGCTATTCATTCTTGGATCCCAAGCATGTCATTTACACCAATGCTTTGACATGTCATTTTCACCAATGCTTTCGCATGTCATTTTCACCAACCCTTTGCAATGACATTATCATTACGACGAGAGTTTTAACAACGTTGGTTGTGATTTCGAGTCTCCTACAACATGAAGCCTATTGTTATTATTTAGAAAAATGTGTATAAATAACAAGTGAGAAAAGGCTATAGTCGGTACGGGGCCGACTATGTGATACCCTACACCACTACCTCTGTGCATAATCTTTTAGGGAGATACGAAAGTTTTCACCTATCTGGCTTTTATACCAAATGACTTAAGGCGAACTGAACCAAAATAATTAATATTTAATTTTATATTGGACTACTATCGACATCACCAACATCAATATTCTTCTATCTCTGTGAGAAAATTTCGTGATGATCCGATCAAAATTCCGACCTGTATTGTGATTGCAGAAAAAGTGAAAAAAGGGATGTATTACCGACTATTGCGATATCTCTATTATTTGACCACCTACGCCAACCTACTTTGCATAATTTTAAAGATGGGATTTTCTAGTTTCTTAGTCGGGCTTTGCTTTTAGATGGTCCCCAACCAAAGGTGTGATATGCGTCATTATAAATAAACTCGCAAAAATGAAAAGTTGGGTTCTATTAGCGACTATTGCGATATCTTCGTTGTGTGACCTCCTGCGACAACCTACGTTACATCGTTTCAAAGGCGATATTTTCTACTTTCATTGCCAAGTTTTGCTTTTTATGTACCCCATATAGACGCTGAGATATTTGCTTTGGAATAAAATGTAGACTTTTTCTCCAAATAACTTTTTTGCTCACTCCGACCCCTAATTATTATCCGACCATCACCAAAATCAATAGGCTTCTTCCCCTCCGGGACCCCCATCAACACCCAAAATTTCGTGACGATCCGATCAAAATTGAGACCTGTAGCGTGATTTCCAAAAAAGTGGAAAAATGGGATGTATTACCGACTATTGCAATATCTCTATTATTTGGTCACCTACGCCGACCTAGTTTGCATCATTGTAAAGATGAGATCGTCTACTTTCACATGCTTTGCTTTTGAAAAGTCCCTAACCAAAGCTGTGATATTCGTCATTATAATTAAAAACGCAAGAATGAACATTTGGGTTTTATTTGCCACTATTGTAATATCTACGTTGTTTGATCACCTACGAGAACTTACTTTACATCATTAGAAAGGTGATATTTTCTACTTTTATTGTCAGGTCTTGTTTTTGGTATACGCCATATAGAAGCTGAGATATTCGCTTTGGAAAAAAACGTTGTCTTTTTATCCACATAAGTTTTTTGCCCATTCCGAACCCTGAACATTATCCGACCATCACCAAAATCAATAGGCTTCTTCCCCTCCGGGACCCTCATCAACACCCAAAATTTCGTGACGATTCGATCAAAATTGCGACCTGTAGCGTGATTACAAGGAATGGGTTCAAATGCTGATGAAAAGATCGGATCTTTCACGACTTCCTTTGCATTGGTTCATTTATTTATTTATTTATTTATTTATTTATTTATTTGTTTATTTATTTATTTATTTATTTATTTATTTATTTATTTATTTATTTATTTATTTATTTATTTATTTATTTATTTATTTATTTATTTATTTATTTATTTATTTATTTATTTATTTATTTATTTATTTATTTATTTATTTATTTATTTATTTATTTATTTATTTATTTATTTATTTATTTATTTATTTATTTATTTATTTATTTATTTATTTATTTATTTATTTATTTATTTATTTATTTATTTATTTATTTATTTATTTATTTATTTATTTATTTATTTATTTATTTATTTATTTATTTATTTATTTATTTATTTATTTATTTATTTATTTATTTATTTATTTATTTATTTATTTATTTATTTATTTATTTATTTATTTATTTATTTATTTATTTATTTATTTATTTATTTATTTATTTATTTATTTATTTATTTATTTATTTATTTATTTATTTATTTATTTATTTATTTATTTATTTATTTATTTATTTATTTATTTATTTATTTATTTATTTATTTATTTATTTATTTATTTATTTATTTATTTATTTATTTATTTATTTATTTATTTATTTATTTATTTATTTATTTATTTATTTATTTATTTATTTATTTATTTATTTATTTATTTATTTATTTATTTATTTATTTATTTATTTATTTATTTATTTATTTATTTATTTATTTATTTATTTATTTATTTATTTATTTATTTATTTATTTATTTATTTATTTATTTATTTATTTATTTATTTATTTATTTATTTATTTATTTATTTATTTATTTATTTATTTATTTATTTATTTATTTATTTATTTATTTATTTATTTATTTATTTATTTATTTATTTATTTATTTATTTATTTATTTATTTATTTATTTATTTATTTATTTATTTATTTATTTATTTATTTATTTATTTATTTATTTATTTATTTATTTATTTATTTATTTATTTATTTATTTATTTATTTATTTATTTATTTATTTATTTAAGTTAACAACACCGCTGGCAATGCCAGCCAAATTAATTTGTCCTAATCAGCAATTAATTATTTACCAGTAATTTAATAATTTTTACACGAGTATCCGGTCTAATTTCAATTTGCCTGCTTGCACTTAATTCATGGGAAAACGATTTTGCTGGATCAGCGCCTGCACATTAACGTATGTTGATTGCAACTCGAGTGGACAAGTGACAAGCCAACATGAATGAAGAGAAGCAGTCAGTCTTGGTTACGACGTATTGGAGTATAGTTTTGAATCAATTAAATAATTTCGTTTGTTAATTTGAAGTGAGAATTAAAATAATTATTTGTAAATTTGAAGATAATTAAAAGTGATCCTTTAAAAGTGAATAACTTGTGTTTTATTTAATAATAGGCGCAGTTGGAAGCGCCTCAAATTAATTTTTTTAACCCTATCAAGTGGAGATCCTTTAACTGGCGCCCGAGAGCAGGGACCCTGAGTAAAGGTCTCTTAATAACAAATTAAAATTTCTGCGATCCGTGCTCCGTAGTCCAGAAATAAAATAAAATAATAACACTCCTGCGATCTCCACGGAGCACTCCAGGACGTATAAAAATTAAAACTTAATAAAAAATAAAAAACTCGTCCCTCCTTCGCCAACCGAATAAACCCGGTGATTCCAAACTATTATAATCACGAAAGGTTATTCGAGGGAAAGTGAAGTTACTCGTACCTTAGTAGGTATCCACGATTATAAAAGTGGATTTCCAAAAAGGAATCCTACGAAGCTTCCGCGAGGAAATAAAAGGGTTCTCCACTTGAGCGCGTCGCGACGCGTAACCAAGACTCACTTAGTGTAAAGATATTCAAATAAAAAATATAAAAGAAAAGAAATTTGTTGAAAAAGAAATAAAGAAAAAATTTTATTTAATTTTACAAGAAAATATAAGAAAAATCGAATACCAAAAAGGTGAATTAAGAGAAAAAAAAGAAAATTTCTAAATTGCAAAAAAATTTATGCATAACCAAATAAAAAATATAAAAGAAAAGAAATTAAAAAAAAATAATAATAAGAAATTTTACAAGAAAATATAAAAAAAATCAAATACAAAAAAGCGAATTAAGAGAAAATAAAAGAAAATTTCTAAGTTACAAGGAAATTTATGCATAACCAAATAAATATATATTATACAAAAAGTAAAGTATAAAGAATACAATTATTCCTATAAAGAAGGAAAGAAAAATTTAAAGTTGCAAAAAAATTCAAAAAATATATATTATACAAAAAATAAAGTATAAAGAATACAATTATTCCTGCAAAGAAGGAAAGAAAAATTGAAGGCTGCAAAAAATTTATAAAAAAATATATAAAATATATATATATATATATATATATATATATATATATATATATATTAAACAAAAATAAAAAAAAAGAGAAAAAAGGTTATAAAAAAAGTTATTAAAAGTAAAAAAGTTTTAAAGAAAAAATACAAAAAATATAAATATAATAAAGTGAATAAAATAGAAGTGCAGTGCAGCAAAGAAAACTTATACGAGTCATTTTAATCCTCAGGTGAGTCCAAGTTTCCTTTTACCGCATATACCTTTTTCTTGTTGTAATTATGGAAGATATCCAAGGGAACCTAACCACCCTAACGGGTGCAGTAAATCGTCTCTTGCAAGAGATGAAGGCAATAGAAGCTAGACTTAGGGCAATTGAGAGTAATAGGGATGTAGAAGAATTGAAAAGAAGGCTAGATTCAATAGTACCGACGGTAGGTGATCAGGGAGAAACTGTTGCAACTTTACAGGCTCCGAGAACAGAAGAAGAGCTTAATTCGATATGTAGGCTTCCAGATAGCGTTAAAGAGCTTAGAACATTTGACGGAAACCCACTAAATTACGTGTCCTGGGTTCATGCAGTAGAGATGGTCTTGAAGGACTTTGAAATAGTTAGGCATAAGCCTATTTATAGGTCTATTTTACAAAGTATACGCCAGAAAATAGTTGGGGAAGCTGATGCAGCTTTAGTGTCATACAATATTTTTGACAACGACTGGAAAGAAGTAAAAAAGGTTTTGTCACTCCACTATGCTGATAAGAGGGATGTGCAAACCCTCGAACACCAGCTGAGTCAACTGTCGCAGGGGTCATTAAAGGTGTACGAATTTTATTCAACAGTGAATCACCAACTGTCGCTCATCATAAATAAGCTAAAAACGGAGACTTATAGTGAGGAAACTATAGATGCTTTGGTTACTACACATAGGAATAGGGCATTGGACATATTCATCCGGGGGCTAAATCCAGATTTGTCAAGAATGGTCATTATACAACGACCAAGAACCTTGCCAGAAGCCTATTCAGCTTGCCTGGAACTCCAGAACCTTACGATGAGGAACAATATACTACACTCGAAGTCGCAGCTACGAATGAGCAACTCCCCAGCTGTTGTTCCTGTCGTAGAAACACTTCCAACACCTCCAAGACCTCAATTTAATTTTTCTAATAATGCTAGGTATAATTACCATCCTCATGGATACTCCAATACCAATAACAGACAGACCCTCCATCCAACATTTCAATATGTTAAGAAGCCAGAGCCTATGGAAACGGATCATTCGACCCAAACGCGAAAAACAAACTACATAAACCGGTCCAATAACGTGGAAAAAAGAAGAGGGAGCGAAATTTTTAGGGCGGATAAACAGCCGCGCGTTTTTCATCTAAACACAGAGGTTAAAAATGAAGAATTCGTCCCCCAGGAAGAATTAGTAGTAGGTGATTTTGATTCTGCAGCCGAGGAGCAAAATTTTATGGAGGAGGGGCATCCAGCCTACCTTACATAGAATTTATTACAGGTAACAACACCCGACTTGAATTTTTGATCGATACAAAAATTTTTGCAGTCTAAATCTATCCGCCGGAAGTGTACCATTATCAAACTCAGTCGTTGTTAAAACAGCGGGCGGAGAAATTAAAATAACTAGGAAAATAGAGGGACAATTTTTGCAAAGTATGGAGTATTTGATTTAATAACATTTTATTTGTTACCTGGTCTTAATACTTTTGATGGCATTATAGGAGATGATACCCTCAAGGAGCTTGGGGCTATTGTCGATAGGAAAGAAAATTTGCTTGTGATTAGGGACATTATTAAAATACCTCTTGCGGCAAAAAATCAAATAGTATAAATTATGTTTTAAGTGAATCCATTCCAGGCGAAACTAGGGAAAAAATTAACAAAACAATAAGCAGATTTAAGTCATTATTTGGGCGCTGGACAACAAAAAAGATCAGAATATGCACCGACCATCAACCCCTTACCTACGCGTTAGGTAACCGGAACTTCAATGCAAACTTAAAGCGATGGAAGGCTCGTATACGCTTAAAGTCATTTACACAGCTTTTGTGAGATCTAGAGTTGAATATGCTTCAATCGTTTGGGATCCACGTGGTATAAGCTATACTTCTCGCATAGAAAGAATTCAACGAATTTTTGTCAAATATGCGTTAAAGCCGTTTCCCTCTATTTGTACTCCCACATACATTTCTAAGTGTTTGTTATTGGGATTGCAAACTCTTGAGCTTCGAAGAAAAACTCATGCTGCTCTTTTTGTCTTCGATTTGATTAATAATTCAATCGATTCATCAGATTTACTATCGCGTATACCGCTTTATGTACCACCTAGGCAAATGAGATTCACCGAGGTGTTCAACGTTTGTCTACACCGCGTTAATTACGCTAATCACAGTCCATTAACACGGGCTTTTTGTTTTATTAATTCTGTAAACTTAAATTATCAAAAGAAATTTAGTAAGCATATAGAATTCAGCATTTCAAAAGAAAATTTTAAATTATATTTTATAACTAGATTTGATTAAACAATACATACTTTTCCTATTTCTACATAGTTTTAAATCATAGTCTGTAAGGAAATTATGTTCCATAGACCGAAAAAAATAAATAAATAAATAAATAAAAAAAATAAAGTATAGAGGAGTACAATCACGAGTCGATCTACAAACCCGGTAGATCTAACGTCGTGGCAGATGCACTCTCAAGATTGAAAACTAGCGTTAACCACTTAAGTGACGTTTCCACAGATACGGCCAGTGAATGAGATTCACAAGCAACAAGGACCTTAGAGAACTAATTAGGAAAACTGCCAAAAGAAAGAAACAAGCGTATGAACAGAAAGCGCACGTCTCCAAGGAACTACAGGAAGGGCGATACGATCTTTGTTAAGATTAAGAATGTTCAGACCAAGAATAAGCCAGTTTTTAGAAAAGAAATTGTAGAAAAAGACAACAGAGTTACAGTATGCACGGTAAGCGGTAGAAGGATTCACAAAGCTCACATAAAGAATTTGAAATAAGTTCCATAAATATTCAAAAACTTCTATTTTTTCACAAGATTTTTTTTTTTAAAGTAAAATAATAATGCAACTAAATAAAGCGCTTTGCAAAATTGGTGAGTGCCTTAGGCACTGGGGTTCGACTCCCTGGCAGCGCTCATTTCCACAAAAGCAACTAACAATCAACACTAAATAAAGCGCTCTGCATAATTGGTGAGTGCCTTAGGCACTGGGGTTCGACTCCCTGCCAGCGCTCATTTCCACACAAGCAACTAACAATAAAAACTAAATAAAGCGCTCTGCAAAATTGGTGAGTGCCCTAGGCACTGAGGTTCGACTCCCTGGCAGCGCTCATTCCCACAAATAAAATTAATCTAAATAAAAAACAAGCGAAAAGGAAAGAAGGGAAAAAGAAACCAAAGAAAAAGAAAAAAAAGATAACAGAAAGATGGAAAAGAGAAAGAAAAAAAAGAAAGCAAAAAAAAAACAACGGCTTTGCCAGAATAGCCCTAACCACTTATGTAATTTAACACAAACAAGTATATTTTCAAAAAAAAAAAAAAAAAAAAAAAAAAAAAAGACGGCCAGATTTGCACTAACCACTACTGTAATTTAACATAAATAAGTATATTTTCAGGAAAAATGATTCCCAAGCCAAGCATTATTTTTATGGTATATATTTTTACCCTTCACGCTGAAAAAATATTTCGTTATGATGCCCCTATAGTTACTGTGAGAGCCGGCAACGCTTGGACTATTAATGGCAATCTAAAATTGGTTCACGTCATCAACCTGGATGACTACGCAACAATTGCGGATAATATAACAGCGCTAATCCACAAATACATGCCGCCCGGCAAGACTAAAGACGAAGATCAATCGACTGGATAGGCTCCGCATGGAAGTGGGTCGCTGGCAGTCCCGATGCAGCAGACTGGAATTCTATTTTGAAAAGTCAAAATGCAATAGTTAGCAACAACAATGAACAGTACAAGATCAACGCACAACTTATGAATACCACTAATGAAATCGTTCATAAAACTAATGAACTTATCAATTATCAACACAAACTTATTGAATAGAGCCGAAGTCGAGGATACCATTTCCGAAATGGAAACGCTTCCATACGCTAACGCCATTGAAGCTATCGAATACGGAAATCCGTCCATATTCACAAATGGGTCACTGTTGCTATATGTCCTTTCCATCCCAAAGCTGAAGAAAGACTTTTATCACCGACTCATAGTGAGGGCAACAATAACAATCGGTAGACAAATTGAACTACCATTTAATGAAATACTTATAAGTCAAAATGAAACGTTTGGTGTGAAAAATCCCTGTCTAAACATCAAAAAGGTGACAGTCTGCCAACAAACATCTCTTATCAAACTGGCTGAAGAAACCTGTATACCACGCCTGCTCAAAGGAGGAATTGCGAACTGCCGTTACAAGATGATCAGGACTCATGTAATAGAAATGTTAACAACTGATATAATATTCCTAACAAACTTCGAGGGTGTCCTTAAAACCAGGGAACATACAAAAACGCTCAATGGGAGTTACCTGATACAACTATATAATGAAACCTTACTGATCAACAATGAAACATTCTCCAGTACATCTGTTTCGAGGCTTCAACCACTTCCCCCTGTCCTAACCAACGTGGCTGAAGAAAAACTACTAGTGGACATCGATCAAGTTCACAATATAAGTTTGCACAACGTGGATGAACTTGAATATCTTGGTTTGAAATTAAACTTGTCACTTGGAACACATATGGGTATCGCTATTGCAATGGGCATTTGCGTTGGAATCCTGTGGCATAAAATAACTAAAAGAATTAACCTGCCAACGATTACATTTCCACAGACAGCCGATCCTACTCTTCAACCAAAAAATGTGATCTGCGGGACGCAGATGTTTAAAGAGGGAGGAGTTAACAACACCGCTGGCAATGGACAAATTAATTTGTCCTAATCAGCAATTAATTATTTACCAGTAATTTAATAATTTCTACACGAGTATCCGGTCTAATTTCAATTTGCCTGCTTGCACTTAATTCATGGGAAAACGATTTTGCTGGATCAGCGCCTGCACATTAACGTATGTTGATTGCAACTCGAGTGGACAAGTGACAAGCCAACACGAATGAAGAGAAGCAGTCAGTCTTGGTTACGACGTATTGGAGTATAGTTTTGAATCAATTAAATAATTTCGTTTGTTAATTTGAAGTGAGAATTAAAATAATTATTTGTAAATTTGAAGATAATTAAAAGTGATCCTTTAAAAGTGAATAACTTGTGTTTTATTTAATAATAGGCGCAGTTGGAAGCGCCTCAAATTAATTTTTTTAACCCTATCAAGTGGAGATCCTTTAACTTTTATTTATTTATTTATTTATTTATTTATTTATTTATTTATTTATTTATTTATTTATTTATTTATTTATTTATTTATTTATTTATTTATTTATTTATTTATTTATTTATTTATTTATTTATTTATTTATTTATTTATTTATTTATTTATTTATTTATTTATTTATTTATTTATTTATTTATTTATTTATTTAATGATTGCTAAGTCTGGAGTTTCCCCCATTGGCTTAACTTCATCACTTTCCTCTTTGCAGAGAAAAATGTTTACAAAACGCACTGACAGCTTGCAAAATTTACTGATCGCTACCAATATCATGATTTCATATTTATTTATTTATTTATTTATTTCGGTCTTTGGAACATAATTTCCTTGCAGACTATGATTTAAAGAATATAAATATTTACAAAAAAAGAAAAAAAAATCTTTTTAATCAAATTTAGTTAAAAATATAATTTAAAACTATCTTTTGAAATGCTAAATTCTATATACTGGTTAAATTTCTTTTGGTATTTCATGTTAATGGAATTGATAAAACAAAAAGCCCGTGTTAATGGGCTATGATTAGCATAGTTAACGCTGTGTAGGCAAACGTTAAACACATCGGTATATCTCATTTGCCTAGGTGGTACATAAAGCGGTATACGCGATATTAATTCTGGAGAATCAATTGAATCATTAATCAAATCAAAAACAAAGAGAGCCGAATTAATTTTTCTACGATGCTCAAGAGTTTGTAATCCCAAAAACAAACACTTTGAAATGTATGTGGAATGGCAAATGGAAGGAAAAGATTTTAAAGCATGTTTAACAAATAATCGTTCAATTCTTTCTACGCGGGAGGTATGGGTTATACCATGTGGATCCCAAATAATTGAAGCATATTCAACTCTAGATCTCACAAAAGCTGTGTAAATAACTTTTAGAGTGCAAGGATCAGTAAAGTCATTACAATTTCTCTTAATAAATGCTAACATTTTATAAGCTTTCGGAAGCATGTAATCGATATGAGGCACAAACGACATGGCTGAATCGAAAACAACCCCAAGATCACGAATAGTTTCAACTGTCGCCAATGTATGTTCACCAAGTTTAAAGCGGTATGAAATAAGATGATAGGATTTGTTATATGATATGTGAAAACATTTAGAGATGTTTAAAGGTATTCTATTCGAAATGCACCATTTGTATAGATTATCAAGATCAGCCTGCAGATAAACTGCATCCAATAATGAATCTACTTTAGAAAAAATCTTCAGATCGTCTGCGTAAAGCAGGAAATGGGATCTGAAGAAACAAGAAGAAATATCATCAGTGAACAAATTGAAGAACAAAGGACCTAATACGCTCCCCTGTGGAACACCAGATGTTTGAACATATGGTGTAGGAATAAAATCAGCAATCCTTACTCTACAGATTCTATTTAATAAGTACACGCAGAAAAATGTATGTTAGAAATATGTTTGGATTCAAACAAATATATGTTTGGGACCGGTTGCAAACAAATATATGTTTGGATCCAAACATAATATGTTTGGGTCCAAACAAATATATGTTTGCAACATTTTGTAACATATCTCAATTTGATATGTTTGGGTAAAACATATTTTTTTATTAATTAATTGGATTAATCGAGCTAACATGGCCTAAGGAGTTTTGTATTGAAAAATGAATTCTAGCGAAATACCACACACTCAACCATTACGCTACGATCGTTTCGCCTGGTGGTTTAAGCCAGGCTCATCAGGCGTATTTGAATGCTAATGGCTAGAAGACAAAGGCTGATTTTGATAACTTCTATTTATACAAACATTTTTACAAATTTGTAATTATGAAGTATTTATTGAAGTCTTTTTCTTTATCAAGTCACCCTAGTGTCTTGTCTAGGAATCATTTTCTCAATACATACACATATACAATCGAAGGGGGGTTTCCTTCATGAATTGTAATGCCTTCAGTTTTTGAAGTTTTGGATATCATGTCGACTAGTTTGTTGATATGATACATTGGCATCATTTTTTTATGTTAGAACATTTTTTTTCATGGGTGGAGAGAGGATGTTTGTCAACGAGAGTAATAACAGTGCTCTCGCGGCTGTGGAATGCTGTTTTATAATAAAGAGTTGTGTGTATTGTATAATAGAAGACGTAGAAGCGAAGAAGGGGGCTTTGGTGGCATGTATGCGTCAAACTCGTGTGTTTCTTGTTTTGTTGTTGTTAACCAACTTAGCAAGCAGGCGAAGAAGAAAAGAAGAAATGATATGAATTATATTTTTTTTCTTTCTTCAGTGTTTTAGTTGCCTTTGTAGAGTAAAGACGGTAAAGTGAGTGAATAAATCAGTGTTTTGCGTTTTCTTAAAGAAATTGTGCTTTTTAGTAAATTAGATGCCCAATACATTTTATAATTGAATCGGAAAGTTGAATGGAATTATTTTATTGGACAAGGAAGAAATCGCATTTAATATTGGTAATTACATACATACTTATGTATATTTGAAATATGGCATATCCATATTTATTTATTACATTACATAATCATTTGATTCTAGATGCCGATTCTCCGCTGATGATTTCAACTATGAGGACAATTTGTTTTATTTCACAACGTTTCTATGTATTTTTCTTTTTAAAAGTGTGACTATTTACAAATTATTTCAATCAGTTTTTCTTTTATTAAAGTGTGTTATGTATTTCTTTGGAATTTTGTATGTACCTATGTGTTTGTTGTTCTTTTGCCTTCCAATAAAAAACCACAACATTTGTGTGTATACTATAGAGATAGCCAGTGAGTTCTTACTGAGACCAAGTGAGCACACATTTTAAAATGCTTTACATTGAATTTTACGCTCCCTTGCTCTCAGTAAGCGCCCACTGGTGCATGTGTTTGTTTTTTTTTTGTGCCTTTTGGGTTTGTATTTTTTTGCACCCAAACATATAAAATGTTTGCACCCAAACATAAAATTGTTTCCACCCAAACATATCTTTGTTTGCACCCAAACATAGATATCTTTGCACCCAAACATATATATGTTTGCACCCAAACATATATATGTTTGCACCCAAACATATATTTGTTTCCACCCAAACATATATTCGTTTGCAGACACAAACATATATTATGTTTGGGACATATGTTAGAGAGGCCGTTTTTTTTTTTGCGTGTAGGAATCAATCCATTGTAAAAAAGATGAGTGGAAGCCTAAACATTGTAATTTGTATATTAAAATTGAATGGGACACTTTATCAAAAGCTTTGGAGACTGTAACTGTGGATCTGTCAGTGAAAAATCCGTGCTGTTGCTTAGAAATAACTGATTTCGTTAAGAAAAACAGCCTTTTGTATACAATACGCTCAAATAACTTTGACACGCAGGATAATTTAGATATAGGCCGGTAACAAGAAACACAACATAAGCTTGATAGTTACTTTGTTGTTTGTCAATTTCTTGATGTTTTGCTTGGCTCTCTTGTTTGCCGTCCTCCATAATATTTTCTTTTAGCTCTAATAATTGAGCAGATATTGAATTTCTTATTAGCTCACGTAACTCTCTCACTTCACTAGACAATGAAGAGACATGAGAGATTAGGTTTGACGTAACTTTTAGGCAATCATTGCAATTGTAAACAATGTTAGGATTTTGTAAAAACAGTTCACCGAATTTATCTTCAATTTTTGCACAAATTAGATGGTATCTTGCTCTGCATAAATGGCAGGCAATAAACTTAGATTTTGGCGCATTAAAACTTTTCACACACGACCGATTTAGAATGCAGTCAATCAGAGACTGACTGGTTCAAATGCTGATGAAAAGATCGGATCTTTCACGACATCCTTTGCATTGGTTCAATGCTAATGAAAAGATCGGATATTTCACGACATCGTTTGAACCAATGCAAACGATGCCATGAAATCACGTTATCGCATGGAACCCCTTCCTTCAAATTTTGCTGGGTTGTCTTCTCTTTCGTTAAAAACACCGGTAATACACTTTTCATGTCTTCGGGGTAACTACTAATGTAAAAAAAGGTGTATTGAAAAACATACAATTTTGAATTACTACCTTTTTGTTGAACGTGTGCGATATATTCCAGCAAGGGGTCGCACAGTGGTACCACTTGTATGAGAAGGTGCGACAAAAATATTTATAATCGTCGGATCAATCTGATTTTTTCAGTATATGCTTAAAATAAGTAAAAAATACTTTAGCCAAAAAATCATCAATATGGGTCCAGTTTTTCCTATAGCCACCATGTAGCGGTACCACCCGATTTCAGGTATTTTGAAGCTTTTATCTACATTTTCGGCCCTAATTGGCTGTACTTTGGTATTTGGGGTTCGCAATGGTCAAAAACCTTCTGCGCCAAAAATTGTGCGCTTAGGTCCAGGTTTCGGTATAGCCCTCATATTGAGGTACCTCCCTATTTCAGTTATTTTGAAGTTTTTATCTACATTTTCGGTTCAAATTGGTTTTAATTTGCTATTTGGAGCTCCGACTGGTATCGTGGACAGGAAAGGAAAAAAATTATTCCATTTGAGGTCAGAATATTTCATGGTATAATAAAGTTCGGTGCGACCGAACTTTACATTTTTACTTGTTTTTCATTTTATATGTAGCATCATACATATATCAAAAATATACAAATGTAAAAAATACACTCATAAGTAGATCCCCAAACAAAAATGTCTAAATTATTAAAGAAAAAACTCAAAACAAACAATTAAAACACAAAACAAAGAAGAAGCTGAGCATACAGTAATACGGCATATTCACTGAAACGACCAGAGGCATCGTCAGTATTTTTAATGCCACGCACGGAAGCGCAAATATATGCAGCTGGAACCAAATTTTTTGTAAACTTGACCCTATTTCGAACATTCTTCAAAAAATTTGGAGAGTGGCGAAGGATGGCGAAGTTAGTAAAACTCAACTTCAATTTTTAGGACTTGGAAACAAAAATCCACAAAAAAGTATTATAAAAAATGTGATTTCCAGCACATTTTATGCGAATAATGTGTACAAAATTTTATGCAAAAGTAATTAGAAAACCGTGTACTCAAACTTCCGTTTCGAAAAAAATAATTTCATCCTTTCAATTTTGAGTTACTTGCATTGTAAGATGTCACAACCTTACTGATGTTTCTAAAGTTTTTAAGAGAACATGTGTAAATGTCAACTTCTTCTGTTTTGTCTTATTAAATACCGTTATAAATTACAAAAACAGTGCTGGAATATTAAAATATAATATGTTTAGAGATAATTTGCTGAATTGTCGCAGAGATTTGCTGATATCGATTTTTCGATTTTTGTCGCAGGTTGGGACCAGTGTGGGTCGCTTCGCCACCTTTTTTTAAAATGTACTTGATGTCGCTACCGCTAATTTTTTTTTTTTTTTTTTGAAATATTATTTTTGGTGAAGGTAAAGGCACCCACTGAACTCCTCCTGGCGAAAAATTTTGGGATTTAGATGTAGAGAATTTGTACATGGCTGAAGAACTCAGGAAATGTCACCAACATTACTAAGATGTATTTTGCTAGCGTTGATGGATTCCCCGGCCAGGTAACTTCAAATTTTCAACGGTGGGAAAATACCCCTTAGTAATGTAGGCGACATTTTCTGAGCATTTCAGTCATGTAAAACTTCTCTCTCTTAGGGCACGCCGTTGGGACTCGGCGGTAAACTGTAGGGACCCATATTAGGAAATATGAATCGGTGTGCACTCATTGATATGAGAGAAGGCTCCTTTGTCCCTTATGGGATGTTTGTGGAACAATTATTATATTATTATTTAAGCTAGATATGATAAGATGGCAGAATCCACAAAGTTATTTCTTACAATAAGTTTATTTGTTCCATAATTTCCAGGGGTAGTGGTGTAGGGTATCACATGGTCGTCCCCGTCCGACTATAGCCTTTTCTTACTTGTTTTTTATAAAAACTCAAAACTTGACAACCATAAGTGAAAAACTAACGAAAGATTATTTATCGAATAAAAGTTACCCCTGAAGATGTTGGAAAACCCCAACGAAACGTCGGGTAGAAAAATGAAATAAAAAATCTAATTTTTCATTGATATTTATTTTGACTATTCGATTATGCATTGTGACATTAAAACCACTTCTGCTCTCCCTTATTTACCACCAAAGACCCTATAGTTATTAACACTCACCGGTCAGTTTGTATGTGCGTATATGTGTGTATTTGCCAAATTGTTAACATTTCGCCTGAACATTGTAAAATCTCCCAGATCAAGGGGTCTAGAACAGTCTATATAGCAGCGAGCACATATAAATAATCCAAAACAAACCCTGTTTTATTTGATACAAGTCGTATCGGAGAATAAAACAACGTCTACACGGGACTAAGTTCAACCCTAATTCCGTAACAATATGCTAATGTTTTTGTTGTTGGGGTTTTTTTTATTGTTGGACTGCATAATTTTACATCTTTGTGTTTATTTCAGCTCGAGTCCATAGTTTGTTGTATTCAAATATTTGAATAACAACAAAATATTTTACAGTGAATATGTAATTGAATAGCTGCGGGCGGATGTAGGGAAGACTATAGTTGTCACCAAATAACATCATCAGTTCCCTTTGCCGTCGACCCTGCATCGATAAACAGGTCAATTATCCCATCCAGCAAATTGAACAAAATGAGAAATTTTCTGTATGGCCCCAAAGCTGCTTACCCTTCAAATTGAGTCGAACTAAAAAAATCATATCCACCTCTGTTTTTATGTCGTCTTTGCTTTGCAAAGAATGCGAACATAGAATTGTTGCTGTTTACCAAAATTAATATTTGAAAAAACTTTAACGGTGTCAATATGAGAACGTGGCGAAGGCGCCCCATGTTACCATATATACTTTATAGGGTCCCCGGCGAATATTTCTTTGTGTTACAAACGGAATGACAAATATTATTATACCCAAAAATTATGTTGAAAGGTATAAAAATTCTAAGCAATACAAGACCATGCATTGTCAAAGGTAGCCCTGTGGAAGACCAGTAGAATTTCAGGTGGTCTGTTCATAGAATTCCAGCAGGACTTCTCATATCAGAACAATATGAAATCTATAAAATATATGTAGAGTACAAGTTGGTCTGCTCTTGATCAATAGGTCTTTTCATAACAGACCACATAATAAAATACCTCATACATATCAAAACGTATTTCCATACAAAAATCTACACTGAACGAAAGTTACGTTATATCAACGAAATTTGTCATTGATTTTGAACCAACGTAAGACTTCATTGTAATAATAAAGAAGTTTCATTGAAATTTCATGGCAATAATAGAATTGTAACTTCTAACTACTTTACTGAATTAATAAAGAAGTATTATTGCATAATTGAGGAAATTTCATTGGAAAAATTTAGAAACTCATTCTTGTTATTTAATGAAACTTTTCATTTATTCAATGAAACTGTACGTTGGTTCAAAATCAATGAAACTTTTTTCTTTTAGTGTAATGTATTGTATTTTAATCACCACATACAATATTGTTTGTATGTGAATCCCTTAAGAATCTTTCCATAACATAGGAATATTGGTCAAAGGGAATAAACATAAATGGAAATTAGATATATAAGTTTGATATATCAGACTTCTAGTGATGATGTGTTTAGCATTTTTTTCTTAATGTTTTAGGGCATCCTTCACACTAGAAATTGTTTTTCTTTCCTTTCGCATTTTCCTTACCACCATTATGGCTGTTGTTTTGGTGTTTTTATTACGTTTGTTGTTGTGTTTTTTTTTTTTCATTTGGTACCATCATAATAAACAAAAGTCCTTTGAGATACCATTATAGCAACGAGAGTACAGGATTTTTATTATATGACATAAAATTAAATTTTTAGCTAATTTAAATGTTTTGTTTTTTTTTCACTTTACCTCCATTAACATTGGAACGGACATTTTTCCTCTACCCAGCAACACCATTCATAGCCCAATGGCAATGTTTATGACAGTCGAATACTTTACCAACCAACAGAAGGAACAACTTTTGTCGCCGTAAAAATCTTGTGGCAATCATGCGACTCTAATTACAGCCATTCGGCATTAAAGCAAAAAAAAGTTACATCAGAACGAAAGGAAAAAAGAGTTATTTTATTATTATGATTTTGGCTATGGACCCGAAATGAGCGATAAAGGGTTAATGGCACCAGAAATGGTAATGTTTTGTGACCAGCGGCATGATTGTTGTACAACAGGAGAAAGCCAACAAAATGACCTTAACTTTAGAGGGGAAAAAAACACAGGAATGCTTGAAGTAAATGAAGACCAAGAAAAAAGCTTGGGAAATTTATTACTTGCTGTGCTAATTAAATTTCTTAAGATCTGGTAAATTAAGTTAACGCAAAATCTTAAATTAATTTATGATTGAAAAGAACCCATAAAGCTAAAAATACTAAATTTCAATGTTCGTAAATAACGGATAATAAAAATGAGGAATGGCAATGGTAATAAACTGTTGTTATCGTGGATTACAGGAAATGGATTCAAGGAAACCTTTATCAAGAGGTAGACAAATTGATTTTCAGTAGATTATTTAAAAAAAGACAAGTAACAACGGCCGAGCCGAACTTTTTATACCCTCCACCACGAACTGTATTGTAGTGAATGGGAACAATTAGTTTCCTTTCGTTTGTGAAAGTACTAAGCTCTTCCTTTATTTGTTATTCTTTCCTAAATATGGACCAATATTAACAATTTTCGAATTGATGTATTGTATCATCTGGCAACACACAATACCAATTTACAGCAATCTCGGTTCGAAAAACTGACAAAAAAACCTCGAAATAAATACGTGCTAGACTCAAACCTGGATATATATTGACAGTTTCTTGCCACTAAGTTTTCTATCTTCGGGAAATTCCAGTTAACATAACAACTAATTCGGTGAAAAATGTGACTAAGATCTTCAAAAATATTTAAAAGATTCCCTTTTGGAATATTTTATACCCAAATGGAAGACTAAATGCCGAATTTCGTATAATATTCATGTCACAACCTTTAAAATACCGAAAATCAGGAGGTACCGTTCTATGGGGGCTATACGAAAATGTCGACCTATACCGAATATTTTCAGGTAGAAAGTTTTATACCTCCAGCGAAGAACAAATATCAAATTTCAGCAATTTCGGTGGGAGATAGAGGTCACAACGTTTAAAATACCAGAAGTCGGGTGGTACCGTTCTATGGGGCTATATGTCCTATACCGACAAATTTCAGGTGAAAAGTGTCATATCCAAACGAAGACCAACAACCAAATTCCGGTGGGATATTGAGGCCACCACCTTCAAAATACCGAATATCGGGAAGTACCTTTCTGTTTGGACTATATGATGACGTGGATCCATACCGACAAATGTCAAGTTTGCAGTTATATGCCCCCAATTAAGACTTATTACTAAATTTTAACCATTTCGCACGAGAGAGGTATCGGGAGAAAAGGAGAGAAGAGAAACTTCCCAGCAAAATTTGAAGTATGGGGTTCTATGCGATGACGTGATTTCATTGCATCTTATGTATTGGTTCGAAAGAAGTCGTGAAAGATCCGATCTTTCCAGTAGCATTTGAACCCATGCAAAGCAAGTCATAAAAGATCTGATAATTTCAACAGCATTTGAACCCATGCAAAGGAAGTCGTGAAAGATCCGATCTTTTCATCAACATTTGAACCCATTCCATCGATCAAATAGAGATGGATTTTTTGTTTTTATTTATACACATTTTTCTAAATATATAAGATTAATTCTTCACAATAGGCTTGATTTAGTCGGAGACTCGAAATCACAACCAACGTTGTTAAAACTCTTGTCGTAATGATAATGTCATAAGGGTTGGCGAAAATGACATGCCAAACCATTGGTGGAAATGACATACCAAAGCATTGGTGACAATGACATGTCAAAGCATTGCACAGTGGATCCACTTGTATGGAGAAAGTGGCCAAAATATTTAGAGTGTAAAAATCAAGCCAATGCGCCGGTTACAGCTTTGTGCTGCTGCGAAGAGAGTGTTTTAAGAAACCACGAGCGTAACATTCTCCCCCTTTCCCTTTGGAGAGGGTATACGGTAAGAATTGTTTTATGCCGTTAATACAAAATGACATGAACAAAGGTCGCGATTATCTTATGATGAAAAAATAGGCTAGGGCAAACAAAACAATCTCCAAAAAGAACAAAAAATACAACCAAATTGGTAAAATTTTTAATATAGATCTTATAGCGTTCTGTAAGGAACGTACCGCCAACGTAAGACAAATTTGGAAGAAGATTTCTTCATTTTGCCACTGATACCAATTATGTTAATGTATGTACGTGGTCAGATAACAGAGTTATACGCTAATATATCCATAGAAACCCCATTCTAGGGCAGCTTTAGTCAGCGGCCCACCGTTTATAGTCTGGCACTAGATAGTAGGTGATTTAAATACTGAATAATCTTAAACCCATGTTCTACTTTGGAAAATTATTCCCGAGGTGGGCACTGGTGGGCATCATGACTAAAACCTTAAGTCAAATTTAAGTATATGATCGAATTGGCATTACAAAATACACTAAGAAAATATACAGCTAACTAGAATTCCACTACACGCTAAAACACTACTTTTTAAGAAAATTTAGGGAGGAGGTAATCCTTCAAAATCCACTATAATATTTTGCTATACGTATTAGTTACCGGTTAGTTATAGGTTGTACCCACAACAAAAAATATTAATCAAATGTTCCGACTTTTGAAGCTATTCTTAAGAAGATCGCATTCGAATGAAAGAAAATTAATATATTTTTAAAAAGGTACATGCCATAGCTCTCAGAGTTGCCAGATGTTGTACCACTGTGTATTGGTTAAATGAAATGTTTTGGATCCAAAAATGAATAGCATCTTTTGGGGTCCGCGCTCATATAAAATTCATCGATGAAGATGCTAAAAAGATGACATGCCAGATCACCTTCACCCATGATTGAATGGCATCTTTGGAATCGAACATTTTGCTGGGGTAATTTTCGCAGGAAAAAGGGAGAAATTTAAAGGCGGGAGTGTGAAAAAATCGAGGTGTACAGGAGCCAGAATAAAGTCCAAAAGTTCTACCAATGTGTGAAACATCAAAATGATGGCTTTGGTGCAGGCACATCCTCCTGTAGAGACCAGCAAGAGACCTGATGTATTCATCAGCTAGTTAGCACCATCTGGCAGGAAGAACGAGTACCCCACGATTGGAACCTGTGCCTTGTCCACAAGAAAGGAGATAAGACTGTATGCCCTAACTATATGGGCATAAGTATTCTTCCTATTGCCTACAAGATATTGTCAGGTATATTATGCGAACGTCTAAAGCATATGGTCAATTAAATAATTGGGTCATACCAATGCGGCTTTAGACCTGGCAAATCTACCATTGACCAGATATTTACCTTGCGGTCAATCCTGGAGAAGATCCAAGAGATGCAGATCGACACCTAACACCTTTTTGTCGATTACAAAGCAGCCTTTGACAGCTCCCTACCAAAGATTTAAACACATAAAGATTGGAAAACTCAATTGTTAACATTTCCCAATAGATGGAGTTAAGCTCTTTTGTTATGATATCATAACAACATTCTGTTAAGTAGTTAACCATTTCAGGCGTTTTTAACCGCCAAGTTAATATTCAATGAACTGGAAACTGCTATGGAATACAATCCTGAGTCCAAATCTTTGCTTTCCTACAATTTGCGCTTTAATGGGGTTTTTATCATTAACATACCACTGTTGTTGGTAAAATGTTTATATACTTTAATTACATTATTCAAAAATATTTAAATTTAAAAACTATTATTCTTCTTTTTTAGGCCCAGTCCCTTAAAACAATTTGTTCCATACGCCACATTGTTCGTAACTTGACGAAATTGGGCAATTTTGTGTTCCACATGCCACGATTTTTTGTGCGGAACAATTCGTTTTTGTCTCTTTTTGTTCTAAAAGAAAAAAACTGGTCGTATGTCAAAAATGGCGTATGGAACACTTAAGCATGACACCGACGACATGGCGGTGCACGCAGAATTGGCAGGTCTAAGCTTAGATGGAGCAAAGAAGTGGATGAAGAGATGAAAAGGCGCGGTATTCCAGAAAGCGAAGCAACAAACAGAGTGAATTGGAGATCTTTTCTTAGTTCGGCTTATGGAACAAATGTTCTGTAAAGGGCCAGCTAAGTAAGTAAGTATCAGAGTTAATATAAACGGCGCTAAGCTATCAACATTTTAATATTTTAAAACTCTTATTTTCTTTTAAACGAATACCTCTGAACGAATAGCGTTGTGGAAGGCGGCTTTAAAAGCGACGCAAAAAACTCTTAGTTCATTTCGAGGATTTGCCGCAATGTAAATATTTGAACAATGGTGGATATGTCAGGTCTAAAACTGCATTGGTATGGCCCAATTATATCATTGGTATTAGAATTTAGTCGTTCACACAATATCCCAGACACTATTTTATAAGCAATAGGGGGGCAGACTTATGTCCCTATAGTCAGAGCATACAGTCTTATCTCCTTTCTTGTGGACGGGACATAGGATGCTCACGTTCCATTTAGGGTAAGCGTTCTTCCTGTCAGATTGTACTAACTAGCTTATGCATACACATTTTCAGCGTGTCACCTCCGGTCTTGAAGAGCTAGGCTGGTAAGCCATCGGCTTCTGCGGCCTTGTTATTCTTCGGACGGTTTATTGCTGTCTTCACCTCATCTTGACCGGGTTGTATACATTCAAACCAGGGTTTCGAGCCAAAAATACCTCGACTCCGACTTCGACTCCAGACGAGTTTTTTTCACGACTCCGACTCCGGATCGACTCCGAGAGTGAATTCCTATACCACTAAAAATAAATAAAATGTGCACACATTTTTAACTTTTTCCTATATTTTGGCCTATATATGCTAATGTGTTAGTTTTTCCTTACATATTCATTAGAAAGGGCATTCGTTCGAATACATTCGAAAATAGCAAATTTAGAAAGTTTTTTTTTTTTTTTTTTTTTGAAAATTTTGTCTTTTTATGCGGAGATCATTTTTAGTGAGCTAAATGATCAATAATGCATCTGAAAAAGGAAAGCCGACGACTCGAAAGTTTTTGTCGGTTTTCCTTTTTTGCTTTCAAAATATGTGAAAATGAAAGGACAATACAATTCATAAAGACTACATGCAATAAAAATTATAAGCAATTCAAACTGGATGTAACCCAACATTTTAGTGCGCTTAGCCTTTAAAGGAGACCCCCAGTTGTAAAGCTCAATAAAAGTAATTTTTCACGATTTTCCGAGAAAACTACGTAACTTTTTGCGTAATTTTTTTTCTTCATCTGAAAGCGAAAAATATTACGAATTTTTGAGACCGTCTACGAAACCCTGTTTTTATTAAAGCATTTTGCGGTGCCTCGAAAACTGATAAGCCAATTGTCATATATTTTGGTGGCCGATTTCGAGAAAAACTCAGTTTATTTGCTGCATACAAAATAAAATAAATTGTTCCCATCCAACGCTTAAACTATAGCAATATTGTTCCGATCGACTTAAAAATTTGATCACATATTATATGCTTTGCTATTTATACTAAAATTCAGGGCTCACATTTTGAACTTTGGTGTGGAGTGTATAATTTTATTGAAATATTTGTGATATATTGTTTAAACAACCCATCACGTAGGCAGACAGATGTTTTCTGGAACTGAAAAATTAGCACACGAAAAAATTAACATAAAAATATTCTACGAAAATGTTGCTAGGAAAATTTTGTGTAGGGTCGGTCCACTAAGACAAGAAATCGATATTGTCATGTTTCCATTGTTCTTTATCACTTTTACCCGATACTTTCTCTTGAAAACTCTATGGTTATGTATTTCATTGAAATTCGTATATGCTATTGATTGTGTAGAAAACTCGGATACACATGAACTTTGTCTGTTCCTGGCGGACAGATCCGGTTATTTGAATGTCTACATCTAATGCCCTCATTGAGTACATAAAGAATCATAGAAGAAAGATTCGCCGTTTGTCAGACTTCTGAGTTATTGCGGGATGAATCTGTCGTTGACAAACAACAAATTTAATCTGAATTTCATATATAGTTAATAGATTATGCGAAATTTACCGAAATACATAGAGACCACAATATCTTTAATAGAGGACAAGGATGATTTCTCATGAAAAACAGGATGAGAATACCAATAAACCGTTGTGAGAAGATCAGTAAGTCTTCTGACGAAAGAGCTTAAAGGTCCAATCTTAATTTTATTGTCATAGAACTTTACTTTTGTTTGCAAAAATGTAATGAATCATTTGGATCAACAAAATAGGGATGAAAAGACTACACTTCAGAGGATAGTAAATATCCTGTGAATTGTCCTTTAAATTAGTATAAAATACCGTTCGCATATATGTTTTCTTATATTTTTTTTTAAATAAATAATGATTTAAAAAAATGTTCTTGTTCCAAATTTAATCTTATGTTTCTATAACGTGGAAAAAATTTTGCCCGGAGTCGGAGTCGAGTTATTTTTTCCGACTCCGACTCCAGCAAAATTGCTCGACTCCGACTCCGACTCCGAAACCCTGATTCAAACCCATCTTCTGGGATTGAATTTATGGTATATTTTTCATCTTCGCTATTAGATACAAACAGTTTGGTGAAAATGCCCTTCCATATCCTGAGCAAACTATCTGCATCAGTTACCAAATTATCTTGCTACCAGAGGATGTGCCTATACCAAAGCCATCACTTAGATGTTTCATTCTTGGGTAAAATTTTTGGAGTTCATTCTGGCTCCTGTACATTTCGAGTTGTTAACACTCCCGTTTTTCCATTTCCTTCCTTTTTCTACATACATACATATATTCCCATAACATCCCCGAAGAAATAAAGAGAGGCTTTACAATCATATAAATAAATTCCGCCGAAAACTAGTGCCCAGGGGAAGTGGTGTTGGGTATCACATGGTCGGCCCCGTCCGACTAATCTTATCATAATTACGACTATCTTATAAAAATTTATTTTTAAATATGGAAGAATTATAATTCATCAATTCATAATTTTATTATGTACATACATATTTAAATACATTTATCTGTACACATTAGGGTGGGGCGATTTGTGTGGAAGCAAAAAAACCTTAATGAGCCCTTCGCGTTTCTGATTCCTGGGATTGAACTGAGCAAAAAAGTCCACTGGACCATATATCTACCGTGAAAATCGAGCCTCCCGATTTTGACTTTAAGTTTTTTATTGACGTTTTTTGGATATTTTGGCATATAACAGCCAAACCATTGGGATTTTCGATCCAACACAAAGACAAACATTGTAGCCAAGACAGCAATTAAAAACTCTCTAATACATCGCAAAAGCATTGGAACGCTCCTTCAGGCAGTTTTGGCCTTAAGAATGTGCAAACTTTTCGGAAAATGTCGATAAATGACATTGTGCTACAAAATTTGACCCGAAAAATATTCAAGTGTTCTGATGCAAAATTATATCGTGTTGGGATCCATGGACAACGACAATGCCTTTATTTGGTTTGGGTCACTTCGTTTTATTTTTTTATAACGGTAAAAGTAGTGAAAATCTGGGTTTCTTACATTTTCAAATGTAAACGGGCATATCTTATTTTTTCCACAACGGATTTCTTTTGATCCTTCTTCCTTTTAAAGGTGTGAATAATGTCTTTTGAAAAAGCTATTATTGTTTTAAATCGGTTAACAAATGGCTAAGTTATAGTGGTTTATGTCTGAAAAACCCCACAAAAAACCTATAAAGGAATTTCTCAGAATTTTCAAAAATATAATGTTTTTTTGTTTTGTTCAATATTTATTTTGAAAATTATGAGAAATTCCTTTATAGTTTTTTTGTGGGGTTTTTCAGACATAAACCATTATAACTTAGCCGTTTGTTAACCGATTTAAAACAATAATAGCTTATTCAAAAGACATTATTCACACCTTTAAAAGGAAGAAGGATCAAAAGAAATCCGTTGTGGAAAAAATAAGATATGCCCGTTTAAATTTGAAAATGTAAGAAACCCAGATTTTCACTACTTTTACCGTTATAAAAAAATAAAACGAAGTGACCCAAACGAAATAAAGGCATTGTCGTTGTCCATGGATCCCAACACGATATAATTTTGCATCAGAACACTTGTATATTTTTCGGGTCAAATTTTGTAGCACAATGTCATTTATCGACATTTTCCGAAAAGTTTGCACATTCTTAAGGCCAAAACTGCCTGAAGGAGCGTTCCAATGCTTTTGCGATGTATTAGAGAGTTTTTAATTGCTGTCTTGGCTACAATGTTTGTCTTTGTATTGGATCGAAAATCCCAATGGTTTGGCTGTTATATGCCAAAATATCCAAAAACCGTCAATAAAAAACATAAAGTCAAAATCGGGAGGCTCGATTTTCATCGTAGACATATGGTCCAGTAGACTTTTTTGCTCAGTTCAACCCCAGGAATCAGAAACGCGAAGGGCCCATTAAGGTTTTCAAATCGCCCCACCCTAGTACACATATTAAGTCTCTTAACCATTTCCATTTGAATAAACTATTTATTGAAAGCGTTCACATACACATATTATTCTTAACAATTGTTTTCCTCCATAATATAACTTACAGCGAACGAACAATATTGAACGTGTATAACTGAATTCTAGTTAGTGATTCTATTACATCTATTACTTGTGCCACATTGTCCGTGGTGGCTAACATATGGATTACATTCATTCGTATTTTGTCATGGTTAACTTACCGCCGGATATTGTCGTGGTTGTGTACTAAACAAGCTAAAATAACTTTGTTATCTTTTAATTTGATTTGGAAACAATTTCGTGAGTATCACAGCCACCTCTGATGTCCGTGGGTTCGCCTACAATAACATTAAGCTAACATTCATGATGGCCGAACTAGCCGGAAAGACTCTCGAATATTGTCATTTCAGAGGTGTGTGTTATCAGCTACAGTTTATACACATCGTATTGCCCGTGGCATTAAATAACAGAAGAAACACAGAAAAATATAATATTTTATTTTTGTTGTTGTTCATTTACTTTTTGTGTTTCATCATGCAAAAAAATAAAAATGTTTTGGTTTTCATATTGAAAATCATATATTTCTGTGGAATTTTTCATGAACACAGACGTAACCAATAGCATTTATGTTTTATGAGTCGAATAGCATTAACGGCCACTGGTCGGTTATATGTATTAACAAATAAACACATGATACCCTATATCACAACACTTATATTGTAAAGAGTTTTATTCAATTCCATTCGATACGTGATTTTTCTCTCAAAGGAAATTTATTAATAGATGCAAATTCCTTAGGATTTAGTAGAAAGCTTTTCCAGAACTTCTTTTTCCTATCTCTTTAATATTTATTTGATTTTTTTTTGTTTTAAAACGCATGATTTAACGAAACATTACAGCAATTTTCCTTTCTGTAGGGTAAAACAATATTATTTACCGCAAATACCAATATTGTTTTCGCTTTTCTTTCAACATCAGCATTTTCATTTATACTTGAAAGAAAAACCATTAACCACATTTGTGGTCAAAATAATGAAAAAATCTAATAAGGAGTTTTTCACATGATTTTCTGTAGAATACACATATGTATATGCACTAGGGATATAACTTTTTGTACTTTTTTGCAAATATCAAAAATACCACCACATAGCCGTGTAGAGTATGAAAAACTATTATGAAATACAGTGCCAATTTTTCTCTACCGCGAAAAAAGTTTCCGCACCAAAAGCATTGAAGTTCTGTAATGCATTTTTTAATTTTATCTGTCATAACAACATATTTGCTTTTCATTAAAATTTTTATTTTTTTGTTATCTAATTTAAAACCATTATCAAAGCGTTCTGGACCAATTTGTTCTAAAATCGCGCCATTTCGGACCATATTAGGATTTTTTGACACTATTGCAATTTTTGGTTTTTCTTTATAAACTCGTGAATTTTATGTTTATATTTTTTTAACCTATCGGACAAGAGAATATGGAGTCATTTGCAACTAATTCGCGAAAGTTACAGGCTGTTTTTGTTGACTTTGCCTGTGAGAATTGTATTTTTTTCTATAAATATTTATTCAAACAAAGCAAATTTAAAATTTTAAGTAGAAAAAATACCAAAGGGTTTTAGTAATCATGGCCGGCGCGGGAACTTTTTTCACAGAATCGGTCTTAGAAACGGGTTTTCATTATTAGGAAAAAATTCCCCACATGGTACTGGTGTTGTATTTTTGTAGAAAACAAATACGATTCTCACAAGCAAAGTCAACAAAAACCGCCTGTAACTTTCGCGAATTCGTTTCAAATGACCCCATATTCCCTGGTCCGATAGGTTAAAAAAATATAAACATAAAATTCACGAGTTTATAAAGAAAAACCAAAAATTGCAATAGTGTCAAAAAATCCTAATATGGTCCGAAATGGCGCGATTTGAGAAGAAATTGGTCCAGAACGCTTTGATAATGATTTTAAATTAGATTACAAAAAAATAAAAATTTTAATGAAAAGCAAATATGTTGTTATGACAGATAAAATTAAAAAATGCATTGCAGAACTTCAATGCATTTGGTGCGGAAACTTTTTTCGCGATAGAGAAAAATTGACACCGTGTTTCATAATAGTTTTCCATGCTCTACACGGCTATGTGGTGGTATTTTTTTGGTTATAGCCCTAATATGCACGTTGTGAACCCTTTTCAGCATTCTGAACAGTACTGAAAGAGTAATTTGTTATTATGTTACGAAGGAAATCTTTTAGTTTTAAGTGTATTTACATAAACGAAATCCTCGAAATCTCCTAAAATACAAATAAACATCCTCTTCATCTCAAAAACGGCTGAACCGATTATACTGAAATTTTCAGGAGGGGTCTGGGTAAAACCGCTATGCATATCCTTGATCGCCATAAAATTCTAAGTCGATATAACCATGTCCGGCTGTTGTAATCCAGATACAGCTCCTAATTTTTAAGATAGAGCTTTGTAATTTGGTTAGAAGTAGACATTACTCCTCGGCCGTTTGGTATTGAAAATGGGATATATCCGTGATGATATAGCCCCCATAGAACGGTACCTAACAATTTTCGGTATTTTAAAGGTTGTGGCAACAATATCCGGGTGACGTAGGGGTTGGAAGATACCAAGGAACGGTCCTGACCGGTTTTAACATGGCAAAGCCCAGGATTTATCTGGGTCCCTCTTTCACCTCAACTGGACACTTGAACGTTAAAAACTTGGGTTTGGGCGTCGGGCTAGTAACCCTCCCCTAGAAAAAACAGCCTACTATGAAAAAACGAAAGAAAGGAAAAACAAACCCCTCTAAAGTTGACGAACCCCACAAACGTTTTAAGGACCATGATCTACGAATCTGCACCTGGAATGTCTTCGCAGTGGCAGACGTACTTGGTCGATATTACTGCCATACAGGAAATACGATGGACTGGGAAAGGCGTCACAACAACACCTAAAGGTGACGCACTGTATTATAGCTGCCATGACGTAAAGCATGAGTTTGGTTGCGGATTCGTAGTTAGTCGGAGACTAAAACATCTGGTATCCAGCTTCACCCCAGTGAATGAAAGACTTGCTGCAATTCGAATAAAAGCTAAATTATTCTATTTATTTGTGCTCATGCTCCCACTGAAGAAAAGGACGAACAGACCAAAGATATATTTAACGAGCGCTTAGAAGAAACATATAACCGTTGCCCTGCCCATGACATTAAAATCATTCTATGCGATTTTAATGCCAAAATTGGAAATGAGAATATCTTTGGCCCAGAAGTCGGGAAATTCAGTCTCCACAGTGAAACATCTGAAAATGGTATGAGGCTGATAGACTTTGCAGCTGCAAAAAAACATGGTAGTTAGCAGTACCAGATTTAATCATCTCGATATTCATAAGGGCACCTGGCTGTCTCCAGATCAAAGAACAAGTAATCAAATTGATCATGTTGTAATAGCGTGTTGGATGTACGATCGTTCCGAGGCGCAAACATTGATTCGGACCACTACCTTGTTGCAGCAAAGGTACGTACCCGTCTAAACGTTGCAAATAAAGCACGAACAGACTCAACGCGGAAGTATGACATCGATAGGCTGCATACACAACAGATAGCCACAGCATATTCCACTCAACTAGCCCAATTGCTTAATCAAAGCACTCCTCATCCCGATAACATATCAGCGCAATGGCAAAGCATTGCCCACTCCATGCAAACAGCCGCAAAATCCATACTTGGATAACAGAGGCCTCCACCAAGGAATCCATGGTATGATCAGGAGTGTCGTGCTGCTACCGAAGAGAAAAATGCGGCATATAGAGCTACTTTGCAATCAGAGCTACTTTGCAAGTAGCGCGCGAGAGAGATATCGGGAGAAAAGGAGAGAAGAGGAACGTCTTTTCCGCAAGAAAAAGAGAGAAATGGAAAAGCGGGAGTGTGAAAAAATCGAGATGTACAGGAGCCAGAATGAAGTCCGAAAATTCTACCAAAGAGTCAAACATCAAACAGATGGCTTTGGTACAGGCACATCCTCCTGAAGAGACCAGCAAGGTAATCTGGTAACAGATACAGATAGCGTGCTCAGGATATGGAAGGAACATTTCTCCAATCTGCTGGTATCCAATAGTAGCGAAGACGATGATACCACAGATCCAATCCCAGAAGATGGTATAGAATGTATACCGCCCGGCCAAGATGAGGTAAAAACAGCAATCAACCGGCTGAAGAATAATAAAGCAGCAGGAGCCGATGGCTTACCAGCCGAGCTGTTTAAAACCGGAGGCGACGCGCTGATAAGGTGTATGCATCAGCTAGTTAGCATCATCTGGCGGGAAGAACGCGTACCCGACGATTGGAACCTGAGCATCCTATGTCCCGTCCACAAGAAAGGAGATAAGACTGTATGCTCAAACTATAGGGGCATAAGTCTTCTCCCTATTGCCTATAAGATAGTGTCAGGGATATTGTGCGAACGACTAAAGCCAATGGTCAACGAAATAATTGGACCATACCAATGAGGCTTTAGACCTGGCAAGTCCACCATTGACCAGATATTTACCCTGCGCCAATCCTAGGGAAGACCCAAGAGATGCAGATCGACATATTTCACCTTTTTGTCGATTATAAAGCAGCATTCGACAGTCCCCTCCGATCAAAGGTATTCCACGCAATGTCTGAATTTGGTATCCCCGCAAAGCTCATCCGGCTTTGTAAGATGACTTTAACTGATACTAGGTCCTCAATTAAAACTGGAAAGAACCTCTCCGAAGAATTTTGTACCAAAATAGGTTTCAGACAAGGAGACAGCCTTTCTTGTGACCTATTCAACATTTTGCTGGAAAAGGTAATACGAGATGCAAATGTCAAAAGAAATGGCACAATTTACACCAATAGCCACATGTTACTTGCCTATGCTGATGACATAGACATCATGGGACGATCAGTAAAGGAAGTAACTGATACCTTTAGGAAGGTCGAAGCAGAATCTGCGAAAGTGGGTCTGGCGGTAAACGGCGAAAAGACGAAATTGATGGTGTCGACGCGCAAAGCGTCCATAGAGCTCGGACCAACTGTGGAAGTTGGTACCTACAATTTTGAGGTAGTTAAAGACTTCGTCTACCTCGGCACTGCCATAAACACAACAAACAACATCACTTGTGAAATAAGAAGGAGAATTGTATTGGCCAACAGATGCTACTATGGTCCAAGTAAGCAATTTAAAAACAAAGCCACATCTCGTCAAACAAAAATAACACTATACAAAACGCTGATACTACCCGTGCTAATGTATGTCTCCGAAGCATGGGTACTTGCGCAAGCAGATAAGGCAGTGCTTGGTGTGTTTGAGAGGAAAATTCTTCGAATGATCTACGGGCCGATTTGCGTTGACGGTGAATATCGACGTCGTATGAACCACGAGCTCTATCAGCTATACAAAGAAATGAATATAGTTAAACGTATCGAGATGCAACGATTGCGTTGGCTAGGCCATATCATGAGAATCAGCGATGATGAACCCGCTAAAAAGGCGTATGAATACATGCCACATGGCGGTGCACGCAGAATCGGCAGGCCTAAGCTTCGATGGAGCAAACAAGTGGATGAAGAAATGGAAAGGCGCGGTATCCCAAAAAGTCAAGCGATAAGCAGAGAGGAATGGAGATCTTTTCTTAGTTCGGTCTATGGAACAAATGTTCTGTAATGGGCCAACTAAGTAAGTATGTAAGGCAACAATATCCACAAAATTGGCTGAAATCTGATATGTAGTCTTCGTTGGAGGTATACAACTTTTCACCTGAAATTTGTCTGTATAGGTCCACGTTTTCATATAGCCCCATAGAACGGTATTTTCCTATTTTTCAGGATTTTGAAGGTTGTGGCCTCAATATCCCACCGAAATAGCAAAAATTTGGTATTTAGTCTTCGTTGTGGGTATAAAACTTTCCACCTGAAATTCTTCGGTATCGGTTCTTCATATATCACCCATAGAACTGTACCTCCAGATCATCATGATTTTCCGCGACAATTTCCAACTTTTTTATTAAAGTTTTGGGACCTCAGTCATCATATAGTACATAGGAGGCCATTAATTTACAGTGTTTCTTAATATAATGAGTAGGGTTTTTTTTTAAGATTTGTTTCTTATTGTCAGAATTGAAACCACCATAACATTTGCAATAACCGAAATCAGTATGTCAAACAGATTTGAGAATAGGAATTTTTCTCAATCCATGTACCAAAAATCTTTCATGTAGCCTAAAAACATTTTAATTTTGTCTTTTGCTCATATACCATCTCTATCCTAAAGACTGAGGGTGTACAAAGTCGTGAAACCAAAACCGCGGAAACTCTTGGTTTTGGGATCCGTCATTACAACAAAATCTATAATGTTATCCCATTTTCAATGCAAATTCTTGAATTGGATAGTTATTTTTAAACGTAGATTTTGAAAAATTGCAAGAGCATGTTTTTTAAGTTTTATGTGTCAGATTCAAACAAAAAACTAATTTTGATTTTGTTGGAGTTATGTCTTCGGGCATTTATGATGACGATGTGCTTTATTATACCCTCCTCCATAGTTGTTTTCCCTTTGTAACGCATGGATGTAATAATCAGAGACCCATATTCTAAGACCGTAGTGTGATAGAAGACCATAAAAGAATAGACACGTGTTTCGCCGTATTTCCCTATCTCATAAACTTTCGCGGTTATAGGCCATAATGCTAGTTATTCTAGACAAGATACGTAAAAAAAATAAAGAAACAATCGAAGCGGAACTCGGTGGATTTCCATACAAAACCCCTTTTTTAATCGAAGAAATTAAACAAATCGACACCTCCAAATAATAGTATGCTAAGTCTAAAAAGTGAGTTTTGCAGGAGAAGCTCTCAAAGTTTGGAAATTTTTTTGAACTTCAGTACTATGCTAAGTCAATATTTGTTTATAACTTCTGTTCGGATTGACCGATCATTACCAAAATTAGACAGAATTTAAGTTAAAGGACGTTCGACACCTCCAAATAATAGTTTGCTATATCTGAAAAGCGCATTTTGCAGGACAAGCTCTAAAACTTTGGAAATTTCTTTGACCTTCAGTACTATGCTAAGTAAATATTTGTTTATAACTTCTGTTCGTATTGTCCGATCATTACCAAAATTTGACAGAAGTTAAGTTAAAGGACGTCAAATATAAAAATGTGAAGAACTTGAAAACATGCTAAGTCGACTTAGCATACTATTGTTTGGAGGCGTCGAAATGTACCTTACATTTATTTAGCCCGAAACATCCACATTAAAATAACTTATGGGTTATAAAACTATTTCATTTAATTAAATACCATTACGGTATATCAAAAATTTAAAAGACTCCACAATAATATATTCAGAGAACGCACAATTTCGTAATTTTATTTATGAAGCGTTCGGCGCACAGTGCGAAATATGGGAAGTTTAGTGGAACTTTAAGGAATTTTGAAAGTACATAAAATTAATTAAATTTTAATTGAATTCGTTAGCTAAGTACTCCACTGCAAATGACCCATACTCAGTTTGGCGATTTACTCAGCGAAACGACCTAAAAATGCACTTAAAGTTGCACTTTTGTTTCATAATTTTTTTTCTAAAAAAGTATAATTTGGATTCATTAAAAAAATAGCGTGGCGCGGACAAATGGTAAGTCAGTATGCCATGATTTATTTTTCTTAATATTTAACAAAACTATTATAATATTTTACTTTTTAAAAAAATGCAAAAACTCTTATTGTTTTCATGCTATTTTAATCGGAAAGAAGTGCTTTTTTGAAGTTTTCAAAATAGTTTTTTTTTTTTATTTTCCGTGGATATTTCAAAAGTGATTCCCGTACATTCACATTTTAATATATGTATGATCTGAAAGATTAGGGTCTCCTCTGTTCGCAAAGCCATAAAACAGCTGCGGTAACGTGCGGTCTTCGGAGAAATTCAATTTTTTTAAAATGACTTCGGAAATTTCTTTTAATTGCATTTTCGAAAGTGGAAGGTAAACGCGGCGATGAACGCCGTTGTTGACTGTGTTTTGAAGAAATGGACTCACTAATATTAACAAATGACGATTTCTGTTAAATTAAGAATCCTGTCGCAATTTTTAATAGTTTTAACCTGTAAAAGTTAGTGATTTATATATAGTGCAACATTTTTGAATGCTGTGGTGCAAATACGAATATACGTTCAAAATAGTAATGCAGTTCCAACCTGAACTTGATCTCAGAGACATTATTAATAAAATTAATGGCACAGACCTGCTAAATAGACCGATAAACATTATAGATACAAATGAAAACAAACAGTAATTGACATTTCACACTTAATGGATGTGTAGGGTTGTGGGGCTTCACCCAGAAGTGGACCTATGTTGACAGCTTTTATGTGAGGAGGATTTTTATTCGCTAACATCTTAAAATTTACATTTGCATCAAAATCTGTTGCAATTTTTGTCTTCAACATTTAAAATACCTAATATGAGGGAACCCTTCATATGGGGGCTATACCAAAAACGCGTACCTACGATGTTAATATTTCGCACAGAGGTTTTCTATCTACGAAGAACTTAAAATGCCAAAATACAACCAAATATGTTGGAAAATGCTTCTGTAACATTCAAAATATGTCCCATCGACCGGTACCGTTCAATGGGGTCTATACCAAAACGCGAACCTATATTGAAAATATTTTGTACATAAGTTTTCTATCCGCTGAAAACTCAATATACCAATTTGCAGCAAAATCGATTGAAAAATAAATGTAAAACGTAAAAACGACAGCCGCCGTTACATGAAAGCTACGGGAAACCGCGGGCCTATGTGGCCCAATTTGAGCCCCACAATATCCACTAATATAAGAAACATTTTTGCAAAATTTTAGGAATCTACGCCCTTTACTTTAAATGTTATTAGTAAAGTTCCGCTAATGTGCTCATATTTCGCACTGTGCGGCGGTGGGATTTTCTTTATTTTTTGGACTTGTAGATGTCCACAGCCAATGAAACTGGGTGGAACCCATCGATTTGCATTCACTTTCCTAAGGTGAAATATTATTTTTTGGATTAGAAAGGTAGAAATTTGAGTTATCTTTACCATACTTCCTCTGTGTCGGACTCATAAACCAATCAAATGTGATTTTTTTGTAATTTTATGGTAGTCTAGAAAATTTTGTATATAATTCAGTATAAAATTTTGACTTTATAAAATGTTTCTACCGATTTCTTCATAAGAATATTTTTGGGGCTCTAAGCATGGATTCTCATCAAATTCCAAGACCCAAATACACATTTTTTGCACAATATTTGTTGGCAAATCAACACTCACGCCCTTTATTTATTATTATAAATAGTTTTTTGTTAAAGTTTACAACATCTGACAATGGATTTGTGTAAATCCTTTGGGGTGGTTCTATCCTAATGAACCATTAAAACACGCTACTATTTTGACATTTTTTCATGTCCACAAAAATATAATTTACAATTTCTGTCCTATCGTCAGATGTAACGGAATTTGTAGGCAAATATTGGTTGGTTCTATTCAGGTGAACCGGAGTGTATAATCACTTTCTGAGTCGATTTATGCATGTCCGTCCGTCCATCTCATGTATTTTTGTTCCCAAAGTACATGTCGCATTTATTGTCCAATTTTGCTGAAGTTTTGGGAATATAATTTTACTAACATAAGAAGAGCGCTATTACTTTTGGTGAAAATCGGTTCAGATTTGGATATAGCTCCCATATATACTTTCGACCGATTTCACGTATTTGCTGCACCAAACAAGCTATATATGTCTTATTTCGATGAAATTTGGAATGCACGCAGAGAAAAAATATTTTTCGCTTTTGTTGGAACAAAAATATCTGTTTTGGTTCCAAAAATGTATTTGTTTTGTTCAAACATTGTAATCCAAATCCAAAAATACCATCTTTTGTGCCAAACATAGAAAACAAAAACAACTTTCGAATTTTCGCAGTATTGTAAAAATCGTTAACAATACCGATTGTAGGAACTATCATAATCTAATTTTGTTTACAAAAAGTATTGTCAACCCAGAAAACCAGCCCAGAAATTTTTGATTTGAGTGTATATACTTCTCATATACACTTTTCACATAACTTGGATATAAATGTCGCGTATAATATTGCAATCGTTGAAGAACATAATACATGGTTTGCTGCATTGGCTGACAACAAAGACAAACAAAAAGACACAAGCACCCACCACAACATAAGGAATAATTAAAAACCATAACAAACTCCGGTATAACACCAAACCTCAAAGCACAATGAAGATAGAAGAATGAAACAAAACAGAAACAAATAAAAACAAGAGTCTCATTGTTGGTATACATACACACAAAAACAAAGATAAAGGCATCATGTCATACAAACAAAACTTACCATAATTGTTTTTTTTTACAACACGACATCGAATAGCGAGAGAAGAGAAAAAATTGTCGAAGAAAAGAGAGAACTATTGTCCAGTTAACAAAAACTATTTTTGGATTTAACAAAACCCAATTGTTGGTTTTGGAATCTAACAATATCTTTACAATACATATTTTGTTCTTCGAATCTTGTTGGATCAATCATATTTTTTTATGTGCGTGTGTGTGACTGGAATTTGGTGTAGAAATAAATGTGCCAAATTTGATCTAATTCGGTTCATATTTGGATATAGCTCCCAAATGTATATGGTAAAAAACAAATTTTCTTTACAATTCCATATGAAAAAAATTAAAAATTGTTTTCCGAGCACATCTACAATTTTTTGTATTCAGAAAAAATTCTGATCGCGTTCAAAAAATTCGCCGATGTGCGCAAATTTTTAGAAGTTTTTATTCTCTTATAAAGAAAAAATATTTTAAAATTTCTTGCATTGAGAAAATGTATGCATATATCAGTAACAGTATTTGACATCCATCCCTAGATGAACCATAATTTCTTAAATTTGTTTTTATTTTCGCGGAAAATCAAAACAAAAAATCTTGGAGAAAATGTAAATTATACTACCTCAGAGTTCGTATAAACCTCGAAAAAAATAAATAAAAAATACGTACAGAATCTAGACAACGCGTAAAAAATATGAAACCAAAATTATATCAGCTTTATAAAATGCATATTATAGCAATAAAAAAAGAGGAAAAACTTATTGTTAAAATATTATTTCAAATATATTTTTTGGTTTGATTAGAAAAATTAGAAAAAAATATTTGGGAGTTCTCCAACTATTTCGCTAAAATCCCACACAATAATTAATGTATACTGCTAAAACTTCATCAAGAAATATGGTTTACCATCGCGAGAACTTAACTGCTTACTGTGATAACTTATAAGGATAGGAAATTAAGAGTAATATTGAAATTGCAATCATTCAAAAAATATGAAAAGTAAAAAACCCGTTATTCGCGAATTAGTTAAAGTCTTGGATACAGCGAATCAATCTCTTTCAATATCTATTCATATTTCAATGTTTCACTCATCGGCCGTTGTGTGTCGTCAGTTGCATCTCGCAATGAAAAAAAACATTAAAGTGGGTAAAAGTCGCGCAGTGTGCATTCGATTTTGATGCGTATCGCGGTTTAGTACGCGGATTTGTCGAAAAAAATGTTTGCTGATTGTCCTGTTAAAAAATAAAATATAATATTAAGCCAGAAATCTAAAGGGAATATAAAAAAACTTGTTGGCTTCAACCCATTTTTACCCATTTCTCTACATTGATGCCAACACAGCTTCCACGAAAATTAATTTTAATGGTCGACATTATGGGATCCCTCCTAACACATATAATTTTAAAGAATTTCAGACATACTATATAGAATATGTTAACAGTTCGCGAATTCCGAAGGGGTGAAACTCGGCTGATATCAAATATTTACTACACCAAACACGCTATATATATGGCCGCTTTTGATGAAATTTGGAAAGAGTGACTAAATTCGGCATAAAAATAAATGTGCCAAATTTTATCGAAATCGGTTCAAATTGGATGAAGCTCCTTTAAATATTTTCAGCCGATTTCACGTATTTCCTGCACCAAATTCACTATATTCGTCCAATTTTTATTTACCGGAACTTGGTCTTAAAATATGGATATAGCCCCCGTTCTCCCGAATCCAAATTGTAGCAAATTTGGTATCAGTTAGTACACGTAAATAGGAATTTCCAAAACCTTTTCCTTATCCCAATACCTAATTTCAAAATTCCCCTTTTGTACTTATCGTCTTTCAAAAACCTCCATATCTCAACCTTACACCTCCTCGATATCTAAACCCCGCACACCAACAGTGACTCTAATATCAAATTTTATAATTCAAGCGCTGTCCGTACACCCAATACCATATTTAGAAAAATTTTGTACTTTTCGTATATTTATGGTATGTATGTCCATATTTCCTAAACCCCCTCCATATACCAACGCTACACTCCAGCTCTATCCATACATCCCATAACAAAGCACAATATCCGAAATCTCTTTTTTATCTCCATTCAGTATACCAAACGATTCCAAAATTAGTTATACTGAGGACTTTTCAAACACAAGTTGTAAAAAAATTTAGCACTTTTCATACAAATAAGTAAGAATTTCCAAAACTACCTAAATCCTATTCTGCAACAGTAATCTTAATTCCAAATTTCAGGTTTCCAGCTCTATCCGTTCAAACAAAGCCAAGTTGTACTAAATTTAGTATTATTCGTACACGTAAGTACGAGCTTCCAAAATTATTTCCTTATATATACACCACTTCCCAACCTTGATTCCGACACCAAACTTCAGATTCTAGCTGTACCCGTTCAAAATATACAATCGGTACCAAATTTTGTGAATTTTAGTACTTTTCGTGCCTTTAGTGCCTTTTAGTATCCTTCTAATTCGAATTTCCAAAAAACCGACCTTATCTCACACCTACACACCAACAACAACACGCACTCAAAATTGCAAGTTTATAGCTTCAGCGATTTCTGCTGGGCGAAGATCTATCAGTCACTCACTTATCACTAAGCTCTGTTCTATATCTATATCTATCCACTCTGGATGAAATTTAAAAACTGTGACGGAATTTGGTCTAAAAATAAATGTAAGGTATCATAAAGTCGGCCACGCCCGACTTTGATCCTTTCCTTGTTGGTTTTTACCTTAAATATTGCGAGTTCTATCTTAATTTCAACAGAAAGACGTTATTTCACGTATATATATTTATAGGGTCTCCGGCGAATATTTGAAAGTTAGTATACCCTCCATTCTATAGTTGAGGGTATAAAATGTGGAAGGAAACTCAGCATTTATGCTAACGAGGGTATATACACTTTCATACGGGCAAAATATGCCTCATCGAATTAATGGTTTTAGACCCCAAGTATGTTTGGGCGAAATGTGTTTCAGACAATTTGGAGTCGATTTAGCAATGTCCGTATGTCCGTCTGGCTGGCTGGGGCGCACGATAACTCTCGAACGGATGAGCAGATTGGGTCCAAAATTTGGATTTCGTAATATTTTGTCCAAACTTAGTTTAAGTTCGAAGATGTGTTATATCGGTCCACTCCTTCCGGTACCTCCCCACAAAAGCTCGAAAATGTTCGGAAAATTTGTGCGCACGATAACTCTTGAAAGGAGTAACCGATGTGGTCCATATTTTGCACATCGTGAAATTTCTACAAGACTTAGATGAGGTTCCAATAAGGACTCACAAAATTTCGGAAATGTTCAGTTTAGGACCAGCTCTCGAATCGCTTCGGTTTTTGTTGTAACATCTTGTATTCACCGCCCCCATACGACGGTACAAGTTTTATTTGGGCCAAGTCCATACTTCCAGAGAAAATAGCCTGAAAAGTACAAAAAAAAACCTATAACACCGTGTGTAGTACTTGGAGCTCATAATAACTCTCGAAAGGATCTGCCGATTTGGTCCAAAATTTGACCTTCGTCATATTTAGTCTAAACTTAGCTTAAGTTCGAACATTCACACTCCTTCAGGTACCTCCCCCACAAAAGTTCAAAAATGTTCGGACAAATTGTTCGCACGTATAAGTCTTGAAGGGAGTGACCGATGTGGTCCATACATTACACACCCTAATATATCTACCAAGTGTATATCAGTTTTGAATACGGATTATATTTGTCCACTCCTTTTCGTACCTCCCACACACAATTTCGGATAAGTTCACTTTAAGACCTGCTCTCGAATCACTTTTATTTCTGTTGAAGCAACATGCATTCGCTGCCTCAATTACGACGGTAAAAGTTTTTTCAGGGGCAAGTCCATTCTTCTTGATAAAACTGTCCGAATGGTGTAAAAACCCCATAGCACCACATGTAGTCGCTGGAGAACACGCTGGAGAACATAACTCTCGAACTGAACCGATTTGGTCCAAAATTTGGTTTTCGTCATATTTTATCCAAAATTAGTCTAAGTTCGAAGGTGGGCAACAACTTCCGGTACTACCCCCTCAATATTAAAAAAAAATCACTAAAAATGCAAAATGGAATGCACGATGTCTCTTGAACGGGGCAACCAATTTGTTTAAAGCTTTGGATATCCTAATACGTTGTCCAAATTTAGTTTAACTTCCAAAATGACCGATAACGATTTTCTGGTCCAAAATTATGCGATGACCCACTAAAATGACTAGTGGGCGCGATATCTATCAAAAATAAGATCAAGTTTAGTAATGGACTATGTCGGTCTATTCCTTTAAGTACCTCCTCCGCAACACTTTTGAATTTTAATCCTAATCCACATTTTTGTCGGCAAGTTCAAATGTCCAAAAAGGGCCACAAAATTCTGAAAAGACCCTAAATACATTCGATCTGTCCGCAGATGATAGTTTAAATTCAGATAGGCTGAGGGTATATCTATGTCGGCAAAGCCGACGTATACTTTTTTACTTGTTTTTTTTTTTTTTTTGTTTTTTTTCTGAGAACTTGGTAATTGAGAAACATAATAGTGATTATCGCATAACTTTACTTGTAATTTAAGGACAACCTTGAACAAAAAGTCGAGGGAGAGAAATTCGGAAGAAAATAATTTTCGACATATGGATGTGGTTTACGCCAACAGATTAACATGATTTCTGCGAAGTACTCCCATTTTTAAACTAAAATTTCTTAGCAGATGGCTGATGCCTTAACGTTTATAAGGAAATAAGAATTCCCCACATACATATTTATGTATGTAAGTCCACTTCTTTCGACGGGGTAACATTGGAACACAGGACAAAATATTATTGTTGTAAATTTCGAATGGCATATTTGTGCTCCCACCCTTGTTGGTGGGTTTTAGTTATTCCACCCTTCGAATCATTTATTGTAAACAGATATGGGGTGGATTTGCAAGAGACGTACATATGTCAATAGATTTGAATAAAAATGCCTGCTATGGAACATCAACTATCCCAACAACGATTCCAATATTTTCGACGTATGACAATTATTTCCTAAAAAGTGTTTAATCCACACAGGCATCTAAAACTCGAGTATTAGGAAAATGTGAGATTTATTTGCCGTGTATGCAGTAGATTTGACAATTTAAATGCCGAGCTTTACTAAATGCAGTTTGCTCCAAATGTACATATGTATGTACATATGCAACATAACATTACGAGAACTAGCAGTAATGTACAGAACAAATAAAAAGAATCGGCTACCACCAATTATACATTTAATGTGTTTTCCAGAAAGATTTCCAAAAAATGTTCTGTAAATGTAAAATATTTCGACCTACCACCACAAATGGTGGTAGTGAAGGTGATGTTCCAAAATGTTTAACAAATAATTGAAAACCTAACCTAGTCTAACAGCTGATTCTGCTTTCCAAAAATTATTTTTGTTGTTTCCACCACTTTTGCATGCAACATAAATCCACCACCAACAAGCACCCTACGCACTCTATAAAAATTTATTGATAACAACCGGTACCGGTGTAATAAACCTTAACTCTCTCTCTCTCTCTCACATGCACTGCCTTTCAAGGTGAAAGTGTGATAAGGAAACCAGAGATGTGTGAAAGAGAAGAAAACATGTTTTTGTTGGAGATTAAATGCACTTGCAGCGGTCAATGCAGAAGAAAGTGGCACGAGACTCGTTAGTCTAACATTAGTTCGTGACGTTGTAACATAACAGAAATTAAAAAAAAACGAATTCAAATAAAATATTTCAGTGTATTGTTTTCGAAATTACAAGTGACAAGCTATACAAAAATTTAACAAAACAAAATTGAATTTATTTATCAATTCATTTCCAAATTTCACAAAGATGTCTTCAAATATTGATGTAATGTTCCATTATTTTATTAAAATTCGTAAAAAATATCCAAATATTGATAATGATTTAGCAACCATTATACGGCCTCTACGTCATCCACGTGATGCCATGTGTATGGCCGATATAAAAGGTAAGTAGAACGGAAAGCCGAATGACCTAATTTCCAATTTGAAAATATTCATTATTTTTGTTTTCTATTCTATCTTCATTTCGGTATTTTTTTCAGAAAGATACTTAGAGTTGACTGGTGAAAAATTTCCAATGCGTTGCGGTTCTCTAGGTGTGGGAGAGTTTCTTCTAACAATACCCTATGTGGCGTGTTACTGCAATGAAAATGGAACACTCATGTTTTATTCTGTGGACGGGTTCTAATTGGAATTAGTGCAATTTATACAAATTATGTACATATACACAATTATTATTATTTTTTGTTAGATACAAATTTATTTTAATTATTATATATTTATTACAAACATTTAAACAAATATACAATTTACAAATACAGTGATAAGTGAAGAAAGAATGTGTGCATATTTAATTTTCTACTTTTCTATAAGAATAAGAATAATTTATGTTATCTTTCGCATACAATTTTGTTACCGAGGAACATAAATCAGCTGCTTAGATAAATGTATCTATCTGAGAGATTAATATTCATTATTTGGTTACCGATCTATGTTATCTGAGAGAAGCGATAAATTTCTGTTTGGTTTTGAACTAAACTTTTTTTTATCGAAGACAACGACCTCGAAATAACTGCAGTAAAGTGCAAGATTTCATTTTGTCTGTCATAACCGTTTCCGGTTCCTCCGTCGATCAATAGACTGTTGCCATGGATCTTTGTTCACATGCATGCCTAATTACGTCCGTATACCCAAAGCGTTTGTAGTGAAAAACTAGTACTCATGTATTCTTATGAATACTACCGACATACGTCGAGCATACACAATTTAAAGTTCAAAACAAGTAAGAAAAGCGTTAAGTTCGGTCGGCCGAACTTTTTATACCCTCCACCACAAATTTCAGCCATTTCGGTGGATTAATGTGGCCACAACCTTCAAAATACCGAAATTCGGAAGGTACCGTTCTATGGGGGCTATATGATGGCGTGGACCTATACCTACAAATTTCTGGGGGAAAGTTTTATACGCCTAAAGAAGACTAAATACCAAATTTCAGCCATATCGGTGTGATAAAAAAACGTTAAAAATATCGAAAATCGGGAGATATTGTATTATGGGGGCTATATCAACACGTGGACCTATATAAACATTTTATGGTAGAAATGTTTCTCTCCTCTGGAAACACAAAATACAAAGTTACAACCGATTCTTTGGTCAAATGGGTCTAATACATTCAAAATATATTAAAACAAGTAAGAAAAGTCTATAGTCGGGCGGAGCCGACCATGGGATACCCTATACCACTATCCGTGCACAATCGCTCTCCACGGAACTTCTTTTCAATGATTGTGAAAATTTAATTATCAAATATCAGAAATGTAATGTTTAATACTTATGACCAAAACCAAAAAGTTATCTAGCATGACAAAGACATTTTTGTAGCAGGAAAGGAAAATTTAGTGCACACAAACTAAAATGTAATGAAACCCACTTATGTAGTACTACTACTTCCGTTGTTTAACCGCTACGTTATTGAAACTTTTACCAATTTCACACAAAAGTTTCAGTCCATTTAACCCGCTAAGTATTATCTGATTTTCACGTTGGTTTGTACGCTTCTTCTTCATCATAAACTCAAACTTTGTTTAAAATTTTGCGGGTTATTATTTTGACCTACAGAGCCGCTACAAAATTGGTTAAAATTTTGTTATTGGTCCATTGCATCCCCTGAACATTTCACGATCATCACCAAAAACTAATCATTTCTATTCCGGCCCGAACCAAACCTCCTTAAAAAATTCGTTACAATCGGTCCATAATTGCGGCCTTAAGCTTGTTTAAAATTTTTAATGGACGGACACACATCGCTAAATCGCTTTATCTCGTCGAGATATGAATTTTGGCATAATAAGGGGTCTAGGACGAATATTTCGTGGTGTTACATAAACTTTTGGAGAGACAATATGTAGCATGGGATAAAAATGTGTTTCTCTACACAGAACCCATTATATATTAGGCAGTAGGCCCGTTATCTAGCAAACACTTTATTGCAATTTACATCAGAGGAAAGGTCAGTAGTTTTTTCCCATATGTAGGCTACTTTGCGAAATATATATGTCCTCAAGGAATTAAAATATCGACCAAAAATAAATTTTCTATATTTTTCATACAAGAGTAATCGTCCATTTCACCCGCTAAAGAATATCAGATCATCATTCAAAATTGTAGGAATCTTTTTCGACCTATACTCTTACCCGGTGCAAAGTTTCGTGACTATTATGTATAATTGCGACTTCTAGCGAGTTTATTATTACACTACAAACAAATAGCGGAATATATTAGGCTGTAACTCTGTTATCTGATCATGCACACCAACATAATTGGCATCAATTGAAAGGTCAAGCGTTCCACTTTCAAGTATATCTTACTTGTCCGGAATGTCACTTCCAGGAATTAAGATATAAGCTGTATATTAAAAATTTTCACAATTTTCACACAAAAGTTTTGGTCCATTTAACCCTCTAAATATTATCCGATCGCCATCTCAAATTGCAAGCTTCTCCTTTGTGATATACTCTTACCTTATTTAAAATTACGCGTTGATCGGACTATTATTGAGACCTACAGAGCCGCTAGAAAATTGGATAAATATTATGTTTTTGGTCCATTTCACCCGCTAAATATTTCACGATCATCCCCAATAAGAATAGGGATCTATTCTGATCTGAACCAGACCTCCATACAAAATTTGGTGACGATCGGTCCATAATTGCGGCCTGGAGCGTGTTTACAATTTATAATGGACAGACGGACGGACGGACACACATCTCAAAATCGCTTTATCTCGTCGAGATATGAAGATTGGTATACCACATTGGGGGTCTCCGACGAATATTTCGCGGTGTTACGTGAATTTTTACCAAAACAAACTTATAATACCCTTTTCCACATTGTGGTATAGGGTATAATGACGCGTACTTTATAAGGGGTCTTATGTGGGGACTATACCAAAACGTGGACCTATATAACCCAACTTTGGTAGGAATGTTTTCTGGCCTCTGAATACACAAAATACCAAATTACAACCAATTCTGTGGTCAAATGGGTCTAATACATTCAAAATATATTAAAATGACGCGTACTTTATATGGGGCCTTATATGGGGGCTATACCAAAACGTGCACCTATATAACCCAACTTTGGTAGGAATATTTTTTGGCCTCTGGAGACACAAAGTACCAAATTACAACCAATTCGGTGGTAAAATGGGCCAAATATCTTAAGCATTCCTTAAAACGACGACGCGTCAGTAGAGTATTGAGAAGGATTCAGAATCAATTAAAAAACTCAAATTACAAGTCATATAGTAATTAAAGTATCAAATTACATATCTTAAGTAAACAAATGGGGTAAAAAGGGTGGCAGACTCATTTATAAAGTAAACAAACAGCATACCATGAGATGGGGTGACCGTGGGATATTCTTGGAATTCCTTATGCTGGGGGAAGCATGTCCACTATCAACGTGGGTGGCTTCGTTTGTCCGTCCGTCTGTCCGTAAGCATGCTGAATCGTGTCCATGATCAATGTGGGTGGTCTCGTTTGTGCGTCTGTCTGTTGATTGATCTAATTATGAAGCATTGACCATTGTTGAGGCATTGTGTTTATTGTATGTTTGTGTGTATGTCGTTTGGTTCTTTTGCTTTGCATTGGATCAGCAGCCACGATAGCTTTATTGTATGTTTGTGTGTATGTCGTTTGGTTCCTTTTGCTTTGCATTGGATCAGCAGCCACGATAGCTTTATTGTATGTTTGTGTGTATGTCGTTTGGGTCTTTTGCTTTACTTTAAGTCAGAGGACAAGTGTACTGAGTATTTGCTGTGTTTAAATATGAATTCGATCGATCTTCTCGATTTGTTTATTATTATTATTCGATGAAGGCGACAAAGTCTTTAATATTTAATTGAAGGGTGGATTGAATTTTTGGTTGCTTCAAATTGATCTTTGCTATGGATTTGGATATGTATGCAAATATGATTGGGAGAGTTAAGGGGGAAAGGGGAACGAATGTGTACAAATGAGAAATCGATGACCATTGTTGAGGCATAGCGTTTGGTGGTACACTGGAAAAATATGTATGCATGTGTGACCGTGGGAAATTCTTGGAATTCAGTCTGTCTGTCCGTAATGTAACAAATAACACGTGTTACCATGGGGCAATTCTTGGAATTCCGTCCGTCCATCCGTCCGCGGGAACTTTTTGGAATTCCGTCTGTCCGTAAGCATGCTAAATCGTATCCATGATCAACGTGGGTGGTCCTGTTTGTCCGTCCGTTTGCCAGTTCATTGATATATTTTCCTAATGTTATGAAATAAATGACGTCATCATCAGTTGGGTTTAAATAATTTTGATTGAAACTGTACGAAACAAGAATTTCTTTGAGTACATAAATCGAAACGATCCAAATGAATTCATTTGGATCTTTTCGATTTGTTTATTTCAGAAGTTAAGCAAAGAATTGGCAAAGACTTGAATATTGGATTGAAGGGATGGTTTGGGATATTAAAGCATATGTGGGTGCGTGTGTATGTTTGATTCTTTGCAGTTATGAGGAATGTATTGGCATTATGTTGTAGCAATTTTTGTGAGTAAGAGGTTGAAAGGGGAAAGCAAGCATCGAATGCTTTAAGATTAGCTAGAGCATTAACCATATATTTGTATGAATGTTGCCCTTCGATTGAAGCAGTGACCATTGTTGAAGCATTGAGTTTATATGTACATATGTTTGTGTGTATGCCGTATGATTCCTTTGCTTTGCATTGGATCAGCAGCCACGATCGCTTTATTTTATGTTTGTGTGTATGTCGTTTGGTTCTTTTTCCATTCCTTTAAATCAGCAGGCGTAATTGTCGCCTTTAACGAAAGCAAAATGCGACAAGTGCCTGTGATTAGGGAAGTTAAGGGGGATGGGGGAACCAATGTGTACAAATAAGAAATCGATGACCATTGTTGAGGCATAGCGTTTATATGTACGTCAGTCCAGCTTCCTTTAAATTTATGCTGTGTATGTTTGCATTAAACCAAAAGAAGGAATCATTGAACTTTCATTCAGTATTACACAATATCGGATTTGTTTTGATTAAATGTTATGAAACTAGGTTATTGGACTTTTTTAAAGACGACACCACGTTTGGTTCTTTAAACCCTGTATGTATGTATAAATGTATGTATATTTGTGGTTATATTGACCTTGAAAATGAATATGTTTAGATTATGACGTTGATTTCCTTACCTCTGTGTATGGAAAAGTGAAGATAGGTTTATTTTAGGAGAGTGAAGGGGGAAAAGGGAATAGCAAAAAAAAAAAAAAAAGAAATCAATCTTTACAAATAAGAAATCGACAAGAACTTTTAGTTGGCTTAACATATGTATGCTTAATGAATTCCACAATATTGTGAAATTCATGTTCTTTTCGATTTGTTTATTTCAAAAGTCAAACTAGGAACCGTCAAAGACTTGAATATGGAATTGTAGGGGTGATTTGGATATAAGTGGATCTTTGCAGTTGTGAAGAATGTATGACATTAATGCTCCACATGAATTCGTTAGATTTTTTAGATATGTTTGTTTTGGAAGTCAAATTAAGATTCGGGTTATTGGAATATACAAATGTGGGTGCGTGTGTATGTTTTATTCTTTACAGTTATAAGGAAAGTATGGAATTATGCTGCAACACTGGTTTACATTATGATTAAGAGATTTGAAGGGGGAATGCAGGGAAAGAATAGAATTTGCTTTAAGCTCTGTTTAAGCGTTGTTCTGCGACTATTCGATTGAAGCAATGATCATTGTTGAGGCATTATTATGTATGACCATCAACTTTATGTTGTTATATGTTTACATTAAAACAAAAGAAGGAATCATTGATTTTTCATTCAGTATTACTCAATATCCAATTTTGTTATTATTATGGATTATTGGACCTTTTTCAAAGATAAGAAATGTGGCTGGAACATCAAATAGAGGCAAAAGTATGCTTCAGCTTGACCTTGAAATAACATTTGAAAATATGCTTATGTTGCTTTTCATCACAACATCTAAATATCACCCCATTTCTCCGCAATTTAATACACAAATTATGAAAAACAAAAATCTCACTCTTCATTAACATTTAAGATCTATAAATGCATACATATATTGTAATAATTTTATTAGTCAGAAACATACTTTCAAACTGATACAATATGGATTCTCAATATATTCTTCCTGAAATCTTCAAGGAAAGCACATTAAGGGAGTCGAAGGATATCGAAGCAGACAAATATTTGTTAAGAATAACGGATGAAATTCAGGCGGAATTCTATATAACACATGGTTTGAAAACGGACAGAAACAGAATCCTTAAGCTTTTAAAAAGGATGGAGAAAATCACAAATGTCAATAATAATTGAATTTAAATGATTATTAATAAATAAGAAATAAACAAATATTTTTGTTGCATATTGTTTGGGGGAAGAGAATGCAATGGTTTATGTATAATTGTCATCTTCTAATCTAAAATTTTGTCCCTGTGTTTAGCAAAAATATGGCAACATCGTTTCAACAACTTATTATTATAGCTCACCCTATCCCTAATTTGGTTCAACAGCACTCTCTTAGAGTTAAACAGCTTCATATGATAACTTAAGAGCTCCCTAATCTTATTCAACAGTTTCGTACTCAACCCTCTTCACTTAAGATCGAACCTCTTCATACAAGGAACACATTTTGATAGTTATCAAAAATACCATTTGCTTCAAATTTATGAAAGTTAAAAAAGCAAGCAAATATATATTAGTGTACCTCACTCAAATTGAAAATTCGAAGGAAAAGAAACTTAAACAATGCCATCTAGGGGTTGAGCTATCGATACCTAAATTATTACGAAGATATTATAAATGCTGACTTGTGTACATAACTGTACCATATTACACATTAAAACAAAAAAATGAAATAAAAAACAATGATATTCAGAAGACCATAGATTGCATTTATTATATAAAACCCTATATGTATGTATATATAGTTTTGTCGTCTTGGACAGTCATTTCTTTTGATGTATTCCTTTTATATTTAATATAAACATTAAACCCCTATAAAAGTTGGGTTAGACTCGGAAACTATATTCAGTTTTCAAAATTCCTTTAAAGGAGTGAAACATTTCATCAAGAAAAGTAAGAAACCTAAAAATGGTCAATAATATCAACGGAGAGCTAGGAGTTGAGTTCGAGAATGAAACAGAGTTCGAAAACATTTGTTGCAATATGTTAGACCATTACGAGGCAACACAAAATACACCACAACAAACTGAATTATTTGAAATGGACTATGAGTTCGAGGCTGCTTGCGTAAAAGCTGTAAATGAATTCGAGGCAAAGTATAATGAGTCTCTGCTAGTGGAAACCGATGCTGAAGGAAAGGAGACCGAAACCCGAACAAACCAATCTTTGGAGAATTCAGAAGAAGATTATCCGTATATACCAGAAGCACAAAACGTATGGGCATTGGATGAAAACGATCCATGGTTTATAGTTTAGCCGACGACACTCAAGCTTTTGATATGTATATTAGAGATGACTAAATAAATGAATAATATTGTTTGTCTACAAAATATAAAGTATTCTTTTTTGTTCTAGGATAATAAACAATAGAAAAGGCGAATACACATCTGCGGCAATTATGAACATTTAAGCATGATTGTAAAATATTAAATATGCATATGGTGTTGAGGTTGGTTTCAGGTTAGGTTGGGTTGGGTTCGGGTTACGTTGGGTTCGGGTTAGGTTGGGTTCGGGTTAGGTTGGGTTCGGGTTAGGTTGGGTTCGGGTTAGGTTGGGTTCGGGTTAGGTTAGGTTGGGTTCGGGTTAGGTTGGGTTCGGGTTAGGTTGAGTTCGGGTTAGGTTAGGTTGGGTTCGGGTTAGGTTGGATTCAGGTTGGGTTGGGTTCAAGTTAGGTTGGGTTAAGATCAAGGGATACACTATTTATATTGTGACAATGTCCCACATTTAACAGTAGAACTGTAACTATGGAAGAAGAAATGTTGAAACGATTGGTTCAATCCCGCAATGTTTTGAAAAGAAAATTTCAAAACATTAAAAGGGGAGAACTAGCAAGAACAACCCAATTGGAAAATACCTTCAAACCAATAACAGATGAACTAAACAAATTAGTTAAAACCACAAGTGAAAATGCATCCAAATACATGATATCCAAGACAGAAAATATGCATGAATATGAGAAAACACCGTTTTCCAGTATCAAGAAACATAAGGAAGATTTTAAAAACGAAATCACTGCAAACGATGAAGAGTACGAAAAAGATAATAATCAAGATGAGTCAAGCAACGATGAGGGTGGAGAAGAATCTTTTTATTCTGATCATGATGATTATGATTATGAAAACAATCTTCTTCTATTGAAAATCAATAATAAACTGGACACTGTATACGGTCCACATAAAGATGTTAATGGGGAATGGAAATTTGGAGATAAACCTTTGGAAATAAATAATGAAAAAATTATCGTAGGAAACCAGAATTGGGCGCTCACACCAGGCTTATTTGAACTTCTCTTTCATCAAAAACCCAAAAACTACGATGAATCAGAGTTGGAGATATATAAAAAAATTTTACTGGGATCCAATGCACATAAAGTAAACTACAGCCATAATGAACGAGTGAAATCTAACAAAGGATATAAATACACCAATATAATAAAGAAGATAATCGATGGTACTCACACTGGTAAAGGCCTAATGAGAGTAAATTCCGAAAAACCTCAATATGTATATTGGTACGATCCCAATGTTCTTGTTGAACGACTAAAGCGGTTGGTGGAATCAAATCAAAATGGAAAATATGACCACACAAATGAGATGGTTTCTATAATTGAAGAACTACGAGAGGCAGATATTATATATTAATTATTCAAATGTGTACACTGCGATTACGAAATAAATGCAATCTATGGTCTTCTGAATATCATTGTTTTTTATTTCATTTTTTTGTTTTAATGTGTAATATGGTACAGTTATGTACACAAGTCAGCATTTATAATATCTTCGTAATAATTTAGGTATCGATAGCTCAACCTCTAGATGGCATTGTTTAAGTTTCTTTTCCTTCGAATTTTCAATTTGAGTGAGGTACACTAATATATATTTGCTTGCTTTTTTAACTTTCATAAATTTGAAGCAAATGGTATTTTTGATAACTATCAAAATGTGTTCCTTGTATGAAGAGGTTCGATCTTAAGTGAAGAGGGTTGAGTACGAAACTGTTGAATAAGATTAGGGAGCTCTTAAGTTATAATATGAAGCTGTTTACCTCTAAGAGAGAGCTGTTGAACCAAATTAGGGATAGGGTGAGCTATAATAAGAATTTGTTGAAGCGAAAAGCGAGCTGTGGCACGAAATAGTAACTGTGTATAGTGTTGTCACATTTTCTCTAAACACAGGGACAAAATTTTAGATTAGAAGATGACAATTATACATAAACCATTGCATTCTCTTCCCCCAAAACATATGCAACAAATATATTTGTTTGTTTCTTATTTATTAATAATCATTTAAATTCAATTATTATTGGCATTTGTGATTTTCTCCAACCTTTTTAAAAGCTTAAGGATTCTGTTTCTGTCCGTTTTCAAACCATGTGTTATATAGAATTCCGCCTGAATTTCATCCGTTATTCTTAACAAATATTTGTCTGCTTCGATATCCTTCGACTCTCTTAATGTGCTTTCCTTGAAGATTTCAGGAAGAATATATTGAGAATCCATATTGTACCAGTTTGAAAGTATGTTTCTGACTAATAAAATTATTACAATATATGTATGCATTTATAGATCTTAAATGTTAATGAAGAGTGAGATTTTTGTTTTTCATAATTTGTGTATTAAATTGCGGAGAAATGGGGTGATATTTATATGTTGTGATAAAAAAAAGAGCAACATAAGCATATTTTCAAATTTTATTTCAAGGTCAAGTTGAAGCATACTTTTGCCTCTATTTGATGTTCCAGCCACATTTCTTATCTTTGAAAAAGGTCCAATAATCCATAATAATAACAAAATTGGATATTGAGTAATACTGAATGAAAAATCAATGATTCCTTCTTTTGTTTTAATGTAAACATATAACAACATAAAGTTGATGGTCATACATAATAATGCCTCAACAATGATCATTGCTTCAATCGAATAGTCGCAGAACAACGCTTAAACAGAGCTTAAAGCAAATTCTATTCTTTCCCTGCATTCCCCCTTCAAATCTCTTAATCATAATGTAAACCAGTGTTGCAGCATAATTCCATACTTTCCTTATAACTGTAAAGAATAAAACATACACACGCACCCACATTTGTATATTCCAATAACCCGAATCTTAATTTGACTTCCAAAACAAACATATCTAAAAAATCTAACGAATTCATGTGGAGCATTAATGTCATACATTCTTCACAACTGCAAAGATCCACTTATATCCAAATCACCCCTACAATTCCATATTCAAGTCTTTGACGGTTCCTAGTTTGACTTTTGAAATAAACAAATCGAAAAGAACATGAATTTCACAATATTGTGGAATTCATTAAGCATACATATGTTAAGCCAACTAAAAGTTCTTGTCGATTTCTTATTTGTAAAGATTGATTTCTTTTTTTTTTTTTTTTGCTATTCCCTTTTCCCCCTTCACTCTCCTAAAATAAACCTATCTTCACTTTTCCATACACAGAGGTAAGGAAATCAACGTCATAATCTAAACATATTCATTTTCAAGGTCAATATAACCACAAATATACATACATTTATACATACATACAGGGTTTAAAGAACCAAACGTGGTGTCGTCTTTAAAAAAGTCCAATAACCTAGTTTCATAACATTTAATCAAAACAAATCCGATATTGTGTAATACTGAATGAAAGTTCAATGATTCCTTCTTTTGGTTTAATGCAAACATACACAGCATAAATTTAAAGGAAGCTGGACTGACGTACATATAAACGCTATGCCTCAACAATGGTCATCGATTTCTTATTTGTACACATTGGTTCCCCCATCCCCCTTAACTTCCCTAATCACAGGCACTTGTCGCATTTTGCTTTCGTTAAAGGCGACAATTACGCCTGCTGATTTAAAGGAATGGAAAAAGAACCAAACGACATACACACAAACATAAAATAAAGCGATCGTGGCTGCTGATCCAATGCAAAGCAAAGGAATCATACGGCATACACACAAACATATGTACATATAAACTCAATGCTTCAACAATGGTCACTGCTTCAATCGAAGGGCAACATTCATACAAATATATGGTTAATGCTCTAGCTAATCTTAAAGCATTCGATGCTTGCTTTCCCCTTTCAACCTCTTACTCACAAAAATTGCTACAACATAATGCCAATACATTCCTCATAACTGCAAAGAATCAAACATACACACGCACCCACATATGCTTTAATATCCCAAACCATCCCTTCAATCCAATATTCAAGTCTTTGCCAATTCTTTGCTTAACTTCTGAAATAAACAAATCGAAAAGATCCAAATGAATTCATTTGGATCGTTTCGATTTATGTACTCAAAGAAATTCTTGTTTCGTACAGTTTCAATCAAAATTATTTAAACCCAACTGATGATGACGTCATTTATTTCATAACATTAGGAAAATATATCAATGAACTGGCAAACGGACGGACAAACAGGACCACCCACGTTGATCATGGATACGATTTAGCATGCTTACGGACAGACGGAATTCCAAAAAGTTCCCGCGGACGGATGGACGGACGGAATTCCAAGAATTGCCCCATGGTAACACGTGTTATTTGTTACATTACGGACAGACAGACTGAATTCCAAGAATTTCCCACGGTCACACATGCATACATATTTTTCCAGTGTACCACCAAACGCTATGCCTCAACAATGGTCATCGATTTCTCATTTGTACACATTCGTTCCCCTTTCCCCCTTAACTCTCCCAATCATATTTGCATACATATCCAAATCCATAGCAAAGATCAATTTGAAGCAACCAAAAATTCAATCCACCCTTCAATTAAATATTAAAGACTTTGTCGCCTTCATCGAATAATAATAATAAACAAATCGAGAAGATCGATCGAATTCATATTTAAACACAGCAAATACTCAGTACACTTGTCCTCTGACTTAAAGTAAAGCAAAAGACCCAAACGACATACACACAAACATACAATAAAGCTATCGTGGCTGCTGATCCAATGCAAAGCAAAAGGAACCAAACGACATACACACAAACATACAATAAAGCTATCGTGGCTGCTGATCCAATGCAAAGCAAAAGAACCAAACGACATACACACAAACATACAATAAACACAATGCCTCAACAATGGTCAATGCTTCATAATTAGATCAATCAACAGACAGACGGACAAACGAGACCACCCACATTGATCATGGACACGATCCAGCATGCTTACGGACAGACGGACGGACAAACGATGCCACCCACGTTGATAGTAGACATGCTTCCTCCCAGCATAAGGAATTCCAAGAATTTCCCACGGTCACCCCATCTCATGGTATGCTGTTTGTTTACTTTATAAATGAGTCTGCGACCCTTTTTACCCCATTTGTTTACTTAAGATATGTAATTTGATACTTTTAATTACTATATGACTTGTAATTTGAGATTTTTAATTGATTCTGAATCCTTCTCAATACTCTACTCGCGTCACGCGTCATTTTGTATGGGGGCTATACGAAAGCGTGGACCTACATAGCCCGCTTTCAATACCAAAAGTCCTACGTAAATATAACATATTTTCTCAAAATTTCATCAACCTACGTCAATCCGTTCGGACGCTAGAGTGATTTCCACAGACGGACAGACAGACAGACGGACGGACATGGCTATATCGATGTAGAATTGCACGCTGATCAAGAATATATATACTTTGTGTGGTCTACAATGATTATTTTGAGTAGTTACAAACGTAGTGACAAACTTAATATACCCCCATCCTATAGTGGAGGGTATAAAAATTAACGTTGACAGAACGTACATACATATGTATATGTTTTGTATGAATGTTTCTACGAATGAAAAAGGTTTAATATGTTTTAATAGCGGTTTTACGTTTTAAACGGGATTTCGGCCATAAGGTATTTGGGTAATGCAATGAAAATTTTTGTACGGCGCGTCGTTAGTGAGATATAACTGTAAAAAAACAAACAAATGCAGCGTGTCGTGTGGTCCCAATTAACATGGCAGGCATATGTTGGGTACAGCGGCATCAATTCGGGCCCAATACGAATTAAGGCGACTGCATCCTCCGGATTTTAACTGGGCTAAAATCACTCGTATTTGCTTTGGCAGCTAGCGTTATTCTGCTGCGATGAATGATGGTAGTCTCCAAGTACGGCATTCGCACTGTATCTCTGTACTGCATGTGTAACCGTGTCAGTATGAATGATATTCAAGTCTGTCTGATAGACTCGGTGGTCTAGAGGTTCTCTTTTATACCTTCGGACCTCTCTCTCTAGATCATGAAGATCTCTCCTGAAGTGCCGTTTCCCTGTTGCAGTCTTCAGGGCGGCATTCTGGTAGTTTTGAATATTCATTCACTGCGTAGCGCTAACATTTGCATACCACGCTGGTGCGGCATACCTTACCATAGACTGGTCTATTGCTTTGTAAGAGGTCAACAAGGTTTCTTTGTCAGCACCCCAAGTGCTGCCGGCTATGGATAGGTATGGAAAGCAATAATCGTTTTTTCGATTTTGGTCTAAAACTAAAAATGCGATTTTTCGGTCTAGCGATTATTTCAGTTGTCCCAAAACTCGACTTTCGTCTTTTTCATAACCACAGAAAATCGATTATTAGTCGATTTCGAGTTATTTTTTGAAACTTAAAAACCGCCAGAACTGTAACCCGCCAAGTCAACAATCAGTGGGAAAACTCGAAAATGGATCACAAGATAATCGATTATGCGATTTTCCCTCTAGACAAAAATCGACTAGGATTGGTGGAATAATCGAAAGTCGACTTACCTATCCCTACTGCCGGCCAGCGACTTAGTGACCTTGTTCCTACTTCTGATCTTATCGCAAATAGCTATAGAGTTGTCTTCTCTATATCCTCGAACAGCTTGGCATGGTTGACGGTATTCAAGGCATTCGATAGATCAAGTGTAACCATGACTGTTCGGTCATACGCCCTGTTCTTCGACGATAGGACCCGACGCCAATATCGTACAATCATCTACGTACATTGCGATTTCCATGCCGTCTGGAGGGTGTGGAATTTCAGAGAGGTAAAGGTTTAACTATTCCGGAGGTATAACCCCTCTTTGGGGAACTCCCGGTTTCACTCTATGGGGTTTGGACTTCTTGTCTATGAGTTCTACAAGCGACTGACGTTCGCACATATAGTTGATCACCCAACGTTTCAAACGCGGCTGAAGAGTTTCTTCTCTATATCCTCGAACAGGTTGGCATGGTGACGAAGGCATTCGATAGGTCAAGTGCCACCATTACTGTTCGGTCGCACTTCCTGTTCTGGTTCAGTCCTCTACTGAAATGTGTGGATATGGCGTCTAATGCCGTTGTAGTAATATGCACTTTCCGAAACTTCATGTTTTGATGTTGGGCATATGGAAAACAGCTTCTCATCGTGGGGAGGAGTAGTGCCTCTAGGATCTTTAGTTCATTTATTGTCAAGTTGGTACGATAATTGTTGAACCATTTTCAAAATCGGAAAATAAAGTAGTTTTTAAGATGCTTAAGATAAATTCATAAATAAAACAACAAAACAATAGTTAATAAATGCAATTTATTTATCTATTTATTTATTTATTTTTTGTAAAATAACAAATCATTGACAAAAAAGTTGTAGTGACAAATTTAAAAGAAACTAAGAAAATATAGTAATTGTTAGAATACCTCTACCAAATAGGACTTACAATTTTTATAATTAATCGTACTTTAATACAAAAATTTTTCAAGAAAATCGAAGTGTACAATCATTGATAAAAATTGATTTTAATACATATTAAAACCCGAAAATTGCCAGACCACTGTGCAAAATTTTAGATAGCTGATAAATGATATATTTTGACCACGTAAGAAGCATTCATTCTTGCTTAAGTCATATCTGGCATGGTATCAGTAAAGAGGTAGATTTAAATGAAAACAATCTATAGAACCCTTGTTTTTCCTGAATTCCTAAAACTTCAAAATTAGTAAACACAAAAGCAACAAGTGGGTTTGTTTACAATACCTTTTTTGAGCATTTTATAAAAAACACGAAAAATGAATGAAGTTTCAAAGTTTCTTCACATAATCGAATTGTGGATATGATAAAATGATTGTTTCAATGCAAAGCTGAGGAATTTCTTCCATACAAATGTTCTAAAAACCATTTTAAAAATCATTGAATTCGATTGTTTTTAAAATTGTTTGACATATTATTCAAACAGCACACACACATACACAGATTGTGTATATTGTTTTGACGTTTTAGGTACACTCGAAAGAAAAAAATTAAACTGAGAGAAAGCTTTAGCTAATCTTCCTTATTAAACCATGATATCTGGTAAATGACAAAAGACCAAGTTCGACCTAATTCAAATGTGATCCTGAAATCGTTTTATTAGGTCGAACTTGATCTTTAGTCTCTTATCAGATATGACTTAAGCTAGAATGCCATGCTTCTTATGTATTGAGGCCTTTATGAGTATTTCTTTGCATATAGGTTTTACACAATTCGACTTTTTTAAGGCGCGATATCTCTGGAGCCGTTAGTAAAAAAATCCGAAATATTTTGCTGAGGAGCACCATCAACACAGCAAAAAACAAAGGTAATCAAAAACCAATTTTTAAAATGTTTCCGATTTCACTAAGAAATCCCCATATATATATTGTTGATCACTATAAAATCTTATGTAGATGGAAACATGTCCATCTATCTGTCAGTTGAAATCAAGATACAACTCACAACATTTAATATAGAGCTTTATAATTTGGTACAGAAGTTTCTATTACTCTTAGGGTGGTTGGTATTCTAATCGGTTGACTTTTTCACTTTTGTATACAACATTTGGATCACAGTAACTTTGGTATGACCCCGACGTGATTTGAACACACAATCTTCTGATCTGTAGTCGGACGCACTACCGTTGCGCCATGGTATAGGATATAGCCCCTTTAAAACGGTACCTCCCACTTTTTGTTATTTTAAAGATTTTAACCACTTTATCGAACCGAAATGGTTAAAATTTAATACGTAGTCTTCTTTGGTGATTTAAGATTTTTACGGTTTAATATGGAATGGTAATTTTCAGGCACATCTTCCGGGCTTTTTTATCTTTTTTTGATGTGTGGGAAGAAAATACCTCTGTAAACAGTGTAAAATATGTAATTTTCTTTTAGTTTAGGTATGTACTAGAGTGCAGTTTATAAACATTTTCAGAAAATATACAATTTGTTATAGGTTTATTTTTTTAATTTAGTTTTTATACACTATACCACAATGTGGAAAAGGGTATTATAAGTTTGTTTTGGTAAAAATTCATGTAACATCGCGAAATATTCGCCGGAGACCTCCAATGTGGTATACCAATCTTCATATCTCGACGAGATAAAGCGATTTTGAGATGTGTGTCCGTCCGTCTGTCCATTATAAATTGTAAACACGCTCCAGGCCGCAATTATGGACCGATCGTCACGAAATTTTGTATGGAGGTCGGATTCAGATCAGAATAGATCCCTATTCTTATTGGTGATGATCGTGAAATATTTAGCGGGTGAAATGGACCAAAAACCTAATATTTATCCAATTTTCTAGCGCCTATGTAGGTCCCAATAATAGTCCGATCAACGCGTAATTTTAAATAAGGTAAGAGTATATCACAAAGGAGAAGCTTGCAATTTGAGATGGCGATCGGATAATACTTAGAGGGTTAAATGGACCAAAACTTTTGTGTGAAAATTGTGAAAATTTTTAATATACAGCTTATATCTTAATTACTGGAAGTGACATTCCGGACAAATGAGGTACACTTGAAAGTGGAACGCTTGACCTTTCAATTGATGCCAATTATGTTGGTGTGAATGATTAGGTAACAGAGTTACAGCCTAATATATTCCGTTATTTGTTTGTAGTGTAATAATAAACTCGCTAGAAGTCGCAATTATACATCAATAGTCACGAAATTTTGCACCTGGTAAGAGTATAGGTCGAAAAAGATGCTTACAATTTTGAATGATGATCTGATATGATACATTACTTTTGTATGAAAAATATAAAAATTTTATTTTTGTCGATATTTTAATTCCTTGAGGACATATATATTTCGCAAAGTAGCCTACATATGGGAACTGCCTTTAACACCCGTTAAAGGTAGTGAGCTAACATGTGCCACGCGTTCACCCATAAGAACGTTAAAAACTTGGGTTTGGGCGTCGGGTTAGTAACCCTCCCCTAGAAAAAACAGCCTACTATGAAAAAACGAAAGAAAAGAAAAACAAACCCCTCTAAAGTTGACGAACCCCGCAAACGTTTTAAGGACCATGATCTGCGAATCTGCACCTGGAATGTTCGCACTCTTTATAGAGAAGGTGCAGTCTTCGCATTGGCAGACGTACTTGAAAAGTACAAGACCGATATTACTGCCATACAGGAAATACGATGGATTGGGAAAGGCGTCACAACAACACCTAAAGGTGACGCACTGTATTATAGCTGCCATGACGTAAAGCATGAGTTTGGTTGTGGATTCGTAGTTAGTCGGAGACTAAAACATCTTGTAGCCAGCTTCACCCCAGTGAATGAAAGACTTGCTGCAATTCGAATAAAAGCTAAATTCTTCAACATCAGCTTTATTTGCGCTCATGCTCCCACTGAAGAAAAGGACGAACAGACCAAAGATATGTTTTACGAGCGCTTAGAAGAAACATATGACCGTTGCCCTGCCCATGACATTAAAATCATTCTAGGCGATTTTAATGCCAAAATTGGAAAGGAGAATATCTTTGGCCCAACTGTCGGGAAATTCAGTCTCCACAGTGAAACATCTGACAATGGTATAAGGCTGATAGACTTTGCAGCTGCAAAAAACATGGTAGTTAGCAGTACCAGATTTAATCATCTTGATATTCATAAGGGCACCTGGCTGTCTCCAGATCAGAAAACAAGAAACCAAATTGATCATGTTGTGATAGATGGAAGACATTCATCGAGCGCGATGGATGTACGATCGTTCCGAGGCGCAAACATTGATTCGGACCACTACCTTGTTGCAGCAAAGGTACGCACCAGCTTAAACGTAGCAAACAAAGTACGAACAGACACAACACGAAAGTTAGACATCGGTAAGCTGCAATCACAACAGATAGCCACTGCATATTCCACTCAACTAGCCCAATTGCTTAATCAAAGCACTCCTCATCCCAATAACATATCAGCGCAATGGCAAAGCATTGCCCACTCCATGCAAACAGCCGCAAAATCCATACTTGGATACCAGAGACCTCCAACAAGGAATCCATGGTATGATCAGGAGTGTTGTGCTGCCACCGAAGAGAAAAATGCGGCATATAGGGCTACTTTACAATCCGTAGCAACGCGTAGTGCACGAGAGAGATACAGGGAGAAAAGGAGAGAGGAGAAACGTCTTTTCCGCAGGAAAAAGAGAGAGATGGAAAAGCGGGAGTGTGAAAAAATCGAGATGTACAGGAGCCAGAATGAAGTCCGAAAATTCTACCAAAGAGTCAAGCATCAAAGCTGATGGCTGTGGTGCAGGCACATCCTCCTGTAGAGACCAGCAAGGTAATTTGGTAACCGATACAGATAGTGTACTCAGGATATGGAAAGAACATTTTTCAAACCTGTTGGTATCCAATAGCAGCGAAGACGACGAAGATACCACAGTCGCAATCCCAGAAGATGGTATTGAATGTATACCGCCCAGCCAAGATGAGGTAAAGACAGTAATAAATCGGCTGAAGAATAATAAGGCAGCAGGGGCCGATGGCTTACCAGCCAAGCTGTTCAAAACCGGAGGCGACACGCTGATGTGGTGTATTCATCAGCTAGTTAGCACCATCTGGCAGGAAGAACGAGTACCCGACGATTGGAACCTGAGTATCCTGTGCCCCGTCCACAAGAAGGGAGATAAGACTGTATGCTCTAACTATAGGGGCATAAGTCTACTCCCTATTGCCTACAAGATCGTGTCAGGGATATTATGCGAACGACTAAAGCCTATGGTCAACGAGATAATTGGACCATACCAATGCGGCTTTAGACCTGGCAAGTCCACTATGACCAGATATTTACCCTGCGGCAAATCCTGGAGAAGTCCCAAGAGATGCAGATCGACACCTACCACCTTTTTGTCGACTATAAAGCAGCCTTCGACAGCCCGCTGCGTTCAAAGGTATTCCAAGCCATGTCTGAATTTGGTATCCCCGCAAAGCTCATCCGGCTTTGTAAAATGACTTTAACTGACACGAGGTCCTCAGTTAAAATAGGAAAGAACCTCTCCGAAGAGTTTGGTACCAAAAGAGGTTTCAGACAAGGAGACAGCCTTTCGTGTGACCTCTTCAACATCCTGCTAGAAAAGGTTATACGAGAGGCAAACGTCAAAAGAAGTGGCACAATTCACACCAATAGTCACATGTTACTTGCTTATGCTGATGATATAGACATCATGGGCCGATCAGTACAAGAAGTAACGGATACCTTTATAAAGGTCGAAGGAGAATCTGCTAAAGTGGGTCTGGCGGTAAACGGTGAGAAGACCAAGTTGATGGTGTCGACGCGCAATGCGTCCATTGAGCTCGGACCGACTGTGGAAGTTGGTTCCTATAATATTGAGGTAGTAAAAGACTTTGTCTACCTCGGCACCTCCGTAAACACAACAAACGACATCAGTTGTGAAGGTTTAAGTAAGCAGTTTAAAAACAAAGCCACATCTCGTCAAACAAAAATAACGCTCTACAAAACACTGATACTACCCGTGCTGATGTATGCCTCCGAAGCCTGGGTACTTGCGCAAGCAGACATGGCAGTGCTTGGTGTGTTTAAGAGAAAAATTCTTCGAAAGATCTACGGACCAATCTGCGTTGACGGTGAATATCGACGTCGCATGAACCACGAGCTGTATCTGCTATACAACGACATCAATATTGTTAAACGTATCGAGATGCAGCGATTGCGTTGGCTAGGCCATATCATAAGAATGAGCGATGATGAACCCGCTAAAAAGGCGTATAAATACGGACCGCTTGGCGGTGTACGCAGAATTGGCAGGCCAAGGAATAGATGGCGCAAACAAGTGGATGATGAGATGAAAAGGCGCGGTATTCTAGAGTGCGAAGCAACAAATAGAGAGGAATGGAGATTTCTTCTTAGTTCGGCCTATAGAACAAATGTTCTGTAATGGGCCAGCTAAGTAAGTAAGTAAGCCTACATATGGAAAAAAAACTACAGACCTTTCCTCTGATGTAAATTGCAATAAAGTGTTTGCTAGATAACGGGCCTACTGCCTAGTATATAATGAATTCTGTGTAGAGAACCACATTTTTATCCCATGCTACATATTGTCTCTCCAAAAGTTTATGTAACACCACGAAATATTCGCCTAGACCGCTTATTTGGTATGCCAAAATTCATATCTCGACGAGATAAAGCGATCTAGCGATGTGCGTCCGTCCATTAAAAATTGTAAACAAGCTTAAGGCCGCAATTATGGACCGATTGTAACGATTTTTTTAAGGAGGTTGGGTTCGGGCTAGAATAGAAATGATTAGTTTCTGGTGATGATCGTGAAATGTTCAGGGGATGAAATGGACCAAAAACAAAATTTTAATCAATTTTGTAGCGGCTCTGTAGGTCAAAATAATAACCCGCAAAATGTTAAAAAAAGTTTGACTTCATGATGAAGAAGAAGCGTACAAACCAACGTGAAGATCAGATAATACTTAGCGGGTTAAATGGACTGAAACTTTTGTGTTAAATTGGTAAAAATTTCAATAACGTAGCGGTTAAACAACGGAAGTAGTAGTACTACATAAGTGGGTTTCTTTACATTTTAGTTTGTGTGAACTAAATTTTCCTTTCCTGCTACAAAAATGTCTTTGTCATGCTAGATAACTTTTTGGTTTTGGTCATAATATTTCACTGTGCAACATTTTTAAGGTGATCTTGTGCAAACAATTCGAACTGAGGATTTTTTGAAAGTACATACCCAAACGACAATAAACCCTAGTTGGGTTTTGTTGTGTCAGATCCAGCTCGGATTTTATGGCCCCATCTAAACATGGTTAAATAATGAGTTTTTAAAGAAATTCGGGGCTATATCTCTGAAACCTATGTGAATCTTCTTCTGACCTCTGAAGCAAATTTGTAGAAAAGTACAGGAATAAAATATTTGGAGAAATAATGAACTAGAAAAACTACATTTATTGCCTCAAATTTCAAAATATATGCAAAAATTCCACAATTTTTATGCATTTCGCACCGTATCTCCAAAACCGTTAATTTTTTCTGGATATTTTCTTTTGGAAAAATATTCCCTAGAATGTAGTACCCAAATCTTCAGAACATGTCATTGTTGTAAAATGTCTCTATGCCGTTGTTTTCAGTACATTTTTCAACGACGATTTAATAAAAATGTCAATAATGTAGTGAAATCCGAAATGCGAGACTAAACTGTTGGTGTGAACTGTGTTTGAAATACGTGTTGTAAAAGATACGATGCAAAATACCGCTGAAACAACATTAACTAAGCATTTAAGAGTTTGAGAATGTTCCGAACAATTGCTGAGAACAGTACTCCCAATAGTTTAGCTGATACGGACCAGAATTTCAGCAATTATGTAAAATTTTCTATATTTTATCGATTTTGATGCTCTATATGGAGTTTTTCTTTAATGGTATGTTCAAAAGATAAGTTCTACTAGTTTAGGACTACAATATTGCCGAAGACAGCCAAATTCCAAACCGTTTCCCAGATAAAGGCCCGATAAATGCAAAAAACTCTAGTTTTAGTCCGGTTTAGATGAGGCCATAAAATCCGAACTGGATCTGACAGGACAAAACCCTACTAGGGTTTCTCTAGTCTCAATATGTACTTTCAAAAAATTCGCATTAGAAGTTGTTTGCATTTTCAGTGTTGCATAGTGTTATACATTACATCTCTGATATTTGATAATTAAATTTTCACAATCATTGAAAAGAAGTTCCATGGAGAGCGATTGTCCAGGGATAGTGGTATAGGAAAGTTAACTACTACTCTCTGTCCCATACAAAAACCCAAAATAGCATTCTCTTCTTGTGCACCATTGGTATAGGGTATCCCATGGTCGGCTCCGTCCGACTATAGACTTTTCTTATTTGTCTTTTCTCTTTTAATGTAATTTGCAATAGCCTTTTACAAATGTTTCGCTTTTTTAAAATATTTCCCTTTTTAGCATAACAGTGCAAAAGATGTAATTTTGTTTCGGTTTAGGCCAATCTTGAAGGTATGCTTGTACTAGTGCAGTTTAACAACATTTTCAGAAAATAGACAATTTGTTATAGGTACATTTTTAATTTAGTTGTTTCTCTTTTAATGTAATTTTCAATAGCCTTTTACAAATGTTTGCCTTTTAAAACTACTTGCTTTTTAGCATAACACTGTCTCATTCTAAAGCATGTAGGTTTCTGAATTAACTAAATAACATGAAAACATAGAATAAATCGAGCGGAGACAAACACCATCGAGTTTTGGCAAAATTTGGAAATGTTTTCTTCGCTACACCCTGTGCTGAGATGATCCCATAATATCTACATGAGATACATATTCCGGAGATATGAGTGCATCTACCAGATTCGTTTGTGGCAAAAAGATAATGAATCAACCGAATTCAGACATAATACACATGTTGTGTGTGCATGTAAAATAAGATACAGACGATTTTAATTTTACACAGCTAAAACAACCCCGACCTATTTATACAGAACGCGGCCTATTTATTGTTTTTACAACGCATAGTATGTATGTATGTTTGTGCAAGTATATGATGTCTACATTCCACGTGCTTATCGCAAATATTATTTTTGTTGTTGCCAGACAAGGAGACATTAGACGACACATCATTCACACACTTTCCCTGCTTTGTACAATGGAAGAGCCCAACCCATATGTTCTATTTATAGAAAGGGGCAACGTTGTTTTTTTTTATTTTTTCTTTCTTTTTTCGTTTACTTGATAATACCGTTATTTGTGCGCAGCAATGACAAGACTCCGTGGCGCAACGGTAGCGCGTCTGACTCCAGATCAGAAGGTTGCGTGTTCAAATCACGTCGGGGTCATGCCAATGTTACAGTATTTCAAATTTTGTTAAAAATATCATAAATGTAATTTTTAAATTAATACGAGGGCGGTTCGGAAACTTCTTAGCCTATCAATGAAAGAGAATAGTTAGTTTTTCAAAAATATTTTTCAATATAATCTCCTGAAACTTCAATACACTTAGTCCAACGCTTTTCTAGCAATTCTATCCCTTGATTAAAATAGTTTTCCTCAAGGTCTTCAAAATAGTGGTTTACAACTGTAATTGCATCTTCATTTGAGGTAAAACGCTTGCCAGCAAGAATTTTTTTAGATTTGGGAACAAGTAAAAGTCACTGGGAGCTAAATCAGGAGAATAAGGTGGGTGGTCAAGCAACTCGTACTTTAATTCGTTGATTTTAGCCATTGTTAAAACACTCTTGTGCGCTGGTGCGCTGTCTTGATGAAAATTTATTTTTTTGTGTTGTAAGCCAGAACGTTTTTCTCGAATTTGTAAATTTAATTGATCCAAAAGGTTGCAATAGTACTCTGAATTTATAGTTTTACCCTTTTGCAGATAGTCAATCAATAAAATACCTTTGAAGTCCCAAAAAACCGTTGGCATAACCTTACCAGCCGATTGAATTGTTATTGCCTTCTTTGGGGCACTTCCTCCAGCTTCAGTCCATTGTTTGGATTGTTCTTTTGCCTCTGGAGTATAGTGGTGGATCCATGTCTCATCAACAGTTATGAAACGACGCTTAAAATCCATTTTATTTCGCTTAAAACGATCCAAACAAGCTTGAGAAATGTTCATTCTTATGCGTTTTTGATCGACTGTTAACAAATGCGGCATCCATCTTGCAGAAAGCTTTTTCATCTGTAGTTCTTCATGCAAAATTAAATGAACTCGATCATTTGAGATGCCCATGATATTAGCAATTTCACGCACTTTTATTCGTCGATCATTTAATACCATATCATGCACTTTGGCTACAATTTCTGTTGATGTTGCTGTTTTTGGACGTCCACTACATGGTTGATCTTCAATGCTTGTACGACCACGTTTAAATTCAGCAACCCAATTTTTTACTGTTGCATATGAAGGAGCACTTTCAACTAACACATTCAACATATCATTATGAATTTATTGTCCCGATAAACCGTTTTTATGTAAATATTTAATGACAGCACGCATTTCTAATTTTTCCATTGTAAAAAAATTGCGGATGCGTCTTTTTTGAACACCTGTTTCTATATGAAGGAGTTGCCAGATCGAAACAAAATTTAACATGTGTTCATAGCAGAGATGTAAGTTTCCAAAACACTTAACTTTTTTTGTTTATACCGCGCTTTTTGTGAAGTTTCCGAACTGCCCTCGTATTAGACAAATATCAACGTATGTAGAAGAAAGTTATCATTTGAACAGAGAAATGTTTTATAAATAACTTCAAGAATGACCAACAGTTCAGAATTGAGCAATCCAACAACAACCATGTGGATTTAAAAACTAAACGAAACTTTTATAAGATGTGCTATGTTTGTCTGTCGTGTATACTCGTACAACAAAAATATATTCCATAACCTAAATGTTTTAAAAATTAAAAAAAAATAATAGGGAAAAAGTGTACATACACCCCAATGAAATATTGAGTTTACCGTAAAATTTACGGAATAAGCAATACAAATTTTACATTTTATTGCTTTATCAAAGGTCTTTGGTTGTCCGTGATATCTTTTTGACAAAATAGGAAGATATTTGTGGATTAATTGCCGTTATTTAAGGTCAGACTTCGCGTATAGCTTATTAAATCGGACCCTTGCAGATGTCTTTGAGTTTTTCTGTCTGGTAGTTTATAAAACCTCAGAAAATACAGTGGGACTAATAATTTTGAGATCCTAGAGCGCTTTGAAGTTGTTCTTGTGGATAATATATGCTCCTGAGCTTCGCTAAATATACGAATTCCTGTGTTTCTCATAAATCTTATAGTTTTAACAGCATTCCAAAGGGCAAATTACATGCAAAAGCCTTGGAACTACCTTGTAATAAGATCTGATATTAGATCTTAACTCAATCAGATTTTGACAACTTTTTTCTACAAACCTGATCCTAAGGTTTCCAAAGCATCAAAATAAAAAAAAATCAAAATCAAAATGAAATTTACACTGTTCACTACTATGCTCTCGTATTATGATCGTTAGGGCCACTTAAAACGCTATAAATGTCGGATAATTTTACATTGCTGATTCAATGGATGCTCAAGGATTGTACAAAGCCATATTACAAGGTAATTCCCAGCTTCTGCATGTAATTTTCCCCTTGGACTGTTGTGAAGCCTATAAACCTTATGAGCAAAGTCAGGAATTCGAACATTTTGCGAAGTTCAGGAGGATATAATGTCCACAAGGACAACTTCAAAGCACTTTAGGATCTCAAAATTATCAGTCTCATTGTATTTTCTGGTGTTTTATAAAGTAACAAACTCAAAACTCAAAGAAATTGGCAAAGGTCTGCTTTAACGAGCTATACACGATATCTGACTTGAAATAACGGCAACTAATTCACAAATATGTGTCTATTTTGCCTAAAAGATATCATGGACAACCAGAGGCATTTGTTAAAGCAAGAAAGTGTAAGATTTGTATTGCTTATTCCATAAATTTTACTGTAATATCCATATTTCAGTGGGAAGTGTGTACACTTTTTCCCTATATTTTTTAATTTTTATAAAATTTACCGTTATTCGTATTATGAAATATATTTTTGTCGTATTTTATATTGTTTATTAGGCATATGAAATGGAACTATGTACTTGGATATTCATAAAAATATTTCCTTACCCTTAAAACTCGGGATTTATAGGGTGTATGTAGACTTTTTTTGGTTGACTGTATGTACATAATTTTATTCAACTATGGTATACACCAACACCCATTATTACAAGTCTTCATTCGTTATCAATTGGATTTTTCGAACATATCTATAGCGTTCCGGTTGACTTAAAGTTAAGAGCTATAATTAAATTTCAATGAGGACCTTGTTGACATTAATTTTTAATTTGAAAATTATTTTTTAAAGTCCTCCAATTTAGTTTTTTTGTGACTCTAAATCAGACGTGAGCAAGAAGGGAACAACAAAAGTGTGAATGTAGGTATTTTAGAATATGCAATTATTGCAAATGCTTTAGTAACGGACTGTTGAACCACAACAAAATCAAATAATTTGTTCTCCTTGTTACGCTCGTTCTTATCAATTGTTGCTTTGTTCCTTTACTTTTTTAATAGTAAAGGTAGCAAAAGTGGCCGAAAACTTTAGCACCGCCATGCGAAGCGTGAACAAATAGGCTCTAAATCCATCCAGTAGTAAAAGAAAACATATAACAATGGCCCTAATTAGTAATATCGAGGCACCGTTAATAACTTTAATGTTTTGTTTGTTTGTTTGACGTTTTGTGTTTGGACTGTTTTCGTTATAGTGTAGTGTGAATAGTCGCCTACAAATAAACTTGTAGACTCTAATAACTGCTGCTATTAATAACAATTACCCATTTTTGTTCTACTCCGAAGAACTAATTTATCTTATACTTGAAAACTTATTTTTATTTACTATGATATTTAATGTATGTTATTTTATTTTAATTAATAATATTAATTTATACAAAATTAATTAATAATGTCAATGTACGCAAAATTTGAATCACAGTAACTTTGGTATGACCCCGACGTGATTTGAACACGCAACCTTCTGATCTGGAGTCAGACGCGCTACCGTTGCGCCACGGAGTCTTTTCTGCGTTAAACACAAATACAGTATTTTCTAAGTAAACGAAAAGGGAAAAATATAAATAGAACATGTGGGTTTATTTACTTTAGTAGAAGTTTTGAAGTTACAACCCACCAAACCAAATGTCGGATGTCCGATGCGAATGAACAATCGTCAGACATATGTATTTGTTCCGATTTCATTTTAATTTTTCGACTTCATTAAGAAATATTTCCGACATTTCACATTTGCTTTCATTAAAAACTAATTTTGTTTATGTGTTGAGAGAAGAGAGAAAAGAGGGATGTTATCTGAGGTGTTTGTACAACAGTACGTGCTTAATTGTTTTGTGCATTTCTCGGCAACGTCGTATATGTCATAGATGCTATGTGCAATGATAATTTTGTTGTTTGTTATTAGAGAAGGAGAGAGAGTAATAATTTTTTCTTGTGTCTTCATTGCATTACAATTATGTTGTACCGCTAGGAAACTCTACTATTTTTATTAATAATGAAATGAAAACTTATTTATTTTTCCCAAATCAAAATGTTTTTGTTTTATTTTATACCTGGAATACTCAGGAGATTAAATTAAGAATAGATACTTTAGAATTTGGATGGAATGAGAGGTTGGAAAAAATATAAATTTATATCACATTCTTCCAAAAGTGTACAGTATTTATTCCTCAATACGATTCAGAAGGCACATCTGATTTCCATAGAAATTACTTTCGAAACAGTTACGATTTCTGTACGAATATTCGGACGAAAAAATGTCACTTTCCAATATCATAAGGTTTTTCTTCGGATTTTCGAAATTTAGTTCCGAAATAATGGCAACCTCGCCAACATTTGTTAGGACTTCGGTCCGATTTTGCTTCCGCATCCAGAAAAACATCCGAAATTCGGAATGATTTAGCACCAAATGAATGTATTTGTGGAATCTAAAATCTTTCTTTCGAGACACATTTGAATACCCTCTACCATGTTATAGAGGGTATAATTAACTATGTAACACATATTCGTCGGAGACCCTATAAAGAATGTACAATCTTGATCAGCATAAAATTCTATGTCCATATAACCATATTCGTCCGTCTGTTGAAATCAAGATACAGCTCGATAAAGATTTACAATTTGGTGCACAATTTTATATTATTATGTATTGTTTGAAATTAAAAATGGGTATACCGGTCCACTTTTTGATATAGCCCCATAAAATGGTACCTCCCTATTTTCGGTATTTTCTAGGTATAGCTTTATTATCAAACTGAAATGGGTGAAAATTGGAATTTAGTCGTCATTGGGGCTAAAAAAACGTACCCTCAGAAATTAGCAGTATAGGCGCACGTATTGATAAAGTACCCATAGAACGTACAGTGGATCCACTTGTATGAAGAAAAAGGCCAAAAATATTTCCAGTGTAAATATCAAGCTAATGCGCCGGTTACAGCTTTGTGCTGCTGTAAAGATTGTTTTAAGAAATTACGAGCGTTACATTCTCCCCCTTTCCCCTTTGGTAAGAATTGTTTTATGCTGATAATCCAAATGACATGAACAAGAATACCGATTATCTTATGATGCAAAAATAGGTTTGGGGAAACAAAACAATCTCAAAAACAACACAAAATCCAACTAATTAAGCGGATTAAAAAAAATCAAAATTTTTGTCTGAATATTGATAAAATATCACTTTCCTCTTTGCAGAGAAAAATGTTTACAAAAACGCACTGACAGCTTGCAAAATGTTTACTGATCGCTACCAATATCATGATTTCATCCCGGCGAAAGGAATTATCAATTGGCTTTTCAGTTTTTGAAATGATGATTTTTTAGTGAAAACCTGAACTCTTTAAGCATCGAGTATTCTCATGTTAATGAGAATGATGCTCACTTTTCGGCTTTCCAAAAAAACACCAGAACAAAATATTTGCAAGCTGACAGCACGATTCAACTAAGAAATCATCGATTTCTGTTAAGTTGAAATAACATCAACACAGTTACCTGTGAGTATGTCGGTGGAATTTTATTTACAAAATTCCGTTTTGCGCGAGCCTTCGCTGTTTTTTCTTTGTTTTGTTTTAGTTGAAGATTCAATCATATGATTGTCTAAGTCTGGAGTTTCCCCCATTGGCTTAACTTCATCACTTTCCTCTTTGCAGAGAAAAATGTTTACAAAAACGCACTGACAGCTTGCAAAATGTTTACTGATCGCTACCAATATCATGATTTCATCCCGGCGAAAGGAATTATCAATTGGCTTTTCAGTTTTTGAAATGATGATTTTTTAGTGAAAACCTGAACTCTTTAAGCATCGAGTATTCTCATGTTAATGAGAATGATGCTCACTTTTCGGCTTTCCAAAAAAACACCAGAACAAAATATTTGCAAGCTGACAGCACGATTCAACTAAGAAATCATCGATTTCTGTTAAGTTGAAATAACATCAACACAGTTACCTGTGAGTATGTCGGTGGAATTTTATTTACAAAATTCCGTTTTGCGCGAGCCTTCGCTGTTTTTTGTTTGTTTTATTGTTTTTTCTCTGCAAAGAGGGAAGTGATGAAGTTAAGCCAATGGGGGAAACTCCAGACTTAGACAATCATATGATTGAATCTTCAACTAAAACAAAACAAACAAAAAACAGCGAAGGCTCGCGCAAAACGGAATTTTGTAAATAAAATTCCACCGACATACTCACAGGTAACTGTGTTGATGTTATTTCAACTTAACAGAAATCGATGATTTCTTAGTTGAATCGTGCTGTCAGCTTGCAAATATTTTGTTCTGGTGTTTTTTTTGGAAAGCCGAAAAGTGAGCATCATTCTCATTAACATGAGAATACTCGATGCTTAAAGAGTTCAGGTTTTCACTAAAAAATCATCATTTCAAAAACTGAAAAGCCAATTGATAATTCCTTTCGCCGGGATGAAATCATGATATTGGTAGCGATCAGTAAACATTTTGCAAGCTGTCAGTGCGTTTTTGTAAACATTTTTCTCTGCAAAGAGGAAAGTGATGAAGTTAAGCCAATGGGGGAAACTCCAGACTTAGACAATCATATGATTGAATCTTCAACTAAAACAAAACAAACAAAAAACAGCGAAGGCTCGCGCAAAACGGAATTTTGTAAATAAAATTCCACCGACATACTCACAGGTAACTGTGTTGATGTTATTTCAACTTAACAGAAATCGATGATTTCTTAGTTGAATCGTGCTGTCAGCTTGCAAATATTTTGTTCTGGTGTTTTTTGGAAAGCCGAAAAGTGAGCATCATTCTCATTAACATGAGAATACTCGATGCTTAAAGAGTTCAGGTTTTCACTAAAAAATCATCATTTCAAAAACTGAAAAGCCAATTGATAATTCCTTTCGCCGGGATGAAATCATGATATTGGTAGCGATCAGTAAACATTTTGCAAGCTGTCAGTGCGTTTTTGTAAACATTTTTCTCTGCAAAGAGGAAAGTGATGAAGTTAAGCCAATGGGGGAAACTCCAGACTTAGACAATCATATGATTGAATCTTCAACTAAAACAAAACAAACAAAAAACAGCGAAGGCTCGCGCAAAACGGAATTTTGTAAATAAAATTCCACCGACATACTCACAGGTAACTGTGTTGATGTTATTTCAACTTAACAGAAATCGATGATTTCTTAGTTGAATCGTGCTGTCAGCTTGCAAATATTTTGTTCTGGTGTTTTTTTGGAAAGCCGAAAAGTGAGCATCATTCTCATTAACATGAGAATACTCGATGCTTAAAGAGTTCAGGTTTTCACTAAAAAATCTTCATTTCAAAAACTGAAAAGCCAATTGATAATTCCTTTCGCCGGGATGAAATCATGATATTGGTAGCGATCAGTAAACATTTTGCAAGCTGTCAGTTTTTGTAAACATTTTTCTCTGCAAAGAGGAAAGTGATGAAGTTAAGCCAATGGGGGAAACTCCAGACTTAGACAATCATATGATTGAATCTTCAACTAAAACAAAACAAACATTGATAAAATATTTAATATAAATCTTATAGCGTTCTTCCTGGAACTCACGTACAGCAAATTTGGAAGTAGATTTCTTCGTCTTTCCATTGATGGAAATTATGTTAATGCACGTTGTCAGACAACAGAGTTATACGCTAATATATCCACAGAAACCTTATTTTAGGGCAAGTTTAGTCAGCGACCTACCATTTATTGTCTGACAGTAGATGGCAGCTGATATAAATACTGAATAATCTTAAACCCATGACCTACTTTGGAAAATTATTCCCGAGGTGGGCATCATGACTAAAACCTTAGGTCAAATTTAATTGGCATTTCAAAATACACTCTGAAAGTATACAGCTAACCGGAATACCACAACACGCTAAAACACTATTTAAAAAAAATAAGCTATTAGCTCCTCCTTCAAAAGTCACTGGTTAGCGTTTTCTTATATTTGGAAAATGAATTTCTTGCCATTTCGATTCGGCACTTAATTTCACTTGACATATCCCAACGGTCATTTATCTGGACTCCTAGATATGTATATGTTCTTACACGTTCTATTTCTATGTTATTAATTATCATAGGTACATTATTTTCCAGCTGTTTTCTGCTGACAATCATATATTTAGTTTTTCTTATGTTTATTGATAATCCATATTTTTCACTGGTCTTCATGAGTGCATCTATTAGTCTTTGTAGCCCTGCTAAGCTGCTTGCCAGTAATGTGGTGTCATCAGCGTAACGAATGTTATTGATGAGGATGTTATTTATGCTAATGCCAATGTTTTTGGAAGCTATTGATTCTTGAAAATTTTTTTCAGAATATATATTAAAGAGAAGAGGTGACAAAATACATCCTTGCCGTACACCTTTCGAAATTGGGATATTGTCAGATAATTCACCATCCACTTTAATATTTGATACTTGTTTCCAGTATAGATTTTGAATACATCTTTTATCACATTCTTCTAGTCCAATATCGGTTAAAATATCCATCAACTAATCGTGTTTTACGGTATCAAACGCCTTCTCGTAGTCCACAAAACAAAGAAAGACGTCCTTTTGAACTTCGCGGCATTTTTGTTCTACAACGTGAACTCCAAGCAATGCTTCTCGGGTACCCATGCCTTCTCTGAATCCAAATTGTGTGTTACCCATATGCATCTCGCATAATGGGTATATTCGTCTGTGTATTATTTTTAAAAAGATTTTTAGAGCATGGCTCATAAGGCTAATTAGTCTAAAATCACCGCACAAATTCGCATTGTCTTTTTTAGGTATGGTTACAAATGTCGATTCCAGCCAGTCTTGAGGGTAATGTCCTGTGGCGTAAATTTGATTGAATAATCTCAATATTAGTTGTATATTTCTTCCTTCTATTAGTTTCAGTACTTCGGTGGGTATTTCATCAGGACCCGATGCTTTTTTATCTTTCATGGTTTTTATTGTTGCTCTTAATTCTTCCTCTGTAATGGGTCTTATCGTTAAACCGCTTTGATATTCTGTATTTTGTAACTGTATTCGACTTTCGTCCGTAAATAGAGTTTTTATATATTTTTCCCAAAGTTTTTTCTTTTCAGAAACTTCGTAATGGGCTATATTGTTTTCATCAAAGAGAAATGTGGAAGATCTTCTGGAATATATCCCGGATGCCTCTTTCAATTTTTTATGGAGATTGAAATCGTCGTGGAGAATTTGTAATCTTTCAATTTCCTGGCATTGTTTTCTTATTTGTGCATTTTTTGCAGCCCGAGTTGCGATTTTAATTTCCTGATTGATTTCCCAGTATTTTTCGTAGTTTATGTTTTTGTATTTGCTTCTTTCTTTGCGTAGAGCTCGTATTTCATCTGTCACCCATGATTTTTCTCTATTAGACGTTGTGGTGCCTAACATATTATTAGTTATGTTGTTGATGGATTCTTTAACATCATCCCATATATTTTGGCTATCTTCAGCGATGTTATTCAGTTCGGCATTTAATCGGGTTTTTACCGAATGTCTCGTCAATTCATCATCAAGTCTATCAAAATTTAACTTCTTCTGCGTTTTTTTCTTGCGTGTTACTGCCAGTTTTATGCGTATTTTGCAAACTAGAAGAATGTGATCCGAGGGAACGTTAGCGCCGGGATATGTGGAACATTTGTTCACACAGGAAGCATATCTTTTATTTATTAAGATGTAATCTATTTGGTTTCTGACAATATTCTCACTGTTATCTTGTGGCGACTTCCATGCATACAAACGCCTCGGATGGAGGCAAAACAACGTATTAGTAACTTTGTATTTATACTCTTGGCAGAATTGAATTAATCGAATTAGCCTTCAGCAAATCAAAATTCCTTTTGGACAAATGAGGCGCTCATCGCCAAAACGGCCTAATCCACATGCCCAAAAAATCAAACAGACTATAAAGATTTAACCAGAACCTTTTGAAATAACTACTAAAAAATTCCATATTGCATTGAATAACACTACTACACTAAAATAATGCAATATGACTTTTTTAGAATTTATTTCAAAAGGTTTCATTTAAATCTTTACAGTAAGTTTGATATTTTTGGGCATGTGGGTTAGGCCGTTTTGGCCATGAGCGCCTCAAATAAAGTTATTGTAAAAAATAACTTTGTGGAGTCGGTCACCTTATCACATCAATTTTAAACAACAATATAATAATTGTTCCACAAACATTCCAGAAGGGACAGGGCGTGCACTACGATTCATATTACATCAATGATATGGGGCCTACAGTTTATCGCCGAATCCGAAAGGCGTGTCTTAAGACATCATCTGTAGAGAAGTTTTACATAGCTGAAATACTCATAAAATGTCACCAACTTTACTAAGGGGTATTTTGCCATCGTTGAAAATTTGATGTTGGCTGGCCGGGAATAGAACCCCCGACCTTCAGCGTGCAAGGCGGGTGTGCATACAATTGTACCACGGTGGCACCAATAAATAATTTTACCATGGAAATTTCAAGAAGTTGAAATATAGCTCCACTCTATGGTATAATATTAGAAAAGAAGATACTTTATGATTTTTTTTTGGTATTGATCATCATATTAAATTTAAAGGACGTCTATTCCTTAAAAATCAGAATATATAAAATTTCCAATTTAAGACATTTTTAATAGGGTGCCCAGCGTGGTGCAATGGTATCAAATTTTCAACGGTGGCAAAATACCTCTCAGTAATGTTGGCGACATTTCCTGAGTATCTCAGTCATGAAAAACTTCCCTACAAGTGGTGTCTTAGGACACGCCGTTCGTACTTGGCGTTAACAGTAGGCCCCATATCATTAGACAGCGGAATCCTATGCAAATGCATATATGGTTAGGAATGTCTTAGAGGTAATGTGATTAGACAAAAACTCGTTTTATAACAAAATAAAATGAATTAGTCTGGACCTATATGAGAGGACTTGTGGTCTAAACTGGCTGAAATCTTGTATTAAGTATTCGTTGGGGGTATAAAACGTTCGACCTGAAATTTATCGGTATATGTCCACGTCTTCATATAGCTCCCATAGAACAGTACCTCCCGATATCCTTTATTTTGAAGGTTGTGGCCTCAATATCCCACTGAAATGGCTACTAAACTTTCCACCTGAAATTTATCGGTATAGGTCTACGCCTTCAGATAGCTCCCCATTTTCGACATTTGTCTGAAGAAAATTTTAAACAGAAAAAATGTAGACAATAACATTTTAGAAGATATTATTGAAATATTTATTGCATACGAAAATATTTAAAATAAATAATATTTGCATATGCATAATTTATACATTTTGCATATTTTTGGATATGTGATATATTTCGATTGGAATTTAATCAGAAGCCAAAAATATCCCCAGACCCAAAATTTGTATAAAATTCCGTGTCTACATATCATTGAGCTAATATTAATCGGGGTGCACTCATTGATATGAGAGAAGGCGACCTTGCCCCATACTGGGATGTTTGTGGAACAATTATATATTATACATTTCTAATAAATATTCATAAATTGGAAAATTGACGTTGCTTAACCCTTCTGCTACATCTTTAAATTTCGGACAATTGGACAAGTAAGACGCTAGGGATCTACGCAATTTGCAAAAAACTGGGAATTTATCTGTCTTGATAGAGACAATTTATATCATGCGAGGAAGATGTGGTTCTCTTCATAAAACTCATTATATATTAGGCAGTAGGCCCGTTGTCAAGCACGCATATTACTGCAATTTTCATCAGAGGAAAGGTCAGTAGTTATTTTTCCACATATAAGCGACTTTGTCGGTTTATGCCCTCTAGGAATTCCAATATGGACCAAAAATAAAATGTTTTTATTTTTCATACAAAAGTAATGGTCCATTTCACCCTGTTAATAATATCAGATCATCATCCACAATTTTAGGCATCATATTCGGTCTAAACCCTTACCTCATGCAAAATTTCGTGACTATTGACTTATAATTGCGACCTCTAGTGTGCTTATGATTAAACTACAAGCAAAAAAACTGGATATATTAGGCTGTAACTCTGTTATCTGACCGCGTAAATTAACATAATTGGCATCAATGGAAAGGGAAAGCGTTGGCTTTCCAAATATTATTTACGTGGGCGGAATGTGTCTTCCAGGAAGAAAGATATAAACGGTATATTAACATTTTTCACAATTTTCACAGAAAAGTTGTGGTCCATTTAAACCTCTAAACATCATCCGATCGCCATCTAAAATTGCAAGCATCTTCTTTGTCATATACTGTTCGAATTTTCGAGGCGATCGGGCTATAATTGCAACAAACAGAGCAGCTACAAAATCAGATAAAATGTATGTTTTTGGTCCATTTCACCCGCTAAATATTTCACGACCATCAGCAATAAGAATAGGTGTCTATTCTGGTCTAAACCCGATCTCCATGCAAAATTTCGTGACGATCCGTCCATAATTGCGGCCTGGAGTTTGATTACAATTGATAATAGACAGACGGACGGACGGACACACATCTCAAAATCGCGAATATTTCGCGGTGTTGCATGAATTTTTTCCAAAACATACTTATATACAAACTGTAATACCCTTTCCACATAGTGGACAAATGGAGTTTAAACTTGTTTCTTGCCAATATTCCAATGCATTTCAGAGAATAACAGTTTTCGTACAATCTGTACAGTAATGGTATCATAACAACAGAGGTTAACTCAATGTATTGATACCCCTTCACAATTGACGTTTACTTTCTTATTTGGCTTTGTAATTTGCAATTTAAGATTTCTAATCTTAAAAAAATTATCCAAAAAAATTGTAGGTATACGTAGGTTTACATATAACGGTTCTTACCGACCGATTTTGCCGTAATTTCGTACATCGGGAAGGTATACAACGATAGCATCCGATATGAAGTCTTTTAACGGATTTTTCTACTGAAGTGGCCGTAACTTAGTACTTAGGATTTTAACAGGGTGGTAAACCTCCACGCATCAGTGTAGGTTCATATTTTGGTATTTACTCCATATGAAGGTACCTTTCGATTTTACGTATTTTAAAGGTTGTAAACCAGGGCGATCAAAAAATGTTTTTCTTGATTTTTTTCCATTTAATCCAAATACCTTATACGGTATTGTCTCGAATTATCCAGATTACCGAGTAGTTACAAAAACATAATACTTTGTAAGTTAAAATCATTAATAACGGACGTTTTCTAGATAGTAACCTGACATCTAAGGTCGAATTCATATTAAGAAAATATTGGTTGCATAATTACGAGAATAAAATACAACAATTCATATTTGCCGGTAATTATATCGTCAGCATTTATGCTAATGAGGGTATATAATGGTTTTAGACCCCAAGTATGTTTGGATGAAATCCGTTTCAGACAATTTGGAGTTGATTTAGTCATGTCCGTCCGTCTGTCTGTCTGGCTGGAGCGCACGATAACTCTCGAATAGATCAACCGATTCGGTCCAAAATTTGGCTTTCATAATATTTTGTTCAAACTTAGTTTAAGTGTGAAGATGGGTTATATCGGTCCACTCCTTCCGGTACCTCTCCCACAAAACTTCGAAAATGTTCGGAAAATTTGTGCACAGGATAACTCTTGCAGGGAGTAACCGATTTGGTCCATACTTTGCACATCGTGAAATTTCTAACAGACTTAGATGAGGTTCCAATATGGACTCAATCGGTCCACTCCTTCGGGTACCTCCCACACAAAATGTCGGAAAAGTTCGGTTTAGGACCAGCTCTCGGATCGTTTTGATTTTTGTTGTAGCAACTTGTATTTCACTGTAACCGATACGACGGTACAAGTCCCATAATGGGCAAGTCCATACTTCCTGAGAAAATGGCCTGAAAGTTGCAAAAAAAAAAACACTATAACACCGTGTGTAGTGGTCGGAGCGCCAGATAAATCTCGAACGGATCTGTCGATTCGGCCCAATATTCGATTCGGTCCCGATTCGTAATATTTTGTTCAAACTTAGTTTAAGTTCCAAGATGACCCATATCGGTCCACTCTTTCAGGTACCTCCCCCACAAAAGTCCAAAAAAGTTCGGAAAATTTGTGCGCACGACAACTCTTGAAGGGAGTAACCGATACTTTACACATCCTAATATATCTACCAGATATAGAGCAGGTTCGAATATGGGCTATATTTGTCCACTCCTTCGGGTACCTCCCACACAAAATTTCGGATAAGTTCATTTTAAGGCCTGCTCTTGAGTGACTCTGATTTTCGTTGAAGCAACTTGCGTTTGCGCCTCAATTACGACGGTAAAAGTTTTTTCAGGGGCAAGTCCATAATTCTTGAGAAAACAGTCCGAAAGGTGTAAAAAAACCCCTATGGCAGCATATGTAGTGGCTGGGCAGACCGATAACTCTCGAACTGATCAACCAATTTGGTCCAAAATTTGTCATATTTCGTCCAAACATAGTTTCACTTCGAATATTTGCAATACAGGTCTACAACTTCCGGTACTTCCCCCCCCCAATATTTAAAAAAGTCACTAAAATGGTATGCACGATATCTCTTGAACGGGGCAAGCAATTTGGTCCTGACATGACTTCCAAACTAAGACCCATATCCGCAACACTTTTGAACTTAAATCCCAATCCACATTTTTATCGGCAAGTTCAAATGTCCAAACAAGTAAAAAGTCGTTAAGTTCGGCCGGGCCGAACTTTTTATACCCTCCACCATAAAATAGTCTTAATTAAAATGGAATAATTAGGGTCCTTTCAAAATGTTAGGTAGAACAACTTTTCGACCATGAATAGAATCCTACGGCCTCCCAATATTGCTTAAATTACACTGTGAACACAAATGTTGGGGCAGAGATAATTCCTTTTGGAGATGAAAGCCCTTGGTGTGTGTATATTAAAAACCCCGGAGGACAGATGCGCCGTGAGTCGAACTTCCGCGTTATGGCGTGATAAAGTCTTTGCAAGAGACCCTGTAAGCCATCATGAATTAGCATTATATCTTTGTTTGTTGTTTTTGTAGAGCACTTAAGCAACAGTGAACAAAGATATAACGCTAATTTCTGATGGCCCACAGGGTCTCTAACAAAAATTTCATCACCCCATAACGCGGAAGTTCGACTCACGGCGGATCTGTCCTTCGGGGTTCATAATATACTCACCAAGGCCTTTCTTCCCCAAGAGGAATTTTCCGTGCCCCAGACTTTCACCTCCATTTTGTTGCACAGTGTTATCAAATCTAATCTAAAAAAATGTGTTCAGCCTGGTGAAAGGTACCACCTACGGGGCTATATCAAAGAGTCAACCTATCTTTAATTTTTTTGGTGGAAAAGTTTTAAAGCTGCAGGGAACTTCAAGAGTCAAATTGAGAGTAGTTTCATCAAAACAATGTAGACCCTCAAAAATGGACACATGTTGACGAATTTTAGTGAAGAAATTTCGTGACCACTGAAAATTCCCGAACATCGGGAGGTACAGTTATATGGAGGTATATACCAAAACATGGACCTATATTGACGACTATTTTTGAATAGACAAAATTGTAGCTAAAATTCTCAAAATACCGATCATTACAGCTAGTTCGGTTAAAAATTGTAACTAAAATGCTCAAAATACCGAAAATCGGGAGGTACCGTGATATGGGGGCTATACCAAAACATGGACCTATGTTGACGATGTTTCGTTGGAGATGTTTTATGACCACTGAGAACTTCAAATGTCAAATTACAGCTATTTCGGTTAAAAATTGTAGTTAAGATTCTCAAAATACCGAAAATCGGGAGGTACCGATATATGGGGGCTATACCAAAACATGGACCTATGTTGACGATGTTTCGTTGGAGATGTTTTATGACCACTGAGAACTTCAAATGTCAAATTACAGGTATTTCGGTTAAAAATTGTAGTTAAGATTCTCAAAATACCGAAAATCGGGAGGTACCGATATATGGGGGCTATACCAAAACATGGACCTATGTTGACGATGTTTCGTTGGAGATGTTTTATGACCACTGAGAACTTCAAATGTCAAATTACAGCTATTTCGGTTAAAAATTGTAGTTAAGATTCTCAAAATACCGAAAATCGGGAGGTACCGATATATGGGGGCCATACCAAAACATTGACCTATGTTGACGATGTTTGGTGGAGATGTTTCATGACCACTGAGAACTTCAAATGTCAAATTGCAGATAGTTCGGTTACAAATGGTGGCTAAAATTCTCAAAATACCGAAAATCGGGAGGTACCGTTATATGGGGGCTATACCAAACCATTGACCTATGTTGACGATGTTTGGTGGAGATTTTTCATGACTACTGAGAACCTCCAATATCAAATTGCAGATAGTTCGGTTAAAAATTGTGGCTAAAATTCTCAAAATACCGAAAATCGGAAGGTACCGTTATATGGGGACTATACCAAAACATGGACCTATGCCCATATCCTTTGGGGTATAAGTTTGTTGATCACTAGGAACCCCAAGTGCCAAATTATAGCGAATTGGGTCTGCAAATGTGGCGAAGAACGTCAAAATACCTCAAATCCGGAGGTACCGTTATATGGGGGCTATACCAAATAGTGGACCGATATAGCCCATCTTCGAACTTGACCTGCCTATGGAAAAAAGACCCTCGGGTGCAAAATTTCAGCACTCTATCTCAATTATTGCGGATGCTAGAGTGATTACAACAGACGGACATGGCTAGATCGTCTTAGAATTTTATCCTGATCAAGAATATATATATACTTTATAGGGTCGCAAATTATTAGTTCGATGTGTTACAAACGGAATGACAAACTTAATATACCCTCCATACTATGGTGGAGGGTATAAAAAGGCCACAAAATTCTGAAGAGACCCTAAGCACATTCGATGCTTCCAAATATGTAAGTTTCAATTCACACAGTCTGATGCTAAATCTCTGTCGGCAAAGCCGACTGATACTTTTTTACTTGTTTTGTATATCAAAGAATGAAAATAAAAGGAGTGATATGTTTTTTTTTAGTAACTTATTGAAGTTTCAATACAAGTAGTGCGATTCTCTAACTCATTTTTTGCAGTACCGACGAAAATCGATAAAATTAAAATGTTTATTTTGGCAATTAACGATATTTTTCAGTAAGTTAACTATCAAACAAGTAATAGAGGACTATAGTCGGACGGGCCGACCATGTGATACCCTACACCACTTTTCCTGGGCACTAGTTTTCCCCTTCGGGGATGTTGTGGGAATATATGTATGTATGATTGCGACACGTTATATGTTATTTTTATTATTTCGTAATGAACAGATGGACCATTTCGGCTACATATAAATTAATCATAAGTATAATTTTTATTTTAATGCACTTAATCTATTTAATCTTTTTTAAATGTTATTGCAAATATTGTTTAATTATTTTTTAAATAATTATGTTAATACACTTATTTTATTAATATTAATTAATCTTTTTTTGGTATTTAGTCTTTGTTGGGATATAAAACTTGACCCTAGAAACTTGTCGGTGCAGGTCCACGCCTTAGTATAGCCCCCATAGAAAGGTACCACAGTATTTCCGGTATTTTGAAGGTTGTGTTCCCAATATTCCATCGAAATGGCTGAAATGTGGTATTTGGTCTTCATTTGGGGTTTTAAACGTTCCATATGAAATTTGTCGCTATAAGTTCTCGCCTTCCTATAGCTCCCATAGAATGGTGCCACCCGCTTTTCGGTATTTTGAAGTTTTTAGCTTAATTATCACACCGAAATGGCTGACTTAGTTGGAGGTATAAAACATACTCCCAGAAACTTGTCGGCATAGGTCCAAACCTTCCTCCCGATTTTCGGTATTTTGAAAGTTGGGCCACATCAACCCCCAGGAATGGCTGAAATTTGGTATTTAGTCTTTGTTGGAGGTAAAAGCCATTCTGACTGAAATTCGTCGGCATTGGTCCACATTTCGATATAGCCTCCATAGAACGGTACCTCCCGATTTTCGTAATTCTAAAGAATGTGACGTCAATATCCCATCAAAAGATTGGAATTCGTTATTTAGTCTCCTATGGGGTTATAAAATATTCCAGAAGAGAATTATCAGTATAGGTCCGCGGTTTCCTATATCCTCTTGATTTTCGGTATTTTAAAGGTTTTACCGAAATATCAGAAATTTGGCATTTAGTCATCTTTGAGTCTAAAAACTTTCCGCCAGAAATTTCTAGGTATAGATCGATGTTTTAACATAGCCCCCATGGAACGGTACCTCACGAATTTCGGTATTTTGAAGTTTTGCCACATTGTTTTACCGGCTATACTGAAATTTGGTATTTAGTCTTCTTCATAAACGAAAGGAAACAAATGGTGGAGGGTATAACAAGTTCGGCCTGGCCGAACTTAACGCCGTTCTTACTTGTCTAACCTAATTTATATATTTGAGGTATCTGTGGTCACAAAACAATGATTCCATTTTAGTTCAGAACATTTTATTGTGGAGGGCATAAAAAGTTCGGCCCGGCCGAACTAAACGTTTGCTTACTGGTAACTCGTTTGCATTTGAGTTTTCGGTTTAGAATTACTTCCTGATATTCAGCTATCCCACTTTTGTGCTGCTAATGAACATACATGTTAATTTAATTTTTTTTTTTTTTTGGTTTACTTATTTTTAGGGCCGGTTCACAATTATTATAGCGTAATTTGTATAAATGATTGGCTCATATTCTAAGGATTTTTGTAGATTCTTTCCAATTCCAAGTAACACCCACATACAGCTGGGTGTTATAGTTTCGTAGTATTTCTTTTTTTTTCATTGTTATTTTTGCTTTCCATTGCCCAGTTTTTGCAACATTTTTTCCTACCAAAAGTTAATTCCCATTTTCCGTTGTTGCTGACAGATGAATTACGCAAAGTTTCAGGGTTTTATATGCTTAATTTATTGCTTTTTATATCAGAAGTTGTATTAATTAAAGTTGTCTTACTTTTCAACACTTTCATAAATTTCATTTGAATACACATTGGGGTTATATGAAAAAAAGCAACAACAAATACATTCAAATGCTGCGTGAACTGTAAAGAGTAAGAAAAAACCTGAACAAAACAGAATGAAAACGAAAACTTACCACAAAAATTTCAGATTCACAAAAAAATGAAGAACATAAACGAACCAAACAATTCTAAACGATACAGATAAAAAACTAGAAAAAAGTTATCCTTTGACCAAAAGTTGCAATAATAGTTGTGGAATTGTTCATCCAAAAAGGAAAAGAAATTAATATGAAATAAAAGGCACCAATCAGTGGTCTTGAAAGCAATGGTAATGTATCTCTGAAGTTATAACAAGGGGAATGCTAATAAAGGGGAATTTACATATGCATGTCCTTGTCTAAAAACTATGAAACGATTCGGGGAGAAGGCTTTATAAAGACCCCTGATAAACCAACAAAATCCACTGCATTTAACGTATTTAAAGTTTTTGTACGATTTTGTAACTTACTTTTTAAATATGCTTAGAACCTGGACAAATTCTCCATTTTTATCTACTATTCTAAAAACTCAAACTCCCTTTCATTTGCATGCCTTTCAACAGCTAACCACGTAGGTAAGTGTTTAATTTCCTCTCGGTTTAAGTAGTGTAACAACACACATTTTTTGCCCTGTTTCATTTGGAATTACATTCAATATAAGTTCGCAATTATACTTAATTGCCGTGATGACAACGCCATAAAACGCATTTGTGTATTTCTAATTGTTTAGATTGGGTGCGTGAAATATTTTTGGATATTTGTGGCCATGTAAACGAGCTGAGGTTTGCATAAAATCAATATTGGATATTTGAGACCATAAAATACAACATTTACACATTTATTAGAGATTCATTAGCAAATACCCGTACTTTGGCCAATGTGGTGCCAATAGTTATGGCATGTTGAAAGTGGTAATATGTACGAATGTTTTATATTAAATATGGAGTGTTATGATAGTGTTGGTGTGAAACAAATATACATAAATGGTGTTGCAAGTGTTAAGGTAATGGTCGAACTAAGTGTGGTGAGGGTTTTTATATTGGATTTGGATTTATTCAAATAAATCCCTATGAACACAATTTCCTGTTGTTGATAGTCACTTTCGAATTCAATTCGAAATCGAACCATATTTCCTAATTCGGACCGAAATCTGAAGTAAAGCCAAGGGTGTTTCGAAAGTGAAAATTGTATATGAAACAGCTAAGAACGGCGTTAAGTTCGGCGGGGACGAACTTTATATACTCTCCACCAAACGAACCGTGTTGAAGTGAGTAGGAACAACAAGTTTCCTTTCGTTTATGAAAGTACTAAGCTCTTCCTCTTATTCCTTGCAGAAGCAGAATATCTTAACTGATAATACACACAATATACTATCTTAATTAATTATTACAGCAATCTCAGATCGAAAAGTTGGCAAAAACCCTCAAATACAAAAAAATTGGGCAACACCGGTTAAACCTGTAAATACATACATGAATATTTTTTGTGAATAAGGTTCTTATCTTCTGCGAACACACATTAACAACAAACCTTCAAGATAACAACACCTTCAAATTACCGTAAATCGGGCGGAACTATTCCATGGGGGCTATATGAAGACATGAACCTATACCAACAAATTTCAAGCGAAACGTCTTGTGCCCCAAACGAGGACCTAATACCAAATTTCAGCCCCGGATGTTGTGGCCTTCAGAATAACGAAAACCGGGAGGTACCGTTCTATGGGGGCTATTTGAAAACGACAACGATATATTTCAGGTGGGATATTTTATACGCCCAAGGAAGGAAAAATTATAAATTTCAGCCATTTTAGTGGGATAATGAGGTCCCTTCAAAATACCGAAAATCGGGATGTACCGTTCTATGGGGCTCTTCATGGACCTATAACAACAAATTTAAGAAGAAATGGTTGTTACACCCGACGAAGGCTAACTACATGCATTTCAGCCATTTCGGTGGGATAATGAGTCCACAACCTTCAAATACCGAAAATCGGGAGGTACTGTTCTATAGGGGCTACATGTAGACGAAAAACGAGGACATAATACCAAATTTCAGCCCCGGATGTTGTGGGCTTCAGAATAACGAAAATCGGGAGGTACCGTTCTATGGGGGCTCTTTGAAAACGACAACGATATATTTCGGGTGGGATATTTTATACGCCCAACGAAGGAAAAATTATAAATTTCAGCCATTTTGGTGGGATACTGAGGTCACACCCTTCATAATATCGAAAATCGGGATGTACCATTCTATAGCGCTATATGAAGACATGGACCTATACCAACAAATTTAAGATGGAATGGTTGTTACACCCAACGAAGACTAACTACATGCATTTCAGCCATTTCGGTGGGATAATGAGTCCACGACCTTCAAATACCGAAAATCGAGAGGTACTGTTCTATAGGGGCTACATGTAGACGTGGACAATACCGACAAATTTTATGTGAAAAGCTTTATACTCTTAACAAAGACAAAATACCAAATTTAAGCCATTTTGGTGGGATATTGAAGCCACATCCTTCAAAATAACGAAAATCGGTTGGTACTGTTCTATGGGGGCTATATGAAGACGTCAATCTAAAGCGATAAATATTAGGTGGAATATTTTATACTCCTACGGAAGACTAAATACCATATTTCAAGCATTTTTCAAGGGATGGTGAGGACACAACCTTCAAAATACCGAAACTCGGGAGGTACAGATCTATACCAACAAATTTAAGATGGAATGTTTTATTCACCCAACAAAGGCTAACTACATAAATTTCAGTCATTTCGGTGGGATATTGAAGCCACAACCTTCAAAACATCGAAAATCGGGAAATTCTATTCTATGGGGCTATTTGAAGACATGGACTCATACCAACAAATTTCAGGTGAAAAGTTTTGTGCCCCCAAACGAAGACTAAATACTAAATTTCAGTCATTTCGGTTGGATATCGAGGCCACAATCTTCAAAATGCCGAAAATCAGGATGTACCGTCCTATGGTGGTCATATGAGACCATGGACCTATAGCAACAAACTTCAGGTAAAAAGTGTTGTGCCTCCAACGAAGACTTAGTACCAACTTTCAGGCATTCCGGTGAGATATTCAAGCCACAACCTTCAAAATACCGAAAATCGGAAGATATCGTTCTATGGGGGCTATATGAACACGTCGATCTATACCGACAAATTTCCCGCGGGATGTTTTATACGCTCAACGAACACTAAATGCCAAGATTCTGGCATTTCCGTGGGATATTGAGTGTACAACCTTCAAAATACCGAAAATCGGGAAGTGCCGCTCTATGAGAGCTTTATGAAGACGTGGACCTATATCAACAAATTTCAGGTGCAAAAAAGTATATCAGCAATGATGACTTAATAACAAATTTTAGCCATTTCGGTGGGATAATGAGACTAAAACCTTCAAAATACCGATTTAGAATTTTATGCTGATCAAGAATGCGTATACCTTTTAGGGTCTCCAAGGAAAAATGTGTATCACCAATGAAGACTTAATAAGAAATTTCAGTCATTTCGGTTGGATAATGATAGACTAAAACCTTCAAAACATCGAAAATCGGGAGGTACCGTTCTATCCTTCTACCGTTCTATATTAAAACGTGAACATTGTTATTTCGACTTAGATTTTATGCTAGTCAAGAATGCCTATACCTTATAGGGTCTCCGACGAATATGTTGACCAACAATTATGAAAATTTAAAATGGTGTGTAGCGTTACGTAAAGCTTTTCTAAGGTTTTGTTGTTGGTTTTATATGAAATATTGACACAAAGTATATAAAATCAGTAGAGAAAGCTCACAATATTTAGGATACAATTTTAACTTTTTACAGAGTATAAAATATACGTCTTCTGATATTTAGAATTGAAAATAAACCATATCGAACCACGTTTGTCATAGTCGCCATATAAAAGTTGCGCCTCGTTTTCAGCATTTTGGACCTATATGATTAAAAAATATAAGTCCACGTTATGGTATATCCCAGAATTTTTAAAGTACAGTGAATTGCCATTATTTCTGCTATCGCAAGAATTTCAGTATATCAAAGCTCTTAATCTAATTATTAGAATATCAGCTGTAATACAGATTTTGGGATTCCTTTTTGTTGAAGAGCCTCCATACAGAAAGTGGTTAAAATATATCCACGTTTTAATCCAATCCCTACATAACTATATTCGCGAGTAGGATGAATTGAGTTATACAGGAGTTATAGGGTACAGGGGTGTAGTTCGACCCGAACATAACGCCTCAGTTTTTTAATTACATATCGAGATACCTATATACGACTTCTATAAATTAAATACTTTTAAAAAGAAGAATAACTCGAATCCGCGAGCACAGATAGGATTTCTATATCTAGCTATTGTGTCGATAACCTAAGAATAAAATATTCTTTAATGCCATATAAACGCCAAATTTGATTTTTTACCAGAAGTGATAGAGTCTGTGTAAGCCAATTAAAAACTTTAGAAATTTAAAAACGGACGATACAGACTACGATTCATAGACTCCGAATCCTTCTCGGAGTACAAATATCTCAGAAACAAATATCAGAAACCAATCGGCAAACTCTAGCTAAGTCGTGACAAAATAATATAATTCGAAAATGTTCATGATTGTTGTTCCGGCTGCATTCTTTACTTTTGGTATAATGTTAAAGAAGAACACGGTGCGCCTTAACTAACTTTAATTGAAAGGCGCTTACACCTGGTAAGTTTTTGCGGATTCTGAAACTACAATGTTCATAGATGAGAAAATAAAAAAAAAAAACAAAAAAATCGCCGGAGTGATTTTCAAATAAATCACGGTCGAAGTTCACATTTTTAGGGGTCTTTTAGGTTTTAACGCTTTTGCTTGGGAACGACAAGTCCTATCGTAATGGGACTAAAAATGTTGTGGCTTTAAGAATTCTCTACAAGATTGACATTTACTACTTTTTCCTCAGTTTTACCAGTTTTGAGATATAGAAGTTCAAATTGGGACTGTATCGCCTCCTTATAAAACAATCTCATGTTCGGTGTCCTTAACTAACTTTAGATGAAAACGGCTTACACTTGGGAATTTTTTGTGGATTCTGAAACGCAATGTTCATAGATGATAAAAATCTAAAAACAACAAAAAACTGCTGGAGGGATTTTTAAATAAATCGCGGTCAAAGTTCACATTTTTAGGTTCATTTTAGATTTTTAGGAATTTTTCGCCTTTCGATACCTTTCATTTAAATTAAGTTAAGGCGCACCGTGGGAAATTTTATTAATTTTTTAATTGTATGAATAGAAGTTTTTGTACTCGATGACATTAAACACTTTGCTGGACTCAGGTCTTGCAACTTATTGTAACTAAAATTCAAACATTTCTTAATTTTTTATTTCTTAAAACCTAATTTTGAAAAATAGCAGTCGATCCTTAAAAACCCCACATAATTATTCACTAATAATACCTAATAAAACCCTTGTCCATTGACCAGTTGTGCCCAAAAGCGTTTTATATTTATAATAACTGGTAAACGTTTGGAAACGAACTAAAAAAATCGTGAATTTTGGTTTCTGAAAAATAAGTTGCCTTTGCCGACAGGATATCTGCCCTCAGCCTGTGTGAATTTTCGACTATAAACAAAATATTTCCCAGAAAAATTATGTATTCAGGGAGTTTTTAGAGTGTTGTGGCCTGTTTGGATGATAGTTACTGCTCCCACAAGCCATTTTAGTTGGTCGCCTTAGTATTTAGAGCTTTGTCAGGAAGCATGGACTTGGCCACTAAAAATTGGATATCACAGTAAACAAGACTACAAATGTCAAACAAAAAGCCCAAAGGATCCTCGAACAGTATTTAAACTGCACTTGCATTGAATTTTATGAGGGACGTACATGAAGATATTGGCCACACATATTTTCTTAGGTCTTGTTGTGCTTTTGGAATTAATTTTATTTGAAGGAGTGGACCGATATAATCCATATTAGGTTCGATATATTTCTGGAAGAAATATTGCGATGTGCAAAGTTCAGATCGAATCGATTACTACCATTTTAGCGAACATTTTTGAACGTTTATAGCGGAAGTACCGATATGACTTAAATTTAATTTGGACAAAATATTACGAGATCCAAAATTTAAAAAAAATCGGTTGATCCTTTTAAGAGTTCTCTTCCTTCAGCCAGCCAGACAACTGAGATACAGATGGCCGGACTGTCCGTCCCAACATATGTGGAGTCTAAAATTTGAATTGTATAAAAGTGTATATTATCTCGTAACCCTAAAGGCTGAGGGTACAATTACCTGACACCCTGGGCCTCCCTACGTACGTCCCTAGTATAGCCCCGATATAACGGTACCGTCCGATTTGACGTATTCTAACGTTTTTAGTAGCATTTTCAGTCCGAATTAGCTACAATTTGGTATCTGGGGCTCCCATTGGTCAAACAAATTATGTACATAGACCCCGCCCGATTTAAGGTTTTTTGTCGTGTCTAGCCACATTTTCAGACTGAATTATCTGTAATTTGGCAATTGGTGTTTTTAGTGGTCAGAAAATTTCTCCACTAAAAACCTGGATATATGTATGTCCATGTTTTCGTATTTCGACGTTATTATATACATACATTTTTGGTCTGTAATTTGCATTTAGGATCCCACCAAAAGTTGTGGACGTAGGCAACCATTGTGGTATAGCCCCCATATTTCAGGTATTTTAAAATTTTCAGCTGACCGAATTAGTTAAAATTTGGGGTTTCCCGTGGTAAAAAAACTTCTCCGTATACTTTTAATAAAAATAAGACGTAAGAACTGCGTTAATTTCGGCCGGTTTATTTAGTTTATGAAAGTAGTAAACTCTTCCTTTTATTGCAGGCGTAGTATATATATCCCAACTGATAATACTCCCTTCAAAACAGCTTATGTGGGGCGTTATCGTTATTCTTTCCAAAACATGGACGAATATTTACAATTTTTCCGAACCGTTGTAGGGAGGCTGTAAAAAACGTTAACTGTACCAATACATTTCTGGAGGAAAGTTGTGTAACTCCAGTGAAGACTAAATACCAAATTTCAGTTATTCCGGTTAAATAATGTGGCTAAAGGGCTCGACACATTAGAAGAATTGCATTCTTGCTGAAGTTATATCTGATAAAAGACTAAAGACCAAGTTCGACCTAATAAAAAGATGTCAGAATCACATTTGAATTAGGTCGAACTTGGTCTTTAGTCATTTACCACATATGACTTAAGCAAGAATGCCATGCTTCTTATGTGTCGAGGCCTTAAAACTATCAAAATACCAAAAATTGGGAGGAACTGTTCTGTGGGGGCTATATAAAGACATGGAACAATTCCGGACACTTTCAGGTAGAAAGTTTTATATCACCAACTAAATATTAAAACTCAGCCGTTTCGAATGGATACTGATGAAAAACCCTTAAAATGCCGAAATCGGGAAGTACGCTTCTATGGGTGCTATTTGAAGTCATGGACTTACTAGGCGTTTACACACAAACAGTATTGGTAAGACAACAGCAAAGTTACAAACCATTTTCACCAATATACCCAGCAAAATGTTTGCCTCCAAAGATGCAGTTAAATGATATGTACAAGTGATCTGGATGTGCATCAAATTATGCATTTTCACTGATGATTTTTACAAGAGCGTGACTACTGAAAGATGCACTCCAAAGCACTGCATTTTAACTAACCCTTTGGCACTGCATTTTAACTGACCCTTTGGCATTGCATTTTAACTAACCCTTTTGCACTGCATTTTAACTGACCCTCTGGCACTGCATTTTAACTGACCCTTTGGGGTAGAATAGGAGGCAGTCCAAAGCACGTGTTTGGTACAGGCATTCTGCGGAAATTATGCAAGCCATTACAAAATATGCCAGAACAAATAAAATGCATTTATTATTTGTGCAAAACAAAAATATTAACAACTTTATTACATTAACACAAATTATGAAAATTCTCCATTGAATTCAATCGCAAACATGCGTGTTTCCTCCGCTTGCATTTGTTCCAAGCTGAACTGTTTTTGCTTCATTTGCTAAATGGGTTGTCTTCCCATCACCAGTTAAGATTTCGACACGTACTCCAACAGCACCCCATTCGGAAATTTTCTCCTGTGAGTTGCCTGAAAAATGTTCACAAATTAAATATTATTTAAATATTAAATATTATTTAGTTTGTATTAACAAATGTTTGGACATGTTAACACGCTTATCTCTTTTTGGAAAATGAAAGCCGCTGCCTGTAGAGATGTACAATCTCATTTATGTACATATAGGGATCTCTAACAACTGCTAATAAAATGTAGCGAACGGAGTGCCTTTTTCACGACTCCGTTTGGACTGCATCCGGATGCTGTTAAATTGTGAGGAATTGGAGTGCCTTTTTCACGACTCCGTTGAACTGCATCCGGATGTTGTTAAAATGTGACAAGTGGATGTGATTCTTTGGATTGCATCCAAATGCGGTTAAAATGTGAGGACTGGAGTGCCTTTTTCACGACTCCAGTTGAACTGCATCAAAACATGCCGTGACAGAACTAGTCCACATTGCACTACTTCCAATTTATTTTGCTGGGTATTCATACTTTTCTCTATACATATTTAAAAAATTATAAATGTATTTGTGAAAAAGGTTTGTATTTTTGCTATTGTCTTGCCAATACTGGCATTTGCAAACGCAGGGTTATACTGCTAATTCTCTTCTGTAATATCTTATACACCCATGGCAGTCTAAATGCCAAATTTCAGTAATATCGGTGGTATATTGAGGCCACAACTTTCAAAATACCGGAAATCGGGAGGTACCGTTCTAATTCAGGTGGAAAGTTGTAAACCCTCAGGTTAAATCTTCTACCAAATGTATATAAAGGCGTGGACCTACATATACCGAACAATTTCAAGTGGAAAGTTGTTTGCCACCAACGAAAATATCAGCCATTTCGGTGAAGAATTGAGCAATAACCTTCAAAATACCGGAAATCTGGAGGTATCGTTCTATGGCGGCTATTTGAAGGCTTACTCGTACTCTCAACGAAGAGTAAATACCAAATTGAACCCATTTCGGTGGGATTTCGAGGCCTCAATCTTTAAAATACCGAAAATCGGGAGGTACCGTTCTATGGTGCTAAAAACGTGCACCTGTGCTGACAAATTTCTGGGAGAAAGTTTTGTATCCCAAAGGCGGACTAAATACCAAATTTCAGCGATTTTGGTAGGATAATATATCTAAAACCTTTAAAATACCGAAAATCAGGAGATACCGTCCTATGGGGGCTATATCAAAACGTTTCTTAGCCTCTGGAAACACAAAATACCTAATCACAACCGATTTTGTGGTCAAATTGAACTAATACAATTAAAATATCTTAAAGAGACGCGTACTATACATGGGACTTGGACCTATATAAACCATTTTTTGGTAGAAATGTTTTTTTTTTAGCTAATTACAACCAATTTGGTGGTCAAATGGGACGAATATAATTTTTTTTTAAACGACGACGCGTCACGCGTCGCTTTGTATGGGTGCTATACCAAAACGTGGACCTACATAGCCCGTTTTTAATACCACAAGTCCTACGTACATACAATAGATTTTAACAAAATTTCAACCACCTACTTCAATCCATTCAGACGCTAGCGTGATTTCTACAGACGGACAGACATTGCTTTATCGATATAGAATTGCACGCTGATCAAGAATATATATAGTTTGTAGGGTCTAAAATTATTATTTCGAATACTTACCAACGGAATGACAACCTTAATATGCCCCCATAGTATGGTGGAGGAAATAAAAATTTAATCTCGGAGCGAAATGGATTAAGAACATCGTGATTTTGAGCATTTCAATTTGGGATTTGATATATGAAGTTTGAAGGCACATCGGGGAACATTCAGAAATTTATTTAAATAGATCTTGATGAATTAGAAATTGACATGGAAAAGGACGTTGTGGAGTGAACTCGCGACTGAGCCACAGTAATGAAAAAATATGGCAAAAATAACTCCGCAGAATCGCAGCTATCTAATAACCATGCTCTCTGCCTATCTGTGTTTGATGCTATATATGCAAAGCAATATGTGACTCCTTTTGAAGAAGAAACTAATGTTGATGATAATTTTTCGTATGTTTCAGAAAAGAATAGTGAAATGGCTGTAATAGAGGAAAACTTCAAATTAGCTAAAGCGTTGTAATGAAGCTAATATATTACGTCCATATGCAAAATTGCAAGATTCTAGATTTAGAATTTTGGCCTTGGTCTTGATATATTAATAATTAATTCATAACTTTGCTCTTTTGTTTATAAAAAGAGGAAGATATATATTTAATAATAGGGTGTATCGCTACAGCACTCACTTGGCCCTGCAGTCAGTATGCGTCAGCGCAGCCCGAAGAATAGGGTGTATTGCTACAGCCCTCACTTGGCCCAGCAGTCAGTATGCGTCAGCGCAGCCCGAAGAATAGGGTGTATTGCTACAGCCCTCACTTGGCCCTGCGGTCAGTATGCGTCAGCGCAGCCCGAAGAATAGGGTGTATTGCTACAGCCCTCACTTGGCCCTGCAGTCAGTATGCGTCAGCGCAGCCCGAAGAATAGGGTGTATCGCTACAGCCCTCACTTGGCCCTGCAGTCAGTATGCGTCAGCGCAGCCCGAAGAATAGGGTGTATTGCTACAGCCCTCACTTGGTCCTGCAGTCAGTATGCGTCAGCGCAGCCCGAAGAATAGGGTGTATTGCTACAGCCCTCACTTGGCCCTGCGGTCAGTATGCGTCAGCGCAGCCCGCAGAATATGGTGTCTTGCTACAGCCCTCACTTGGCCCTGCGGTCAGTAGTAAATGATTATTGTTCAGTTTACTAAGGATACGACCAACCGAAGTTGCGCACCTTTTCTTCTTCACAATCGACCATCACTCATCAGCCATCAACAGACGACTGCCCCGATTACGTCGCATCAGATCTCTTCCTGCCGAGGAGGAACCACCACAGTTTACAATGGATGATGTTGCCAATGCCATCAGGAACGCTAAAGCATCCAAAGCGTTGGGCCCTGATGGAATCTTCATGGTAATGCTGAAGCAGCTGATGAACCGGGAGTGGAGTATCTCACTAAAGTTCTCAACTTGTCGCTATCCGCCCTCATTGTTCCCGAAGTCTGCAAAATGGGCAGGGTGGTCCCTCTACGGAAGCCCGGCAAGGATGCCGCAAAAGTGAATCGTACAGGCCGAATTCACTTTTGTCGCCCGTAGCAAAGACCCTTGAGGCCTTAGTCCTCCCCAGTATCAGAAATAGCTATCGAGTTGCCGATCATCAGCATGGATTCCATAAGCAGCACAGCACGACCACTGCTCTGCACGCTATTACCACACATATTTGTCAAGGACTCAACCAGAGACGGCAGTGCGATAGAACAGTGATGGTGGCGCTTGACTTATCAAAAGCCTTTGATACAGTCAGGCACTCCACGCTGTTTGTGGACATTGAGCAGACAACCCTCCGGCCAAGCTTGAAACTTTGGATAGTCAATTATATGTGTGGACGCCAGTCGTACGTGGAATTCATGAACAAGAAGTCCAAACCCCGTAGAGTGAAACAGGGAGTTCGCCAAGCTGGGGTGATATCTCCGGAACTGTTTAACTTCTACCTCTCCCCCACCCAGACGGCATCGAGATCGTAACGTATGCGGATGATGGCACGATCCTGGCGTCGGGTACCTATCCTGATGACATCTGTGAGAGACTGAACAACTATTTAACCGATCTTACCACCTTTTTCCATTCGAGGAATATGCAGATTTCCGCCACAAAATCAACAGCCACTCTGTTCACCACATGGACAGCACAGTTTGGAAGAGAATTGAATGTCGTGGTCGACGGTAGCAGAATTCCGACCACAAACTGCCCCAAAATTTTAGGGTCACATTCGACACTACTTTCACGTCGTGCGCGCACGCCACAGCTATCTGCGACAAACTGTAGAGTAGGAACAAGGTCCTCAAGTCCCTAGCCGGCAGCACTTGGGGTGCAGATAAAGAAACCTTGTTGACCACATATAACGCGATAGGTCGGTCTGTGGTAAGCTATGCGGCGCCAGTCTGGTCCCCGAGATTATGTGATACAAATTGGAAAAAAATTCAAACTTGCCAGAATGCCGCCCTGAGAACAGCAACAGGGTGCCTCCTCAAATCTTGGTGCCGTGACATAACTCCCAACGGACATAACTCCCAAAACGATTTTGGGAGCTATGTCCGTTCCCCCTTAGCGGACATAAGTCCCAATGGGAGTTATGTCCGTTTTTAAAATTAAAGTAATTTTTATTTAAATACAATTTTTATTTCAAATGCATAAAATGAACTTTAAGTTCATATGCATTTTTCATTTCATAAAATAATTTATAATTGATTTAAAATTTTTAAGAAAATTAAGTACAAAATAAGTATTAGCCATCTCAAATCGAACTATATTCAAAATTTGCCTTCAAACCTAAACGAAAAATGCTGCCTACAGGAAAATAAAAAGTTTTTGTTAAAATTCGCAAATACTTTCTGAAAAAAGATAAGCGCCGCTGGCGAAAATATTTTTAAAAAATCGCGCGATTTTTTACAAAAATATTTTTATAGTTTAAGAAGATAAATTTTTTTTTTTTAATATTTAAATACTTTGTGAAAAACGAAAAGCGCCGCAGGCGAAAATATTTTTGAAAAAAATCGCAGGCGAAAAAATTTTTGAAAAAATCGCGCGATTTTTTACAAAAATATTTTCACAGTTTAAGAAGATAAAAAGTTTTTGTAAAAAATATTCAAATACTTTCTGAAAAACGAAAAGCGCGAAAATATTTTTGAAAAATCACAATTTAAGAAAATAAAAAGTTTTTGTAAAAATATTCAAACACTTTCTGAAACAAATCGCGCGATTTTTTACAAAAAATTTTCACAATTTGAGAACATAAAGAGTTTTTGTAAAAATATTCAAATACACTCTGAAAAACGAAAAGCGCTGCAGGCGAAAATATTTTTGAAAAAATCGCGCTATTTTTACAAAAATATTTTCACAATTTAAGAAGATAAAAAGTTTTTGTAAAAATATTCAAATACTTTCTGAAAAACGAAAAGCGCTGCAGGCAAAAAAAAATATAAAAAATCTCGCGATTTTTTACAAATATATTTTCACAATTTAAAAAAATAGAAAGTTTTTGTAAAAGTATTCAAAAATATTTTCACAGTTTAAGAAGATAAAAAGTTTTTGTAAAAAATATTCAAATACACTCTGAAAACGAAAAGCGCTGCAGGCGAAAATATTTTTGAAAAAATCGCGCTATTTTTACAAAAATATTTTCACAATTTAAGAAGATAAAAAGTATTTGTACAAATATTCAAATACTTTTTGAAAAACGAAAATATTTTTGAATAAATAGCGCGATTTTCTTAACAAATATTTTTACAATTTAAAACTTTTCCTAACTGCTACTTACATAATTTCGGGCATAATTTCGTTTTTAACTAATTTTATGAAATCAGGAGGATTTTGTGGATACTTCGGTATTGGTTGGCACTTAGGCCTTCTCAAATGTATAATTCGGCTTACATTCTAACTCCTATTCTAAAATTATTTATATTATTATATAATTTATAACCATAAATTTCAAAATTAAGCAAAGAAATAATTTATAAATTAAGAAAAAATCGTTGGGAGTTATGTCCGCGATTTTTTTGGGTGTTATGTCCGCTTTACTTCACGGACATAACTCCCAACGAATTTTGGGAGTTATGTCTGCAAATCGCAGCGGACATAAAGCCCAAAATCATTTTGGGAGTTATGTCCGTGGGAGTTATGTCCGCGCACCTCAAATCTCCAGTGGACCATCTACATGAGGAGGCAAAGATTCTTCCAGTAAAGCAACACAATGAGATGATTTCGTTGCAGTACCTGGTTGGATGTTACCGTGTTAGCCATCCCAATCATCAGGAAGGATATCCATGCTCTAGAGGGAGAGGTCCAACGATACAGGAGAGAACCCCTAGATCAACAAGCGTATCAAGCAGGTTTAAATAGTATTCACACGGATGCAGTTGCCAAGGCCTTAAGCAGTTATAGTGTGAATAAAGGCCTCGAAATACATCCCCCATATATTGCAGCTGAGAAGCGTCAGCTGCCACGACAAACTAGAGTAGTTTTGGCTCAACTCCGCTCGGGATATTGCAGTCGCCTAAATTCTTATTGGGCGGGAATCGACCGCGACGTGCACGACATCTGCCCAGTATGTGGCATGGGCCCGCACAAAACACCTTTTCAACTGCCCAGCCAACCCTACTCATCTAACTCCAGTGGATCTGTGGTTACATCCCATCGAAGCAGCCACTTTCCTGGAACTGGAGATAGACCCAGAGCCAGATTGAACAAAAGAACGAACATACAAACACTGTTACAGCAACAACTGCCCCGATTTTCGTGGGTGCTCTGGCCTTAGTAGCACCAGGGATTACAGCGACAGGTATATTGCTGCTTGCTGCGTCAGCACACCACCCAGTGCGTCTTCTACGTCGTCGTCTGACTCTTCGTCGTCGTCGGAATACGAGACGCCCCCGCAGTATCCCCCACAACAACAAATGCAGCATCTAACACCACATGTTGTTGTTCAACGGCCCGGAAGTGCATCATTCCTGCAATTCAATTGCAACGGTCTCCGCAATAAGGTCAGTGAAATTGTGGACTTTATGAGTCGGAAAAACATCATGGTCGCCGCGATCCAGGAAACAAAGCTCACCGCCACCTGTAGCTTACGTTGTGATGGTTACAACGTTTTGCGGAAGGATCGCACAAGAAGCGGAGGAGGAGGACTTGCCTTCCTAATACACAGTCTGTCCAGTACAGACCTATCTCGCTTGAGCTTGGCTCTAGTGACCCATACATGGAGTGTATGGGGGTAGCAGTAAAGTGTAGTACTGCCGAGGTAGAGCTGCTTAATGTGTACATACCGCCGATGAATAGCTTTGCCCGCCGTTATATGCCCAATATTAGTTTGCTTTTAGAGCGCGATAACCGTTTGGTGCTAGGGGACTTCAATGCTTATCATGAGCTTTGGGACTCCGTCCTAGGTAATGACCAGAGGGGTACAGCGCTGGCAGAGCAAATCGATAGCTCCACGTTTTGCACGGTGAATGAAGACGCTCCTACGAGGATTAGAGGAAACTGCCACAGCTCGTCAGATATCACCATTGTGGCACCAGGTCTGATAAATGACGTATCCTGGCAATCCGTCATTTCCCTTAGTTCGGACCACCTCCCTATCATCGTCTCCGTAAATAGACCACCCGACTTCATAACCTCTGAACGCCGTACTTTCCTGAACCATGGGAAAGCTGATTGGCAAGGTTTCAGAAAATTTACCAGTCACCGCTTCAGACAATTGCCCACTCCCTCAGATCCTCGGGTAGCTGAGAGAACTATCCGAAACATCATCACTAAAGCAGCCGCTCGCTACATACCTGCTGGTCGAATACCCGAAATAAGACCAAATTTCCCGGCAGAGGCGACGGGACTAGCAAATGAACGTGATGAGCTTCGTCGTACGAACCCCGAAGACCCAAGAGTTAGAGATCTTACTCTTGAAGTCAACAGGCTAGTGGGCGAACATAAGCGGAAAAAGTGGCTAGACCATCTGAAGCAATGCAACATTGGTGCAGGAATAAGTAAATTGTGGGCAACGGTTAAATCACTCTCGAGTCCGGAAAAGAAGGATGACAGAACGGCTGTTACTTTTAACGGCGTGACAGTAACTGACCCAAAGAGGTGCGCGTGTTATTTTAACCGGCAGTTCATAGAGCACCCCGAGAGTGATAGGGCGAAGAGAAGCGTGCTACGCCGTATAAGAAGAGCTCTTCCAGCCGAGGAGGTACCACCACAATTTACGATGAGCGATGTTGCAGATGCCATCCGAAACGCTAAATCATCCAAAGCGTTGGACCCGCACCGAATATCGATGGTAATGCTGCTTTAGCAGCTGGATGAACCTGGAGTTGAGTATTTAACAAGTGTTCTCAACCTATCGTTAGCCACCCATGTTGTACCGGATGCCTGGAAAGTCGGCAGGGTGGTCCCGCTACTGAAGCCTGGCAAGGATGCCAGCGGGGGTGAATCGTACAGGCCGATTTCACTCTTGTCGCCAGTAGCAAAGATCCTAGAGGCGCTACTCCTCCCCACGATGAGAAGGTGTTTTCCAGTTGCCCAACATCAACATGGATTTCGGAAAATGCATAGTACTACAACAGCATTAGACGCCATATCCACACATATCAGTAGAGGACTGAACCAGAAAAGGCCGTGCGACCGAACAGTCATGGTGTCTCTTAACCTATCGAAGGCCTTCGATACCGTCAACCATGCCAAGCTGTTCGAGGATATAGAGAAAACTAATCTCCAGCCATGTTTGAAACGTTGGGTAATCAACTATATATGTGGAAGCCAGTCGTTTGTAGAATTCAGAAACAAGAAGTCCAAAACCCGTAGAGTGAAACAGGGAGTTCCCCAAGGATGGGTGAAATCTCCGGAACTGTTTAACCTCTACCGTTCTGAAATTCCACACCCTCCAGACGGCATAGAGATCGTGATGTATGCGGATGATTGTACGATCTTGGCGTCGGGTCCTATCGTCGATGACATATGTGATAGGTTAAATGTCTACATAGCTGACCTAATGCAGTTCTTCCATCTGAGGAATATGAAAATATCCGCCGCTAAATCCACAGCCACGCTGTTCACCACATAGACGGCTGAAATGAGGCTCCCATTGAACATATTGGTCGATGGTGCACTGATTCCGACCACTAACTACCCTAAAATACTGGGTGTAACGTTCGATAGCATGTTCAAGTCGTCCGCGCATGCCACAGCTATTTGCAATAAGATCAGAAGTAGGAACAAGGTTCTCAAGTCGCTGGCCGGCAGCACTTGGGGTGCTGATAAAGAAACCTTATTGACCACCTACAATGCAATAGAGCGGTCTGTGGTAAGCTAGCGCATCGCAGTGGAAGAAGATTCAAACCTGCCAAAATGCCCCCTGAGGACTGCAACAGGGTGCCTCCTCATGACATCAGTGGACCATCTTCATGAGGAGGCGAAGGTTTTACCGGTGCGTCAGCGCAATAAGATGTTGTCGATGCAGTACCTGCTAGGGTGTTACCGCAGTGAGCATCTCTGTCACGATTTAATGGACGGGATCCCCCCACCCAGGCACGTCATTAGAGACCTTCATGATCTAGAGAGAGAGGTCCAAAGGTATAAAAGAGAACCGCTAGATCAACGAGCCTATCAGACAGGCTTGAATCGCATTCATACAAACATGGTTGAGCAAGCAGTACGAAGATACAGTGTGAATGCCGTACTTGGAAACCATCCCCCATCCATCGCAGCAGAAGGCAAACACGCTGCCAAGGCAAACACGAGTGGTTTTAGCTCAGTTAAGATCCGGACGATGCAGCCGCCTCAATTCGTATTGGGCCAGAATTGACGCCGCGATACCCAACATATGCCCGGCATGTGGATTGGGACCACACGATACTCTGCATTTATTCAACTGCCCAGCTAACCCCACTCACCTGTCTCCTCATTCTTTATGGACGCAACCAGTCCAGGTTGCAGAATTCTTGAGTCTGGATACAGAGGGACTTGATAACTGAAATAATACACGAACGAACATATATGCGTTGCTACAACAACAACAACTGCCCCGATTGAGTGAACAACACCTCCTTTTATACCATTTCGGCTTGTCACTCCAGCACTCCGTTGCTCCCAACAGCAGTGTTTACCGGCGTTTGTGTTGTCAGTGGTACGGTGAACTGTCGCTATGGTACCAATATTAGCCGCTTGGGGTTCCTTGTTACTACATTTAGGTTAATGATTCTTCTACCCGATAGGTGAACTGCTCGACCGTTAATAAAAGATTAATTTAAATTGTAAAGTAACATTTAATTCATTTTTAACATAAAATAATATAAGGAAACATAACAAATTCATATTTTGGGCAATTAAATCAGTAAATAATAAGTAAAGATAATTAATTAGATAAGAGATAGTTAATGAGATCAAAGATAAGTAATTAGATAATTAACCCCAAAAACGAGCTTGTTGAATTTTGGGCGTTACAAAATCAACATCAGGATAATTAAAATATATTATTACGTTAATGCCAAGGCGCTATCCATTATATAAATGTCTTCTCTTACACATATATTAAAGGTTTCTCTATTCCGTACATTCTAACAAAACTTAAATTTATTTGTTTTGAATTATAACAATGTCTACATAAATTATACTTTTGTTAATGATAATGTGTTATCATTTGGAAAAAATTTACATTACCGCAGGACATAATGTCAATTGAACCTTTTTTGTGTAATAAGCCTAATTACTCTACATAGTTTATTATGTTCATATATTAGAATGGTCATAAAAATTTTGTGATTAAAACATTTTTTTTGCAACTGGAAGATCTAAATTGCACATTAAAGCCATAAACGTTGATAAATATTTTATGTTTCTGATATCGGAATGTGCAACTATAGCGTTTTATCTTGTCGAGATACATAGATATACCGGTATACCAAAAGAGGTTGTCTAGGACTAATATTTCAAAGTTTTAAATGATTTTTGTGCAAAACAAAGTAAAGATACTTTTTCCTTATTGTGGTGTAAGGTATAACAAATCACTAAAATTGGGTGATACCGTTATACGAGGGCTACACGATAACTAATATTTACCATCAAAACTAGTTTTATTGTTTTCTTAAGTAGGATGATTTATACACTTTTTCATGCTTTCAAACCCATTGTTGAAATACTTTTTCCACTCCGATTTTGACACCTCCAAAATATGGTTTTTGAACGCCTCAACAACATCTTCTGGAGACGAAAATCGTTGACCTCGCCGTATTTTCTTGATGTGCGATAATCATAAGAGGTCATTTGGTGCAAAGTCAGGGCTGCACGGCGGATGACCCATCAATTCTGGTTTGAATCAATGTCTGAGAGCTCACATTGTTATGGTGCACAATGATTCGTCTTCTCTTCTTTGTTTTTCTAATTTCTTAGGTGACTTCAGACAAACAAATTGTAGTGTACCACTCAGTATTAACCGTCCTACATTTTCCAAGCCGTATAGTATCCACATGGCCACTTTAGCCGAAGAAACAGGCGACCATTTACTTCGAAGTGCGTCTTCCATGAACAACTTTCGTTGGATTTGGCTCATCTTCGAGGGCCCTACGGTCGATTGCTGTTGTGTTTTAGGCTCATACTATCATATAAACGTCGTTTGAAGCACCGCTTTCGTATTTATTCACAATTTGTTTGCATAAATCGACAAGAGCCTTTTGTTGGAGCGATTGTCAAATTGTGCTGGATCTAACGAGGAAAGCCCAGCCAGGTGTTCATGCAATATAAAATTTTAGTTGGTGGAAGAAAGGCTGAAGGATGTCTCTCTATTTCACGGCACATAACATGGCGATCTTGTATTACCCGTTCACGCACGTCCTAATTTTTTTCTGGCACAACGGCAGTTTTGGACGACCCTTGCGACTTTCTTTTTTTAGCGGGTGTTGGCCAGGACTGAATTCATTAAACAATTTTTCCATAGTGTTTTAATGTGATCGGTGTATTCTTGCCGTGATTTCCCAGCAAAATTCGAAGGAAGGGGTTCTATGCGATGACGTGATTTCATTGCATCTTATGCATTGGTTCGTAGGAAGTCGTGAACGATCCGATCTTTCAATTAGCATTTGAACCCATGCAAAGAAAGTCGTGAAAGATCAGATCTTTTCATCAGCATTTGACCCATTCCATCGACCCAATAGAGATGAATTTTGTGTTTTTATTTATACACATTTTTCTAAATATATAAGATTAATTCTTTACAATAGTTTGCTTCGTTGGAGACTAGAAATCACCCATGATTGAATAGCATCTTTGGCATCGAACATTTTGCTGGGTATCCACGTCGAAAGTTGTGAAAAATTATCGGACGAAAATGTTCACAAGTTGATTCCATTTTATGCAAAGTGATTTTTGAATTATCGGACGAAAATTTTCACAAGTTGATTCCATTTTTTTGCAAAGTGATTTTTGAATTCACTGTAAACAATACATCACATGGTCTTATGTCAAATTGTCTTCCTAACATACTTGGTGTCTAAAACCATTATTTCGATGAGGCACATTTTGGCCGTATGAAAGTGCATATACCCTCGTTAGTTTTGTTGTTGTTTTCCATACACCTGTTTAGGGGAAAATTTCATATTCGAGTTAGGGTGTTATTTCATGGGGCCTTATTTCCGTACGCCTTACAAACCACAGTTCTAGAGTTGTGTAGTACCGGAACGAACTAGTTCGCTGGAATAATTCCGTGACTGGAACGACCGGAACAATATCCGACACGTTAGCGTATATAGTTCCTTTCGTTCATCTCGTTCCTTTTCTCCACTATTGATGAAAATGAGAGTTTTACACAAAAATAATATTTGAGTTAAATGTCAAATGAACGAGGGAACGACATTGAGGAACTAGTACCTTTTAATAAAAGGAACGAGAAAGTTTGCGCTTTTCAGTGAACTAGATGACAGTTCCATCAGCACCAATGGTTGGCCTCAGCCCTAAGCATGACGCCAATATCCTTCTTTCCCATATTCTTGTAATTTGCATCGGAGCTGAAGATATGTCAGCTTATGCGGGAAAAGAATAAGCGATGATAGGCCGGGTCCGACGACAGTCCTCCTCGCATAGCCTTTGTATGCAACATTCCTTTCATTTTATATATTCCTCTTTTACCAAAGAAGCAATAGCAAACATCGTCTCCGCGATACTGTTGTTTTAAAAAAAAAATTGTTTGCTATTTTCTAAACCAATCTAATAAATAATATCACACATTTATGTATAATTCGTAATGAAGAGTCATTTAAATAGAAAAATGCCATAAACTTTTTCGACAACTACATTTTTGCATTTAGGACAACTAAATCCACAAACTAGTGCAACATTTATAGAATGTGGTCGAACGGCAGGATGTAACTTAACCACGTTGCATGTAGTTCAATGATAACATGAACATACATAGCACAGAATAAGTCGTCGTGTTGTTGTTGTGTGTGTGTGTTTTTTAGTGTTGACTTTTTACTAAAGCTCTCACTCAAATGCCGGACTCTCTATGTATACCCCGCCTTTTCCAGCAGCAGCCATGTGTCTATGTGTCGAAGTCAGAGTTTCAATGTAATTATAATAAATTGTCAATTTCAAATAAATGTCCTGACACAACCACTAACATGTTCACAAGCACACACACGCACATCCACGTACAAATGAACACATACTTAAACGCTAAACTTGTTGTACATGTTGTGCAATAATACAAATGTTAATATTTATTTCTTTAGTTTGGCCTACATCATGCTGCGGTCTATGTTGCGTATTGTCAGCATACAAACGATTTGTTATGAACTGCTCGGACTCTAAAACTAACAAAGACCGAAGCAGACAGAGATTCAATGACATTAGAAATGATAAGTAACAAAGTTGTTTTGCATGACATGTTATTCGGAGTGTTTGGCAGAAGGGCATGGAGATAATTTATGAAATCTTTTCCAAATTGCAAATCTATAGTCCATTCGTATAAGTTTTCGGTAGTTAAATGGATGACAATATAGGACAGATAACAAGTGATTAACATGTGAGTATACTTGCAACTTATAGAGAACCACTGGAAACCATGTTGGGCTAGCAAGTACATTTACCACGGTTCCAGTGGTTGCAGTCTCGCAAACGGAAAATCCTGACCACACCCTGAAAACAATTAGGACAGGAACATCTACTAAAGTATTGCAGCCGAGGGGGTTTTTTCTATAAACAGGCCATGTTCTATATCGGTCCACGTTTTAGTATAGCCCCCATTTAACAGTACCTCCCGATTTTAGGTATTTTGGGGTTTTTGCCACATTTTTCACCGAACTAGCGATAATTTGGCATTTACGATTCCCAGAAACCACAAAACTTCCTCTCTAAAAATTGTCTTCACAAATCCAAATTTTGGTATAGCCCCATATAACGATACCTCCCAATTTTCGGTAATTTTAAAGATTTTAGCTGCATTGCTTTTAACGAACTAGCGGTAATTTTACATTTGAGGTTCCCAGAGATCATTTGGGATTCCCAAGTGTTTTGGTCCCAATTTTGTGTATTTATACCCTACACCACTATGTGGGGAGGGTATTATAAGTAGGTTTTGGCCAAAAAGTTTGTAACGCATCGTAGACCCATACTTATATATACCAAAATGAATGTCTCGACGAGCTGAGTCGATCTGGCTATGTGTGTCCGTCCGTCAGTCCGTCCGTCCGTCCGTCTGTCCGTCTGTCCATCTAAACCTTGTAATCACGCTACAGGTCGAAATTTTGATCGGATCGTCACGAAATTTTGGATGTTGATGGGGGTCCCGGAGGGGAAGAAGCCTATTGTTTTTGGTGATGGTCGGATAATATTTAGGGGTCGGAAAGGGCAAAAAACTTAGGTGGATAAAAAGACAACGTTTTTTTCAAAGCGTATATCTCAGCTTCTATATGGGGTATACCAAAAGCAAAACCTGACAATGAAAGCAGAAAATATCACCTTTCTAATGATGTAAAGTAGGTGCTCGTAGGTGATCAAACAACGAAGATATCACAATAGTAGCAAATAAAACCCCAATTTTAATTTTTGCGATTTTAATTATATTGACGAATATCACAGCTTTGGTTGAAAATTTTCAAAAAGCAAAGCCTGACCATGAAAGTAGAAGTTCCAGTCTTTACAATGATGCAAACTAGGTCGGCGTAGGTAACCAAATAAGGGAGATATCGCAATAGTCGGTAATGCATCCCATTTTTCTATTTTTTTGGAAATCACGCTACAGGTCGCAATTTTGATCGGATCGTCACGAAAATTTGAGGGTTAATGGGGGTCTCACAGATGAAGAAGCCTATTGATTTTGGTGATGGTCGGATAATATTTAGGGGTCGGAATGGGCAAACACTTATTTGGAGAAAAGTCAACATTTTATTTCAAAGCCAATATATCTGTTTCTTTAAGAGGTATATCAAAAGCAAAACCTGGCCAGGAAAGTAGAAAATATCACCTTTACAACGATGTAAAGTAGGTTGTCGTAGGTGGTCAAATAGCAGAGATATGGCAATAGTCGATAATGCATCCCATTTTCCGATTTTTTTGTAATCACGCTACAGGTCGCAATTTTGATCGGATCGTCACGAAATTTTGGGGGTTAATGGGGGTCCCAAAGAGAAAGAAGCCTATTGATTTTGATGATATTCGGATAATACTCAGGGGTCGGAATGGGCAAACACTTATTTGGAGAAAGGTCAACGTTTTATTTCAAAGCCAATATCTCTGTTTCTTTAAGAGGTATATCAAAAGCAAAACCTGGCAAGGAATGTAGAAAATATCACCCTTCCAGCGATGTAAATTAGGTTGTCGTAGGTGGTCAAATATCAGAGATATGGCAATAGTCGATAATGCATCTCATTTTCCGATTATTTTGTAATCACGCCACAGGTTGCAATTTTGATCGGAAATTTTGATCGAAATTTTAGGGGTTAATGGGGGTCCCACAGAGGAAGAAGCTTACTGATTTTAATGATGGTCGGATAATATTTAAGGGTCGGAATGGGCAAAAACTTATTTGGAGAAAAGGTCTACGTTTTATTTCAAAGCCAAAATCTCTGTTTCTTTAAGAGGTATATCAAAAGCAAAACCTGGCAAGGAAAGTAGAAAATATCACCTTTACAACGATGTAGGTTGTCGTAGCTGCTCAAACAACAGAGATATCGCAATAGTCGGTAATGCATCCCATTTTCCGATTTGTTTGTAATCACGCTACAGGTCGCAATTTTGATCGGATCGTCACGAATTTTTTGGGAGTTGATGCGGGTCCCACAGAGGAAGAAGCCTATTGATTTTGGTGATAGTCGGATAATATTTAGGGGTCGGAAATGGGGAAAAACTCATTTGGAGACAAATTCAAAGTTTTATTCTTTGTGAATATATTGGCTTCTAGTAGGGGTATTCCAACGGCAAAACCTGTCAATGGAAGAAGGTGGTCAAACAAGGGAGATACCACAATAGTCGGTAATGCATCCAATTCTTCTATTTTTTGCATTCAAGGTACAGGTCGTAATTTTGATCGGATTGTCACGAAAGTTTGGTTGCTTATGGGGGTCCCAGAGAGAAAGAGGCATATTATTTTTGTGGTAGTCGGATTATATTCCCTAAAAGAAATATTTACCAGTGAAAAGCTTATGCCAGGGGTAGTGGTGTAGGGTATCACATGGTCGGCCCGGTCCCGACTATAGCCTTTGCTCACTTGTTTTTTTTATCGAACTACCGTAATTTGTTATTTGAGATTCTCAGTGGTCACAAAATTTCTTCACTAAATATTGTCAACATAGGTCATTGTTTTGGTGTAGCTCCGATATAACAAAGGCCTATACAAGGTCGGCCATTCAGAGTTCGGTTAACAACTTTTGACAACAAACATAATAAATTTTATATTATTGTGATTTGAGTTTCCTTGTATTTTAAATCACAGTCATGTTTTTGACAACAAACATAACAATCAGGTGGGCTTAGTGTCCAATTGTATAAACTGTGGATATAACGATACCTACCGATTTTCCGTATTTTGAGGATTGTTTCTATTATTTTTTGACAAAACAACTTGTTATTTAACATTTAATGTACCCACAAAACTTCTACAGCAAAAATTGTCAACATAGATCCGTTTTTGGTATAACACTCATATAACGATAACGCCCGACTTTAGGTACTCTGAGGATTTTAGACAAAGTGTGTAACCGAAGGTGCGGCTATTTTATATTTGAGGTCCAGAGTGGTCACTAAACGTGACGTAGGGGATGAATGATACCAAGCAACGGTCTTGACCGGCTTTAACATGGCAAAGCCCAGGATTTATCTCGGTCCCTCTTTCATCTCAAGTGGACACTGACCTCCCCGTGGTGTCACCTGGGGAGCTGCCTTTAACATCCGTTGAACACTTGGGTTGGGCGTTGGACTAGTAACTCACCCCGTCAAAACACCGCCTACTATCAAAAAACAAAGAAAAAGAAGAAAAACAAACCCCTCTAAAGTTGACGAACCCCGCAAACGTTTTAAGGACCATGATCTGCGAATCTGCACCTGGAATGTCAGGACTCTCTACAGAGCAGGTGCAATTTGCGCACTGGCGGATGTACTTGACAAGTACAATGCTGATATTATCGCCTTACAGGAAGTGCGATGGAACCGGGCAGACGTAAAAATAACAGACGATTACGCACTGTATTATAGCTGCCATGAAACGAAACATGAGCTAGGTGTTGGATTTATGGTAAATAGGAGGCTTAAAAATCTCGTCTCCAGCTTCACTCCTGTTGATGAGAGAATTGCCACAATCCGAATAAAAGCAAAGTTTTTTAACGTCAGTCTCATCTGCGCCCATGCCCCGAGCGAAGAGAAAGATGAACAGACCAAGGATATATTCTACGAGCGCCTAGAGAGAGTATATGACCGCTGCCCTGGCCACGACATTAAGATTGTTCTAGGAGATTTTAATGCTAAAATTGGAAGGGAAAATATATTCGGTCCCACGGTCGGCAAATTCAGTCTTCATGAGGTAACATCCGACAACGGAATGAGGCTGATTGATTTTGCAGCGGCAAAGAACATGGTAGTGAACAGCACCAGATTCCCACACCTCGACATACACAAGGCTACGTGGATATCCCCGGATGGGAAAACAAAAAATCAGATTGATCATGTTGTGATAGATGGAAGACACTCGTCCAGTGTGTTAGATATCCGATCGATTCGAGGTGCGAACATCGATTCGGACCATTTCCTTGTGGCAGCCAAGGTACGCACTCGTCTTAATGTCGCGGCAAAAGTGCGATCTAACACAGGACGGAAGCTGGATGTCGAGAAGCTGCAAACACAACAGACAGCACAAGCCTACTCCGTTCAACTGACTCGCATGCTGGAAAACAGCACTCCTTGTCCCAATAATGTAGAAGCACGTTGGCAAAGAATAGGACACTACCTCCAGACTGCCTCAAAAACCATACTTGGGTACGAAAAACCTCCACCTACGATCAGGAGTGTCGTAAAGCTACAGAAGAAAAGAACGCGGCATATAGAGCAACACTGCATTCAGTAGCAACACGAAGAACGAAAGAAACTTATCGGGAGAAGAGGAGAGAGGAAAAGCGTATTTTCAGAAGAAAAAAGAAGGAGCAAGAAAAACGTGAGCGTGAGAAACTCGAGATGTTCAGGAGTCAGAATGAAGTCCGAAAATTTTACCAGAGTGTAAAACACCAGACTGAAGGATATGGTGCAGGCACATTCTCCTGCAAAGATGACCAAGGGAATCTGGTAACTGATACAGATAGCGTACTGAGGATCTGGAAGGAACACTTTATGAAGCTTTTGGTATCGAATATGGATGGCGATGAAGATACCCCAGAACCAATTGTAAATGGCAATGTTGAATGTCTACCACCTAGCCAAAGCGAGGTTACGACAGCCATTAATCGGCTGAAAAACAATAAGGCAGCAGGAGCTGATGGACTTCCCGCCGAATTGTTTAAGACCGGTGGCGAAATGCTGGTAAGGAGTATGCATCAGCTAATTTGCGAAATTTGGCAGGAAGAAAGCATACCCAACGATTGGAACCTCAGCCTACTATGTCCCGTACATAAGAAAGGAGACAAAACGGTTTGTGCAAATTACCGAGGTATAAGTCTCCTTCCCATCGCATATAAAGTGTTGTCGAGCATACTGTGTGAACGGTTAAACCCATGGTCAATGAAATAATCGGGTCATACCAATGCGGTTTTAGACCTGGTAAGTCGACACTTGACCAAATCTTCACACTGCGCCAAATATTGGAGAAGACCCACGAAAGACAAATCGACACATACCACCTATTCGTCGACTATAAGGCCGCGTTCGACAGCCCAATTAGAGCAAAGGTGTTTCAAGCCATGTCTGAGTTTGGCATCCCTTCAAAACTAATTCGACTATGCAGGATGACATTGGCTGACACAAGATCAGCGGTTAAAATAGGAAAGAACCTCTCCGAGCCTTTCAACACAAAACGAGGTTTCAGACAAGGTGACAGTCTATCGTGTGACCTATTTAATATCCTACTAGAAAAGGTCATACGAGATGCTAATATATATACGGCCAGAGACAAAAACAGCACGATATACAATAAAGATGTAATGTTGCTTGCATACGCAGATGACATTGACATAATAGGTAGATCAGCGCGAGCCGTAACAGCCACCTTTGGAAAAATTGAAAAAGAGTCTGCCAAAGTGGGTCTGGCAGTCAACGGCGATAAGACGAAGTTTATGCTATCAACACGCAAGTCGTCCAGTAGACTCGGACCAACTGTGGATGTTGATAATTATAAATTTGAGATAGTAAATGACTTTATCTACCTCGGCACCGCCATAAATAAAATCAACAATATAAGCCTTGAAATAAAGAGAAGAATAATATTGGCCAACACTTGCTACTTTGGCCTAAGTAAACAGTTTAAAAGTAAAACCACCTCTCGTCAAACAAAACTTACGCTCTACCAGACACTGATACTAACCATACTTATGTATGGATCTGAAGCATGGGTACTTGCGAAAGCAGATGAGGCAGAACTTGGTGTGTTTGAGAGAAAAATTCTTCGAAAGATTTATGGACCAATATGCGTTGACGGTGAATACCGACGTCGTATGAACCACGAGCTATACCAGCCGACCGACATCGATATAGTAAAACGTATCAAACTACAACGATTGCTTTGGCTTGGCCATGTCAGCAGGATGGATAAAGATGCCCCCGCCAAAAAGGCATTTGAATACGAGCCACTCGACGGTATACGCCCCAAGGGAAGGCCAAAACTCCGATGGAGGGACCAAGTTGCAGAAGATATCACAGAACATGGCATCCAAAATTGGAGAAGTAAAGTAAAAGATCGGTGCGTTTGAAAATCTATTCTTAGTTCGGCTTATGGAACAAGACGTTCTGTTTAATACAAAAGCCATCTAAGTAAGTAAGTAAGTGGTCACTAAACTTCTCAACCCAAAATGGTCAACATAGGTCTGTGCCTTGGTATAGCCTCCATAAAACCGCACCTCCCAGTTTCTTGTATTTTAAGGGCATTAGCTAAATATTGTGACTGAACTACCCGTAATTTGACATTTGGGTTCCCAGCTGCCACGAAACCTCTCCACCAAACATTTTCAACATAGGTCTACACTTTGATGGAACTGAAAACTTGGCTATTTAATAAAATTATGTTAATCGCCATCATAAGAAACATTCTTATTGGAAATATCTCACTTAATAATAATAATGTACATATGTATATGTGTATACATATATATAAAATTACGAACGTGTTCAACTAATTTTAAACATTTAGTTTTGCACTTAAAGCGTTTTGCGCAAATACATATGAGTAACACACGTGAAATGTTTAACATAATTTCACTCGAAATTAATGGATACCTAAAATCTCATTAGCCTGTAATTTGCATTACAATATTTAGACGTTTGAAAATGACAATGTTGGTGTTGCCTGGTGACAATGATGGCAATTCCACGAGTGACACGTTTAGCTCTACACGTTCTTGGTTACCATGGAACTCATTTTGTAATATTCTCTCAACAATTAGAATCAATTAAAGAATGTTGTAGCAGTTGATTCTGCAACATATGTATGCCGTTACATACACACTCACAGGGATCAGTGCATGTTATTAGCCTCCACACACACATTTCACCCATAGGTAATCACACTTATGCGACAACAGCATATGACATCGTAGAATGAAACTATGAAACTACATTAATATCCATGGGTGTATGTGTGTGTGTTTGCGAATTAATATGGATGTCAATGTATCGACAAATAAGCAGTGTTAAATAATGACAATGTCCCAACGCCTGGTGTGATTACAATGGCAGCATCGTCATCATATTTCCACAGCTCTGTTTTCTCTAAGGTATTTATAGTATATGTACCTGTAATATTCAAATGTCCGATAATGACGGTGTAGGTGACATAAAATACAGAGTTGGGAATGTTGTAATTCAGTTTAAATCCAATATGAAATGTTTAAAAACTTAACATAACTTTCGCGACATACAAACTTTTGGACACATATACATCATACAAAATCATGGTTTAGAATAGACTTACGAGGTAACTAGATAACTTTCTGGCCTAGGCAACACACAGTGTTGCCAGGCGTCATATGCCATTTTTGGAAAGTTTCGCAGTTTTTAGCCTAAGCGGACTCAGACAGTTTGACATACTCGTACGACCGTGGGTTGTGTTGTTTACAGTGACTTGAAAAAATCACTTTGCAAAAAATGGAATTTACTTGTGAACATTTGTGTCCTATCATTTTTCACAACTTTCGTCGTGGATAAATAGAGGCACCCTTGGGCATTTCTTCCACCAACTAACATTTGATATCGCATGAATACCTGGCCCCAAAAATGGATTTTCTCGCTAGATCCAGCAAAATTGGTCAATCGTCCAAAAAAAGCTCTTGTGAATTGGTGCATAGAAATTGTGAATAAAAATAATCGCGTTGCTTAAAAAGTCATTTATAAGATCGTCACAGACGACAAATCTTGGATCTATGCTTAATAGTCCGAAACAAAACAGGAATCGACCGTTTGGGTCTTCGAAATCGAGCCGAATCCAGCGAAAGTTGTTCATGGAAGAAGTACTTTGAAGCAAATGGTCGCTTGTTTCTTAGGTAAAACTGATCGTGTGGCGACTATATGACTTGAGGAATGTAGGACGCCTAATTTTGAGTGGTACTCTACAATTTATTTGCCAGAAGTCTCCTGAGAAATTCGAAAAACGAACAAGAAAAGACGAATCGTTCTGCATCATGACAATGAGAGCTCTCACACATCGATCCAAACCAGAACCTGTTTGACCGGACATATGATGGGTCATACGCCGTACAACTCTGACTGGGGATCCAATGACTTCATTTGATTCCAGCATATCAAAAAAAAAAAAAAGGCGTTGTCAACGAATTTCGTTGCCAGAAGATGCAGCAAAAGCGTTCAAAATCTATTTTTTGGAGGTGTCTCAATCAAGCCACTGTAAACAACCGAACACATGGTCGTATGTCAAAATGTACTGAGTACGCCTAGGCTAAAAAATGTCGAACTTTCCAAAAAATGTCAAATGACGCCTGTCGGCACTGCGTGTTGCCTAGGCCAGAATGTTTTCTAGTGCCTCTCGTATACAATTAAGTAAAATAAGTGTAAACGGCGTCAATGCGACTGAAACTTTAAAAATTATCGAAAATCAGACGACACCGTTCAACTGGGACAATACTAAAACCTGTAACGGAGACCACATGACGTGTGTGAGGTGGGTAAAAACTTCAAAATACCGTCCTATGGGGAGTATATCAAAACGTGGATCTGCACCGACAATTCTCCACAGAAATGTTTTTATCCACAACTAAATGTAACATGTGATATTAAGTATACGCAGATTGGAACTGCGAAGTGAACTAGATAGTTCCATAATATGCCAAAATATCAAAAAATGCTTGAAAAAAACTTCAAGTCAAAATCCGGGGGCTCGATTTTCACCGTAGACATATCAGAAACTCCAGACGCCCGATAACACTTTTTTCCTTCCATACAAATCGCCCCGGCCTATTCCATATACAAGTTCCTTTGCCACAACTCTATATTTTACTATTATTTCATACGGACTCTATTATGTTGCACCTGTAAGTATTATAATTAGCAAACTTGTTGTGAAATCCCCATCATACATGTATAAATATTTCAAATTATCGTTTGTCATATTCGACACTCAACCTACTTATGCTTCTCCTCTAGACTCAATACCAAATTCATGCAATAATAATTATATTGTACCCATACTTTCCTACATTGTTCGGTGGCTAGTTGACCAGCAGGATGTGTCGTAATGCCATCGTAAGTACTTTAGAGTCCACACAACAACATGACTGGGTGATAGAAATATAGAATTAGTTAGCAAAGCTAAAAACCGCTTGAAATAACCGAGAAACACAATTTTGCCCAGACATGTTATTATCGCCATTACAATAATAATCATCATTATCAAGATTGTCTGTATCACGAAGCTATGTACATACATGTGTATAATGGCATGTTCTCCTCTGATGATTTTAAATGGAGAACATTCAGTTGGACTTTTATTTAAACAATATATTCATTAGTGATCTGGAGTATTTTGTGATGTGCTTAAAGCCCTTTTTAGAGGTGTGCACTTATTTTTATGCAATTTTAAATAGTTTAAACACAACTAAAATAGGTACTAGTAAGAACGGCGGTAATGTCGGCCGGGCCGAACTTTTTATAGCCTCCACACGCAGAGAAAAAATATTTTTCGCTTTTGTTGGAACAAATATATATGTTTTGGTTCCAAAAATGTATTTGTTTTGTTCAAACATTGTAATCCAAATCCAAAAATACCATCTTTTGTTCCAAACATAGAAAACAAAAACAACTTTCGAATTTCCGCAATATTGTTAAAATCGTTAACAATACCGATTGTAGGAACTATCATAATCTAATTTTGTTTACAAAAAGTATTGTCAATACAGAAAACCAGCCCAGAAATTTTTGATTTGAGTGCATATACTTCTCATATACACTTTTCGCATAACTTGGATATAAATGTCGCGTATAATATTGCAATCATTGATGAACACAATACATGGTTTGCTGCATTGGCTGACAACAAAGACAAACAAAAAGCCACAAGAACCCACCACAACATAAGGAATAATTAAACACCATAACAAACATGAAAAGGAAAGAAGAATGAAACAAAACAGAAACAAATAAAAACAAGAGTCTCACAAGTACATACACACAAAAACAAAGGTAAAGGCAGCATGTCATACAAACACACCACAACTCACCAAAATTGTTTTTTCAACACGGCATCGAATAGCGAGAGAAGAGAAACAAATTTTCGAAGAAAAGAGAGAAATATTGTTCAGTTGACACAAAAAATTTTTGGATTTACAATACTACATGAGGAATCCAACAATATGTTAACAATACATATTTTGCTCTTGGAATATTGTTGGATCAAACATATTTTTTTCTCTGCGTGCACCACCACTGGATTAAAGTAAATATGAACAATTACCCTACAAGCAATTTGAAGTGAGTTTTATCTTATTTTACAAATGAGAAACTTTTTGGTGTCTAATTTTCTTTAAAAATTCGACTAATATACAATAACAATTACATTTTTATCCCATTTGCATCATATCCAGTCACCATTTAGAGAAAAATACGACGCCTATTGTTTCACAAAAACAATTTACGCTGTAAACAGTTTGCAATATGCAATGCAGATAAATGCAGGCAAATAACAATAACAATTCTGTATCCTCATGATGTCTATCTATTTTCCATCGTTCATTTGGATACAAATGAGATAACCTACATTTATTTTTTGAATTGTTGTAATTTGAACAAATAAGACATTTGTATACAGATGCTTATATGCGACGGTGGTGCAATGGTAAGCATGCTCGCTTTGCAAACTGAATGTCCGGGGTTCGATTACCAGGTCAGACGACAAAACATTTCAAATGACAAAATTAATATAAGCGACAATTCCCACACTCACTTTTCGGCTTTTCCAAAGAAAGGTGGATGATGCGAGAGAATATTTTTTTATAAACATTAATGGTGGAAAAGTTCTACTGATACAGGCGAAGCTAAAGAGTTGCTAGACAAAACTCTTCCAAATATATAGCAGCATTATTCTGCAAACTATGTCGAAAGATCGAATCATACTATTTTTGTAACGAATTAAATTTGTTATCATTTTGATTCTTTAAATTTATTTATTTTTATACTATGGATTGGATTACTGAAAAAATTTCGCTTATCCAAAGTTCGGATTACTGGAAAAAATTTCACTCATGCGAAGTTCGGATTACTGAAAAAAAAATTTCAGTTATCCGAAGTTTGCGCTTAAGCGGAGTTCGGATAACTGAAATTTTTTTCAGTAATCCGAACATGCTGATTTTTTGTCGTTTCTGAGGCGACGAACATTTTTGATCGAATAGGCTTCTAATTTAATACGTGTTTTTTTTAGGCCCCTGAATAGCTACACCGATTTTCAAAAAAATCGGTTCAGCTTTGGATAAAGCCCCCATATATATCTTTCCCCGATTTTGCTATAATTCGCTCAATTTTTGCTGAATAGCCTTCAAATTTAATATGTGATATTTTTTAGTCCCCTGAGTAGTTTCACCGAAAATATCACATATTAAATTTGAAGGATATTCGATTAAAATTGACCGAGTTGCAAAATCGGGGAAAGATATATATTCGAACTATATCCAAATCTGAACCGATTTTTGCAAAAATCGGTGTAGCTCCTCAGGGGCCTAAGAAAATAACACATACTAAATTTGAAAGCTATTCGATCAAAATTGAACGAGTTGTAGCAAAATCGGGAAAAGATATATATGGGGGTTGTATAAAATCTGAAAAGATATACTCTACGAAATATTATATTTTGTTTATCAAATTTAATTTGTTAATTCTTGATAACGGTACTTTGTCCATGACCAGTTGATGTCAACTTTTTGTACTAAAATTTTATATCTATAGCCCACCCATCAAATCCAGATCCCAAACTTTTAATATTACAAAAAAATCAACAAAATTTTCAGAAATAATTATTTTAGTGGTCGTCTAATATTCATATGATTATCGCTTTAGATTACCTGGGAAATATTTTTCATATTTAAAGAGCTATAACTTCGTTATGGATGCACATATTGACAAAATTCTTTCAGATTCGTCGTATCTGATGTGTTTACAGTAAGAAAGAAACGTAAACATATATAAAAGTTAACATCACATTTTTCGATTTTTGTCCACTGCGGCAACACTGTGCTACATAATAATGAGTTACAATGTTGAAGGATTATTTAGCAAAAATCCATTGCGAGATTTTTCCAATGTTTATCCATCTGTAATAGGTAAACAAATTTAAGGACATTTTGGTTATTAATACATGTTTATTATTCTTTTCAATTCCTAGATGTTATATCAACATGCAACGATTCGCCTAATAAAAAGTCAAGTGCAGCAGAAGAAGAAATATTTTAAGCAGTCAAGTCGCACCAAGTCTTATGGCCAACAAAATAAAAAGGCGATGATATTTCTGACAAAGGAAACGATTTTGTTATTATTTAAATGCTAAAATGTTTAACCAGCCTTTAACCAGCCAATGTTTTCGGATTTATTTCCAAATTTTGTGTTTATGTGGAATCTTGGGTTTAGTCCTTCATAAAGATAAAAAGACTGTAATACTCAATTTGTACTTTTTTAGCATTTGCAATATTATGTATATGTTTTTTATTTAAAAAAATATACTATTTAAACAAAAGTGTAAATTCATCGTCTTGTTAAACGTACTATAAAGTTTTTTAATCTATAAAAGTTCCAAATAGGCCAAACAAACTTAGTAGTGAAAATATGATACTAATATCTCCATATGACCCTTTATGAACTATTGACTCACTACCTCTAATGTCTCTATTGACTCACTACTTCCAATGTCTCTACTGACACTCTACCTCCAATGTCAACATATGGTCCCTCAACAACTACTGACTTACTACTGACATACTAGTTCCAATGTCACTACTGACTGTCGAATGACAAGTTCAAATTACATAAGTTGTCTACAGTTTCTCAGTAGTACTGTTGACAATGTCAGTAGTAAGTTACATCCACTTTTCAGAAGTTATATCCACTCTTGAGAAGGAAAATGTAGCAACACTCTTTAAAAGAACTACATGGGGCGTCAACGTTGTATTTCCTATCCTCTGACTACACACAAAACCTAATTACAGCAATCTCGGTTCGACAATTTGACAATAAAAACCCTCGAAATACATAAAATTGGGCAATACCGGTCCATGGTAACCCCCTAACGAAAACCTTAATGTATATGTGTAAATACCAAATTTCAGCCATTTCGGTGGGTTATTGAGACCATAACTTGCATAATACCGATAATCGGAGGAACCGTTCAAAGGGGGCTATATAAAGTCGTGGACCCATACTGACAAATTTCTGGTGGAAATATGTATAACCCCAAGACCCCGAAGACTAAGTAGCAAATTTCAGCCATTTCGGTGAAATATTAAGGCCACAAACTTGAAAATACCGAAAAGCGGGAGTTACTGTTATATTGGGGCCATATGTAGGCGTCGACCTATACCGACAAATTTCAGATGGAAAGTTTCATATCCCCAACGAAGACTAAATAACACATTTCAGCCATTTCGGTGGGATATTGAGGCCAAACCCTTTAAAATACCGAAAATCGAGAAGAACCGTTCTATGGGGGCGTTGTCATATACCGACAAATTTCATGTGGAGAGTTTGGAATGTTTTGTACCCCCAACGAAGACTAAATACCAAACAAAGTACCAAATGTCAGCCATTTAGGTTGGATATTGAGACAAAAGTTTGAAAATACTGAAAATCGGGAGGTACCGTTCAATGGGTGTTATATGAAGACGTAGACCTATACCGAAAAATTTCACGTGGAAAGTTGAATACCCCCAACGAAAACTAAGTACCAAACTATAGCCATTTCGGTGGGATATTGATGTCACGCCCTTCAAATTACCGAAAATCGGGAGATACCGTTATATGGGGGCGTTGTCCTATTCCGACAAATTTCATATGAAGAGTTTTATGATTTGTATAAAACCTTCAAAATACCTAAAATCGAGAGGTATCGTCTATGGGGGCTATATCAAAACGGCCATTTTCAATACTAAATAACCTAGGAGAAATAGAAACTTCTATACCAAATTACAAAGCTCTATCTTAAGAATTGCGAGCTGTATCTTGGTTTCAACATTTTTAATTGTAATAAATATTTAAATAAATAAATAAAAACAAGTAGAAAAGGCTATAGTCGGACGGGGCCGTCCATGTGATACCCTACATCTTTACCCCTGGGAATTAGCTTTCCACATATCAAAATTTCTTTATGGAACAAATAAACTTATTGTAAGAAGTAACTTTGTGCATTCTGGTACCCTATCACACCAAGCTTAAATTATAATATAATAATTGTTTCACAAACATCCTAGAAGGGACAAGGGAGACTTCTCTCATATCAATGAGTGAGTGTACCCCGATTCATATTCGCTCAATGATATGGGACCCACAGCTTATCTCCGAGTTCGAACGGCGTGTCCTAAGACAACACTTGTAGAGAAGTTTTACATGGCTAAAATACTCAGAAAATGTCGCAAATCTAACTGAAGGATATTTGCCTGGCTGGGGAATCGTTTTGCAAAAAGGTGGACAATTAAAACGTTAGGGCACCATGTAATTTGCAATAATGCAAAAAATAGGAATGGGCAAATTTGGTTCTCTACACAAAACCCATTATATATTAAGCAGTAGGCCCGTTATATAGCAGACACGAAGATCAGTAGATCTATTTCCATATGTAGTCTACTTTGCCGGTATCTGTCCTCCAGGAAATAAAATATAGACCAACAATTTTTTTTTGTATTTTTCAGATCATCATCCAAAATTGTAAGCATCTACTTCGACCTAAAGTCTTACCTCGTTCAAATCATTTCGTGATTATTGAGCTATAATTGCGACCTCTAGCGTGTTTATGATTACACTACAAAGAAATAACAGGATATATTGGGCTGTAACTCTGTTATCTTATCATGTACAAGAACACAATTGGCATCAAAAGAAAGGTCAAGCGTTCCTCTTTCAAGTATAGCTAACTTGCCCAGAATGTCTCCTCCAGGAATAAAGATAAAAGCTGTACATAAAATTTTTTTCACAATTTTCACACCAAATTTGTCCATCTAAATATTATCTGATCGCCATCTCAAATTGCAAGTTTATTCTTTGTCATATTCTCGGACTATTATTGAGACCTACAGAGCAGCTACAAAATCGGATAAAAATTATGTTTTTGGTCCATTTCACCCGCTAAATATTTCACGATCATCACCAATTAAAATAGCGATCTATTCTGATGTGAATCCGACCTCCATACCAAATTTCGTGACGATCGGTCCATAGTTGCGGCCTGGAGTTTGATTACAATTTATAATGGATAGACGGACACACTGACGGACGGACACACATCTCAAAATCGCCTTATCTCGCCGACCCAGCAAAATGTTCGATGCCAAAGATGACATTCAATCATGGGTGCAAGTGATCTAGCATGTCATCTTTTTAGCATCTTCATCGATGAATTTTATATGAGCGTGGACCCCAAAAGATGACGTTCTTTTCTGGATCGTAAGCATGTCATTTTAACCAATGCGTTGACATGTCATTTCCACCAATGCTTTGGCATGTCATTTCCACCAATGATTTGACATGTCATTTTCACCCATGCTTTGACATGTCATTTTAACCAATGCTTTGGCATGTCATTTTCACCAACCTTTTGGCATGAAATTTTCATGTCTTGTTTGGAAAATGGAAATGCTGTATTGAAATATGGTTTTCATGAAAAACAAAACTCTTTATTAATTCAAACGAATTCATGAAATAGCTACAATTAATTTATCAGTTTAGTTTTTCAAAAGTTTACATCCAAAATTGCAATGTAATCACCACCGCTGCAACGCAAAAGATTACTTCCTCCGTTCTCCGCAACTGATATTCTTTCATCTTACAAAAGGTTTTTTCAATTATCTTCCCATCACCAGTTCAGATTTCAACATGGACTCCAAATGCACTCCTTTAAGTATTTTTATTTCGTAAATTACTTTTATTTTATAATTTTGTTATTTTATAACAACATTTTGGTAATTTATACTCTTTTGTTTAGTGACGGAAATATGTAGGGATCTACAACCCGGCTTGCTTAAGGGATCTCTAAGAACAAAATGTAACGAACGGGGAGAAGAGACTTTTTATGGAAAATACCATTTATGCTTAATTAATTTATTTTTAATTGTTTCTTTCCAAAAGTAGTTTCTTCTTTATTGTCAGATTCTTGTTACTTTTCGTTTCGGACTTTTTTTTCAAATTCCAAGAAGCGAGATTTGATTGATTTCATTCTATGTCAGATTTAGAACAGACAAGGGAACTTTTAAAATAGAAATGTGTGCAGTCCGATTCTATTTTTAGCTCGATGGTTGGGACTTCATATAATACCAATTGTTTAGAAGTTTTAGTTGTTTGATATGCAGGAAATGTAAGACAACATCACGACGACAGTTCTAACAACTTTGGTCTGTTCCAGAAACTGCAAGAATCTACTTATTTTTACTACGATAACAATTTTTCCTTTATGTTATCGGAAAAAATAGTAAAAATTAGTAGATTTTTGCAGTACTGGAACATACTAAAGAAAAATAAACAGGTGTGTAAATAAAAACACAAACATCATCTCTATTGGAGCGATGGAATGGGTACAAATGCAGATGAAAAGATCGGATCTTTCACGACTTCCTTTGCATTGGTTCAAATCCTAATGAAAAGATCGGATCTTTCACGACTTCCTTTGAACCAATGCAAAAGATGACATGAAATCGCGTCATCGCAAAGAACCCATTCCGTCAAATTTTGCTGGGGAGATATGAAGATTGGTATACCACATTGGGGGTCTACGACCGATATTTCGCGGTGTTACATGAATTTTTACCAAAAGAAACTTATAATACCCTTTCCACGTAGTTGTGTAGGGTATAAAAAAAATAAATAAACATAAATTATACCCTCCATATTATGGTAGAGAGTATTAAAAACATCAGTCATATTTGCCAACAGAGATATAACATCACTTTGTGACAGTACACAAAAAAAAAACACTATAACTGGAGCGGTAGACCTAAATATGTTAAGAATAGATCCCTAATTTTAGAAATAAATAACATTTTCGTAGGTGACAAAAAACGTTTTTGACGTTTCCAGTGTACACTTTTAGGCGTTCACTGACAGATCCAATCATTACAGCTTATCCAGAATAAAATTATAGCAGTGTTGAAAAGACTATTAAAAACTTTAGTGCGAGAGATGTATGAAGGAGTGGCCCTAAATATTGAGTCAATTCGGGACCAATATATTATCCAATAATGTTGTAGCTATGATTACAGTGACTACACAATATAAAAATTTCCACATCCAATAGCCCATCTCGGAACTGGACAACCATAGTATTCGGTCACAGTAGGATCTTTTGACTTTGGGTCATTATGACAGGAAACACTCTTGCCCATGAAAATAATATATCGTTGTAGTCAGAATCACATGGACTACATTCGAGGATAGTTTCAAAATGATGTTTGAACAGCCGTTAAACTGCACTGAAGTAAAACTTTGAACTTTTATGAGGGAAGTTCCTGAAGGTGTTGTCCGATATAGACGTTTTTTGAACAGGTCAATGTCAGCATAGGTCAATGTTTTGTTATAACCCCCATACAAAAATACCTCCCGGTTGTTGGTATTTTGAGGATTTTAGCTACAATTTTTAACCTAACTAGCTGTAATTTAACATTTGAGGTTCTTAGTGGTCACATAACATCTCCACATAAAATTGTCAACATAGGTCCATATTTCGGGATAGCACCCATATAACGGTACTTACCGATTTTCGGTATTTTGAGGATTTTAGCCACCTTTTTTGGACGAAAGTACTTATTATGTGACGATTGAGGTTCACAGAGGTCCCAATCATCTGCTCCAAAAATTGTTAACAAGATAGGTCCATGTTTCGGTATAGCCCCCATATAACGATACCTCCCGATTTTCTGTATTTTTCGAATTTTAGCTACCTTTTTTGACGGAAGTACCTATAATTTGACGTTTGAGGTTCACAGAGGTCCCAAACATCAGCTCCAAAAATTTTTAAAAACATAGGTCCATGTTTCTGTATAGCCCCCATATAACGGTACTTCCCGATTTTCGGTATTTTGCGTATTTTAGGTACATTTTTCATCGAACTACCTAATTTAACATTTGAGGTTCCCAGAGGTCACAAAATATCTCCACCAAAATTTGTCAACATAGGTCCATGGTTTGGTATAGCCGCATATAACGGTACCTCCCGATTTTCGGTATTTTGAGGATTTTAGCTACCTTTTTTGACGAAAGTACCTATAATTTGACGCTTGAGGTTCACAGAGGTCCCAAACATCTGCTCCAAAAATTGTTAACAACATAGGTCCATGTTTCTATATAGCCCCCAAATAACGATACTTCCCGATTTTCGGTATTTTTCCACATTTAGCTACCTTTTTGACGGAAGTACTTATAATTTGACGTTTGAGGTTCACAGAAGTACCAAATATCTGCTCCAAAAATTGTTAAGAAAATGGGTCCATGTTTCGGTTTAGCCTCCATATAACGGTACTTTCCGATTTTCGGTATTTTGCGGATTTTAGCTACCCTTTAAGCTACATTTTTCACCGAACTGCCTGTAAAATTTGAGGTTCCCAGAGGTCACAAAACACCAAAAATCAATTGTTTTGTATAGCCCGCATATAACGGTACCTCCCGATTTTCGGTATTTTGAGGATTTTATTATTTATTATTTCTTTTATTAATCCATTTTGTAACAAAAGGTCTAATAGACCATATATAAATATTACATAGTTGTTTTTTTAGCTACCTTTTTGACGGAAGTACCTATAATTTGACGATTGAAGTTCACAGAGGTCCCAAACATCTGCTCCAAAAATTTTTAACAACATAGGTCCATCATCAATCGTCAAGCTTAACTATAAACTAGAAAATTAATAAAAATCATTAAAAATGATTTTCGCCCTAACAGGCAAAATTTCAAAAAACATAGGTCCATGTTTAACTACCTTTTTAGCTCCATTTTTTACCAAACTACCTGTAATTTAACATTTGAGGTTGCCAGAGGTCACAAAACGTCTTAACCAAAAATTCTCATCATAGGCCCATGTTTTGGTATAGCCCCCACATAACGGTACCTCCCGATTTTAGGTATTTTAAGGATTTTATCTACCTTTTTGGCGAAAGTACCGGAAGTTTGACAAAAAAACCCTACCGACACATACTAAAATGGCTAGCGTCAAGATAATTCTCAATCTTGTTGGTTTTTGCTCAGAGGCTGAGGGTATATCTCCATAAGCACAGCTGACTGATACTTTCTTACTTCTTCTGTAAACATCCTGCTACGGTACCATGTTGCTTATTCGGCTCAACATACGCGTTCGATGTTGTGACGCAGATGTCTAAATTTCTATTTGCATTTCTGGCAAGATTCACACTCCCTGTATTTGCCTGGTTGGCTTTTTAAACTTGCAATACACAGTGCAACACAGAAAATACAAACAAATTCTAGTATACAAAATACAACGTATTAAAAGCATTTTAATAAAATGTAAAGTCCCGAAGCGTTACGTATTACATTCCAGCGAAGTTTTCCCAAAAAAAGCTCTACGAATAATCTAAAAATTTTAGAGATATCGTGCGAAATACATACAAATCATCGAACTTTTAAAAATATTATACATTTTGAGGCAATAAATACAGTTTTTCGAGTTGATTATTTCTCCAAATGTTTTCTTCGTGCTCCTATCTACAAGTTTTCTGCAGAGGTTAAAGCAAGATTCGAGATGGTTTCAGAGACGTTGCCCCGATTTGCTATATAAAGTCAATATTTAGCCATGTTTAGATGTGGCTATAAAATCTAAACATGATCTGACGGAACAAAACCCATATAGGGGTTTTATCGTACATGTCTCTAGTTTTATAAAATGTTGGGGAAAAATTTTTTGCACCCGATTACTTCAAAAATGTAGCACCGTGTTGTTCTATGTACGATTTATAAGGAAACACCTAGATAAAAAAAATCAGTTAATAAACCTTCGTTTCCAATTAATCCTTCAACACGACAAACATTTAAGTAGAACTTGGCGAGACGGAATAAGGAACAGCGGGATGCCCCAAGGATGTCATTAAAACACCCTTCACTTCCTCAGAAGCGGCGAAGAGAATAAGAACACCGCTAAACCTTGTAAGAAGAAAAAGAGCTATCCACCTTCATATGTCCCGAGCAAATCTCGAGATCCTTGTAAGAAGAAAAAGAGCTTTCCACCTTCGTATGTCCCCTGCAAATCTAGGTAAGAAATCAGTAAGTAATGCATCGTTTCCAATTAACCCTTCCAGTGTAAATATCAACTTAATGCACTGGTTGCAGCTTTGTACTCCCGCGAAGATTGTTTTACGAAAACATGAGCGTAGCAATCTCCCCACTTTCCCCTCTGGAGGGGGTATATGTATGAATTGTTTTATGCTGTTAATACAACTTGTCTTGAACAAAACTTCCGATTACCTTTACCTTTCAAAGTCAATAGCTCCGTTTCTTTAAGAGGTATATCAAAAGCAGAACCTGGCAAGAAAAGTAGAAAATATCACCTTTACAACGATGTAAAGTAGGCTGTCGAAGGTGGTCGCAATATTTGGTAATGCATCCCATTTTGCGATTTTTTTGTTATAACGCTACAGGTCACAATTTTGATCGGATCGTCACGAAGCCTATTAAGTTTGGTGATAGTTGGATAATATTCAGGTGTCGGAATAAGCAAAAAGCTTATGTGGAGAAAAGTCAACTTTTTTTCTTATGCGTATATCTCCGCTTCTGGTAGGATTATTCCAAAAGAACAGCCCGTCAATGAAAGAAGAAAAGATCTCCTTTATATTTATGCAAAGTATGTTGGCGTAAGTGGGCAAACAACCGAGATATCGCAAAAGTCAGTAATATATCTCATTTTTCCATTTTTTGTAATCACGCTTCAGTTTGGAATTTTGATCGGATAGTCACGAAATGTTGAGGGTTGATGGGGGGCCCACAGAGGAAGAAGCCTATTGATTTTGGTGATAGTCGGATAAAATTTAGGGGTCGGAATGGGGAAAAACTCATGTGGAGACAAATTCAAAGTTTTATTCTTTGTGAATATGTATATCGGTAGTAGGGGTATTTCAACGGCAAATCCATTTTTTTTGGAATCACGCTACAGGTCGCAATTTTGATCGGATGGTCACGAAATTTTGGTTGCTTATGGGGGTCCCAGAGAGAAAGGCATACTCTGTTTGGTGGTAGTCGAATTATATTCCCTAAAAGAAATGTTTACCAGTGAAAAGCTTATGCACAGGGGTAGTGGTGTATGGTATCACATGGTCCCGTCCCGACTATAGCCTTTGCTCACTTGTTTTCATATCAAAATATGAGTGTTTTTGAGTTTTTCATAAGTTCTACCTATTTAAAAAAGGTCAAACACCAATAAACAAACCAAAGAAATACAAAAACTTAAATTTTTTTCCAAAATTAAAAAAATACTCTTTGGGTTTTCATAAAACTCATACAACTCTTATATTTAAAAAAATTCTATTCGTGTAAAAAAGCTATAATTTATATGGGAAACGTATGAGAAAAAAAAAAACACATTTTTACCCATATAATTTAAAAAAATTTAAAAAAGTGATGCACGGACTGAACGTGACGTGCACAAAAGAATATATGGGGTGAAAGAGGACATTCTCGGAACTTTGTTCCAAACTGTTCTCTAAAAGTTGTAGTCCACTAAATTTGGAACTTCACTAAAATTTAGTACCTGCGAAGTAATAAAATAGCTCACTTCGTGAAAACGCCATTGTAATTTATTGAAACGGTTCTTAAAGACAACAATCCTACCTACCTAACAAAAAACAATGAACACAATATTTATTTTATTTATTTATTTTATTTATTAACCTAGCACAATGAGAACATTAATATTCTTATGGATTAGTGCTAGTGGTTTAGAGTTAGCATCAAGATAGATAGAATATAAATTATATAAAAAAAGTAAAAAATTATGTAATGCTTGATAAGTATGAAATTAAAACTTACTTATAATACTTTTTTAACATGTTTTTAAAATGCTGGTTGTTACTTAAGATCTGTTACTGTTTCCGAGAAATGGAGAAAGAAATCTTCAGAAATTTGCAAAAATTACGTATTTTCCAAAATTGTAAAAAAAAAATGGTTGTCTTTAGGAGCACACCACATCTTCCAATATTTTGACCTAATTTGTTGGTTTCCTTATTTTCTATATCTTTACTATCGAATCTCATAGAGAAATTAAGAATTGGTGACGACAAAAAATTCCACAGGAAAAAGAGAGAGATGGAAAAGTGGGAGTGTGAACAAATCGAGATGTACAGGAGCCAGAATGAAGTCCGAAAATTCTACCAAAGAGTGAAACATCAAGCTGATGGCTTTGGTACAGGCACATCCTCCATTAGAGAGCAGCAAGGTAATTTGGTAGCTGATACAGATAGTGTGCTGAGGATACGGAAAGAGCATTTTTTCAAACTGTTGGTATCCATTAGTAGCGAATTCGACGAAGATACCACAGATCCAATACCAGAAGATGGTATTGAATGTATACCACCCGGCCAAGATGTGGTTAAGACAGCAATAAACCGGCTGAAGAATTATATGGCAGCAGATGGCCTACCAGCCGAGCTGTTCAAACCGGAGGCGACACCCTGATGTGTATGCATCAGCTAGTTAGCACCATCTGGCAAGAAAAACGCGTGCCCGACGATTGGATCCTGAGCAGCCTGTGTCCCGTCCACAAGAAAGGAGATAAGACTGTATGCTCTAACTATAGCGGCATAAGTCTTCTCCCTATTGCCTACAAGATATTGTCAGGGATATTATGCGAACGACTAACGCCTATGGTCAACGAAATAATTGGACCATACCAATGCGGCTTCAGACCTGTCAAGCCCACCATTGACCAGATATGTACCCTGCGGCAAATGCTGAAGAAACCCAAGAGATGCAGATCGACAATCTAGCACCTTTTTGTCGATTATAAAGCAGCCTTCGACAGCCCTCTACGTTCAAAGGTATTCCAAGCCATGACTGAATTTGGTATCCCAGCAAAGCTCATTCGGCTTTGTAAAATGACTTTAACTGACACTCGATCCTCAGTTAAAATAGGAAGGAACCTCTCCGAAGAGTTTTGTGCTAAAAGAGGTTTCAGGCAAGGAGACAGCCTTTCGTGTGATTTATTCAACATCCTGCTGGAAAAGGTTATACGAGAGGCAAACGTTAAAAGAAATGGCACAATGTACACCAATTTTCACATGTTATTTGCTTATGCTGATGATATAGACATAATGGGTCGATCAGTAAAAGAAGTAACTGATACCTTTATGAATGTCGAAGGAGAATCTGCTAAAGTGGGTCTGGCGGTAAACGGCGAGAAGACCAAGTTGATTGTGTCGACACGCAATGCGTCCATAGAGCTCGGACCAACTGTTGAAGCTGGCTCTTATAAGTTTGAGGTAGTCAAATACTTTGTCTACCTAGGCATTGACGTAACACAACAAATAACATCAGTTGTGAAATAAAAAGAAGAATTGTATTGGTCAACATATGCTACTTTGGTTTAAGTAAGCAGTTTAAAAACAAAGCCACATTTCGTCAAACAAAAATAACGTTTTACAAAACACTGATACTACCCGTGCTGATGTACGGTTCCGAGGCCTGGGTACTTGCGCTAGCAGACAAGGCAGTACTTCGTGTGTTTGAGAGAAAAAATCTTCGAAAGATGTACGGACCAATCTGCGTTGACGGTGAATATCGACGTCGTATGAACCACGAGCTGTATCTGCTATACAACAACACCAGTATAGATAAACGCATCGAGGTGCAACGATTGCATTAGCTAGGCCATATCATAAAAATGAGTGATGATGAACCCGCTAAAGAGGCGTATAAACACGCCCCACACGCCCCGTGCACCACCAGCACGCAGAACTGGCAGGAGAAGGCTTCGGTGGATCAAACAAGTGGAAGAAGAGATGACAAGGCGCGGTATTCCAAAAAGCTAAGCAACAAATAGAGAGAAAATGTTCTGTAATGAACCAGCTAAGTAAGTAAGTAAGACGACAAAAAATTGGGGTTTTGGCCAGGAAAATCGATTTCTGAACCACTGTGCCTGTGCGTGGTCAGATAACAGAGTTATACCCTAATATATACATAGAAACGTTATTCAATGGCAGCTGTATTCTGCGACCCAACATTTAAAGTCTGGCAATAGAATATATTAATACTGGATAATCTTAAACCCATGACCTACTTGGGAAAATTATTCCCGAATTCAAATTTAATTTTATGATCGAATTGGCATTACAAAACACGCTATGAAAACATACAGCTAATGGAACACTTTAAAACACTATTTAAAAAAATAAGCTATTACCTCCTCCTTCACAAAATGTCCTTAAATCCTTCAACATTGTAACTCATTATTATGTCGTGTCCAAATATCAGATGTATGTTGCGTTCAGCATTTCCAGCGAGACGGGACAATATATTCGTCAGGCTCCACAGTCTTCTCTAAAGCTTCCAACAAATGTCTTATTGTCGAAATTTCACCACAAATGCTGTCAGTCGCCTCAGAATTTGTATTTTGATATAGAATTGCCTTTTTCACTTGTCTTTTATAATTTCTTTTGCTTCTTGCTATTAAAATTATATTTCTTAAGTTTAAACACTCGTTAAATTCACGACATTTTATTGATTTTTTCACAAAAACACCAAACAATTAAGAAAATGGAGAAAATAAAACATGCTTCATTGGGCTATAAGCTGCCAATATAAACAATGCAAAGTGTTTACTTTATCACCATAATAGTGACAAAGTGGTGACATGTCGACACATGTCCCCATGCTTCCTACAAGGGAAATTGAAACAATGTGGAATTGAAATTCGATGCGGTTCACATCACATATAAATGCAATTCATTGTTTCGCGATATTTTGAATATATTTAATTGCACCGAAATTGTAAGCTCCTCTACAAAAAAAAAATTAATCAAATGTTCCTAATTTGGAGATACGAGGGCGGTTCGGAAACTTCATAGCCTATCAATGAAAGACAATAGTTAGTTTTTCAAAAATATTTTTATTTTCCAATATAATCTCCTGAAACTTCAATACCCCAATCCAACGCTTTTCTAGCAATTCTCTCCTTTGATTAAAATAGTTTTCTTCAAGGTCTTCAAAATAGTGGTTTACAACTGTAATTGCATCTTCATTTGAGGTAAAACGCTTGCCAGCAAGGATTTTTTTTTAGATTTGGGAACATGTAAAAGTCAATGGGAGCTAAATCAGGAGAATAAGGTGGGTGGTCAAGCAACACGTACTTTAATTCGTTGATTTTAGCCATTGTTAAAACACTCTTGTGCGCTGGTGCGTTGTCTTGATGAAAAATTATTTTTTTTTTGTAAGCCAGGACGTTTTTCTCGAATTTGTACATTTAATTGATCCAAAAGGTTGCAATAGTACTCTGAATTTATTGTTTTACCCTTTTGCAGAGAGTCAATCAATAAAATACCTTTGAAGTCCAAAAAAACCGTTGCCATAACCTTACCAGCCGATTGAATTGTGTTTGCCTTTTTTGGGGCACTTTCTCCAGCTTCAGTCCATTGTTTGGATTGTTCTTTTGTCTCTGGAGTATAGTGGTGGATCCATGTCTCATCAACAGTTATGAAACGACGCACGTTGGGGCAAGATTGAAAAAAACGGGTCTTAATTGAAAAATTGAAACACAAATTTTTGATAATCTGTCTTGACAGGGTTAACGAGTACAAAATTCTACCTCACCAGCCAAAATAGCAAAGTCGTATGTTGTTTACTTTTCGTGTAGCACAGTGTTAAAGTTGAACATATTTTTAAAATTTAAGAAACAGGTGAAAAGTATTAAATTTTGCTGCTTTTAAATCGCCATAACGTAGTTTTTGCTACATAAACTTGGCTTTTTCAGAAATGTGTTTAAAAAATTCCTCAAAATGTGTCCAGATTTTGCATAATTTTGAAATGTATTGGAGTATAACAACAAGTAAAAAAGCATTAAGTTCGGCCGGGCCGAACTTTTCATACCCTCCACCATAGCATATTCATTCCTGTCCCCAACTTTAAGTGAGTACGTTAAAATGTCAGATAATGTACATAAAATGCTTCATTCGGGAGGCCCTTTTTTATGGTGCCTATATCTAACTGTTGACAATTTTTGGTGGGCTAGAAATTGGGAGGTACTGTTATATAGGGGTTATAATAAAACATGGGCCTATGTTGACAGTTTTTGATGGGAGCCTTTAATGTCAAATAACTCCTAATTCGGTTAAAAAATTTAGCTAGTATCCTCAAAATATCGAAAATCGGTACATAACGTGGGAACTTCAAATGTCATTAACAGCTAGTTTGGAGGTATCTGGGCTATACGAAAATATGAACTTAAATGAATAATTTTTGTTGCAGAATTTTTGTTGACTTTTAAATTTCAAATTACACAAAGTTCGTCCAAAAAATAAAGCTAAGGTACGGAAAATCGGGAGGTTTGTTTTGGGGCTATACAAAAACATGAACCTACGTTCGGTTAAACATTTTAAGTAAAATCCTCAAAGTACCGAAAATCGGGAAGTATCTTTATATTGGGGCTATGTTGAAAATTGTTGATGCAGATGTGTGGTGACCACTACAACCTTCAAATGTCAAATTACAGTTAGTTCTGTTACAAATTGTAGCTAAAATTGCCAAATTACTGAAAATTGGGACGTACCGTTACATTTTTTGATGGAGAGGTGTTGTGACCACTAAGAACTTCAAATGTCAAATTACTGCTAGTTCGGTTTAATATTGTAGCTAAAATCATCAAATTACTGAAAATCGGGAGGTACCGTTATATGGGGGCTTTCTTGACAATTTTTGGTGGAGAGGTGTGGTGACCACTAAGAATTTCAAATGTCAAATGTCCAAATAACAGATAATTCGGTTAAAACTTGTTGGTAAAATTCTCAAAATACCTGAAATCGGGCGGTAACGTTTTATGGGGGCTATTCCAAAACATGGACCTATGTATGTCCACTAGTTATATAAGTTTATTGACATTTAAGAACCCTAAATGTCAATTGATAGCTAAATCGGTAGATAAAAACGTCAAAATGCCGTAAATCGGGGGTACCGTTATATGGGGGCTATACCAAAACGTGGACCTAGTTCCACAACTTTTGTAATATAAGTTTAGTTACACTTAAGAACCCTAAATGTCAAATTATAGCTATATCGGTCTGAAAATGTAGCTAAAAACGTCAAAATACCGTAAATCGGGGGGTACCGTTATATGGGGGCTAACCAAACCGTTTACCTATGTCCACAAGTTTTGTCACATAAGTTTATTGACATTTAAGAACTTCAAATGTCAAATTATAGCTTCCTCGGTCTGAAAATGTAGCTTAAAACGTCAAAATACCGTAAATCGAGGGGTACCGTTATATGGGGGCTATACCAAAACGTGGATCTATGTCCACAACTTTTGTTATATAAGTTTATTGATACTTAAGAACCCTAAATGTCAAATTATAGCTAAATCGGTCTGAAAATGTAGATAAAACCGTCAAAAACCGTAAATCGGGGGGTACCGTTATATGGGGGCTATACCAAAACGTGGACCTATATCCACAACTTTTGTTATATAAGTTTATTGATATTTAAGAACCCTAAATGTCAAATTATAGCTACATCGGTCTGATAATGCAGCTAAAAACGTCAAAATACCGCAAATCGGGGGTACCGTTATATGGGGGCTATACCAAAACGTGGACCTATGTCCACAACTTCTTATATATAAGTTTATTAACACTTAAGAACCCTAAATGTCAAATTATAGCTACATCGGTCTGATAATGTAGCTAAAAACGTCAAACTACCGCAAATCGGGGGGAACCGTTATATGGGGGCTATACCAAAACGTGGACCTATGTCCACAACTTCTAATATATAAGTTTATTAACACTTAAGAACCCTAATTGTCAAATTATAGCTACATCGGTCTCATACTGTAGCTAAAAACGTCAAAATACCGCAAATCGGGGGGTACCGTTATATGGGGGCTATACCAAAACGTGGACCTATGTCCACAACTTCTAATATATAAGTTTATTAACACTTAAGAACCCTAAATGTCAAATTATAGCTACATCGGTCTGATAATGTAGCTAAAAACGTCAAAATACCGTATATCGGGGGGTACCATTATATGGGGGCTATACCAAAACGTGGACCTATGTCCACAACTTTTGTTATATAAGTTTATAGATACTTAAGAACCCTAAATGTCAAATTATAGCTAAATCGGTCTAAAAATGTAGCTAAAAACGTAAAAATACCGCAAATCGGGGGGTACCGTTATATGGGGGCTATACCAAAACATGGACCGATATAGCCCATCATCGAACTTGACCTGCCTGCAAACAAAAGACGCATTTTCCCAAAATTTCAGCGTCCTATCTCCATTTTTGTGGATGCTAGAGTGATTACCACAGACGGACGGACGGACGGACGGACGGACGGACGGACGGACGTGCTCAGATCAACTTAGAATTTTACCCTGATCAAGAATATATATACTTTATAGGGTCGCAAATGAGTATTTCAATGCGTTACAAACGGAAAAACAAACTTAATATACCCTCCATACTATGGTGGAGGGTATAAAAAATCAAAATTTTTTCAAAGTGGTTTGTGCGTGTCATCTTCAATATTTAACTGGAATACACGTTATTTTAGTTATTAGTACACTTAAATTTATTCATTTGTGTAACAGGAAAAAATTTTAAGAACTTTAACCTTAATCGATTTTTAAAATCGAAGTGTGCGTGAACTTTTTTATATTTCAATGGAATAAACGTTATTTTAATGAGTAATAGGCAAAAGTTCATTCATCCGTGCTACAGGAAATCATTTTTGAGAAAAAATGTCGAAAAGTCATAACCCTAATATACATATCGTCAATATAAATATCTGCCATTCGACTCGCCTACACTACCACCTACGTCAGAATTGCAGCAGCTGATGAGGATAACCAAACAAACAGGTACCGAAGTGCTAGTAGGTGGCAGTAGTTATGTTAACTCACTCCACATTTCGCGGGGTATTGTACTAACACTAACAAAAGGGGTGAAGCCCTTTTAGATTATTTGAATACTAACGATCTGATAACTCTTAACATAGGAAACAGAATTAGAGAAGAAGTACTAGATATAACAATATTTTCAAGGAATTTAATAAATGAGGTGGTCTCAGAGGAACACTGTTTCTCTGGCCATAGGTAGTATTACTTACTTACTTACTTATCTGGCCCATTACAGAACATTTGTTCTATAGGCCGAACTAAGAAGAGACCTCCATTCCTCTCTATTTGTTGCTTTGCACTCTGGAATATTGCGCCTTTTCATCTCATCATCCACTTGTTTGCGCCATCTATTCCTTGGCCTGCCAATTCTGCGTGCACCGCCATGTGGCATGTATTCATACGCCTTTTTAGCGGGTTCATCATCGCTCATTCTTATGATATGGCCTAGCCAACGCAATCGCTGCATCTCGATACGTTTAACTATATTGATGTCGTTGTATAGCAGATACAGCTCGTGGTTCATGCGACGTCGATATTCACCGTCAACGCAGATTGGTCCGTAGATCTTTCGAAGAATTTTTCTCTCAAACACACCAAGCACTGCCATGTCTGCTTGCGCAAGTACCCAGGCTTCGGAGCCATACATCAGCACGGGTAGTATCAGTGTTTTGTAGAGCGTTATTTTTGTTTGACGAGATGTGGCTTTATTTTTAAACTGCTTACTTAAACCAAAGTAGCATCTGTTGGCCAATACAATTCTTCTTTTTATTTCACAACTGATGTCGTTTGTTGTGTTTACGGAGGTGCCGAGGTAGACGAAGTGTTTTACTACCTCAATATTATAGGAACCAACTTCCACAGTCGGTCCGAGCTCAATGGACGCATTGCGCGTCGACACCATCAACTTGGTCTTCTCACCGTTTACCGCCAGACCCACTTTAGCAGATTCTCCTTCGACCTTTATAAAGGTATCAGTTACTTCTTTTACTGATCGGCCCATGATGTCTATATCATCAGCATAAGCAAGTAACATGTGACTATTGGTGTAGATTGTGTCACTTCTTTTAACGTTTGCCTCTCGTATAACCTTTTCTAGCAGGATGTTGAAGAGGTCACACGAAAGGCTGTCTCCTTGTCTGAAACCTCTTTTGGTACCAAACTCTTCGGAGAGGTTCTTTCCTATTTTAACAGAGGACCTCGTGTCAGTTAAAGTCATTTTACAAAGCCGGATGAGCTTTGCGGGAATACCAAATTCAGACATGGCTTGGAATACCTTTGAACGCAGCGGGCTGTCGAAGGCTGCTTTATAATCGACAAAAAGGTGGTAGGTGTCGATCTGCATCTCTTGGGTCTTCTCCAGGATTTGCCGCAGGGTAAATATCTGGTCAATGGTGGACTTGCCAGGTCTAAAGCCGCATTGGTATGGTCCAATTATCTCGTTGACCATAGGCTTTAGTCGTTCGCACAATATCCCTGACCCGATCTTGTAGGCAATAGGGAGTAGACTTATGCCCCTATAGTTAGAGCATACAGTCTTATCTCCCTTCTTGTGGACGGGGCACAGGATACTCAGGTTCCAATCGTCGGGTACTCGTTCTTCCTGCCAGATGGTGCTAACTAGCTGATGAATACACCTTATCAGCGTGTCGCCTCCGGTTTTGAACAGCTCGGCTGGTAAGCCATCGGCCCCTGCTGCCTTATTATTCTTCAGCCGATTTATTGCTGTCTTTACCTTATCTTGGCTGGGCGGTATACATTCAATACCATCTTCTGGGATTGGGACTGTGGTATCTTCGTCGTCTTCGCTACTATTGGATACCAGCAGATTGGAGAAATGTTCCTTCCATATCCTGAGCACGCTATCTGTATCAGTTACCAGATTACCTTGCTGGTCTCTACAGGAGGATGTGCCTGTACCAAAGCCATCAGTCTGATGCTTGACTCTTTGGTAGAATTTTCGGACTTCATTCTGGCTCCTGTACATCTCGATTTTTTCACACTGCCGCTTTTCCATCTCTCTCTTTTTCCTGCGGAAAAGACGTTTCTCCTCTCTCCTTTTCTCCCTGTATCTCTCTCGTGCGCTACGCGTTGCTACGGATTGTAAAGTAGCCTTATATGCCGCATTTTTCTCTTCGGTGGCAGCACGACACTCCTCATCATACCATGGATTCCTTGGTGGAGGTCTCTGGTATCCAAGTATGGATTTTGCGGCTGTTTGCATGGAGTGGGCAATGCTTTGCCATTGCGCTGATATGTTATCGGGATGAGGAGTGCTTTGATTAAGCAATTGGGCTAGTTGAGTGGAATATGCTGTGGCTATCTGTTGTGATTGCAGCTTACCGATGTCTAACTTTCGTGTTGTGTCTGTTCGTACTTTGTTTGCTACGTTTAAGCGGGTGCGTACCTTTGCTGCAACAAGGTAGTGGTCCGAATCAATGTTTGCGCCTCGGAACGATCGTACATCCAACATGCTCGATGAATGTCTTCCATCTATCACAACATGATCAATTTGGTTTCTTGTTTTCTAATCTGGAGACAGCCAGGTGCCCTTATGAATATCGAGATGATTAAATCTGGTACTGCTAACTACCATGTTTTTTGCAGCTGCAAAGTCTATCAGCCTCATACCATTGTCAGATGTTTCACTGTGGAGACTGAATTTCCCGACTGTTGGGCCAAAGATATTCTCCTTTGCAATTTTGGCATTAAAATCGCCTAGAATGATTTTAATGTCATGGGCAGGGCAACGGTCATATGTTTCTTCTAAGCGCTCGTAAAATATATCTTTGGTCTGTTCGTCCTTTTCTTCAGTGGGAGCATGAGCGCAAATAAAGCTGATGTTGAAGAATTTAGCTTTTATTCGAATTGCAGCAAGTCTTTCATTCACTGGGGTGAAGCTGGATACCAGATGTTTTAGTCTCCGACTAACTACGAATCCACAACCAAACTCATGCTTTACGTCATGGCAGCTATAATACAGTGCGTCACCTTTAGGTGTTGTTGTGACGCCTTTCCCAATCCATCGTATTTCTTGTATGGCAGTAATGTCGGTCTTGTACTTTTCAAGTACGTCTGCCAATGCGAAGACTGCACCTTCTCTATAAAGAGTGCGAACATTCCAGGTGCAGATTCGCAGATCATGGTCCTTAAAACGTTTGCGGGGTTCGTCAACTTTAGAGGGGTTTGTTTTTCTTTTCTTTCGTTTTTTCATAGTAGGCTGTTTTTTCTAGGGGAGGGTTACTAACCCGACGCCCAAACCCAAGTTTTTAACGTTCTTATGGGTGAACGCGCGGCACATGTTAGCTCACTACCTTTAACGGGTGTTAAAGGCAGTTCCCCAGGTGACACCACGGGGAGGTCAGTGTCCACTTGAGATGAAAGAGGGACCAAGATAAATCCTGGGCTTTGCCATGTTAAAACCGGTCAGGACCGTTGCTTGGTATCTTCCATCCCCTACGCCATAGGTAGTATATTAGGTTTAAAATATCAAGGCCGCGGTCGAACCCGATTAGCTTACGAAACAATCCAAAAAAAACCAATTCGACTAAGTACGGAAAACAATAAGGAGAAAGACTAGGATAAGAAGATGAGAAATGTCTAGGTAAGAAGGAAATGTTAACAAATTAACCGAGGCACTAGTAAGGTGATTCGAAGGAAGTTGTCCCCTTCGAAAAAAGTTCCTATCCAAAAGCCATACACAAACCAAGCTAATCGTTGATAAAATGAAAAGAAAGATGCAAGCAGTGACATTGGCAGATAATGAGTACTCGACAGAAGATGTACACAAAATCTATTATCAAATAAGCCAACATGAGTTAATCACCATACCAGATCTTCCCGGCCCTACTTTAAAGGAAAGTGGACTATATTACTTCCAAGCAGGAAGGAGTTGTCAGAACTTGCTTGAAATTTGCGTATAGCGCGGCAAACCCGACAGGGCAAGCTATGAAGTACCAACATCGTATCGCTCGATAAGTTGAACCTCATTTTTACTCAAGACAATGGAAGACACAGGGACAATTTGATAAAAAGTGTGATTCCAAATGATATTGTTAAAAACAAACAACATGCATACGTTAAAGAGAGATCTGTGAAACCCGCATTAAATGAGGTAGTACACTAAATATAGAGAACCTTTGAAAATAAGATAAGATATACGCACTCGCTGTATGCATCGACATCGAAGGTGCTTTCAACAACGTCAGCAATGGAACTCTGATCCAGTCCTTAAGCGAGTTTCTGGTTGACCGAGTCCTGAGGAAACATATGCTAAGGTACAAATGGATAAGTTTCGCGCATGACGTAACAATAAGATACAAAATTGGTCAAGGAACGCCGCACGGGGATCTAATCACCTCTACTGTGGGTTGCCACCATAAATAGTCTATTAATGACCTTTAGCGAAAAAGGGTTAGAACCAGTCTTTGGAAAAGGAAAGCACGTCAATGGAAGAAGATAAAACTTCCGTTACAAAGTAGGTTGGCGTAGATGGTCAAACAACGGAGATATCGCAAAAGTCGGTAGTGCGTCCCATTTTTCTATTTTTTGTAATCACACTCAGGTCGCAATTTTCACGAAATTTTGGTGGTTGATAGGGAGAGGAGCATATTGAGTATGGTGATAGTCGGATAGTATACAAGAGTCGGAATGGGCAAAAAACTTATGTGGACAAAAGTTCAAAGTTTTATTCTAATGCGAATATCTCCGCTTCTAGTAGGCGAATTCCAAAAGAAAAACCCGTCAATGGATGAGAAAATATCACCTATATTATGATGACAAATAAGTTGGTTCAAACAACGGAGATATCGCAAAAGTCGGTAGTGCGTCCCATTTTCTATTTTTTGTAATCACACTACAGGTCGCAATTTTCACGAAATTTTGGTGGTTGATAGGGAGAGGAGCATATTGAGTTTGGTGATAGTCGGATGGTATACAAGAGTCGGAATGGGCAAAAAACTTATGTGGACAAAAATTCAAAGTTTTATTCTAATGCGAATATCTCCGCTTCTAGTAGGCGAATTCCAAAAGAAAAGCCCGTCAATGGATGAGAAAATATTACCTATATTATGATGACAAATAAGTTGGTTCACATCCCACTTTTCCATTTTATGCCCCACACCACACTGTGGTAGTGGTAGTGCATTTATATGTAACATGCATAAGGAAAAGAGAGAGACCCATAGTTCCTTCTAGGGATATGCATAGAATCACTTTCTGAGTCCGTTCGCAACGTTCAGGTCGCATTTATTGTCCGATTTGGCTGAAAATTGGGGAAGATTATTTTTGTTTAGCCGTCAGAAGAACGCTATTGCTTTTAGTGAAAATCGGTTCAGATTTGGATATAGCTCCCACATATATTTTCTGCCGGTTTGAAGTATTTAAAGCATAAAACACGCTATATCAGTCCAATTTTGACGCAATTTGGAAAGTGTGACCGAATTTGATCTATAAACAAATTTGCCAAATTATATCGAAATCGGTTCAGATTTGGATATAGCTCACATATATATTTTCGACCGATTTGAGGTATTTGATGCACCAAACACGCTGTATCTGTCCAATTTTGATGAAATTTGGAACCATCTGTGCTTTAAATTAATACAGAATTTTAGAGTTATTGCAAAAGGCGCTAAGCTATCACAACTTTAATATTGATATTGATAATATGTTATGTTTTTACTTTCATGACAAATACCTCTGCTTCTATTTGGTGTATTAAAGACATGTAAAACGCTAATCAAGAAGACCAGCAAAGCTTTCAATCAGTACCAAGTAGATGTCGACAGTAGCCAAATATAATATTTAATATTCGGGTAATGACCTTCACCTCTCACTTTACGACTCAAGCATTTTGTTCAGCCAATTTACGGCGCCGCTATATGGGGGGTATACCTAAACCTGGACCTATGTCCACAATTTTTGGTGTTCCAATGGGAAGCTTCTGTACCATTAGGAACTCCTATTGTCAAGTTACAGCCAATTCGGGCTCAAAATGAAGATAAAATCCTTAAAATACCTGAAATCGGTTGGTACCGCTATATAGGGGATATAAGAAAAGCGGACCCATCATGGGTTTGGTTTCATATTCATGTATTGTCATCCAAATCTGAAAAGTCTGCAAAGTTTTATTTCAATTGGTCAACTGCAACTGTGTTAAAATGAGTTACTAGGTTTTAACTAAACAGACAACAAAGCAAGTTAAATAAAACACAGTAAAAACCTATTTCTTATCTTAATTTATAAAACATTGACATTTCCCCATAGTTATATTTTATAATTATAATTCTAATTACATTATTTTAACTCAGTAACTGTTTCCCTTTTGTATCCCACTTTACGTTACATTACCATTATGAAATATGTAGTTTCCTAATTATGTAGCCTCCCAATAGAAAGTGGTGCATGCATGGATGAATGCATGGCGGGGACCGCATAAAGAGAAAGAGAAATAAATTAAGCAATTTAAGACCTCCAGCACGCAACTTTTAATAGTTATGCGAGTTGCACATGAATATTTAGATCACGTGAAGCTATGGGGCCAACTATCTACCACTTCAGTTTTCTTTTATAACGCGGGGGTACTAATGATGGGGTATCCTATACATACTACGTACATATTTGCTGCTGATTTTGTCCTCAAACATTGGTGTTTGTGGAATCCAAAACAAAAAAACGCACACACAATCTGTAAAACGTTGCGTTGGTGGAAGAGCTGAAATATGCAGCAGAATATACAAATACTCGTTGAATAGTTTTGTTGTTGTTGTTGCTGTTGTCAGCCACTACAGCTTTAGAATGTTTATGTTGCATAAATATGCATGTATGGATATGCCACCACCCGTGCACATGATCTCGCCAACCATATAAAACCATAAACGTTGTGCACGTGTCGCTCATCAATTCCTGGTACGGCATTCACGGTGATGCACCTCCACTAATATAATTTTCGTCAGTGTGGGGCAAACAGCGTTGGTACTCACCACTGCCATCAACATCGTCATCCAGTGCTAATCTAACACATGGTTTACCCAACAGCGCCAGCAGCAGTTTTCGTTCCCACATTTGTACGCATTCATGTTCTTCTTCTTCTTATGGTTGGGTATATAAGAGCAGAAAAATTATCATCACCATATATATTTACGTACAATAAAAGGTTCTTGGTGGCATCTTGTTCTGCTTCGCCTTTTTTGCTGGATTCCATATGTGTAATCGAGAGTCATGTGTTGAGAAAAAGAAATTTAATATTGATATACTCGCACATACAGTGACTTTATAGTAAAGGTCAAGACGTACAACAATAAGGATGACATATCAATTATCGTATAGTATTACGCTCGAAATGTCATAAGAAACGCCCAGCCAAACATCCAAATCAACACCCAAGCCGAATAACCATGGAGACAAGGTAATACTCGGGCGTGGCGTGATATTTGGAGGGTATAATTAAATTTGTCATTCCGTTTGTAACAAACTGAAATATTCGTCGGAGTCCCCATAAAGTATACACATTCTTGATCAGCATAAAATGCTAAGTCGTGTTCGGCTGTTTGTCCGTCCGTTTGTCTGCTGAAATCAAGATACAGCTCGAAATTTGTAAGATACAGCTTTGTAATTTGGTATAGAAGTTTACATTACTCCTACGATGTTTGGTATTCTAATGAGCTATATAGGTCCACGTTTTGATGTAGCCCCTATAGAACGGAACCACCCGAAATGGCTGAAATTTGGTACTAAGTCTTCGTTGGGGGTATAAAACTTTCCTCCAGAAATTTTAAGGTTGTGGCCTCAATATTCCACCAAAATGGCTGCAATTTGGTATTTGGGCTTCATTTGGGGTATTAAACGTTCCATATGAAATTTGTCTGTATAGGTCCACGCCTTAGTATAGCCCCCATAGAACGGCACAACCCCATTTCCGGTATTTTGAAGGTTTTGGCCTCAATATTCCACCGAATTGGCTGAAATTTGATATTTGGTATTCATTTGGGGTAGTTAACGCCTTCATATAGCCCCTATACAACGGTGCCACCCGATATTCATTATTTTGAAGGTTTTAGGCTCATTATCACACCGATGTAGCTGAAATTGTATTAATAACATTTATTTTCTTGTTTTATTTAGGAAAGTATCTTAAACATTTTAAAAACTTCTTCATTTTCCTATTTTAAGAATGGTTTTTACGACGTCTAAGATAAATTTCTAAATAACAAAGGTAAAAAGGTATCAGTCGGCTTTGCCGACAGAGATACCCTCAGCCTGTGTAAATTGAAACAATTTCTTCCCAAAAAACTTATGTATTTAGGGGTTTCAAGATTTTGGGCGTATGATTAAAAAATTATGATTAGGATTAAAGTTCAAAAGGTTTGCGGAGTAGGTACGTAAGGGAATAGACCGACATAGACCATAGGGGTGTCATAGGGGGTTTTTACACCCTTCGGGCTGTTTTCTCAAGAAGCATGGACTTGCCCCTGAAAAAAACTTTTACCATCGTAATTGCGGCAGCGAATGCAAGTTGCTTCAACAAAAATCAAAGTGATTCGATAGCAGGTCTTAAAGTGAACTTATCCGAAATTTTGTGTGGCATATCTGTGATCTATATCTGGTAGATATATTAGGATGTGCAAAGTTTGGACCAAATCGGTCACTCCCTTCAATAGATATCGTGCGAACAAATTTTCCGAACATTTTTGAAGTTTTGTGGGAGGGGTACCTGAAGGAGTGGATCGATATGGCTTTTCTTCGAACTTAAACTAAGCAGGTCCTAAACTGAACTTTTCCGAAATTTTATGTGGGAGGTAGTGGACCGATTGAGTCCATATTGGAACCTCATCTAAGTCTGGTAGAAATGTGCAATGTATGGACCAAATCGGTTACTCCCTTCAAGAGTTAGAGTGCGCACAAATGTTCCGAACATTTCCGAACTTTTGTGGGGGAGGTACCCGAAGGAGTGAACCGATATAACCCATCTTCGAACTTAAACTAAGTTTGGACAAAATATTACGAAAGCTAAATTTTGGACCCAATCGGTTGATCCGTTCGAGGGTTATCGTGCGCTCCAGCCAGCCAGACAGACGGACGGACATGGCTAAATCAACTCCAAATTTTCTGAAACACATTTCGTCCAAACATACTTGGGGTCTAAAATGATTATAAAAACGCTAATTATTTTACCGCGAGCAATTGCTACTAAAAAGTTATCTGGAAGTGGCTTGAACATTTTTAGGTGATTTTTCTTCTTTGGAATTTCTCGTAACTCGTGTTTTAGTAGATGGATTTTCATGGGGAATGATTTATTGGATCCGAAACGTAAAAAACTTAAATGTACAATCAAGTACGAGGAATTCGAATGACAATTGTAAAAATTAGGCCCGAAAAATATGATTTTTAGAAAAGTTTCACAAAATTTCCGTATTTGGATGCAGATTTCTATGGAGCTGTGTAGACTACATTCACGACACATATATCAAACAACTCAGAATTGCGAGTTCTACAATCCTATATACGATTTTTTGAAAAACCTGTTTGCGGAATGAAATTAGTAGAAAATGTCAAAAAACATTGTAAATCTGGCTTCAAAATGTAATGAAAAGTAATACATTAGTGAGATGCTCCTTGTTTAGTTTGCTTCTGCTTTTACTTTGACAGGAACATCGGGAAAAGTTTGGTTTATTCACAAATCACAAGAAAACAAAAAAAGACACGTTGGCTTCAACCCATTTTTACCTATTTTTTAACATAAATGTAGCCACAGCTTCCACCCAAATTAACTTCTGATGCCAATATTATTTGACACGTCCAGAAAACATCTCATTTTAGCCAAAAACATTTAGTTTGTATAATATACAATCACAAGTCGCGTGTTCTAAAAGGGTAAACCTTGGCTTCAACTATGTTAAATTTTCAAAAATATTGGTGATATACCCTCGTTAGCATAATAGCCCAGTCAAAATAGACATGCGTTTAAGGGGGAAATAGCAAATATTCCCACAGAGCTGAATTTTGGTGGAGAGCTAGGGTCCACCATTAGAAGCGACGTCCCAAAAATCCCCATCGATCCCATGTGTGCAAAACAAGTTATTCGGGGTCAAAGGTCATTTTTGGAGACATTATTCAGTTTTTTAATTTTTCTCAAGAACGGTAAGACTTAGCAAAAGCCGACTAAAGTAAAAGTTGTAGATTTAATAATTGTCTACAAGAATGGTCTTTATGATTTTTAAAAAAGACTTACCATTTTCGATATATCGCGATCTAAAGTCAAATAAAAAATTAGCCGGTTAAGTACATTATAAGGCAGACCCGGTTTCTTCGCTTATTTTAACCGGTTCGTCTGAATATGTGCATATTTCCCTTATACGTGGATAAAAATCATGTATTTTTTTAGAACAGCTATATCTCAAGAATGGTTACTTCTAGGAAAAAACAAGTAAGAAAAGTCTATAGTCGGACGGAGCCGACCATGGGATACCCTATACCACTATCCCTGGACAATCGCTCTCCACGGAACTTATTTTCAATAATTGTGAAAATTTAATTATCAAATATCACAGATGTATATTATAATACTTTTGACCAAAACCAAAAAGTTATGTAGCATGACAAAGACATTTTTGTAGCAGGAAAGGAAAATTTAGTTCACACAAACTAAAATGTAATGAAACCCACTTATGTAGTACTACACCTTCCGTTGTTTAACCGCTACGTTATTGAAATTTTTACCAATTTCACACAAAAGTTTCAGTCCATTTAACCCGCTAAGTATTATCTGATCTTCACGTTGGTTTGTACGCTTCTTCTTCATCATAAACACAAACTTTGTTCAAATTTTTGCGGGTTATTATTTTGACCTACAGAGCCGCTACAAAATTGGTTAAAATTTTGTTTTTGCTCCATTTCATCCCCTGAACATTTCACGATCATCACCAAAAACTAATCATTTCTATTCTGGCCCGAACCCAACCTCCTTAAAAAATTCGTTACAATCGGTCCATAATTGCGGCCTTAAGTTTGTTTACAATTTTTAATGGACGGACACACATCGCTAAATCGCTTTATCTCGTCGAGATATGAATTTTGGCATACCAAATATGGGGTCTATTAGGAATATTTCGTGTTGTTACATAAACTTTTGGAGAGACAATATGTAGCATGGGATAAAAATGTGGTTCTCTACACAGAACCCATTATATATTATGCAGTAGGCCCGTTATCTAGCAAACACTTTATTGCAATTTACATCAGAGGATAGGTCAGTAGTTTTTTCCCATATGTAGGCTACTTAGCGAAATATATATATCCTCAAGGAATTAAAATATCGAACAAAAATAAAATTTTTATATTTCTTACAAAAGTAATGGTCCATTTCACCCGCTAAAGAATATCAGATCATCATTCAAAATTGTAGGCATCTTTTTTGACCTATACTCTTACCCGGTGCAAAATTTCGTGACTATTGATGTATAATTGCGACTTCTAGAGAGTTTATTATTACACTACAAACAAATAACGGAATGTATTAGGCTGTAACTCTGTTATCTGATCATGCACACCAAAATAATTGGCATCAATTGAAAGGTCAAGCGTTCCATTTTCAAGTATATCTCACTTGTCCGGAATGTCACTTCCAGGAATTAAGATATAAGCTGTATATTTAAAATTTTCACAATTTTCACACAAAAGTTTTGGTCCATTTAACCCTCTAAATATTATCCTATCGCCATCTCAAATTGCAAGCTTTTCCTTTATGATACACTCTTACCTTATTTAAAATTACGCGTTGATCGGACTATTATTGAGACCTACAGAGCCGCTAGAAAATTGTATAAATATTATGTTTTTGGTCCATTTCACCCGCTAAATATTTCACGATCATCACCAATAAGAATAGGGATCTATTCTGATCTGAACCCGACCTCCATACAAAATTTCGTGATGATCGGTCCATAATTGCGGCCTGGAGCGTGTTTAAAATTTATAATGGACAGACGGACGGACGGACGGACGGACACACATCTCAAAATCGCTTTATCTCGTCGAGATATGAAGATTGGTATACCACATTGGGGGTCTCCGACGAATATTTCGCGGTGTTACATGAATTCTTACCAAAACAAACTTATAATACCCTTTTCCACATTGTGGTATAGGGTATAATTATACAGATCAAACTTGTAGATAATTTTTCTATCTACCATAATTACTTTAGTCACTTTTTGATTAGATCAACCGTTTTCAAAAAATAAATCCGAAAACCTAAAAACCCTTAAAATTTGACTTTTGACCCCGAATAACTTTTTTTGCACATATGGGATCGATGGGGACTTTTAGGACGTTGCTTCTAATGGCAAACCCTAGCTCTCCACCAAAATTCAGCTCATTGGGAATTTTTGCTATTTCAATGTCTATTTTGACTGGGCTATAAATGCTGAGGGTACAACAACACAACAAATGTTAAAAAACAATTATTTCTTTAAATATTTTTGGTAAAATAACAAATGTTTCACATTGGTATAAAGGAAAAATTGTATTGACAAATGTTAAAAAATTAAGAAAAAATAGTAATTATTCGAATCCCACTACCCAATAGGACTTAAATTTTTGTAAATAATTGTAGTTTAATACAAAAAAAAAAATCAAGAAAATAGATGAGTACAATCATTGTTAAAATTGATTTTAAATATTACTCAAACATTTTTCTATTTTTTTTAGATAGCTGATAATTCTTTTTTTTAATTGGACCAGTTACTCATGTATTCTTTGCAATGTTAAAAAACAATTATTTCTTTAAATATTTTTGGTAAAATAACAAATGTTTCACATTGGTATAAAGGAAAAATTGTATTGACAAATGTTAAAAAATTAAGAAAAAATAGTAATTATTCGAATCCCACTACCCAATAGGACTTAAATTTTTGTAAATAATTGTAGTTTAATACAAAAAAAATCAAGAAAATCGAAAAGTACAATCATTGTTAAAATTGATTTTAAATATTACTCAAACATTTTTCTATTTTTTTTAGATAGCTGATAATTTTTTTTTTTTAATTGGACCAGTTACTCATATTTTTGCACACAGTTTTTACAGAATTCGACTTTTTCACGGCGCGATATCTTTGGAATATTTAGTGACAAAAAATCTGAAAATATACTAAAATGTTTTGCTAATAAGCAGCTTCACCACAGCAAAAAATAAAGGAAATCAAAACCCTCATTTTGAAATACAGACCGATATCACTCAGAAATCCCCATATATTCTTGATCAGCATAAAATGCTAAGTTGGTATAACAGTGCCCGCCTGTCCATCCGTCTGTCTGTTAAAATCAAGATACAGCTAGCAATTTTGATAGCTGCACCACAATGTGGAAAGGGTATTATAAGTTGGTTTTTCCGAAAATTTTTTTAACACCGCGAAATATTCGTCGTAGACCCTACATGTGGTATACCAAAATTCATATTTGGACTATCAGGCATGTCACAGATTCCGATCGGAATGGTTTCAATTCCGCAATTTCATTTCGATCGTTTTTGTTTTAGCTTCTTCAGATTCCGATCGATTTGGTGAATTTCGGATTTCTCATTATTTAGCATAAATATGGCAACATTAGACGAAAAAGAATCCAAACAAAAACCATATGATTAGAAAACACTGTAGAAGCGGGTATTGTGAAAATATTTTGTTTAAAGAAAGTTTTGTTTTTGTGCGAAAAGAAAGCTAATTTTTACAAAATGCCCGGTGTTTCTATATTTTCTGTAATTGAGGCGCAAAGTAATCAACATAAAATATTAAACATTAATTGCGAAACTCCTTGTTTGAGTTATTTTTTTCTTTTGTTTTTTTTTTGTATCTTCGCTTTATGTTATCATTCGTAATGCCAGATTGTGTAGTTTTTGCAAACGAATAATCTTTGTTCGAAGAAAAAAATCGATTTTCACGAAAAAGTTATGTGGCAACACCTTGTTAACAAGTGGTTTCGTTGATTGAGAAATAATGAAAATTTGCTAAATTTTAAATTAAAATGATAAAACAAATATGAAAATAAATGTGATTTTGTTAATAAAACAATATTTTTATTATTTTTAAGTGTTTTTGGAGTGTTTTAAAGTGACATGTTTTCAAAAAAATGCAACTCCACTTGAGAAACCAAAAGTGGTTTCATTCCGAAGAAATTTTTCGTTTTTCGTTTTCTGAAGAAGCTAAATTCGGAATCAATTCCACTTTCGATCGGAATCGGTTTCTGTGACATGCCTGTATATAAAGCGATTTAGCGATATGTGTCCGTCCGACCATTAAACATTGTAATCAAAATCCAGGCCGCAATTATGGACCAATCGTCCGAAACTTTGTATGGAGGTCAGCTTCAGACACATATTGTTATTTGTGATGATAGTGAAATTATTAGGGGGTAAAATGGACCAAAAACAACATGTTTATCCGATTTTGTAGCGTATCTGTAGCGCGCAATAATAGTCTGATTAGCGCGAAATTTTTTTAATATGGTTTGAGTTCATGACAGATAACAAGCTTGCAATTTAACGTAATAATCATATAATACTTAGCGGGTTAATTGGACCAAAACTTTTGTGTGAAAATTGGTCAAATTTTTAGTCATTATGATTATATCGTTTTTTTTTCTTGGAGGACACTTTTCGCCAACTTGAGTTATATTTGGAAGACGAACTGTTTACCTTTCCATAAATATTAATTATGTTGATGTATGTGGTCAGATAACAGAGTAAGAGCCTAATATATACAGGGATTTCACAGTTTTAATTGAGGTTGCAGTTATAGTACGATACTGACAAAATTTTGCACAATGTAAGAGTGTTGGTCACGGAAGATACTAGTATTTAGCTGGTGAATTTGACCATAACGTTGTGGGAAAAGTATACAAATCTAATTTATGCACCATATTTTAATTCTGGTTTAATTTCCGACAAGTTACCCAGCAAAAAAGTCATTACTAAGTAATGACTTTATTCAGTAAAATTTGGCTGCAGTAACTATTTACAAATATACCGTAAAAGTCATTATATTTACATGGGGATGTCATAGGAAGGAAGTACTTCCTTAAATATGTTTTTTAAGTACATATTTAACGACATACCGACAGTCGAAAAGAAGCTAAAAAGCATAGTTATATTTTTAGAAAAAAAATTGTGGTGGAATTATATTCAAATTCAACAATACACATTTTTTTGTTATTTTCTTTTCATTCGATACCTGCTAGTTTTGAACACACGAACTTCTGATTTGAAGCCAAATACACTACACACTAGGCCACTCGCACGAACAACAAGGGTTGGTTTAACTCATCCATGTACATCAACATGTTTTTGTAATTTTGTAAACAAAAAACACCCATGCCGACGCTGAGCTTTGAACACACAACTCTAGAATTTGTAGTCGGACACACTAGCTCTGTGCCACCATACTCATTACTTAGTATGTAAGTAGTAAGTAAGGAAGTAACTAGTTATTTATAAACTGTTATATATATACTGCCTGATAATGTGGAGTGTAATAAGCACTCATTACCCGGTAATGCAAGAAGTAATAAGCGAAACTTGAAAACCCACTCTTATAAAACAAAACAAGTAAAAATGGGCTACAGTCCGACCCTGCATGTGATACTCTACACCACTTCCCCTGGGCATTAGAAATGTTGGAGCAGTGAAAATTCTCTACAACATTTTTTTAGTCCTTGCGGTTTCCATGCAAAATCTTGAAAACCTAAAAAACCCTAAAAATGTGAACTTTGACCGCGATTTATTTAAAAATTCCTTCGTCGATTTTTTTTTATTCATCTATGAACATTGTATATTCAGAATCTGCAAAAACTTCCCAGGTGTAAACCCCTTCCATAAAAAGATGGTTCAGACGCAAGGTGATTTTAGACAGTAATTCCTTTATCTAACTGTTTTTGGATTTTTTTCATCTATGTACATTGCTGTTTCAGAAAGAGATGGATGCTACAGTCGTCATATTGTCCCAATTTGAACTTCTATATCTCAAAAATGGTAAAACCTAACAAAATATCATAAAGGTCAATCTTGTGGAAAATTTTCACCGCTACAATGCTCTTATCCCATTTAAATGGGACTTGCAGTTTCCAAGCAAAATCGTGAAAACCTAAAAAACCCTATAAATGGGAACTTTGACCGCGATTTATTTAAAAATTTCTTCGTCAATTTTTTTTTCTTCATCTATGAACATTGTATATTCATAATCTGCAAAAACTTCCCAGGTGTAAACCCCTTCCATAAAAAGTTGGTTCAGACGCAACGTGATTTTAGACAGTAATTCCTTTATCTAACTGCTACATTGATATTATTTGCATCAAATGAGAGGTCAAGAGTAGTTTTTCAAGTTTAGTTTTCGTAAGACTACCATTGCGACCTATAGAGCAGCTACAAAATTGGATAAAAATTTTATTTTTGGTCCATTTCACCCCGTAAATACTTCACGATCATCGCCATAAACTATAGGGATCTATTTTTGAATTAACCACCAACATGTTTGTATCCAAAAAAATAAACATGAGTGCAAGTGATTCCGGACTGCATCTTTCTTTGTTACAAAAAAGGAATTGAATCATGATTGCAAGTGACTATATCTTATTACGTGAAAGAAGTCATGATTTTTACAAGGGCGTGATTAATCATTTGCACAACTTCATATAAGAATAAAGCTATTTTTTAAGAATAAAAGCTAATTTTCTATAGAAATGAAATATCCTATTTGATTTTGTTTTTGCTCCCTATCGCGTTTTTTTTTTCAAGAGTTCCTTTTCAAAATATAACTTATTGCGTGCTACTGATCAGCTCCAAAATCGGCCTGGAGTTTGATTATAATATATACTTGTTCCACAAACATCCGAGGCGGGACAAGGGAGACTTCTCTCATATCAATGAGTGCACTCCGATTCATATTAGCTCAATGATATGAGACCTACTGTTCATCGCCGAGTCTGAACGGCATGTCTTAAGACACCACTTGGCTGAAATACTCAGGGAATGTCGCCAACAGAACTGAGGGGTATATAGCCACCGTTAAAAATTGTTGATGTTGCCTGGCCGGGGAATCGAACCCACGACCTTCAACGTGCAAGGCGTGTGTGCATACCATTGCACCACTGTGGAGTATCTATATCTGTAAAATTTTTATGAAATTTTTGAAAATGTGACAAATGACATAATGTGATTATATCGCAGTGTGACTATATCCCAGCGGCTGTAACAATTAGACTAATGACCACATTTTAAGTCTACGAAAAATCTTAAGAAAAAGCTCAAGAGAAGCAAATCGATACTTGCCATATTTTCTATATGGACTATATAGCTACTACTTTCCTACAAGCAGACTATTAAAAAAACAAAATTGCAACATGTATCCCAATAAAAACGCCACCAATGCACAGTGTCCAATTTTTCGAAATACCTGGCCAAAACTCTAAAAATTAATGGATTTTGACCTAACCTTGGGTTCTTATGTGTTTCGGGCCGCTTCACAGTGGTCGAAACCACTGATCTAGCGGCGCGAAATGAATAACTTGGAAACGAGTGAAGATATCTTTCTGAAATTTTGCACAAACTCAATCTGTGTCTGTGGGTAATTATGGACTAAATATGAACAACATAGGCAAATATTTTGGTATAGCCCCCATATAACGGTACCTCCTGATATTCGATATTTTGAGGATTTAAGCCAGCTTTTCCTTCCAAATTAGTTGTAATTTGGTACTTAGGGTTCCTAGTGATCACTAAACCTTTCCACCAAAAATTGTGGACATTGGTCCACGTTTGGGTATAGGCCCCTTTTAAGGTACCTCCCGACTTTCAGTAGTTTGGGGATTTAAAGCTACATTTTCCGACCAAATTAGGTGTAATTTGGTATTTGGGGTTCCCAGTGGACACAAAAATTCTCCACCAAAAATTGCGAACATAGGTTTACATTTTGATATATCCCCATATAACCGTACCGACAGATTTTGGGTATTTTGAGGATTTAAGCTATTTTTCAAGACCATTTATCAGCAAGATTTGCAGGTATTTGCAGCTAAATTTTGGTTATTCGGAATCTAGGGAGTCCAATTTAATTATTAAAAAAATAACTGGACCGAACCTCGGTGGACCTTTGTAGTTACGCTCCATCCAACAAAAGTATATTGCACTAAAATCATACAAAACATAATAATTTTTGAAAATTTATTGCTTTATAACTACGTAACTTCAGGCCCCAAACATTTTATTCTAATTTAACTAAAAACCCTCCCCTATCAATAAAAAATAAACTTTGTTTAGTTTTATTACGAATTTATTTAACAATTAAACAAATATGAGATCAGGTTTTTAGCAACAATTTTATTAAAATCTGATACGTCAAAATTTCTTGCACGTGACACTGAATAACTGAGTGAATATTTACAACAACAAAAAGTAAAAACAAAATCTTAGTCAGCAGAGTGTCTGTAATCGATATAATGGAAAACATTTCGCATTTTTATACTTTGATTTTTTGACTTTCGCGCCGCTAGATCAATGATTTCGTCCTCTGTGCGCTTGTTTAATTTTTCCTATTTTTTAACCTTCAGACGGTCATTAAAGGGGTCTTTTTAGTACCTTCTCCTATTAAGAAGTGATCGTATCAGATCAAAATATTCTACAAAATTGTTTGCCATCAATTTTTGTTATAGATCTAAAATACTCCAAAACTCTATCTCTACCTAAACTGCAGAAATATGCAAAATTAAAAATACATTTAACATAATTTTAGAAGAATGGCGTAAAGGACAAAAATGTTATTCGCTAAATTTTACTATAAGTCACCAAATGAAATCTCTATTTGCATCACATACCAAAAAAATCGGTATAAATTTTGCAAAAAAAAAAAAAAAATCTGTAGCTTCTACCATTTTTACAGTTTTTAAAATATTTGAGTTAAGATTACATGGAATCCTTGCAGTTTAGGTATATCGTGTTTTTGACAAGAATGCAAGGAATATTTTTCTTGAAAAAATTAACCTTCATGTGAGTCATAAAATGGGTCTTTTTGGTCTTTTTTACGGCAAATCTCCTATAAAATGTGATCGTTTCAGATCAAAATATTCTAGAAATTTGTTGGCCTTAAAATTTTACTATAGGTCCTAGACGACCAAATAAAAATTTGGAAAAGGCATTTCGAAAAAAACTTGAATATTAGTCAACATCATCAGGAACAATTTCACATATATAGATCCCATCCATCAAACCCGCAAATTAATATTGAAGATCCTACGCGAAATGAAATTAAAGAAGCTATTGATAGCCTAAAAAATGGAAAAGCCCCTGGAAATGACGGTATACCATCAGAATGTTATAAGGCATGCAGCACAATAATGGCGGATACATTATTTCCTCTATTCAAACAAATATGGGAGGAAGAAAGTATCCCTATGGACTGGAAAGAGTCAATAATAGTAAAACTCCATAAAAAGGGTCCTAAGACTAAATGTGGTAACTGGAGAGGCATATCGTTGCTACCAACAATATTACAGATATTTAACAAAATAATATTGAACAGAATAGCAGATCCCTTGGAAAAATGCTACGAAAAAACCAAGCGGGATTCAGAGCTGGTAACTCAAACATAGATCATATATGCACAACCAGGATTATAATTGAGCAATCGATTGAATACAATTGAAGTTTGTATCTGGCCTTCATTGATTACGAGAAAGCATTCGATGTCATTAATAGAAGCTACATCTGGGAAGCACTCTCATCAAAAGGGATACCCAGGAAAATTGTGAATATCATAGAAAAGAGCTGCGAGGGAACAACGTCTAGAGTCTTACACGAGGGCAATGTGAGTGAAGCCTTCGTTACCACCAGTGGAGTACGTCAAGGCTGTACACTATCACATTTACTCTTTATAACAGTTCTTGACACAGTATTCGAAAACCTAGATTCCGCCCCAACTGGTATTAATTGGAGAATGTTTGACAAACTTGGTGATTTGGAATATGCAGACGACGCCGTATTACTGACAACCACATTTTCGGATATGCAGACCAAGTTAAATGCACTATCTGAGGAGTCTCTCAAAATTGGGCTTAAGATAAACTGCGGAAAAACAAAGACAATGAGAATCAACGCAAACAATAATACCCCGTTTAAAATCTATGACAAAGACATTGAAAATGTAGACCGCTTCGAATACCTCGGTAGCACTTTATCTATATCGGGAGGAACAATTGAAGACGTTGAAAGCCGCATACGAAAAGCGCAAGGTACTTTTGCGTCTCTTGCATATATCTGGTCTTCGGAAACGATAGATCTAAAAACAAAAGTAGACATATTCAATGCGTGTGTAAAATCTACACTATTATATGGCTCCGAAACTTGGCTCGTCACCAGCACCATCACTAACAAATTGCAGGTTTTCATAAACAGATGCCTCCCTAGACTTTTGAAAATAAGGTGGCCGCAAACCATATCTAATGAGCGACAGTAGATAGTTACAAGGCAGCATGGAATAGGATCCGATATAACCAGAAGAAAATACGGTTGGCTTGGTCATACTTTAAGGAAAAGCGAGGACGAAATTTCCCACTCGGCGCTTAGATGGAATCCACAAGGACGTCGCAATAGAGGCAGACCAAGAACTACATGGAGAAGAACAATCATGTCAGAAACTAATCAAACTCTTGATCAATTACAGTATTTAGCGAACGATAGAAACACATGGCGAAACTTTGTAAATAGACTAAGTTTGTAATATGTTAATCATTTATAAACATGTCATAATAATAAATAATAGGTCCTAGAATACATCAAAACTCTAAATTTTACCTAAGCGCGAGGAAGTTATCCTATACTATATTCTGACATTCTGAATCAACGAAAATATGTATACATATATCTGCAAGACAAAATATCACATAAAACGACAAGTGTAAATATTTGCAGGCTGCTTCGATGGAAATTGGTAAACCACTCTTCCCTTTTTATGAAATGATAAGGTACACACCCCAAATCGATCTTACTCACAAATATTTTCATCATTTATTGTGACAATTGACCTAGAAAAAATCAACAAGTACGGACACTTGTACACTGTGCTACAAAAGTGGAAAACAAATTTTGCATGGGTTCTGATGCATAAATTCGTTATTGTGGGAGTCCATGGAAGACGAAAATAGCTTTGGTTTCTTTGGGTCACTTCGTTTTTTGATTTTATAACGGTAAATGTAGTGAAAAACGGGGTTTCTTGGATTTTCAACTTAAAACGGACATAACTTCTTTTTTCCACAACGGACATCTACAGCTTATAATTTATTTAATAGGTGCGAATCAGGTCTTTCGAACAAGCCATAATTTTTAAAAATCGGGTAACAAATGGTTGGGTTATAGTGATTTAAGTGTGACAAAACGCATTAAAAAACAGGAAAATGCTTTTCCTCGTGCTCTAGGCTGCGTACAAGACACCAAACTGCATAATTATTTAATTTTAAGGGAGGAAATTAGCTTTGCAAAATGGGGAAAACCAATGAAATCGGTTGAAAAATGAGTGAGTTATACCATATTTAGTGTTTTAACTGTTTGGTTTTTCCTTTATAAAAGACTAGCAAATGCCCGCTACTTCGTATGCGGAAAGGGAACAAAATATATAAACAATATTTAAAATTTTGATTTTTCAAAATAGTCTGGCTTAATCCCTTTTGTTGTTTTAATATTTAAAACAACAAGTTTATTAGTGGAGAAAACGGGAATGGTGAATGTACTGAGACCCATTTTTATTACCAATATTTTTTTCGATTGTAGCCAGAATTTACAAAAAAAAAAAACTGCCGTATCGCATCCCTACACAACTATTATATTTTTTATTTCGACTTTCCAAAACTACGTATCATATTGCAAATTTCAGATTTGACTCCTGGTTTTAACCCTTCAGTAACACAGCATTCCCTTCCAGTACGAATTTCCAAACACTAAACTTTATCTCACCCCTTCACAACAACAATCACGCACATTTACAATGCAATGTTCTAGCTTTAGCGGGTTCGCCCAGAACCCGAATAGGTCCGTTAAATTTTCGGCATTCAAAATGGCCATAAAAATCCACGTTTTCGCATATCAAAAATCTATATTGTCCAATTTTCTTTAAATTTGGACCTTGAATACTTAGAGGATATAAAAGTTTAATTTAAAAAAAGTCCACATCAATCTACGTTTATTAGAAGAGATATTTTGAAGATTTAGAGTATTTTGAAGATCTTCTGCACATTTTCCAACCGAAATTCGGAATTTGTGTTGAAAGGTTAGAAAAACTTTTTTACAAAAAAATTTACTTAATGTGCACGGGTATGTCAACCGTATATAACGGAAAATTTGTTGGCTTTTTTATTATCAGGGGGTAAATACCTTTTAGTTAACAAAATTGTCGCATTGGACCACGTTTTCAAATTAACATACCAAAGCGGTCAGAACAAAAAACATTTTTTGAAAAGAAACTTTACGTTTGACTACTTAATTTCAGTACATTATTTATAAACGCATTGGCGTTAACATCAAATCAATGGAACAATATTCAGTACAATTTTTAAAACTCAGAACTTTGTCTCAAATATTAGAGTGATCTTCATAACAAATGTTTTTCCATTTCGTATTTTTGCACAAATAGCGTATTTCCAAATTATATAATCCCAGCTTTGTTCCTACAGCCAACACCAACTTTAGTACCTTAACTGTTTACACAATACCAAAATAGTTTTGGTAACAACATGTTACCCAACCTTTCGTACACATAGGTAAACGTTTCAAAAATTACTTACTTATATTCAACATATATCCTAACCCCAATTCACTTTTCCAGCTTTATATGTTCCCCTGAAACCCATTATAGTACTATTTAGTACTTTTTGTATAAATAAGTACGAATTTTCAAAACCTCGTCCCTACCTCCGCTCTAAACACCAATTGCTAATCTAATACCGAATTTCAAAATTCCAGTTCTATCCCTTACAAAATCGCAAATTGTACAAAATTCTATACCATATAGCAAATACCAAAAGGTACCAAATTTTGTACCATTTAGTACTTTTCTTACACGATTTTCCAAAATGTACTTTCATATCTCAGCTCTATCCGTTCACCTAAACCAATTTATAGCCAATGTAGTTCCATTTAGCACTTTTCCATAAGTACGAATTTCCAAAACTACCTCAATCCTACACTCCAACAGTAATCTGTTCAAATACGCAAATACAAATTGTAGCGAATTCCGTACCATTTAGTACTGCTTCGTGCACATTAGTACGATTTTCCAAAGCTACCTCCATATCTCAATTCTATATTCCAACAGTAATCTTAATTCCATATTTCAGAATTCTAGCTCTTCAAATCCAAATCATACTAAACTCACTACCATTTAGCACTTTTCACTTTTGGTACATCTTTCTTACTCTTCATCAGCGACCCCCCATTCCAAATTTCAGGATTCCAGCTCTATCCGTTCACCCAAATCCAAATTGTACTAAATTTAGTACCATTTAGAACTTTTCGTTCACTTATAGTTCGAATTTCCAAAAACCTTTCTTTGTTACTCTCCACCAGTGACCCTAATTTCAAATTTCAGGATTCCAGCTCTATCCGTTCATCCAAATTGTACTAAATTTAGTACCATTTAGTACTTTTCGTACCCTTATAGTTCGAATTTACAAAAACCTTTCATTGTTACTCTTCATCAGTGACCCTCATTCCAAATGTCTGTATTCCAGCTCAATCCGTTCACCCAAATCAAAATTGTACTAAATTTAGTACCATTTAGTACTTTTTGTACCTTTATAGTTCGAATTTCCAAAAACCTTTCATTGTTACTCATTATCAGTGACAATAATTCCAAATGTTTGTATTCCAGCTCTATCCGTTCACCCAAATCCAAATTGTACTAAATTTAGTACCATTTAGTACTATTCGTGCACTTATAGTTCGAATTTCCAAAAACCTTTCTTTTTTTCTCTACATCAGTGACCTTAATTCCAAATTTCAGGATTCCAGCTCTATTCGTTCACCCAAACCCAAATTGTACTAAATTTAGTACAATTTATTACTTTTCGTACATTTATAGTTCGAATTCCAAAAACCTTTCAGTTTTACTCTTCGTTAGTGATCCTCATTCCAAATTTCAGGATTCCAGCTCTATCCGTTCACCCAAATCCAAATTGTACTAAATTTAGTACCATTTAGTACTTTTCGTGCACTTTTTTTTTTTTTTTTTTTTTTTTTTTATTAATTCTTTATTCATCAAAAATTACATTACAGTTCATTAATGTTGCCCCAGCGCCTTATAGACTTTATAGGGGCTAATCGGTTAACAAATACTAATTTGTGACGTGTAACATTTTAAAATATACAAAAATATTTTTATTGATTAAAAAACAAATAAAAGTTATAAGATGAAAAATTACATCAAAAGCATTTCAATAGTACTTGACAAAAAGGTTTTAAGTTCCCTTTTAAACGATGAAATTCTTGTATTACATTTAATGTGATTTGGAATGCGGTTAAATTCTAAACAACCATTATGTTCAATTCGTTGTTTTGACATTTCTAGCCGGCATCTTTTCACATGTAAATTAGATGAGTTCCTTGTATTTACCAATGTTTGATTAGTAGTGAATTGGATTGATCGGTGACCAATGTTGTTTACAGCTCTATACATATATGTTAGAAGTTGTAACTTGTAGATTCCATATAAGGGCAATATCCTTCCTGCAACATTATTATATAATTCATACGTAGAATATAGTTGCGGCAAATTAAATACGATCTTAAGTGCTTTGTTTTGGCATCTTTGTAATGATTTTAAATGATTAGTTTTCTTGTAGGCATATATCAACGCCAAGTAGTTTAAGTGACTCTGAACTAGAGAATTATATAGTAGAAGTTTGGTTTCTACGTCAAATTTATTTCTGAACTTATGCAGTATACCTATAGCGGGTGCAATCTTCCTTCTCAATTCATCAATATGTACATTCCATGCCAAATTACTTTGTAGATGTATGCCCAAATATTTTAATGACTGGCTTTCAGATATTTGCATGTTTCCAATTTCAACATAAAATGCACTTATAGTTCGAATTTCCAAAAACCTTTCTTTGTTACTCTCCACAAGTGACCCTAATTTCAAATTTCAGTATTCCAGCTCTATCCGTTCACCCAAATCCAAATTGTACTAAATTTAGTACCATTTAGTACTTTTCGTACCCTTATAGTTCGAATTTACAAAAACCTTTCTTTGTTACTCTCCATCAGTGACCCTCATTACAAATTTCAGGATTCCAGCTCAATCCGTTCACCCAAATCCAAATTGTACTAAATTTAGTACAATTTAGAACTTTTCGTGCACTTGTAGTTCGAATTTCTAAAAACCTTGCTTTGTTACTCTCCACCAGTGACCCTAATTTCAAATTTCAGGATTCCAGCTCTATCCGTTCACCCAAATCCAAATTGTACTAAATTTAGTACTATTCGTGCACTTATAGTTCGAATTTCCAAAAACCTTTCTTTTTTCTCTACATCAGTGACCTTAATTCCAAATTTCAGGATTCCAGCTCTATTCGTTCACCCAAACCCAAATTGTACTAATTTTAGTACCATTTAGTACTTTTTGTACCCTTATAGTTCGAATTTCCAAAAACCTTTCATTGTTACTCATTATTACTGACCCTCATTCCAAATGTTTGTATTCCAGCTCTATCCGTTCACCCAAATCCAAATTGTACTAAATTTAGTACCATTTAGTACTTTTCGTGCACTTATAGTTCGAATTTCCAAAAACCTTTCTTTGTTACTCTCCACCAGTGACCCTAATTTCAAATTTCAGGATTCCAGCTCTATCCGTTCACCCAAATCCAAATTGTACTAAATTTAGTACCATTTAGTACTTTTCGTACCCTTATAGTTCGAATTTACAAAAACCTTTCATTGTTACCCTTCATCAGTGACCCTCATTCCAAATGTCTGTATTCCAGCTCAATCTGTTCACCCAAATCCAAATTGTACTAAATTTAGTACCATTTAGTACTATTCGTGCACTTATAGTTCGAATTTCCAAAAACCCTTTGGTACATCTTTCTAACTCTCCATCAGTTACCCTCATTCCAAATTTCAGAATTCTAGCTCTTCCCGTTTGCCTAATACCAAGGGTACCATATTTAGTACCTTTTAGTACTTTTCGTACACTTCTAGGTCGAATTTCCAAAAACCCAGCCTTATCTCACCCCTACACACTAACAGCAACCTACACCCAAAATTTCAAGTTTCTAGCTTCAGCCGTTTCGTCTGGGCGTTGATGAATCAGTCAGTCAGTCAGTCAGTCAGTCACTCACCTCACTACTCTTTTATATATATAGATTGGTACCTTGTGCGTAATTGTTAACTAGACAAATTCAAACTACAATCATACGCACCAAGGTACCAACTCTTATAAAGGAAAACCCAATAAGTTAAAACACAAAAAATGTCATAACTCACGGATTTTTCAACCGATTTTATTAGTTTTCCCCATTTTGTAAAGCTAACTGAATTTCCTTCTTGATAAAAGTAAATAATTGGTGTCAGTTTGGTGTCTTCTACGCAGCCTAGAGCACCAGGAAAAGCATTTTCCTGTTTTTTAGTGTGTTTTTGTCACACTTAAATCACTATAATTTAACCATTAGTTACCCGATTTTTAAAAATTATAGCTTTTTCGAAAGCCATGATTTTCACCTATAAAATAAAATATAAGCTGTAAATTTCCATTGTGGAAAAAAGAAGTTATGTCCGTTTAAATTTGAAAATGAAAGAAACCCCGTTTTTCACTACATTTACCGTTATAAAATCAAATAAAAATAGGTAAAAAAAAACTTTTTAAGTTAAACGGTTTTATGTTAAACATTTGGTTTTTAGTACATTTATCTTAAACATTGCAATGTTTAAGATAAATGTACTAAAAACCAAAAAATAATAAAATAGATACAGTCGTGGGAATTATAAACATATGCATAGACTAGACTAAAATAAAACCGTGGTAAAAGTTTTTTTACCTATTTTTATTTTCTAGTTTTTAGTTTTTATTTCGCATTCTGTTTAATTCGTTTAGTGTTTCATTATTGCAAGGTTTCTTGTCCGTTAGTTTATTGCAGTCCAACTCCTCTATACGTAGTCCCTGCAAAGATCTTACTCTACTAAGAGCCACGTAGGCTTGACCTTCTTCAAACAGTTTCGCACCTAAGTATACGACTGCGTGATCCACAGTGCTGCCCTGCATTTTATGTATAGTAGAAGCCCATGATAGTATTAAAGGCAACATTTTTATTTCAGCCGTCCCGTAATTGTACTTAGCTGGAAACTGTATGGCTTTCGGGTGTATAAGATGTACTGTATAGTGCACTGTATTCTTCTTGTCAAGTCCTTTTATTTGATACCCATATTGGTGGGATTGATAAAAAATTGTTATCAGCCATTTGGTAGCGGCGGCCATCTTAGATTTCAATTTTGCATAGTAAATTGTATTCTACTTGTTGAGACCTTTCATTTGATTCCCATTTTGAGGGGATTGATAAAACCTAAGTTATCCGCCATTTTGTAGAGGCCATCATCTTAGATTTTAATTTTATATAGTACATTGTATTCTACTGGTTGAGCACTTTCATTTGACACCCATATTGATGGGATTGATAAAACCTACGTTATCCGCCATTTTGTAGCGGCCGCCATCTTGGATTTCAATTTTTTATAGTATATTGTACTCTGCTTGTTGAGCCCTTTCATTTGATACCCATATTGATGGGATTGATAAAACCTACGTTATCCGCCATTTTGTAGCGGCCGCCATCTTGGATTTCAATTTTTTATAGTATATTGTATTCTGCTTGTTGAGCCCTTTCATTTGATACCCATATTGATGGGATTGATAAAACCTACGTTATCCGCCATTTTGTAGCGGCCGCCATCTTGGTTTTCAATTTTTTATAGTATATTGTATTCTGCTTGCTGAGCACTTTCATTTGATACCCATATTGATGGGATTGATAAAACCTACGTTATCCGCCATTTTGTAGCGGCCGCCATCTTGAATTTATAATGATAATGAATAAATATAATTGTATTGCCACCAAAATCCAAAGTGTATACAAAATTTCAGATTAATCGGTTAACAGGAAGAGGGTGAAATTTGAATTACTAAATTTGACCCAAGAATAAATAATAAATAATAAAACAAACGGGGTGAGCTAAATAAAACCATTTAAAAACGAAGTGACCCAAAAAAACCAAAGGTATTTTCGTCTTCTGTGGACTCCCACAATACCGAATTTATGCATCAGAACCCCTGCAAATTTTCACTGTAGCACAGTGTTATTAAAGAACGCACAATTCATTAGCGACAAAAACATCTTAAATACGTTTCACATATGTATCTTCATTACAATTACAATTACAAAAAAAAATAAAATATCTGAAAACCGTTGTTTCTTTTGGCTGTTATCATAGTTTTATAAAGAACTTAAATATTGAGACAAAAAAAATTCCAATAGGATCACTTTGATATGCTTTTATAATCACTTATTAAACAAGAAACGTATATATATTTTCATAACTACGTGCAGTGGGATCCTATAAACAATGTTTGACCCTATTTAGGGTAAATTGATACAATTTCTTTTCTGATTTTTGGTCAGGTTTTTTTTTGGAAAATTGGACACTGTGCATTGCAATAAATACTATAAATTATTATACCCTATACCACAATGTGGAAAAGGGTATTATAAGTTTGTTTTGGTAAAAATTCATGTAACACCGCGAAATATTCGTCGGAGACCCCCAATATCGTATACCAATCTTCAAATCTCGACAAGATAAAGCGATTTTGAGATGTGTGTCTGTCCGTCCGTCCGTCCGTCTGTCCATTATAAATTGTAAACACGCTACAGGCCGCAATTATGGACCGATCGTCACGAACTTTTGTATAGAGGTCGGGTTCAGACCAGAATAGATCTCTATTCTTATTGGTTATGATCGTGAAATATTTAGCGGGTGAAATGGACCAAAAACATAATATTTATCCAATTTTCTAGCGGCTCTGTAGGTCGCAATAATAATCCGATCAACGCGAAATTTTAAATAAGGTAAGAGTATATCACAAAGGGGAAGCTTGCAATTTGAGATGGAGATCGTATAATTTTTAGAGGGTTAAATGGACCACAACTTTTGTGTGAAAATAGTGGAAATTTGTAATATACAGCTTATATCTTAATTCCTGGAAGTGACATTCCGGACAAGTAAGCTATACTTGGAAGTGGAACGCTTGTCCTTGCAATTGGTGCCAATTATGTTGGTGTGCATGATCTGATAACAAATTTACAGCCTAATATATTCAGTTATTTGTTTGTAGTGTAATCATAAACTCGCTAGAGGTCCCAATTGTACCTCAATAGTCACGAAATTTTGCACCGGGTAAGAGAATAGGTCGAAGAAGATGCCTACAATTTTAAATGATAATCTGATATTATTTAACGGGTGAAATGGACCATTACCTTTGTATGAAAAATATAAACATTTTATTTTTGGTCGATATTTTTATTCCTTGAGGAAATATATCGGCAATGTAGCCTACATATGGAAAAAACCTACCGACCTTTCCTCTGATGTAAATTGCAATGAAGTGTTTGCTAGATAACGGTCCTACTGCCTAATATATAATGGGTTCTGTTTAGAGAACCACATTTTTATCCCACGCTACAAATTGCCTCTCCAAAAATTCATGTAGCACCGCTAAATATTTGTCCTAGACCCTTCATTTGGTATGCAAAAATTCATATCTCGACGAGATAAAGCGATTTAGCGATGTGTGTCCGTCCATTAAAAATTATAAACAAACTTCAGGACGCAAATATGGCCCGATTGTAAAGAAATTTTTATGAAGGTTGGGTTCGGACCAGAATAGAAATGATTAGTTTTTGGTGATGATCGTGAAATGTCCAGGGAATGAAATGGACCAAAAACAAAATTTTACCCAATTTTGTAGCTGCTCTGTAGGTCAAAATAATAACTCGCAAAATTTTAAATAAAGTTTGAGTTCATGATGTAGAAGAAGCGTGCAAACCTACGTGAAGATCAGATAATACTTAGCGGGTTAAATAGACTGAAACATTTGTTTCTTCTTCTTTATTTGCCTATTCGATTTTCGAATGTTGGCGACCAAAATGCAAATATAAGTATAATATTACAATAGTTTGAATTATTAAATATTGTTTATAATATCGGCAAAAGTCTCTCTGTTTCTAGCTTCGCTTAGCAGGTTTATGACGTCACGTATGCCGGTCCATTCTTGGATGTTGTTGATCCACAGAAGTTGTTTCCTCCCTCTTGTCGGCCTTCCTTCAAAGTTTACACGGATAATACTTTGCAGCAGTTTGTATTTTTGATTTCTCATAACGTGTCCTAAGTATGATGTTTTTCGTCTCTTTATGTTATTCAACAGCTCTTTTTCTCTGTGTAATCTTCTGAGAACTTCATTATTTGATATGAAGTGTGTCCACGATATGTCCACATCTCAAAGGCTTCGAGTTTTTTCATATCTACGGATTTTAAGGTCCATGTTTCCACGCCATATAATAGGACAGACCATACATATGTTTAAATATATTTGTTTGAAAATTGGTAAAAAGTTTCAATAACGTAGCGGTTAAACAACGGAAAATAATGAAACACACTTATGTAGTAAGTAGTAGTACTACATAAGTGAGTTTTATTATATTTTAGTTTGTGTGAACTAAATTTTCCTTCCCTGCTACAAAAATGTCATTGTCATTCTAGACAACTTTTTGGTTTTGGTCATAAGTATTATACATCTCTGATATTTGATAATTAAATTTTCACAATCATTGAAAATAAGTTCCGCGGAAAGCGATTGTCCAGGGATAGACCTTTCTTACTTGTTAATTATTATTTATTATACCTATCGAACTAGACAATATGTGGTCATTTGCAACAAATTCGCGAAAGTTACAGACTGTTTTTAAATATTTATTCAAACAAAGCAAATTTAAAATGTTTAAACAGAAAACATTTCAAAAGGGCTTTAGTAATCGCAGTCGGTGCGGAAACTTTTTTCACGGAATCCAACTAAAACACTCGTTTTCGTTATCAGGACAATATTCCGCACATCGTATTGTCGTGGTATTTTTTGGTTATAGCCCTACTGTGCAATGTTCTGATTGAGAAACACTGACACGGCTGTATGTTTGTTGTATTAATGTAATAAGTAAACCAACAACAATTTTGTAATGCTGCCTTTGTTCAAAGTGTTCTGCAAACACTTTCGTTGGAATAATATGCGATTGCCACAGAAAACTGCACATGGAGACTGTTTCTTTGGCCACTCTTATATTTCGTGCCGACGATTGATTTTTGGGTGTAAAAAGTTTTTTGTTGAAGAAGTTATTGAAAAAAAACTTCGGAGGAGAAAATCCACAAACAAAACACAAGGGAGGCGAGGATCGAAACTATAGACTTCTCTGCCTTACCTCTTGGCGAATAATGCCAAATTTTCTCCATTAATATATTATGTGTTTTAAAATATTAAAACAAGTAAGAACGGCGTTAAGTTCGGCCACCACGAGTTGTATGGAAATAAAATGGAACAATTAATTTTCTTTTGTTTATGAAGAACACTAAATACCAAATTTCAGCAGGGTCGGTAAAACAATGTGGCTTACCTTCAAAATAACGAAATTCGGGTGGTACGGTTCCATGGGGGCTATAACAAACCGAAAGTTTTTAGACTCATAGAAGACTAAATACCAAATTACCTATATTTCGGTAAAACCTTCAAAATACCGAAAATGGAGAGGTACGCTTCTATGGGGGACATAGGAACCCGCGGACCTATACTGATAATTCTCTTTTGGAATTTTTTATAACCCCATGGAAGACTAAATAACAAATGTCAGTCTTTCGGTGGGATATTGATGTCACAACCTTCAGAATTACGAAAATCGGAAGGTATCGTTCTATGGGGTCTATATCGAAACGTGTAGCTATACCGACGAATTTCAGTGAGAGAGGCTTTTACCTCCAACAAAGACTAAATACGAAATATCAGCCATTTCAGTTGGTTGCTGTGGACACAACCTTCAAAATACCGCAAACCAGGGAGGTACCGTTCTATGGGGGCTATACTACGTCGTGGACCTATACCGAAAAATTTCATACGGAACGTTTAACATCCCAATAGAAGACCAACTATCACATTTCAGCTATTTCGGTGGAATATTGAGGCCACAACCTTCAAAATACCGAAAATCGTGAGGTTCCGTTCTATGGGGGCAATATGAAGGCGTGGACCTGTACCGACAAATTTCTGGCAGGAAGTTGTATAACCCTAACGAAGACTAAGAACCAAAAATCGGTGTGATAGTTAGGCTAAAACCTTCAAAATGCCGAAAATCGGGTGGTACCGTCCAAACATCCTAGGAGTAACAGAAAATTCTTTACCAAATTGCAAAACTTAAAAATTGCGAGCTGTAACTTGATTTCAACAGACGGACGGACATGGTTATATCGGCTTAGAATTTTACTCTGATCAAGAATATACTTACTTTGTAGGGCCTCCGATGAATATTTCGATGTATTACAAACGGAATGACAAATGTAATTGTACTCTCCTTATTATGTTAGAGGATATAACAACAGCGATGAACAGACTATTTTGAGAAAAAAAAAAAAACAAAATTACTGCAAACTCTTACAGTTGTGCAGGAAGACTTTAAACTGCAGGATTTTCTGAGTTAAAATATATAAAGGGTTTCAGAAAAGAAGACTTCCTTTCTTGCATAAACGATGATAAAACGCAGAAGCCCAGTATTATCGGACAAAATATTGAAAATACAATGTCAAAATTTATAATTTGCCGTGGTTAATCACGTTTTATTTTTATGACCATTCTGAAATGATGTTGGGGGGGGGGGGGGGGGAATAATGTTGAACAACAGATTCTCTTTGGTCAAAGTAAGCAGTTTTGAAAACCAACCCATTCCTCGTCAAGCCAAATCGCAGTCTACAAGACAATAATATCATTAGTGCATTTGTGACCGCAATTACTTCCCCACTTAAAGAACCCATCCTCTTAAATTTTTTATCTATTTTTCGCTCACGGTCACATCTCGTAAACATGTGCGGCTGGAAAGGAGCAAAAAATATACCCTTAGCTTTTATTTGTAGTTATTCTTTTTACAGCAGCAGCAACAACAACAAATGTTGCGCCACAACGTTGTTTGTCACGACTTTGCATATTAATTACGTTACAACAAGAGCAAACAAGAAAAAACTGGATTTGAACGAACACAGTCGTTAGACTGCACTTCCGTTTTATACCGGAAGTCGTTGCAATCTATTGTAGAGCTGAGGATATTTGAAGTAAACTATAAAAATTACTGACACGTTTCCATCCTCTATGGGTTTATTACAACGAGACCAAATACTACATATTTCTAACACATGGGTGGGGGTGGTTACAATGCCTAACTACCTAACAGGTAAAAGGAAGAATTGAAGGTTTCTTGCAAAATTTAAAAGTTTTTACAAAAGTCTTCAAAGAAAAAGAATTAGTATAGACAATAAATGTTAAATGAAATGTAGCACAAACGATTTCACTTGGTTTAGAAAACCTCTGATTAAATCACAAATTTCTTGTCAAAACTATTCAACGTCCATTTTGTATTGAAATTGATTACGTACGCAGGGTGGGGGGTCACTACTCCACTACTAAATACAAATTCCACAATGAATATACTCTATGTTTGTTATGTTATATTAAAGCTATATAGGCATTACACTCAATGGAAGTGCATGAAAAATGTCTATTGGACAATATCTGGAAAATCTATTAGAAATTTGTTATACTGCTTTCACCAAATTTTTATTATTCTATTTTAGACAAATTTGTTCCTAAACAGTAGAAGAAAATAATGACGTAAAATTAATTTGTGTGCGTAAAAACTTCTAAAATCTGCTATATTTAGCCAAACGAACTTGAATTTTTCCCTATCATCAAAAGTATAAAACTGTCCAACATTTTTAAGGCAGGCGTGTGCAAAAAATCTCTACCGAGGATTTTTTGAAAGTACAGACTCAAACGACATTGTTCCTGCTAATATTTTATATCCTTATCTAAAAACGGCTAAATATTGAATTTTTCGAACAATCTTGGAAAACAATTTGAATTTTGTTTTTTATTTTTGCCTTATTAATTTGTTTTATTTTGATCATTTTATCAAACTTATAGATAAGAGAACAAAGGAAATATTTTTACAAAAAATCAACTCGAAAAACTGCATTAGCGCTATAAAATGTATGCAATATCTAATAATACAACATTTTTTATATAGTTTGCACCCTATCTCCCAAACTTTCAAATTTGTCGTAATGGCATCTTTAAAAAATATTCGCTTGAATGTGATACCCCATTCTTCAGAACATACCTTTGTTGTTAAATGTCTCTATCACGGTGAATTTGGAATATTTTTCAACGACCATTTAATAAATATATCAATGATGTGGTGAGTTGCCGGTGTTTGATATACATATGTGGGTGACGTAGGGGATGAAAGATACCAAGGAACGATCCTGACCAGCTTTAACATGGCAAAGTCCACGATTTATCTTGGTCCCTATTTCATCTCCCTCCCCGTGGCGTCACCTGGCTGCCTTTAACACCCGTTAAAGGTAGTGAGCTTAAATGTGCCTTGCGTTCACCCATAAGAACGTTAAAAGCTTGGGTTTGGGCGCAGGGTTAGTAACCCTCCCCTAGAAAAAGGAGCCTACTATGAAAAAACAAAGGAAAAGAAAAACAAATCCCTCAAACGTTGACGACCCCCGCAAACGTTTTAAGGACCATAATTTGCGAATCTGCACATGGAATGTTCGCACTCTTTATAGAGAAGGTGCAGTTTACACATTGGCAGATGTACTTGAAAAGTAAAAGGCCGACATTACTGCCATACAGGAAATAAGAAGGAATGGGAAAGGCGTCACAACAAGAGCTAAAGGCGATGTACTGTATTATAGCTGCCATGACATAAAGCATGAGTTTGGTTGCGGATTTGTAGTTGGTCGGAGGTTAAAACACCTGGTCCCCAGCTTCACACCAGTGAATGAAAGACTTGCTACAATTCGAATAAAAGCAAAATTCTTCAAGATCAGCTTTATTTGCGCTCATGCTCCCACTGAAGACAGGGACGAACTGACCATAGATATATTTTATGACCGCTTAGACGAAACATATGACATGGACGTCCATGACATTAACATTATTCTAGGCGATTTTAGTGCCAAAATTGGAAAGGAAAATATCTTTGGCCCAACAGTCGGAAAATTCAGTCTTCACAGTGAACATCTGACAATGGTATGAAGCTGATAGACTTCGCAGCGGCAAAAAACATGGTAGTTAGGAGCACCAGATTTCAACATCTCGACATCCATAAGGGCACCTGGCTGTCTCCAGATCAGAAAACAAGAAATCAAATTGATCACGTTGTGATAGGTGGAAGACATTCATCGAGCGTGTTGGATGTGCGTTCGTTCCAATGAGCAAACATAGACTCGGACCACTACCTTGTTGCAGCAAAGGTACGCACCCGGTTAAACGTAGCAAACAAAGTACGAACAGACACAACACGAATGTTAGACATCGGTAAGCTGCGATCACAAACAGATGGCCACAGCATATTCCACTCAACTAGCCCAATTGCTTAATCAAAGCACTCCTCATCCCGATAACATATCAATGGCAAGGTATTGCCCACTCCATGCAAACAGCCGCAAAATCCATACTTGGATACCAGAGACCTCCACCAAGGACTTCATGGTATGATCAGGAGTGTCGTGCTGCTACCGAAGAGAAAAATGCGGCATATAGGGCTACTTTACAATCCGTAGCAACGCGTAGCGCATGAGAGAGATATCTGGAGAAATGCAGAGAGGAGAAACGTCTTTTCCTCAGGAAAAAAAAGAGAGAGAGAGAGAGATGGAAAAGCGGGAGTGTGAAAAAATCGAGATGTACAGGAACCAGAATGAAGTCCGAAAATTCAACCAAAGAGTCAAACATCAAACTGATGCACATCCTCCTGTAGAGACCAGCAAGGTAATTTGGTAACTGATACAGATAGTGTACTCAGGATATGGAAATAACATTTTTCAAAACTGTTGGTATCCAATAGCAGCGAAGACGACGAAGATACCACAGTCCCAATCCCAGAAGATGGTATTGAATGTATACCGCCCAGCCAAGATGAGGTAAAGACAGCAATAAATCGGCTGAAGAATAATAAGGCAGCAGGAGCCGGTGGCTTACCAGCCGAGCTGTTCAAAACCGGAGGCGACACGCTGATAAGGTGTATTCATCAGCTAGTTAGCCCATCTGGCAGGAATAACGAGTACCCGACGATTGGAACCTGAGTATCCTGTGCCCCGTCCACAAGAAGGGAGATACGACTGTATGCTCTAACTATAGGGGCATAAGTTTACTCCCTATTGCCTACAAGATCGTGTCAGGGATATTGTGCGAACGACTAAAGCCTATGGTCAACGAGATAATTGGACCATACCAATGCGGATTTAGACCTGTCAAGTCCACCATTGACCAGATATTTACCCTGCGGCAAATCCTGGAGAAGACTCAAGAGATGCAGATCGACACATACCACCTTTTTGTCGATTATAAAGCAGCCTTCGCCAGCCCGCTGCATTCAAATGTATTCCAAGCCATGTCTGAATTTGGTATCCCCGCAAAGCTCATCCGGCTTTGTAAAATGACTTTAACTGACACGAGGTCCTCAGTAAATATAGGAAAGAACCTCTGCGAACAGTTTTGTACCAAAAGAGGTTTCAGACAAGGAGACAGCCTTTCGTGTGATCTCTTCAACATCCTGCTGGAAAAGGTTATATAGGCACAATATACACCAATAGCCACATGTTACTGGCTTATGCTGATGATATAGACATGAAGAAGTAACTGATACCTTTATGAAGGTCGAAGGCGAATCTGCTAAAGTGGGTCTGGCGGTAAACGGTGAAAAGACCAAGTTGATGGTGTCGACGCGCAATGCGTCCATTGAACTCGGAGGTGGAAGTCGGTTCCTATAATTTTGAGGTAGTAAAAGACTTCGTCTAACTCGGAACCTCCGTAAACACAACAAACGACATCAGTTGTGAAATGAAAAGAAGAATTGTATTGGCCAACAGATCCTACTTTGGTTTAAGTAAGCAATTTAAAAACAAAGTCACATCTCGTCAAACAAAAATAAAGCTCTACAAAACACTGATACTGCCCGTGCTGATGTATGGCTCCGAAGCCTGGGTACTTGCGCAAGCAGACATGGCAGTGCTTGGTGTGTTTGAGAGAAATTTTTTTCGAAAGATCTACGGACCAATCTGCGTTGACGGTGAATATCGACGTCGCATGTACCACGAGCTGTATCTGCTACACAACGATATCAATATACCTTAACGTATCGAGATGCAGCGATTGCGTTGGCTAGGCCATGTCATAAGAATGGGCGAAGATGAACCCGCTAAAAAGGCGTATAAATACGAACCGCTTGGCGGTGCACGCAGAATTGGCGGGCCAAGGAATAGATGGCGCAAACAAGTGCATGAGGAGGTGAAAATGCGAGGTATTCCAGAGTGCGAAGCAACAAATAGAGAGAATAGGAGATCTTTTCTTAGTTCGGCCTATGGAACAAATGTTCTGTAATGGGCCAGCTAAGTAAGTAACTGTATGTACATGATGTAAAACGAGTGACATAAAAAACTGCTAAAACAAAATGAAATAATTACTTTACATCTTCACAATGTTCCATTTTTTGGAAAATTTCCTGTAAATGTAACATGGTTCAACTCCCAATGGTTTAGTAGCTATTGACTAGAATTTCAGAAATGATGTAAAATTTTCTATATTTGATCGAATTTGATACTCTAGGAGCAGTTTTTTTCGATTGATTTATATGACATTTAAGTTCTGCTGCCTGAGGACGGGCTACAATATTTCTAAGGACTGGAAAACAATTAATGCGAAAAAATGTAGTTTTAGACTTATTTAGATAAAGCCTAAAATCCGTACGGGAAAGTCGAAACCCATCTAAAGATTTTGTGGTCCCGATGTGTACGTTCAAAAAATGCCTATTAGAAGTTGTTTGCATTTTAAGTGTTGCACAGTATAATTGTACCCTCAGCGTGTAAGGTTAAGAGATTGTATACAATTTGATACGGTACAAATGTGCCTCTTCGAGATAATGATTTTGGACTCGAGATAATAATTTTGGACGAAATTCTTTTCAGACAAGCTGAAATTACTTAGCACAATCCGTCCGCCTGTATCACTGTTTGTCTGGCAGGATCAACAGATTTAGTCCAAGTTTTGGATCTCGTAATATTTTGTCCAAATTAAGTTTTAGTCATATCGGTACTTCCGCCATAAAAGTTCAAAAGTTGTTGCTAAAATACGGAAACTATATGATCAATTCGATGTAAACTATGCACATCGTAATAATTTTTCCTGGCATAGATCTAACCTAATGTGGTCCTCTTCCGAAAAATATCGTAAAATTACTTCCAAACGTACATCATGATCTTATTATTAACATAATTATTAAATTAAGGATCGATTGTTATTTGTCAAAACTATGTATGTAACATGGGTGACGTAGGGGATGAAAGATACCAAGGAACGGTCCTGACCGGCTTTAACATGGTAAAGTCCAGGATTTATCTTGGTCCCTCTCTCATCTCAAGTGGACACTGACCTCCCCGTGGTGTCACCTGGGGAGCAGCCTTTAACACCCGTTAAAGGTAGTGAGCTAACATGTGCCGCGTGTTCACCCATAAGAACGTTAAAAACTTGGGTTTGGGCGTCGGGCTAGTAACCTCGCATCTCGATATTAATAAGGGCACTTGGCTGTCTCCAGACCAAAGAACAATAAATCAAATTGATCACGTTGTGATAGATGGAAGACATTCATCGAGCGTGTTGGATGTACGATCGTTCCGAGGAGCAAACATAGATTCGGACCATTACCTCGTTGCAGCAAAGGTACATACCCGTCTAAACGTTGCAAATAAAGCACGGACAGACACAACACGAAAGTTGGACATCGCTAAGCTGCAAACACAACAGATAGCCACATCATATTCCACTCAACTGACCCAATTGCTTAATGAAAGCCCTTCTCGTCCCGACAACATATCAGCACAGTGGCAAAATATTGCCCACTTCATGCAAACAGCCGCAAAATCAGTACTTGGATACCAGAGACCTCCACCAAAGAATCCATGGTATGACCAGGAGTGCCGTGCTGCTACCGAAGAAAAAAATGCGGCATATAGGGCTACTTTACAATCAGTAGCAACGCGTAGCGCACGAGGGAGGTATCGGGAGAAAAGGAGAGAGGAGAAGCGTCTTTTCCGCAGGAAAAAGAGAGAAGTGGAAAAGAGGGAGTGTGAACAAATAGAGATGTACAGGAGACAGAACGAAGTGCGAAAATTCTACCAAAGAGCGAAGCATCAGACTGATGGCTTTGGTACAGGCATATCCTCCTGTAGAGACCAACAAGGTAATTTGGTAACTGATACAGATAGTGTGCTCAGGATATGGAAAAAACATTTTTCCAAACTGTTGGTATCCGATAGCAGTGAAGACGGCGAAGATACCACAGATCCAATTCCAGAAGATGGTATTGAATGTATACCGCCTAGCCAAGATGAGGTAAGGACAGCAATATACCGACTGAAGAATAATAAGGCAGATGGCCTACCAGCCGAGCTGTTCAAAACCGGAGGCGACACGCTGATAAGGTGTATGCATCTGCTAGTTATCACCATCTGGCAGGAAGAACGCGTACCCGACGATTGGAACGTGAGCATCCCATGTCCAGTCCACAAGAAGGGTGATAAGACTGTGTGCTCCAATTACAGGGGCATAAGTCTGCTCCCTATTACATATAAGATAGTATCTGGCATATTGTGTGAAAGACTAAAGCCTATGGTCAATGAAATTATTGGACCCTATCAGTGCGGCTTTAGACCTGGCAAATCCACCATTGACCAGATATTTACCCTGAGACAAATCCTGGAAAAGACCCAAGAAATGCAGATCGACACCTTCCATCTTTTCGTCGATTATAAAGCAGCATTCGACAGCCCTATACGTTCAAAGGTGTTCCAAGCCATGTCTGATTTTGGTATTCCTGCAAAGCTCATTCGGCTTTGTATAATGACATTAACTGAGACGAGATCCTCAGTTAAAATAGGAAAGAACTTCTCCGAAGAGTTTATTACCAAAAGAGGTTTCAGACAAGGAGACGGCCTGTCGTGTGATCTATTCAACATCCTCCTGGAAAAGGTCATACGAGACGCGAAGGTCAAAAGAAATGGAACGATATACACGAACAGCCATATGTTACTGGCTTATGCCGACGACATTGACATCATGGGTCGATCGGTAAAGGAAGTAACTGACACCTTTGCAAAAGCCGAAAGAGAATCTGCTAAAGTTGGTCTGGCAGTAAACGGCGAAAAAACCAAGTTGATGGTATCGACGCGTAATATGTCCATAAACCACGCACCATCTGTGAATGTTAGTACCTACAATTTTCAGGTAGTAAAGGACTTCGTCTACCTCGGCACCGCCATAGACACAACAAATAACATCAGTTGTGAAATACGAAGAAGAATAGTGTTGGCTAACAGATGCTACTTTGGGCTGAGTAAGCAGTTTAGGAATAAAGCCACCTCTCGTCAAACAAAAGTAACACTTTACAAAACACTGATACTACTCGTGCTAATGTATGGTTCCGAAGCATGGGTACTTGCTCAAGCAGATAAGGCAGTGCTTGGTGTGTTCGAGAGAAAAATTCTTCGAAAAATCTACGGGCCAATCTGTGTTGACGGCGAATATCGGCGTCGTATGAACAACGAGCTGTATCAACTATACAATGACATCAATGTAGTTGAACGAATCTAGATACAACGATTGCGATGGCTAGGCCATGTTATAAGAATGAGTGATGATGAACCCGCTAAAAAGGCGTATAAATACGGGCCGCATGGAGGTTCTCGCAGATCTGGAAGGCCAAAGCTTCGTTGGAGCGAACAAGTGAAACGAGATATCAGAAAGCTACATATCCCAGATTGGGAAAATACAGCAGCAAACAGAGAGGATTGGAGATTTTTTCTTAGTTCGGCTTATGGAACAAATGTTCTGTAAAAGGCCAGCTAAGTAACTAAGTAAGTATGTATGTAACATTTGAGGCAAAACATTTAATTGAGGAAATATTTAAATTCTGGTTGCAATAAGTTACAAGAACCAAGAACTTCCACTCGCGCAATAAAAAATTAATGATTTTTATGTAACACTATATGGAAAGTAGAGTATCTAAAGTAACCCTTTAGAATTATTTATATCTTGTTGAATTATATTAAATCCATTGAATCAAAATTGAATTTAACGGTTTCAGCATTGAAATTTGTAACGCAGTTTAAAAACCACTGTAAAATTAATGAAAATACTTAGTATCAATTGCGGCCTCGAGTTTGATTACAATTTATAACGGACAGACGGACGGACGGAGGGACAGACTGACACACATCTCAAAATCGTTTTATCTCGTCGAGATATGAAGATTTGTATACCAAATTGGGGGTTTCCGACGAATATTTCGCGGTGTTACATACATTTTTACCAAAACAAACTTATAATACCCTTTCCACATAGTGGTGTAGGGTATAATAACCTCCCCACATAGTGGTGAAGGATATAAAATTCCGCTTTAAGGTTTCCACGATGTGCGTGGAAACATGAAAATGAATGCAGTTATGCGTCTCCAAACAAACTGTAAAATACAAATTTTTATACCCTCAGCATTTATGCTAACGAGGGTATATACACGTTCATACGGGCAATACGTGCCTCCTCGAAATAATGGTTTTAGACCCCAAGTATGTTTGGACGAAATCCGTTTCACACAATTTGGAGTTGAGTTAGCAATGTCCGTCCGTCTGTCTGGCTGGCTGGCTGGTGCGCACGATAACTCACGAACGGATGAACCGATTTGGTCCAAAACTTGGCTTTCGTAATATTTTGCCCAAACTTAGTTTAAGTTCGAAGATGGGCCATTTCGGTCCACTCCTTCGGGTACCTCCCCCACAACAGTTCGAAAATGTTTGGAAAATTTGTACGCACGATAATTCTTGAATGGAGTAACTGATTTGGTCCATGCTTTGCACATCATGAAAGTTTTACCAGACTTAGATGAGGTCCCAATATGGATTCAATCGGTCAACTCCTTAGGGTACCTCCTACACAAAATTTCGGAAAAGTTCAGTTTAGGACCAGCTATCGAATCGCTTTTTGTTGTAACAACTTGTATTCAGTCCCCTTCATACGACGGTACAAGTTTCATCAGGGGCAAGCCCATACTTCCTTAAAAATTAGCCTGAAAGTTATAAAAAACCCCTATGACACCGTGTGTAGTTGTTGGAGCGCAAGAACGGATCTGACGATTCGGTCCAACATTTGGCCTTCGTAATATTTTGTCCAAACTTAGTTTAAGTTCGAAGATAAGCCATATCGGTCCACTCCTTTAGGTACCTCCCTCACAAAAGTTCAAAAATGTTCGGAAAAATTGTGCGCACGATAACTATTAAAGGCAGTGACCGATTTGGTCCATACTTTACACATCCTAATATATCTACCAGGTAATTTGGACTATATTTGTCCACTCCTTCCGGTACCCCCCACACAAAATTTCGGATGGGTTCACTTTAAGACTTGCACTCGAATCACTTTGATTTTTGTTGAAGCAACTTGCATTCACTGATCCACTTTACGATGGTACAAGTTTTTCAGGGGTAAGTAAATACTACCTCAGAAAATAGCCCGAAAGTTCTAAAAATCCCTATGGCACCATGTGTAGTGACTGACGCGCACTATAGCACTCGAACATATTTTGTCCAAATTTAGTTTCAGTTCGATGATGGGCAATACCAGCCCATAACTTCCAGTACTTCCCCCCCAAAATGAAAACATCACTAAAATGGTATGCACGATATCTCTTGAATGGGGCAACCAATTTGGTCCAAACTTTGGATCTCCTGATATGGTCCATATTGGTCCCATCCTTAAGAAACGTTTCCTGCAAAAGTTCAACATTTTTGTTTAAGTGCAGTTTGGGGTCAGTTCGAAGATCACTTCCATAATGGACTATGTCGGTCTATTCCTTCAAGTACCTCCTCCGCAACGCTTTTGGACTTTTTATCCTCAAAATTTTGAAAAGACCCTAAATACGTTCGATCTGTCCGTAGATGAAAGTTTCAAATCACATAGGCTGAGGGTATATCTCTGTCGGCAAAGCCGACTGATGCATTTTTACTTGTTATTACTAAAAAGCGCAGAATGGGGTGATTTTGAACTCTTATTATACCCTCCACCATAAATTATTCATATTCAAATCTGATTTCAGCCATTTCGTTTGAATGATAGATATGGACCAATTCTTAAAGCAATACCATTTTATTCAAAGGCATTATTTAACCACCGTGGTGCAATGGTATGCACGCCCGCCTTGCACGCAGAAGGTCGGTGGTTCGATTCCCCGGCCAGGCAACACCAAACATTTTTCAACGGTGGCAAAATACCCCTCAGTAATGTTGGCGACATTTCCTGAGTATTTCAGCCTTGAAAAACTTCTCTATAAGTGGTGTCTTAGTACACGCCGTTCGGACTCGGCGATAAACAGTAGGTCCCATATCATTGATCTAAATATGAATCGGGGTGCACTCATTGATATGAGAGAAGTCTCCCTTGTCCCGTATGGGATGTTGTGGAACAATGTTTTTTTTTTATTATTTAACAAAATATTTTAAAAATAATTGATAACCAACAGAATTGTTTATAACATCCATTTGGCTGAATACTCGCGTGTTTATGCGTTTTTTTCACATTGTCATTATCATTTTTCACTTTAATTCATTTGGTCAATATTTCATTTATCTCTTTTATTTATTGTTGTTTTTGATGAATGGCCAGTTATCGCTCCATACTTCTTTACATTCCATATGATTGATTTAAATACTATTGAATGCAAGGAAGCATGGAACTTTCAAAGGCTGCTTTCAATGATGATGAGCTGAGCTGAGAGTTTATTACTTTGTAGTGCACTTTTATTTATCACTCACTTCTGAACACTGAACATTATTAACACAGACAATTAAAGCGTATAATTATCACAATTTGCTTTCAAAGCTTTCGTAAAATGTTAAATAATTTCACAAAACACCTTTAGCTGTTAGTATATTTTTTTAATTTAAATAAACTTATTTTGTATTGTTTTTTGTTTTTTATTATAATGTAGACCAGTTCGTTACGTTATGGTTTTTTGTTCCAATGGGGGCATCTACAATAAAAATAATTGTGCGTTTGGGTAGGGTATTTGATATTCGTCTTGGTTGAGTAGTAAAAATTTGTTAAATTCTGTGAAGTATACTTGAATATTTTTAAAGGACTCTTTAAAGTAAAAAATAACACTGAAGTGTACTTAAAATATCAACAATAATATATGTAATAACAAAACTTTTAAATTTATATAAAAACTATTTTTAATATCCTAGCTGGTTGTAACTGTTTTGTGAATTTATAAAATCTTGTCGTAAGTGTGTGTGCTATGTATGTTTGTAAGTATGTGTCCTGCTCTCGGGAATTTTTTCCGCGTATGTTCTGAGAGGTATTTTTTATGGAAGATATAGTTTCGTATACACTCATACTGAGGCATTTGTGCTATCGAAACCTACAAACAAAGTAAATTACAGTAAAATGTGCTTACAAAGGACTTCGGGGGATTTGAATTTTAAATTAGATTGAACTTGTTGTATATTGTGCAATGTTATTGCAATTTTAGTACGTCTGTTGTTTAGAAATTTTATAAAATGTCTTTGGAAGCTGCAGTTACGAATAGTTGTGTTTGACTGTATATACGATTTTTTATAATAGGGAGAGAATTTATTGTTCATCCTAAAAGTATAAAAAATAGGGTTGTATACAAAAGCCTTAGCCAATATATTTCAAATGGGAATGAACTGTGTTTAAAATATTGCAGGGAAGACAGCAAACCGTTCCTACACAGTGGGTCTTTTGTTGAATATCTCATAGATATATAAAATATTTTTTTTTTAATTTTTATATTTATTATTTATTTATTCATATTTAACTTATATTTAGTATAAGATAAATAATATGAAAAAAACATAGCATTAGCACCAATGGCTATCAGCTAAAAATTTTTATAATTTATTTACATTTTTATAAATCTTGTTCAAGTTAAACTAAAAGAAAACTCTTTTTTATTTTTTATTTGTTGTTCTCAAAATGAATATCATCACAAACAATATTTTTAATTTTTTTTTTTTTTTTTTGTTGCATGCCTTATGCTTCAAATATGGTTATAATCCAAAGTTCGAAGCAAAGAGCGAGCATAAAATGCTCTTTATCAAAATGTGCCGCATGTGTTGCACTTTCTGGTGTCGCCAAACTGCAGAAGGCAAAGTAGAATTTTGTAAAGATATCACAACATGTGTTTAATCAGAACCCCATTGGCATGATAGGAATTATTAAATAACAAAATATATCATGTAATAATCTTTACACATAACCGACTTTTTTACCACGACTTTTATTAAAATGAGATGGTTTCAATTTCCATCACTCCCATAGGCACAACACTTTAATTTAAATTTCCACACTTTACTTTTATATTTTTTGCAATGACTAATAACACTTTCGCTTTAAAAACAAAACATTACGAAGCAAAAAACAAAAAACGTAAGCCGTGCCAGACTTAAGAATAATGCACACACGTTCCGATAAAAAAAGCTCTGAACTTTTAAAAATGAATAATTTTTTCTTAAGGGAAAAAATGATTTTTTTATTTCGTTTATGACTGGACAAGTAGTGAACGTAGACTGTGACATATATGGCATGTAAACACAGCTTATATAGTAGATTATTTTTAACACAATAACCCTCCCGCAAACATAATACAACATTGCCGGATGGCTGCTGGGGTGGAGGTAGTCAGCCACCCCAACAAAGTGGCACACAGAAGGTAAACAACATATGATCTAGGAATATCACTACACACAAAAGCAGAACCCTGCTGAGGAAACTAATTCTTGAGAGATGCCTACAACTAGTAGGTGCCTTGCTGCACACACCAACAACATGATCAATACTATGCTCATCATGTGTGGGGGTACTTCAGCACTGGTGGCTGTAATAAAAACAAAAAACAACAAAGCACACACATGGCTAGACGCCTGTGCCGCAGACCCTTTACAGAAATTACATGATTTTACCTACTGGAAGATTTCATCTTCACCCAATAAAACAACTACCTACCAACGGGGTCATATACATACATATGAACACACATTTGTTATGTTTTTAAGAAGTTCCTCTTTTCCATTTGGTTTCTCCAATATTTGTGTGCATGCTGTTTTTTTTTAAGATTTTCTGGCAAAAATTGTGCTTCTTTTCTAGATTTTGTTATTCGAATTCCTATCAGACGTTGCTGCTGCTGCATGATTATCTGTCGATCATATGTTGGCAACATGTCGGCACATATGTTGTTGGCATAGGCGCGATCATTGATCCTTGTTGTGAATATTGAGAGTGTGTATTTTTGTGTGAATTTTGTCTGGTAAATTATATCAGAATTGTTTTTGTTGTTTTTAAGAAACATTTTTTGTCCTTAATGTGAAAGGATTTCCAGAGTAATTTGTTTTTTTTTCTTTGTGACAAATAAACAAAACTCCTAAATAGTTTGTAACGGTTATTAAATTACAATTTAAATGATATGGTGAATGGAAATTATCAAGCGGAAATGAATGAACAATAAAGTGTGTAAGTAATTAGCAGAATCTACTAAAATATTGGTTGGTTTTATTGGGCACTATAGGATTTTTGTAAGCTTTTGGCCTATTATGTCAGGACCCCAAGGAGTACCTCGGTAATACTTTTAAAACGATCCTTGAACATCTGTTGAACTGCATTTAAGCAAAAAATGTTAACTTTTGTGAGGGAAGTACCGGAAGATGTTCTCCGCTATAGACCTTCTTGGAACTTATTGTACAATGTGCAATGTTTCAGCCAAATCGGATATCCAATTCGTCATCGTGTTCATCAGCTATTTTAATTGGTGCCGAATGGGGGTTTTTAGCTACATGATTTTGCAAAAAAAAAAAAATACAAAACCAAATAAAACGAAAACAAAATTGTCCAGTTTTGTGTGGTAGGTACCCGAGGTGGTGGATCGCTGAGATCTATATTCAAACCTGATCTACAAATATCTGAAAAAAGAGTTGCGATGTGCAGTGTTTGTTATTCCCTTTTAAGCTTTTGTCGGGGACATACCTGAGGTTTTGCGGGAACGTACACGTTTTCGAACTTACTCTAAATTTAAATTACATAACACGAGAACCAAAGTGTCGACCAAATCTTTTGATCCGTTCGAAATTTATAGTACACACCAGACAGACAGACCGAAAATGTAAGCGAAGCACACGCAGAGAAAAAAATATGTTTGATCCAACAATATTCCAAGAGCAAAATATGTATTGTTAACATATTGTTGGATTCCTCATGTAGTATTGTAAATCCAAAAATAGTTTGTGTCAACTGAACAATATTTCTCTCTTTTCTTCGAAAATTTGTTTCTCTTCTCTCGCTATTCGATGCCGTGTTGAAAAAACAATTTTGGTGAGTTGTGGTGTGTTTGTATGACATGCTGCCTTTACCTTTGTTTTTGTGTGTATGTACTTGTGAGACTCTTGTTTTTATTTGTTTCTGTTTTGTTTCATTCTTCTTTACTTTTCATGTTTGTTATGGTGTTTAATTATTCCTTATGTTGTGGTGGGTTCTTGTGGCTTTTTGTTTGTCTTTGTTGTCAGCCAATGCAGCAAACCATGTATTGTGTTCATCAATGATTGCAATATTATACGCGACATTTATATCCAAGTTATGCGAAAAGTGTATATGAGAAGTATATGCACTCAAATCAAAAATTTCTGGGCTGGTTTTCTGTATTGACAATACTTTTTGTAAACAAAATTAGATTATGATAGTTCCTACAATCGGTATTGTTAACGATTTTAACAATATTGCGGAAATTCGAAAGTCTTTTTTGTTTTCTATGTTTGGAACAAAAGATGGTATTTTTGGATTTGGATTACAATGTTTGAACAAAACAAATACATTTTTGGAACCAAAACAGATATTTTTGTTCCAACAAAAGCGAAAAATATTTTTTCTCTGCGTGCAATCCAAGGTTTAGGCTTCGGGCTTGTAAATCCTCAAAAAACTACTTATTAAGAAAAAATGAAAGCTCTAATGCGAATCTGCCTCTGGAATATGCGGACTCTTAATGAAGAAGTTGGAGTTTACGTACAGGCTAAGGTGCCTGATAAGGTAACTGTGTAAATAACACAACAGATTACGCACTATATTGTGGTTCCCAAAGTAAGTGGCCTGAGTTAGATGTGGAATCAAAGATCTTGTCCTTAGATTCACTTATCTGGTATAATGCGCATAAACGTTTTTTGACAACAGTCTCACTATGGGTTCAGCTCCACTCATGAAGAAGATGCACAGACAAAATATTTAATCAATGATATGATCTGACCGCTAACAGCAGAACATCGGGAAGCTTCAAAAACAAACGATCGAAGAAACCTACTGAGTTCAACTAACTCCTTGTTCCGATAATGTGCAAGCGAAATAGCATGGGTATCAACAACCACTCACTGAGGAGAAAAACACGGCGTATGGAGTCAGATACACTTAATGTGCGAGATAAAACTATCAGGGGAAATATACAAAGCAGAAATATTTGTTAAAGAAAACAAAAAGTAGAAGAACAAGTAAAAAAAATCATTTAGTTTGGTCGAAAATATAAATGCAAACTTCATAATACCTGAAGTCGGGTGAAATATGGGGGCTCTACCAAAACGTGGTCCTATGTCCAACATTTTTGGTGGTGCAATTTTTGACCACTAGGAACCCTAAATGTCAAATTACATCCAAAACTTCAAAGTACCTGAAATCGGGCTGTACCGTTATTTGGGGCCATTCAAAACATGGACCTCTGTCCACAATATTTCATGGAGAATTTGTTGATGACTTTAAACTCTTAATGCCAAATTGCATCAAATTTGTACCGAAAACTTCAAAAAGAAGTTCAAAATACCTGAAGTTGTTCCGATATATGGGGTGTATTCGAGGATATGGAGCGATGTACACAATTTTTGGTATAGAACTTTGTTGACCACTGGTAATACCAAAATGTCAAATTATAGTAAGCTGGGTCTGAAAATGTAGGCGCAAACTTCAAAATACCTCGGTCTGAAAATGTCGAAAAAAAAAATCTAAATACGTTAAATCGGAGGATACCGTTCGTTATATGTCCACAATTTTGGCGGAGAAATTTTTACCACTTTGAACCTCAATAGCCAACTCATATCTAATATGGTCAAAAAATGTAATAAAAAAACTTCAAAATACTTGAACTCGGGGGTACCGTTATATAGAGGCTATACCAAAATTCACCTTCAGTAATACTGGCGACATTTCCTGAGTATTTAAGCCATGAAAAACTTCTTTACAAGTGGTGTCGTAAGACACGCCGTTCGGACTCGGCAATAAAAAGTAGGTCCCATATCATTGAGCCAATATGAATCGGCGTGCACTCATTGATATGAGAGAAGTCTCCCTTGTCCCTTCAGGGATGTTGTGGGAACATATGTATGTATGTATACCAAAACTTGGACCTATGTCCAAAATTTGTAAAGAAGAAGTTTGTTAAACACTTTGAACCCTGAAGGTCATAATGCATCTAATTTGGGTCAAAACTGTCGATAAAAACTCAAAAACACCTGAAATCGGGCGATATCGTTATATGGGAGCTATCACTATCACGTGGACATATGTCCATAATTTTTGCTGGAGAAGTTTTTTGAACACTTTTAACCTTAAATACCAACTTAGATCCATTCGACAGAAACTTCAAATTACCTTAAATCGGGCGTAACCGTTATATCGGGCTATACCAAAACGTGGATCGATATAGGCCATCTTCGAACTTGACTTGCCTGCAAACAAAAGACACGTCATGCAACATTTTCGGCGCCCTGTCTCAGTTTGTCTGAAAGATAAAATGATTACCACAGACGAAAGGAAATTAATAGATCCGATCCAGACTATATATACTATATAGGATTGCAAAGATGTATTTCAAAGCGTTAAAACGAAAAACAAACTTGTAAGGTCTGGTAGTTTCAAAATATAATGATCTAGAAAAGTAATGTTAGTAAGCTCTTGGTATGAAATACTGACAGCCAACGACGAATCAATTCCAAGCGGCATTGTTGAATGGGTAGCATTTAGCCAAACTAAGGCCTGGTCAGAGACACGGAAGCGACGACGAGAGGGTGAAAAAGTTTGTTTTTGCTATGGTAGTGTGTATACGGTATGCCTCCATTAATAAATGTATGTATGTGTATGGTTTTGTGGCTTTTGGGTTTGTAATTATATTTCATCCAAAAAATATTTGTTTGCACCCAAACATATATTTGTGTCCACCCAAACAAGTATTTGTTTGCACTCAACCATATATTTGTATGCAGGACCCAAACATATGTTATGTTAGTGGCTGTTGCAAACATATGTATTAGGCCGGGGTGATTTGTATGGAAGGAAAAAAGTGATAGTGGGCGCCTGGAGTTTCTGATTCTTGGGATTGTACTGAGCAAAAAAGTCCACTAGACCATATGTCTACGGTGAAAATCGAGCCCCCGGATTTTGACATTCTTGTTGAGTAATTATTGCTGGGAATGTTATCGTACAGACCTATTACATACTAATTGGCCGTTAGTTCATTTTACGGAATCGTTTCGTTGAACTAGTTCGTTCATGAATGAAACAACTCCAATTGTGGCTGAACGATTTATATTAACCCTGGTAGCTTTATATTTAAATGCAATAGCATGCTTAATTATAATTAATTGTTTGTATGTGAATGAAATTTGTTTTCAAATACATATTGTTTGGTTTGTTTTTAATCTTCAATTCTTCAAATAAACACATATATTCTGTAAATAAATATCAAGTTAAATGCTCTTACTGAACAATTGACAACACATTTAATTATTGTTTACCATTCATTTGTATTATGTTTTGTGGTTTTGTCATTTGATACAAAATTTATATGTATGTATGAATTTACATAAACGTTTACTAATGAATGTAATTATTTATTATTTTAATATAACTATTAAGGATATAAAGACAAATCGGATAAGGTGTGTTAGATGTACACGTAGAGAAGCGTTATAATTTTTTTTAAAGAAGAAGAAGAGACTTCTCTGAATTGAACATAGCCTTTTACGATATCTATTTTTAACTCAATTATGAGGTACTTTTCTCCTATCCCCGAGTCCCTGCCGAACATTGCAGAACAGCGCTTGTAGACTTAAACTTCTCTATGGCTAAAATATTCTGGAAAGAAAAGTCAATACAAAGCGGAGTATCGAATGCTAGACACTCTGGTTGGATATTTAAAAATATTTGCATAAAATTTAAAAAACAATAAGTTTGGAAATACTTTTTTCTTTTAAAAATGAATTTGATTGTATCTAGGAGAAAATAAATAAATTGCTACATAATGTGTATATGTGTGTATCCAGGAGGATAAAAATAGTCTTAAACGAGGACAACGAACTAGAAGGTTTGATTTACATATTTATAAATAAATTTACTTAGCTTTTCCTTTTTTTGTGTGTTTGAAAATTAATTGACATACGGTGCCTCTATTTTCTGACAATTTTTTTCTTTTTAAATGTAAGGAATTCTTAAAAATAATAAATATACTGACACAGTTGAGCTTTTGTAGAATTTTTGACCAAACAAGTTTCACTTTGAACGGAAAATTTTGAAATCCAAGAATATTTGAATATGTCCCAAAAACTTAAACAAAGGTATTATAAAGATTTTCTTCATATATACAAAAAAATATTTTTTTTTGCTTTAGGAGAAAATCAATGAATTATGTTTTAAGTTATTTTCATTGTAAGTTGAATAAAGGGTCGTAAATTTTAAGTTTTCTTCATATTTGACTTATTTTGGTTTAAATTATTTTTTAAATTTTTTATTAAATTTTTATTTTGTCTTACAATCTTTTTTTCTTTTTTTTAAATATCCAAAATCCTAGGTTCATGGAACTCAATGGAATGTCAAGGGGCTTTGGTTAGCACGAGGTGATTTTAAAAATATTTTCTTAATTATATGTCAGGCTCGCACACGCATACAAAAATCACTTTGGCGAAACAAAACTCTGCATTGCTTTAGTTAGTTGGTAATTTAGCTGAGAATATTTTTAGCCATCTAAAAATGTTGGTGTATGCGGCTGAAAGTCTATACCACTACACAACACACACATAGTATATTTCTCATTTTCTCAAAAAATACATTCATATATATTTCTCCATAAATAGTAACAGCAAATTGTATGTTGTTGTTGGTATTTGAGGGAATTAATAGAAATGATCTTAGCCAAAATGGAAATCTATATAATTTTAGATATGTTAACTAAAACCATTTCACTTCCTCATATTTAAATAAGACACTCACATTAATACACACGCACACGTTCTTAAACACAAATGTGTGCGAGGTTAATAGAATATCCACCAACTTACGCACACCAATATTTTTAATATATAAGCAAATTTCTTTTAGTTTTTTCTTGTTCTTCTTTAGATTACCAACACCATCAAATTCTAACACTAATACAGCCCACTGACGCCGTCGTCATTATCTATTCCTCTAACGCAATGTGTATAACATTTCACATTTTTTGCTCAGTGACGCTGACGTTGGTACCTCCGGCTGCGCGAACAATAAATTCACGATCCGCCCGTTTTAACTTGGCTGATTTTATTTTTGGTCCATGAGTTATGACATTTGATAGGGGCTTGCCTTTAAAAAGTTGTTTTTATTCTTTGCACATTGAAGTCATTTTTTTTTCTAAGGTTATTTTAAAATAAAATTTGATGTTCCGATTTTTGTCCGTTTTTTAATATTTTATACTTTTTTTTAAAACCATAATTATTTAAACAAATATTTCAATTCTTCATTTTTGTCTGTACTGTTGTTTGTTTTTTTTTCAATTATTTTGAATTTCCATTATTTTTCCACTTTGGCCATCCAGCCGGTTTCGACATAGCCTGCGCAAAAACGTTCGTTTGATTTCCTTATGCTTTACTTTATATTTTTAAATTATTTATTTTTTCTTATATTTTAAATTTCGAGGATTTCGGATGACGTGCAAGAAACTGTTGTTTACTGATCGAGTTCAGAATCAGCAATGCACATAAAAATGCAAAATTCTCTACTTAGTCTCATATCGCTAGAACTGTACCCCTACCAATGCCACAGCATGGGGAAGGGAGTGGGGTGAGCAAGCTCCTCACTTATACTCAAAAGTTCGTGTATACAAACACACACAAGCAAGATATTGCAAAAGTACCGCACAAATACACGAAAAAATTTCCCTTGATCACAAGTGCTTCGCAATAATGTGAGACTATACCGATGATATTTACACATTTAGCTTATAACGGTATGTCAGTATGTACATACAACTGTGTAAGTGTGTGTGTTTTTATTCCCAAAAATATATCCCAAAAGCTAAAGAGACCCCACCAATAAAACACACACACATCTACAATATCTTAACATATCCCCATATCGAAAAGAAATCTTCGTACAATATATTTTGTTTTTGCATACGATCACCATCTAAATATCTCGCGCATGCTCTTTGCCGTCGCCAAAACACTAAAAACCGCCCTAAAAATTTTATTTTCGTTTCTTTTGCATGGCATATCTTTTCATCCGCAGGCTTTTACAGTGTTGTGTGTGATGTCTAAACTTAGAACTCATCATCAGCCGTAGCAGCAGCACAGAATCCCCCAACAGCATCATTGTTAAAAGTTAGCAAAGGAAGGGGGTACGGTAGCGCTAGCTGGCTCTCCGCTCACATTACCATTGTTGTTGTACAATTTTAGCTGACATTGTCGCAGGCATCTTTCATTGGATTCGTCAGCGCTAAAAAAGCTATAAAAATTACAATTGACGAAAAAACGAACGACGACCAACCGAAAGAACCGATCGCAAAAAATCTGTTTACAAAATCACAACAACAATCAAAATGCTGAAAAATATTTTGTATTTGTTGCCGGTATAAATACAAAACGTGATGACGAACATAATTTCACAACAAAATTTCAGATGATACTACGTACAAACTGTGTGCATATATGCTTTACATTATATACTTATGCGGGAATACCCTGTAGGGGCCCATAACCCAAACATGGCCAGCAGTATTGTCTGCCAATATAGAAATAGTTTCGAATTTGTTTCTGTTTTGGCAACGAATCCTCTTAGAAACAACTAAATTAATGTGCAGATTGTCATAACAGATTTAATGTTTTACTAGCAAAAAAATGTCAAGCAATAACAACAAGGGTTGCCAAGAAGGCAGTCAAAAATTCTCTGCAACGACAAGTGTGCTGATATTTCACAACTAACTGAAATCGACTTCTACGTATCTTTGAGTCAGCGAGTTCAGATCGCAACGATGCATTTTTTGCGGTCCCTTCACCATGTGTTGTATTGGAGTAAAACTGAACAATCACGTTATTTTCAATTAATTTCTCGTTGAAATCGAGCTTAACCCACTTAAGGCCACTGGTCGTTTAAACGCCACAAAAAATGGTTGCAAGAATTGACGTAAAACTCGGGTATATTCGCATATTTTTGTGATTTTTTGCAGTTTTTTATGGTATTATCTATTATCTGTCATTCCACGCTTATAAAGTTTCATTTAGCCTACGCATTTCCACGCATTTGGCCTAAAATTATAGCAATTCAAAAAAGTCGACTTTTTTGTAATTTTCGAATTTTTATGAACAATTTAAAAATGCCATATAAATTTAATCATAATTGTTACATTCATATAAATTTAGGGATTTGTTAGGAATGTTGGAAGAGTATTTTCCCAAACAAAAGGGCTTGTCATATAAGAACACACATAAACTACCTTTCTAAATTTTCAGCCGATTGCAGGAGAACTATTCGTTTTAGGGGAAAAAAGTTATTCTTAAGAAAGTCCCAAAAATATTATTTTCATACCTAATTTAAAGTTTTCTCGCAAAAAAAGTTCTCGGCGCTAAGTGGGTTAAGTGGGTTGCAAGTGAAAAAGGAAAGGCGAAGATTCGAAAGTATACTAAGCTCTTCCACCACGACAAAATTTCCAAGGAAAATTGGAATATGCTAATATGATTTTCACCATAGGTCAAGTTCTAGTACCAAAGAGGCGTCGACATTTTTGCCATTTGGAAAATGCGTGTACAAGTAAAATCTGGAGGTTAGCCGATAGCCTTAGATGCTAGTGCTATTTTTTATAAAATGTTATTGTAATTTTTTATTACTTTCGGGCTGTTTTCTCAAAAAGTATGGACTCGCCCCTGAAAAAACTTTTACTGTCGTAATTAACGCAGCGAATGCAAGTTGCTTCAACAAAAATCAAAGTGATTCCAAAAATTTGTGTGGGAGGTACCCGAAGGAGTGGACAAATATAGTCCATATTCGATCCTGACCTATATCTGCTAGATATATTAGGATGTGTAAATTATGGACCAAATCGGTCTCTCCCATCGAAAGTTATTGTGCGCACAATTTTTCCGAACATTTTTGAACTTTTGTGGGAGTGGACCGTTATGGCTTATCTTCGAACTTAAGCTAAGGTTGCACAAAATATTACGAAGGCCATATTTTGGACCGAATCGGCAGATCCGTTCGAGAGTTATCTTGCGCTCCAACCACTACACACAGTGTCATAGGGGTTTTTTTGCACCTTTCAGGCTATTTTCTCAGAAAGTATGGACTTTCCCCTGATAAAACTTGTACCGTCGTATGGGGGGCAGTGAATACAAGTTGCTAACACAAAAATCAAAGCGATTCGAGAGCAGGTCCTAATCTGAACTTATCCGAAATTTTGTGTGGGAGCTACCCGAAGGAGTGGACCTATTGAGTCAATATTGGAACCTCATTTAAGTCTGGGAGAAGTTTTACAATGTACAAAGTATGGACCAAATCGGTTACTTCCTTCAAAAGTTATCGTGCGCACAAATTTTCCGAACATTTTCGAACTTTTGTGGGGGAGGTACCGGAAGGAGTGGACCGATATAGCCCATCTTCAAACTTAAACTAAGTTTGGGCAAAATATTACGAAAGCCAAATTTGAACCGAATCGGTTCATCCGTTCGAGAGTTATCGTGCGCTCCAGCCAGCCAGACAGACAGACGGACGGACATTGCTCAATCGACTCCAAATTGTCTGAAACACATTTCGTCCAAACATACTTGTGGTCTAAAACCATTATTTCGATGATACACATTTTGCCCGTATGAAAGTGTATATACCCTCGTTAGCATAAATGCTGAGGGTATAAACATCAAATGTCGTTCGTTGGCATCAGTTGAGAACGGCTGGACCGATTTGGATAATTCTTTTTGTGAAATGTTTGCCCCAACCCGACTTAGGTTTTTATGCAAAGAAAATTTGTCCACGCCCACTTTTTTCAATTTTCAATTTTTATCTTTTTTACAAAAACTACTGAACCGATTTTTCTGCAATTGTTAGGGAATGTACAGGGATGGCCCCAGGTTAAAATGGGCTACAACTTTTGTTGAATTTTGGAGGGAGCGGGGTACATCCCCTATACCCTATTTCTTTTAAAAATGCTATATCTTTATAAACAAAAATCAAATGTCGTTCGTTTGTAATGGCATCAGTTAAGAACGGCTGGACCGATTTGGATAAATCTTTTTGTGAAATGTTCGCCACAACCCGACTTAGGTTTTTATGCAAAGAAAATTTGTCCACGCCCACTTTTTTCAATATTCAATTTTTATCTTTTCTACAAAAACTACTGCAATTTTCTACAAAAACTTCTGCAATTGTCAGGGAATGTACAGGGATGACCCCCGGTTAAAATGGGCTACAACTTTTGTTGAATTTCGGAGGGGGCGGGGTACTTCCCCTATACGCTATGTTTAAGTTAGAAACTCTCTATTGGTATTTTCACTACAAATCTCCAGGGAGCATTTGTTCGCCTAGTTCGGATCGCAGAGAGGTCTCCCTTCCTTAAGTACTCTCTTCAAACCCCTGAGAAACTATGTTCGCTTACGGCGGACCGTAAGATGATATTTCCAATCTTTGCCCTACAAATGGGCAACAACTTTTGTTGAATTTCGGAGGGGTCGGGGTACTTCCCTATACCCTATGTTTAAGTTAGAAACTCTCTATTGGTATTTCCACTACAAATCTCCAGGGAGCATTTGTTCGCCTAGTTCGGATCGCAGAGAGGTCTCCCTTCCTTAAGTGCTCTCTACAAACCCTCTGAGAAACTATGTTCGCTTACGGCGGACCGTAGGGTGATATTTCCAATCATTGCCCTACAAATCTTCTCAGAGACTATGTTCGCTCAGCGCGGATCGAAGAGAGTACTCTCTTAGTAGTGACATTTCTCTGCAATTTCTCCCTGGAACTGTATTCGCTCAGTTCGGATCGTAGTGAGAACTTTCCAATAAGCAGTGATTGCCTCAGCCTTGATTCGCTCTCGGTTTTTACACACAAATCACTTATAAGTCATCTCTTCACCAGTACGGAAGTACTTCTCGGTTTACTCGCGAATTGTAACGCGTCTCACCCACATCAGGTAAAGTTCAACAGTACCTTTCGCCTAAATAAATCACCTACATACCATTGTTATTATTATACAAACTAAAAACCTTTGTGGTTTATTTCCTTTCCTTTTATTTATCGGTAACACTGGGGTTTGTATCACCATGGACGATAATAAATCCTAACCAGCATCAATGGACGAAAAAATTGACAAAGTCCGTATGAGAATAGAAAGCTTACAGAACAAGTAAAAAAGTATCAGTCGGCTATGCCGACGGAGATATACCGTCAGACTGTGTATACTGAAAGAATTTTTTTCCATAATACGTATGTATTTAGGGCGTTTGAACCGACAAAAATGTTCATTATGATTAAAGATCAAAAGTTTTGCGGAGGAGATGCTAAGGGCCACAACATATTGTGCCATAGGGGGTTTGCTCAACAAGTATGGACTGGCCCCTGAAACTTTAACCATCGTAACTGAGGCAGCGAATGCAAGTTGCTTCAACAAAAATCAAAGTGATTCAATAGCAGGTCTTAAAGTGAACTTATCCGAAATTTTGTGTGGGAGGTACCGGATGGAGTGGACAAATATAGTCGATATTTGAACCTGATCTATATCTAGTAGATATATTAGGATGTGTAAAGCATGGACCAATTCGGCCACTCCATTCAAGAGTTACCGTACGAACAAATTTTCCGAACATTTTTGAATTTTTGTGGGGGAGGTACCTGAAGGAGTGGACCGATATGACTTATCTTCGAACTTAAACTATGTTTGGACAAAATATTACTAAGGCCAAATTTTGGACCGAATCGGCAGATACGTTCGAGAGTTATCTTGCGCTCCAACCACCTCACTCGGTGTCATAGGGGTTTTTTGCAACTTTCAGACTATTTTCTCAGAAAGTATGGACTTGCCCCTAATGGAACTTGCACCGTCGTATGGAGGGCAGTGAATACAAGTTGCTAACACAAAAAATCAAAGCGATTCGAGAGCAGGTCCTAAACTGAACTTATCCGAAATTTTGTGTGGGAGGTACCCGAAGGAGTGGACCGATTGAGTCTATATTGGAACCTCATCTAAGTCTGGTAGACATTTCACGATTTGCAAAGTATGGACCAAATCGGTTACTCCCTTCAAGAGTTATCGTGCGCACAAATTGTCCGAACATTTTCGAACTTTTGTGGGGGAGGTACCGGAAGGAGTGGACCGATATAGCCCATCTTCGAACTTGAACTAAGTTAAGGCAAAATATTACGAATGCTAAAATTTTAACCGAATCGATTCATCCGTTCGAGTGTTATCGCCAGCCAGACAGACAGGCAGACGGACGGACATTGCTCAATCGACTCCAAAGTGTCTGAAACACATTTCGTCCAAACATACTTGGGGTCTAAAACCATTATTTCAATGAGGCACAGTTTGCCCGTATGAAAGTGTATATACCCTCGTTAGCATAAATGCTGAGGGTATAAAAAGAAAACATTTTTATGAGAAGTCGGGCGATACAAGCTACGACTCATAGACTTAGAATCCAGCTACCGGTACTGTTTGAGACTACGCAAAAACATGATCGAAAAAATATCTCTAAAAAACGCTCGGCAAAATTTTAGGTAAGTGCTGAAAAAATAGGTTAAATCGAAAAAACTCCATCTGATACTTCAATGGTTGTTGTTTCCGCTTATTTATATCTTAATTTTACGAGTAGATGTTTATGGACATTAAATACTTTCCATACACTATGACCAAAGACTGTCTGCACAGCGGTGTCAATGTTATGAACATTCATAACTTTTGTTTTCTGGAAAACAAGTAAAAACGTATCAGTCGAGTTTGCCGACAGAGATATACCCTCAGCCTGAGTGAGTAGAGACTTTTATATGTAGACAGATCGAAAACGGGCTTTTTCCAAAAAATTGTGTAGTCAGGGAGTTTCAGAATTTCGAGGTCTTTTTTGGACGACAAATATATCGAAACATTTACTGTATATAACTTCACGATTCACTGTGGTTCCGCCCGTGGACCATGGTACAATTATTACAGGTAAAAGCAAGTGTTGTTGTACAACAATCGATACAACAACCACATAGAAATTTGTTGTTGTACGTAATACTAGTGTCATAGCCATATGGTCAAAAAATGTAAACAAATATAAAAATATAAACACATTTTGAAGGTTCATATTGTCTTGAAAAATTTCTTTTTAATTAAAAAAAGAGATGAATGAAAAAAGTTAGATTTTCAAATTTTAACGTTTCAACTACATTTCTTCTTAACAAAGAGTTTTTAGCGGTATGTATTTCTCTTAATATAATATTTACAATCACTAATAATTGATTATTTTTCAGATGGAATCAATAATTATGAAGAAAGAGCGACGAAGGATGACAAAACAAAGAGGTTATATATCGCAACGGCCAGGATTTTTTGTGCTTGAATTTTGTTTAAGGAATACTTTTAATGCTAAATACTACATGCAACTTGTAGCAAAAAGAAATAAATTGCGCCGCGCCGCATATAAACACTTCGTATGCTATTGTCCTGTGTTGTTGTTGGATCTTAGAATGAGGTCATCAAAACCTATTGCTTTGAAAGAGGACGGGGTCTTTTCTGCACCTTGCTATTAATGTTTGCACCCAATATAGATGGTGATGAGATCCAGGGCTTCATCAACCAATACACTCAGAGTGAGCTTCATTTTAGCTGTCCATGTGGCTTTTATGTCTGTACATTTTGCGGTGGATGATTTCATATTCCTCAGAGGAAGAACTACACTAAATCAGCTATGTAGACGTTTATCCTATCTCTCCACGCCATGGTTGTACAATAATATGCACATATTAGGATCAATATGGAGGGTGTGAATATGTTTTGTAGAAATTTTTGTCAAAGTCCCTGTTTCACTCAACAGGTCTCCGACCTGTATACTGCAAACTTCTGTCGTCCGTCACGGAACGTCCTGGTGCAGTGGTGCAGTAGAAAATAGTTTCCATATCATTGAGCTAATATGAATCGGCTTGCATTCAGTGATATGAGAAAAGTCTCCCTTGTCCTTTTGGGGATGTTCTGAGAACACATATATGTATATGTTGGACACTGGAGTCCCATGAAAATCATTCCATAACATAACACTTCATTATAAATAATTTTTTATTTGTTTATTCAGGGCTCAGGTAAATACATAATATGGATTTTTTATGTATGACTCACGTTTTCCTCCTGGTGTATATCTATTTCCTTTTCCTCACAAAGTTCTTGAAAGGATGTGGAATGGAAGGTAATATTTACATCTGGGGAACTGAACAAAGTTGCTTTATTACATAAATTTTCAATTCTTAAATATATGTACTTTATTACCATTCCATAGTCATAACGTTCGGCGAATGCACACAAATGGTTCTGCATGGAAGCTCGTCCATTTTTCCTACTCTTCTCTATCCTCTGGTTAAAAGGGATCCCAACATGTACAGTTATTCTTCTTGAAAGGCGTGGATCTAATGGAATGTTAAAATAAGCACCATTGTCCATCGTATCTATTATTTTTTTTATATTTTTAATGTCCATCTGTTTGTATGTGGTTGATTTATTTTTTTTATTTTGAAAACAACGTTTGACAAAAAGTATACACAGTGAAAAAACGTCATATACATTTTGACACTAGTATTACGGGTGAATCTAATCAGCTGGGACTTGCTTTTACCTGTATTATTGTACCATGCCCGTGGACAAAAATTTAAAAATTTATGTCGACAAATTTGATTGCGATTGAAATAAATATTCTCTAAACACTTAGAAACATTGTGGCGTTTTTTTTTGGGATAGCGTTTGCAATTTTGTTTTTTCAAAATAGTCTGGCTTAATTTCATTGTTGTTGTTTTAATATTTTAAAACAACTAGTTTATTAGTGGAAAAGATTTGGCATTGTTCGCCAAGGGGTAAGGCAAGGAAGACTAGTTTCGATCCACGCCACTGGATCTCATCAGATCCCTTGTTTTTTGTTTGTGGATATTCACCACCGAAGTTATTTTTCAATAACTTCTACAACAAAGAACTTGTTATACCCAAACATCAATCGTCAGCTCGAAGTATAACGGTAAGCAAAGAAAAAACTTCAATGAGAAGTTTTTCCTTGGCAACCTCACACAACTCCGACGAAAGTGTCTGCAAAAACAATTCAAACCTTTTCCACTAGCATGTGTCGTCGAATTTCGACGAATGCACACACCAAAATTTGATTGGTCTGCTTTACAGCAAAAACAATACACGTCGTGTTTTAAAATATTAAAACAACAACAATGGGATTAAGCCAGACTATTTTTAAAAAACAAAATTGCAAACGCTGTCCCAAAAAAACGCCACAATGTTTCTAATTGAAGACACTGGCACGACGTGTGTTGTTTTTACTGTAAAGCAGACCAACCAAATTTTGGTGTGTGCATTCGTCGAAATTGAAATTGGTAGCATTGCTCAAAATGTACAATGGCTCCTCGAACAGCCCTTAAACTATACTTATGTTAGTACTTGGTATAGGTATGTCTGAAAGTAATTTTAGGATGTTCAAAGTTTCGGCCAAATCGGATAATTGAAATTTTTGGAACCAAAGCTATGTGTCGAAAAAAATCGATTTGGACTTTCCAAAGTAATTGTGCGCACAATTTTAGGGAAACATTTTAAAAAACCGATATTATGAGATTCAAAAATATGGACGGAATCTGTTGATCTGTTCGAGAGTTACAATGCGCTCGAGCCAAACAGACGGACGAACTGGACTAAATCGACTCCAAATTGTTTGAAGCTGGTTTCTTTAAACCATATGGTTAGTCTAAGTCCATTATTTCGATGATATACCTTTTTATCGTTAGCCTAAATGCTGAGGGCACAATACACAATACAAATTACAACAGATTTTAATACAACCCAATGTTTGAGTATTAATTTCGTTTACGGTTGTTTTTAGTTTCAAATTTGTTGCTGATAGATAGGTATGCTATATATAGTCAGTACTTTGTCCCAATTTCAACTTCTATATCTCAAAAACGGTAAAACCTACGAAATTTCGTAAAGGTCAATCTTATAGAGAATTTTCACAGCTAAAACATTTTCTTTTGTCTCATTTCGATAGGACTTTGAAAACCAAAAAAACACTTAAAATGGCGACTTGAATCGCGATTTATTCAAAAAGTGCTCCGGCGATTTTTTTCATTATGAACATTGTAGTTTCAGAATCCACAAAAACTCCCCAGGTGTAAGCACCTTCTATTTAAAGTTGCTTCAAAAGCACCGTGAGAATACAAACTACGTCTTATCATCCACAAGCTAATGGCAGGGTAGAAAGGTTCCATAGACAGTTGAAAGCATCCATAATGGCAAGAAAAATTTCTCAAAATTAGTACGAAATATTGCCGATTGTATTGCTTGATCTACGGTCTACTTTTAAGGAAAATTTGGGAGCCACTCCGGCAGAAATAGTTTATGGGCAAAATTTACGGTTTCCAGGTGAAATGGTTGTACAGAACTCGCCGGAAATATCATCTGATTATATGGCTAAATTAAAAGAGGGATTTAATGAAGCACAATCAAATTTATCGCATCATGTAGCTGTTAATGTTTACATTCCCAAAGATTTAAAAAATATGCAAATATTTATTGGTTCGTGTGGAACAAAAAATATCATTGCGATCGCCATACGAATGCCTGTATAGGTTATTGAAAAGAATAAGAAATATTTCGTAAAAGTTCCTGAGAAAACGTGCTTGTATAAAAAAGAAAGAAAACTTGTAACATTTAATTTATTAAACATAGATTCTCCTGGAGGGGAGTATTGTGGGGACAAAACACATACTTTTGAACTTTTACAAATATGTGCTTTGCGATTGTAAATGTATTTTCATCAGGTTACCTTTTAATAATTATATTGAATTTTCATTATGATTTATATGTCATTCCATAAAAACTTATTATTTAGCAATTAAGCAAAGGTTATAGTCGGACGGGGCCGACCATGTGATACCCTACACCTTTGCCACTGGGATTTAGCTATCAGCAAATCAAAATCCCACTGTGGAACAAATAAGCTTATTTTAAGAAATAACTTTGTCGATTCTGCCACCTTATCACACTAAGCTTGGGACCTACAGTTTATCGCCGAGTCCGAACGGTGTTTCCAAAGACACCACTTTTAGAGAAGTTTTATATGGGTGAAATACTCAGAAAATGTCGCCAATATTACTGAGGTGTATTTTGCCACCGTTGAAAGTTTGGTGTTACCTCGTTGGGGAATCGAACCTCCGACATTCTGCGTACAAGGCGGATGTGAAGTTGAAATATAACTTCACTCTATGGAAGAATATTAGAAACGAAGACACGTAATGATTTTTTTGCTTTCATCATATTAAATGTCTACGAAATCTATTCTTCAAAAACAAAAAAAAAATTAAAATTTTCATGTTTTGACATATCTAATAGGGTGCCAACATGGTGCCTTTCACGCTGAATGCCCGGGTTCGGTTCCTAGGCCAGGGCCATGAAATTTTTAACGGTGGCAAAATACCCCTCAGTAATGATGGTGACAATTTCTGAGTATTTCAACCATGAAAATTTTCTCTATATGCGGTATCTTAGGACACGTCGTCCGGACTCGGCGATAAACAGTAGGTTCCTTATCAATGAGCTAGTATGAATCGGGGCGCAATGATTCATATGAGAGAAGCCTCCCTTGTTCCTACTGGGATGTTTGTGGAACAAAAATGTATATCATTATACATTTCTAATAAAAGTTCCGAGATTGGAAAATTGACAACGGTAGCCCCGATCACGATCACCACCAATAGCAATAGGTGCCTTTTCTGGTCTGAACCCGACCTCCATGCAAAATTTCGTGACGATCGTTCCATTGAGGCCTGGAGTTTGATTCCAATTTATAATGGACAGACGGACGGACACACATCTCAAAATCGCTTTATCTCGTCGTGATATGAAGATTGGTATACCACATTGGGGGTCTAGGACCAATATTTCGCGGTGTAACATGAATTTTTCCCAAAAGAAACTTATATTATATAAATACGTTATACAAAATATAAAATCTTGTCCCTACATTGGTATGCTACATATAGCAGATTTTAGCATTTTTGTCGCACGCAAATTCATTTTTCTTCATTATTTTCTTCTATTGTTTGGCAACAAATAACTAAATTTTGATGAAGGCAGTGAAACAAATTTCTAATTGGATTTCAATATATAGTCCACGAAGAACTCTTTATACATTTTGTCCAATAGACATTTTTCATGCACTATCATTCCACCAATACTGAACTCGTAATTTTTTTGGATACGGGATGAGTGTAAAGCCTCGAGACGTCTACATAGCTTAACTATAGCATAATAAACATGGAGTATATTCATTACGGAATTCGTATTTAATAGTGGTATGAAGCGACATGAAGAAGAAATGCAGGTTTCATTGGAATTTTCTTTCAAGAAGAGTATACAAACAAAAAATTTGAAAATGATTCTTACAAAACTTTTTAATGGTGTACATTTTCGAACATTGGTGGCGTCGTTTTTTATTGGGATAGCTAATACAATTTTGTTGTTCGAATGTTCGATTTGAGAAACACTGGCACCGTTTTGTATGGTTGGCTGCGACAAGCTACCAACTACATTTTGTTATGTGCATTCGTCTAAATTTGACGACACATAGCAGTGGGAAAAGGTTTGGTGTGTTTTCGCAAACACTTTCGTCGGAGTTGTGTTAGGCTGCCAAAGAAAAACTTCTCATTGAAGTTTTTTCTTTGTTCACCTTTATACTTCGAGCTGACGATTGATGTTTGGGTATAAAAAGTTTCTTGTTGAAGAAGTTATTGAAAAATAACTTCGGTGGAGAATATCCACAAACAAAAAACAAGGGATCTGATGAGATCCAGTGGCGTGGATCGAAACTAGTCTTCCTTGCCTTACCCCTTGGCGAACAATGCCAACCTTTTTCCACTAATAAATTAGTTGTTTTAAAATAATAAAACAACAACAATGGGATTAAGCCAGACTATTTTGTGAAACAAAAGGTGTACATTTTCTGTACAGAAACTTCAGAAAAACATAAGTTCTTAGTAAAAATTTCGTAAAATAAAAAAATGTTTATGACAAGGAAAAAAATGTAATAATTGGTTACAGTAGCTAACAAATTTTGTTCGACCAAACCATTTCTGAAACGATTGCATTTAATTTCTCGTTTTTACACTCAAAGGAATATCAGCCACTCGAATATCATTATAGAATTATAGTGGACCCGCCTAATGTTAATTTTCATATGTAAAAATCACACATATGTACACAGCACCATACTTATATAGAAAAACATTCCAACAGTCTGTCTTAATAGAATTTAGCTGATACTCTTTCTCTTACATTTTCACATACGAGTATTTCCCGGCATTTGGCCAAAAAAGCAAACATTTTATTTACTTTCCATTTCTAGAATGTTTAAAATGAGAAAATGCCTTTGAAACAAGGAAATTTTCTTTTATTTTTAACTCGGTCTATCTTCTATTCGCATCAAGTACAGCACCGCTTGTTATTATGATTTGATTCGGTGATGTTGTATTCTTTTAACACATGCTATGATTTTGGTATATGCTTGTGTGTGTGTGTGCGAATGATTGTAATTAGTAGTATAAAATTAGGTTCTTCTTCATGCAGACGCACAGCACTTGGGGTACAAATTACAAACATATAATCGAACAAGTGAATATTGCTGCTTATATGTAAATCGATAATCTATTTTGGGGAAACATCAAATAATAAAATTGTCTTCTGTATAATGTACTTTTGTAATACGATAAATCGACACTTGTTGTTCGGCACGCATTAAGGGGGTTGTTATTAATAGTATCAAGAGTTATTGTTTATTATTATATGGAATCAATTTTGAAAAAAATGTTTTAAAGGCTAATATGATATATCACCTTAGGCCAGAGTATGTATTAATCATCCAACAACAAATTCAAATCAAACTGTGTCGGCATGTGCGGTAAGAAAAAAGCAGGACCACAAGGAGCTGCTTGGTAAACATTTTCAAAGGATCCTCGAACAGACCTTTAACTGCGCATAAACATAAATGTTGACTACGTTTCTGTTGTTTGGGTTTGTGCATTCAAAAAATCCTTTTTTCCAAAAAAAAAATCCTCCAATTGTTTGCACAAGATTAACTTAAACACGTAGGAACGCCGTTAAGTTCGGCTGGGACGAACTTTTTATACCCTCTACCCCGAAGTGTATTACCGTAAATAGGAAAATTAGTTTCCTATCGTTTATGAAAGGAAAGGATCAGAGTATCTTAACTGATAATAAATACTCCCTTTAAAAGAATCATCATGTGACGACATTGTTGTTTTTTTCCAAAACATGGACCAATACTTGCAATTTTCCGAATTTAACTTCTGTATCCTCTGGCATAACACAATATTAAATTACAGCAATCTCGGTTCGAAGATTTGACAAAAAACACTCGAAATACCTAAAACCTGGATATGTATATGGACAGTTTGTTTGCGTTTAGGTTTTCTATCTTCTGGGAATACAAAAGTCCAATTAATGACAAATTTGGTAGAAAAACAAATATCTTCAAAAAAACGTAAATGCTGGCTACGTTTATATGGGGGCCATACGAAAACGTGGACCAATACTGTATGTTTGCAAAGAATGTTTTGTGCCTCTATAAATGTTTTGTACCTGTAGAGACGACTAAATACAAATTTCAGTTATTTCTGTTGAATGATGTGGCTAAAAATTTCAAAACACCGAAAATCGGAGGGTACCGTTCTATGGGGGCTATATGAAAACGTGGACTTATAGCAACAAATTCAAGTGGAAACTTTTGTACCCCCAACGAAGACTAAATACCAAATTTCAGCCATTTCGGTGTGATAATCTTTAAAATACCGAAAATAGGGAGGTATGGTTCTATATGGACTATATGAAGGCGTGGACCTATACCGGAGACCTTCAGTTGGAAAATTTTGTACCCCCAACGACAACTAAATACCAAATTATTAGCCATTTCGGTGTGATAATGGGGCTAAAAACTTCAAAATACCGAAAATCGGAGGTACCGTTCTATATCAAAACGTGGATCGTAATAGAATCTTCTGTACCAAATTAGAAAGCTCTATCTTAAAAATTGCGAGCTATATATTGATTTCAGATTTAGAAGGAGTAAAATGGCACTTACGATTTCTTGTTTTCTCATTATGTTGGCCTTTTGAAGGACATTTAAATTTCAAAGGACAAAATTTATAAAAATAAATATTTGAAATACTTGTACTCATCCCACGATGCTGGTGTTGTTGTCATATTAAAGAGGAGAACATTGGCTTTATATAATAATTTTCATTTATTGCATTCAAGGATAACAACGACATCAAAAATTTCCTTGAAAAATTAAATACTAAAAAATCCTTTGAAAACATCCTTCTTTTGTTTTAAATGTATGTTATGTTTCAAAAAATATATGAAGTCTATACTTTTACATCTGTAAATCGATTTCGAATCCCTGATCTATACGAGGAATTTCGTAATGCAAGAAGAGAGGTCAATAAGTCTATTAATGCTGCAAAACGGGAATATCCAAATTCCGTTCCGCTGTAAATTCTAAAAGTAAGTGGAATATCATACAGGATCTTGGAATTGGGAAATCTAAATCATCTGCAAAGTATCAAGGAGACTTAGATGAACTTAATAAATCATATTATGTATGTCTACCCACTATACATACTGATTCTTCTTTTTACGAAAATATAATTGAACAAATAGACTCCAATTGATGTGCCCAAACAGATGTGTCTCCCAAGTCGAAGTTCTGAATTGTTTCTCTCATGTGAAATCCAGCGCTGTTGGCATTGATCCAAAATTTATTCGTATTTTGCTTCCTCGACTTTTATCCCTTTTTCACACATATTTTCAATTGTATTTTAATGTCAAGCGTCTATTCAACTATCTGGAGGCACTCAAAAATTATTCCAATCCCCAAGTCAAATTTAGAATATCGCCCCATTGCTATTCTATGCTTTTTATCAAAAGTTTTCGAAAAAATTTTACATCTTCAAATGTCCGAATACCTCTCTGACAAATCCTTGTTATCCGATATGCAATACGGGTTTCGCCCCACTCATAGTTGCATTTGCGCATTGCTTGCAGTTTTAGAATCTATAAGAAGCGACATCGATAATAATAAAGTGAGCTTTCTGGTACTGCTCGATCACTCCAAAGCTTTTGATTCTGTCAATCATTCTTTTTTATGTATGAAGCTTACACGTTTTTTTCAATTTCTCGAGCAGTGCATCAAACCTAATAATGTCATATCTGCATAAACGGTACCAATCTGTAAACGTTGAGGATACAATATCAAAACCCTTACTAGCTTCAAAGGGAGTGCCGCAGGGCTCAATTATAGGACCGCTGCTATTTTCATTGTACGCTAACGATTTACCCTCTCAATTAATCCACAGTAATAATGTCATGTACGCGGATGATATCCAAATATTTCTCAGTTGGCTACACACTTTTTCACTCCATTTAATATCCGATTGCTTTTCGCTAAAACTTATTTAGTTCTAGGACTTATCTATGGCTGCGAGCTATTTGCCAACTGCGATGCATTAAGTCAACGCAAAATAAACGTTGCATTCAACAATATTACACGTTACGTTTACGGCTTAAAGAAATCACAACACGTTTCGTCTTTTGCCAACTCGGAATAAGGTCACTAATATTTTTGCACAAAATTATTAATAAGCAAAAACCGAAAAATCTCTTTGACAAACTGCACGGTCTAATAGAGGAAAAATGTTAAAACCCGTCAGAAGGCGGAGTCTAGGATTGGAATGTCACTTTTATATTTATACAATACGTCTTTGAAATACCCTATCTCTATCTATCTGAAGATTGTTTTTGAGAGGTTTCAAAAATATGGCATTGTCGTCAATCAAGGTAAAAGTGAAATCGATTTCCTTGGTTTCCGAATATCATCAACTGGAATGCAACCCATTCGAAACTTTTATAAACGGTTTATACTAATGCAGCGAAGAACAAGCCCCATTAAACCAACTTCTCAAGAATGTGTCGAAAAATGATAAGCGACCTGTAATTTGGACTAAGGAAGCGGAAAATCATTTTCGCAATGTAAATTAAGCTGTTGTTATTTCATCCCGTTAGTGACAGTGGATTATCTATTAAAGTAGATGCATCAGATTTTGCTTTGGGAGCTGTTATAGAGCAGCGAATCAATGGTGAGTTACAACCATTATCTTTCTTTACCAAGAAATCTCAGCAACGCCATAGTACTTACGACCGAGAACTATAAGCGGTTTATGAAGCTGTTAGAAGGGCGTTCCTTTTCCATCTATACTGATCACAAGCCACTAATTTACGCTTTTTCCCAAAAGCCAGAAAAAGCAAGTCCTTCTCAACTACGACAATTAAACTTTATTAGCCAATTTTCAACATTAAGGGTAGTGAAAACATCGTGGTAGATACATTCTCTCGTGTCGAATCATTATCATTATTGAATTTTGAAGAACTTTCAAAACTTCAACAAAGCGATCAAGAACTTCAAGATTTGTTGAACTCCGAAACACCTATGGATTTACAACTCATTACAATTCCTGCCCCAAATACGAATATTATTTTTGATGTCTCTCAAGCTAATAATCCTAGACCATATCGACACCTCCAAATAATAGTATGCTAAGTCTAAAAAGTGAGTTTAGCAGGAGAAGCTCTCAAAGTTTGGAATTTTTTTTGAACTTCAGTACTATGCTAAGTCAATATTTGTTGATAACTTCTGTTCGGATTGACCGATCATTACCAAAATTGGACAGAATTTAAGTTAAAGGACGTTCGACACCTCCAAATAATAGTTTGCTAATTCTGAAAAGCGAGTTTTGCAGGACAAGCTCTAAAATTTGGAAATTTCTTTGACCTTCAGTACTATGCTAAGTAAATATTTGTTTATAACTTCTGTTCGGATTGTCCGATCATTACCAAAATTTGACACAATTTAAGTTAAAGGACGTTAAATATAACAAGTAAAAAAGCATTAAGTTCGGCCGGGCCGAACTTTTCATACCCTCCACCATAAAATATTCATTCCTGTCCCCAACTTTAAGTGAGTACGTTAAAATGTCAGATAATGTACATAAAATGCTTCATTCGGGAGACCCTTTTTTTATGGTGCCTATATCTAACTGTTGACAATTTTTGGTGGGCTAGAAATTGGGAGGTACTGTTATATAGGGGTTATAATAAAACATGGGCCTATGTTGACAGTTTTTGAAGGGAGCCTTTAATGTCAAATAACTCCTAATTCGGTTAAAAATTGCAGCTAGAATCCTCAAAATACCGAAAATTTGTACATAACATGGGAACTTCAAATGTCATTAACAGCTAGTTCGGAGGTATGTGGGCTATACGAAAATATGAACTTAAATGAACAATTTTTGTTGCAGAATTTTTGTTGACTTTTAAATTTCAAATTACAGAAAGTTCGTCAGAAAATAAAGCTAAGGTACGGAAAATCGGGAGGTTTGTTTTGGGGCTATACAAAAACATGGACCTACGTTCGGTTAAACATTTTAAGTAAAATCCTCAAAGTACCGAAAATCGGGTAAGTATCGTTATATTGGGGCTATGTTGAAAATTGTTGATGCAGATGACCACTACAACCTTCAAATGTCAAATTACAGTTAGTTCGGTTTAATATTGTAGCTAAAATTGCCAAATTACTGAAAATTGGGAGGTACCGTTACATGGGAGCTATATCCGAACATGGACCTATGTTGACAATTTTTGATGGAGAAGTGTTGCGACCACTAAGAACTTCAAATGTCAAATTACTGCTAGTTCGGTTTAGTATTGTAGCTAAAATCATCAAATTACTGAACATCGGGAGGTACTGTTATATGGGGGCTTTCTTGACAATTTTTGGTGGAGAGGTGTGGTGACCACTAAGAATTTCAAATGTCAAATGTTCAAATTACAGATAATTCGGTTAAAACTTGTTGGTAAAATTCTCAAAATACCTGAAATCGGGCGGTAACGTTAAATGGGGGCTATTCCAAAACGTGCACTTATGTCCACTAGTTATATAAGTTTATTGACATTTAAGAACCCTAAATGTCAATTGATAGCTAAATCGGTCTGAAAATGTAGATAAAAACGTCAAAATACCGTAAATCGGGGGTACCGTTATATGGGGGCTATACCAAAGCGTGGACCTAGGTCCACAACTTTTGTTATATAAGTTTAGTTACACCTAAGAACCCTAAATGTCAAATTATAGCTATATCGGTCGGAAAATGTAGCTAAAAACGCCAAAATACCGTAAATCGGGGTGTACCGTTATATGGGGGCTATACCAAAACGTGGACCTATGTCCACAAGTTTTGTCACATAAGTTTATTGACATTTAAGAACCCTAAATGTCAAATTATAGCTACATCGGTCTGAAAATGTAGTTAAAAACGTCAAAATACCGTAAATCGGGGGTTACCGTTATATAGGGGCTATACCAAAACGTGGACCTATGTCCACAAATTTTGTTATATAAGTTTATTGAGGGGGTCACCGTGGTGCAATGGTTAGCACGTCCGCCTTGCACTCAGAAGGTCTGCGGTTCGAATCCCAGGCCAAGCAACATCAAATTTTCAACGGTGTCAAAATTCCCCCTCAGTAATGCTTGGCGACATTTCCTGAGTATTTAAGCCATGAAAAACTTCTCTACAAGTGGTGTCGTAAGACACACCGTTCGGACTCGGCAATAAAAAGTAGGTCCCATATCATTGAGCCAATATGAATCGGCGTGCACTCATTGATATGAGAGAAGTCTCCCTTGTCCCAACTGGGATGTTTGTGGAACAATTATATATTAGTTTATTGACACTTAAGAACCCTAAATGTCAAATTATAGCTAAATCGGTCTGAAAATGTAGCTAAAAACGTCAAAATACCGTAAATCGGGGGTTACCGTTATATGGGGGCTATACCAAAACGTGGACCTATGTCCACAAGTTTTGTTAAATAAGTTTAATGACACTTAAGAACCCTAAATGTCAAAATATAGATAAGTCGGTCTGAAAATGTAGCTAAAACCGTCAAAATACCGTAAATCGGGGGGTACCGTTATATGGGGGCTATACCAAAACGTGGACCTATGCCCAGAACTTATGTTATATAAGTTTATTGACATTTAAGAACCCTAAATGTCAAATTATAGCCACATCGGTCTGAAAATGTAGCTAAAACCGTCAAAATACCGTATTTCGGGGGGTACCGTTATATGGGGGCTATACCAAAACGTGGACCTATGTCCACAACTTCTAATATATAAGTTTATCAACACTTTAGAACCCTAAGTGTCAAATTATAGCTACATCGGTCTGATAATGTAGCTAAAAACTTCAAAATACCGCATATCGGGGGGTACCGTTATATGGGGGCTATACCAAAACGTGGACCTATGTCCACCACTTTTGTTATATAAGTTTTTTGATACTTAAGAACCCTAAATGTCAAATTATAGCTAAATCGGTCTAAAAATGTAGCTAAAAACGTCAAAATACCGCAAATCGGGGGGTACCGTTATATGGGGGCTATACCAAAACGTGAACCTATGTCCAAAAGTTTTGTTATATATGTTTATTGACACTTAAGAACCCTAAATGTCAAATTATAGCCAAATCGGTCTAAAAATGTAGCTAAAAACGTCAAAATACCGCAAATCGGGGGGTACCGTTATATGGGGGCTATACCAAAACGTGGACCTATGTCCACAAGTTTTGTTATATATGTTTATTGACACTTAAGAACCCTAAATGCCAAATTTTAGCCAAATCGGTCTGAAAATATAGCTAAAAACGTCAAAATACCGTAAATCGGGGGGTACCGTTATATGGGGGCTATACCAAAACGTGGACCGATATAGCCCATCATCGAACTTGACCTGCCTGCAAACAAAAGACGCATTTTCCCAAAATTTCAGCGTCCTATCTCCATTTTTGTGGATGCTAGAGTGATTACCACAGACGGACGGACGGACGGACGTGCTCAGATCGACTTAGAATTTTACCCTGATCAAGAATATATATACTTTATAGGGTCGCAAATGAGTATTTCAATGCGTTACAAACGGAAAAACAAACTTAATATACCCTCCATACTATGGTGGAGGGTATAAAAATGGAAAGAACTTCAAAACAAGTCGACTTAGCATACTATTGTTTGGAGGCGTCGATATGTCCCAGTTGAATTACGAAAATCAATGTTTTATGGTTTACACAATTTAGCTCATTCTGGTTCAAGATCTTCCGTTAAACTTGTCACTAAACGTTATTGTTGGCCTTTTATCAAAAGAGATTATGTACAGTGGACGAAATCTTGTTAGGACTGTCAACGATCAAAAATAACTCGCCATACAAAAAGTCCTATCGGGACATTTCCATTATCATCGCGACGTTTTGCTGAGGTGCACGTAGATATGGTTGATGTTAGATGTTCATCTCTATATTCTTACTTGCATTGATCGATTTACCCGATGGATGGAAGCAATGCCGAATATTACAGCTGAAGCTGCGTCCCAAAGTTTCTTAAATGGCTGGGTATCTCGTTTTGGTTCACCTGATATTGTTCACACAGATAGAGGACGTCAGTTTACATCGAATACTTTTCGGAATCTATTAAAGTTTTTGTGAACTCGATTAAAACATTCGACGTCTTATCATCCACAATCGAATGGATTAGTTGAACGACTTTACAGAACTCTTAAATCCGCATGTATATGCCACAACAAAACTCAATGGACAAGGTATTTGCCTCGAGTCATTGTAGAACAATAAAAGGTAACAGCAATACACAGCCGACTGAAGTGGGTTGTAACGTTAGTGTCATATTCCATACGACATTTAATATATTTGTTTCTATTTCGATATACATTAGGGATATATATTTTTTGAGGAAAAAATATATCATTCCGAAAAAAAACTATTTCCCAGAAAGACTTCTTGATATCAATGATATGTAACCTCCTCCAAGTCCGAACGACGGGCCGCACAATAAAACACCGCTTATAAAGGCGGTACAACGTTTGTTAACATATGAGTATTTTGTTAAATTTGAAAAAATAAAGCCCTAATAAACATGTGTAATTGATTTCAGAAACAAAATATTGAACCAGCTTCTCCCTTTTCAATGAATTTCTAGCGACCCCAAACATGTTTGCAAGAATTCTATTTTCTGCGTAAAATTATTCACTTAGTGGAAAGATATGGATACTTTCAAATTGAAAATGTAACGAGTTTTCATTAATGCGGCCCATACACTATGGGCATGCACGACAGCATTTGTAATAGTATTAGTAAATTTTGAAACATTTGTCAATGTATGGGTGAATATTTTATGCAGGATAGAAATCAAAATGATTTTGATTTTGAAAATGAACCCCTTTCAATCGGATGAATTTTGTTTATTTTCCAATTGACAAACAAATAATTTTTGAAAAAAACAACTTCTATTTGTGATAAAATTAAACAATTGGAAAATTTCAACTCAAAATCGAATTTTTGGAGGAAAATATATATTTTTTTGAAATTGGATTGAAGGGATGCCACACACTAGTCAATCACACACGTACACAAAGGGTTCATTTGGCAGTGCAGTTTGGCAGTATAGTGTATGCCCGGCATAATGTTTTCCAAAATATTCAATCAAATGTGAAAAATTATTAGTTTTTTAAATTCAAATAATTTATAGACATTTCCTTATTTTGTTTACATATACGTTTGAAACTAACATTACAAACAAAAACAAGTAAAAAGTCGTTAAGTTCGGCCGGGCCGAAGTTTTTATACCCTCCACCATAAAATAGTCTTAATTAAAATGGAATAATTAGGGTCCTTTCACAATTTTAGGTGGAACAACTTTTCGACAATGGATAGACTCCTACTGCCTCCCACTATTGCTTAAATTACACTGTGAACACAAATGTTGGGGCAGAGATAATTCCTTTTGGAGATGAAAGCTCTTGGTGTGTGTATATTAAAAACCCCGAAGGACAGATGAGCCGTGAGTCGAACTTCCGCGTTATGGCGTAATGAAGTTTTTGCAAGAGACCCTGTAAGCCATCATGAATTAGCATTATATCTTTGTTTGTTATTTTTGTAGAACACTTAAGCAACAGTGAACAAAGATATAACGCTAATTCCTGATGACCCACAGGGTCTCTAACAAAAATTTCATCACGCCAGAAGCCGGAAGTTCGACTCACGCCTGATCTATCCTTCGGGGTTCATAATAAACTCACCAAGGCCTTTCTTCCCCAAGAGCAATTTTCCGTGCCCCAGACTTTCACCTCCACTTTGTTGCACAGTGTTATCTAATCTAATCTAAAAAAATGTGTTCAGTTAGGTGAAAGGTACCACCTACGGGGCTATATCAAAGAGTCAACTTATTTTTAAATATTTTCGCGGAAAAGTTTTATAGCTGCAGGGAACTTCAAGAGTCAAATTGAGGGCAGTTTCATCAAAACAATGTAGACCCTCAAAAATGGACCCATCTTGACGAATTTTAGTGAAGAAATTTCGTGACCACTGAAAATTCCCGAAAATCGGGAGGTACAATTATATGGGGGCATATACCAAAACATGGACCTATATTGACGATTATTTTTGAATAGACAAAATTGTAGCTAAAATTCTCAAAATACCGATCATTACAGCTAGTACGGTTAAAAATTGCAGCTAAAATTCTCAAAATACCGAAAATCGGGAGATACCGTTATATGGGGGATATACCAAAACATGGACTTATGTTAACGATGTTACGTTGGACATGTTTTATGACCACTGAGAACTTCAAATGTCAAATTACAGCTATTTCGGTTAAAAACTGTAGCTAAAATTCTCAAAATACCGAAAATCGGGAGGTACCGTTATATGGGGGCTATACCAAAACATGCACCTATGTTGACGATATTTGGTGGAGATGTTTCATGACCACTGAGAACTTCAAATGTCAAATTGCAGATAGTTCGGTTACTAATTGTGGCTAAAATTCTCAATATACCGAAAATCGGGAGGTACAGTTATATGGGGGCTATACCAAAACATGGACCTATGTTGACGCTGTTTAGTGGAGATGTTTTACGACCACCGAGAACCTCAAATGGCAAATTACAGCTAGTTCGGTTAAAAACTGTAGCTAAAATTCTCAAAATACCGAAAATCGGGAGGTACCGTTATATGGGGGCTATACCAAAACATGCACCTATGTTGACGATATTTGGTGGAGATGTTGCATGACCACCGAGAACCTGAAATGGCAAATTACAGATAGTTCGGTTAAAAATTGTAGCTAAAATTCTCAAAATACCGAAAATCGGGAGGTACCGATATATGGGGGCTATACCAAAACATGGACCTATGTTGACGATGTTTCGTGGAGATGTTTTATGACCACTGAGAACCTCAAATGTCAAATTGCAGATAGTTCGGTTACTAATTGTGGCTAAAATTCTCAATATACCGAAAATCGGGAGGTACAGTTATATGGGGGCTATACCAAAACATGGGCCTATGTTGACGCTGTTTAGTGGAGATATTTTACGACCACTGAGAACCTTAAATGTCAAATTTCAGATAGTTCGGTTAAAAATTGTGGCTAAAATTCTCAAAATACCGAAAATCGGGAGGTACCGTTATATGAGGACTATACCAAAACATGGGCCTATGCCCATATCCTTTGAGATATAAGTTTGCTGATCACTAGGAACCCTAAGTGCCAAATTATAGCTAATTCGGTCTGCAAATGTGGCGAAGAACGTCAAAATACCTCAAATCCGGAGGTACCGTTATATGGGGGCTATACCAAAGAGTGGACCGATATAGCCCATCTTCGAACTTGACCTGCCTATGGTAAAAAGACCCTCGGGTGCAAAATTTCAGCACTCTATCTCAATTATTGCGGACGCTAGAGTGATTACAACAGACGGACATGGCTAGATCGTCTTAGAATTTTATCCTGATCAAGAATATATATACTTTATAGGGTCGCAAATGATTAGTTCGATGTGTTACAAACGGAATGACAAACTTAATATACCCTCCATACTATGGTGGAGGGTATAAAAATTTCTATGTGGTTGTTGTTGATGGTATATGGCGAAACACTTCATGTTCCTGGTCAAATGTTCACCGAAAGTAGTGTCGTTCTAGATTCAAATGATTTTCTGTTACATCTTCAAACATTAATGTCCGGAATTAAACCAGCAAAAACTTCAAATAAGAACAGTTCAAATATATTTACAAACAAGGAATTGTATGTATGTTCCCATGTGTGGATAAGAAGTGATCACGTACTTAAAATTGAGCAAAAATTTCATGGACCTTACAGAGTGATCAAAAGATTTCCTAAATATTTTACCCTTCAAATCGAAAGCAAGAGAGATAACATCACAATTGATCGACTTAAACCACCATTTACAGAAATTGAACATTCAGAAATTGATTTAAGTCAACAGATCACCCCTATCAAATCGACAGAGAAATCTATATCGTTTTCACGAGAAAGGTTGTAATGTAGGTGCATACTTTACAATGTTTCGACTTGTTAAACGTACATCACCTTTTCTTTGGATTTTAAATTGACAGGAAAATACTTTTTTCTTTTTAAAATTATAATTTTCAGTTCTTGAATTTCATTCGAACCAAATTTACGTTTTGTTACTTTTTTATAAATGTGTCTTTGTTTCAATTCAAAAAAATATATAAACCTAGCATAAGCGGATAAAAAATTAAAATTTTTGTCTGAAAATTGGTAAAATTTTTAATATAGATCTTATAGCATTTTTTCTGGAAGGCACGTACCACCATCTTAAGACAAATTTGGTAGAAGATTTCTTCATCTTGCCACTGCACAGTGGCCAAATTTCCGAAAAGCTGGCCAAAAATCGAAAAACAATTATATTAATTTACACTAAAAAGTGTCAAATATTGTTTATAGGATCCCACTGCGTGTAGTTAAAAAAAATATATACGCTTCTTGTTCAGTAAGTGAGCATAACAGCAGGTCAAAGTGGCCCTATTCTGGAAGGCACGTACCACCAACTTAAGACAAATTTGGTAGAAGATTTCTTCATCTTACCACTGCACAGTGGCCAAATTTCCGAAAATCTGGCCAAAAATCGAAAAACAATTATATTAATTTACACTAAAAAGTGTCAAATATTGTTTATAGGATCCCACTGCGTGTAGTTATAAAAAATATAACAGCAGGACAAAGTGGGCCTATTTGGAAAAAAAAATTTCTCATAATTTAAGTAGTTTTTTAAGATATTATAATATCCAAAATAAACAACGGGTTTTAAATATTTGTTTTTGTAATTGTAATGAAACGTATGAGAAACGAATTTAGAATGTTCAGTGTCGGCAACGAAGACCGCGTTTTTTAATAATTGATGTCCGTACTTGTTGATGTTTTTAAGGTCAATTTTCACAATAAACGATGAAAATAGTTGTGAGTAAGATCGAGTTGGGCTGTGTACCTTATTATTTCATAACAAGTGAGCCAAGGCTATAGTCGGGGCCGACTATGTGATACCCTACACCACTACCCCTGTTTATAAGCTTTTGACTAATAAAATTCAAAATATTAAAATTGGGATAGCTTAGCGCCTTTGCTCTGAATGTCTTCATTAACACAGGTCAATTTTTTTTAACGCATTTAAGTGCATCGACAGTACAACGCAAATAAAAAATGGAAAAGTGGGATGTATGCCAACCCCCATCAACTCCCAACATTTCGTGAGGATCCGATCAAAATTTCGTAGTGTGATTGAACAAAAATGGAAAAAGGGATGCATTACCGACTAATGTGATATCTCTGTTGTTTGACCACCTATGACAACCTACTTCACATCGTTGTAAAGGTGATATTTTCTACTTTCCTTGCCAGGTTTTGCTTTCAATATACCTCCTACAGAAGGGAGATATTAACTTTGAAATAAAACGTTGGTCTTTTTTCCAAATATTTTTTTTCACATTCCGACCCCTGAATAATATCCGACCATTATCAAAAATCAAAAGGTTTTTTCCTCTGTGGGACCCCCAATAACACCCAAAATTTCGTGACGATCCAATTAAAATTGCGACCTGTAGCGTGATTTACAAAAAAGTGGAAAAATGGGATGTATTACCGACTATTGCGATATCTCCGTTATTTGGATACCCACGCCAACCTGCTTTACATCATTGTAATGATGGGATTTTTTACTTTCATTGTCAGACTTTGCTTTTGGAAGGTCCCGAACCAAAGCTGTGATATTCGTCATTATTATTAAAATCGCAAAAATGAAAAGTTGTGTTCTATTAGCGGCTATTGCGATATCTTCGTTGTTCGACCACCTACGACAACCTACGTAACATCGTTGCAAAGGTGATATTTTCTACTTTCATCAGCAGGTTTTGCTTTTGATATACCCCTTTTGGAAGCGGAGATATTCGCTTTGAAATAAAACGTTGACTTTTTCTCCAAATAAGTTTTTTCCCATTCCGACCCCTGAATATTATCCGACCATCACCAAAATCAATAGGCTTCTTTCTCTGTAGGATCCCCATTAATCCCCAAAATGTCGTGAAATAAAAAGTTGGGTTCTTTTAGCGGCTACGAGAACCTACTTTACATCATTAGAAAGGCGATATTTTCTACTTTCATGGCCAGGTTCTGATTTTGGTATACCCCATACTGAAGCTGAGATATTCGCTTAGGAAAAAAGTTGTCTTTTTCTCCAAATAAGTTTTATGCCCATTACGCTCCCTAAATACTATCCGACCATCACCAAAATCAATAGGCTTCTTTATCTGTGTGACCCCCAATAACCCTCAAAATTTCGTGACGATCCGATCAAAATTGCGACCTGTAGCCTGATTTCCAAAAAAGTGGAAAAATGGGACGTATTACCGACTATTGCGAAATCTCCGGTATTTGGTCACCTACGCCGACCTAGTTTACATCATTGTAAAGATGAAATCTTCTACTCTCATAGCCAGGCTTTGCTTTTGGAAAGTCCCCAACCAAAGCTGTTATAATCGTCATTATAATTAAAATCGCAAAAACGAAAATTTGGGTTTTATTTGCGACTATTGTGATATCTTCGTTGTTTGATCACCTACGAGAACCTACTTTACATCATTAGAAAGGTGATATTTTCTACTTTTATTGTCAGATTTTGCTTTTGGTATACCCCGTATAGAAGCTGAGATATTCGCTTTGGAAAAAAACGTTGTATTTTTATCCACATAAGTTTTTTGCCCATTCCGAACCCTAAATATTATCCGACCATCACCAAAATCAATAGGCTTCTTCCCCTCCGGGACCCCCATCAACATCCAAAATTTCGTGACGATCCGATCAAAATTGCGACCTGTAGCGTGATTACAAGGTTTAGATGGACAGACGGACGGACGGACTGACGGACGGACACACATAGCCAGATCGACTCAGCGCGTCGAGACATTCATTTTGGTATACAAAAGTATGAGTGTACGACCATTATTTCGATGCGTTACAAACTTTTTGGCCAAAACCAACTTATAATACCCTCCCCACATAGTGGTGTAGGGTATAAAAAGGGAAGAAACATCCTGCACATATTTGCACTTTTCGTTTTTATGTGATATTTTGTCTTTCGGATATATACATATTTTCGTTGATTTAGAATATCAGGGTAACTTCCTGGCGTTCCGGGAAAATTTAGAATTTTGATGTATTCTAGGACTATAGTAAAATTTTATGGCGAACAAATTTCTAGTACATTTTGATCTGATACGATCACTTTTTATAGGAGCTTTAAAAGATTTTTGGAAAAAGGGACCAAAAAGACCCCTTTTATGACTTAGTTTCCAAAGACACTATATACCTAAAATGCAAGGATTCCAAGTAATCTTAGCTCAAATATTTCCAGAACTGTAGAAATGGCTGAAGCTTGCAACCCTATTTTAGTTTTTTTTTTTTTTTTTTTTTTTTTTTTTTTTTTTTGTACCGATATTTCCTTGGTATGTAATGGTGACTTATAGTAAAATTTAGCGGAGAAAATTTTTTTCTTTGACGCCATGTTTTTTAAATGACGTTTTGTATGTTAATTTTGCCAAAACTCACATGAAGTACGACTCTAAAATTCTATTCTTCTATTCTTAAGAAGATCGCGTTCGAATGAAGCAAAAACTAACATATTTTTAAAACGGTCCATGTCATAGCTGTCAGTGTTGCCAGATGTTTTACCAACATTTTGACATTCAATTTTGTTATTTTTGGCCAATGCACGATGGGGCCAATGGCAGGTTTTTGAGGCAAAAAGTAATTTTTTTCAAGTCAGCGATTGAAATCAAATAATAACGGAATTATATTCTTAACACTTTCAAACCTCCAAAACCAAAAAATTACAATCTGGCAACGACCCACGGCGACATGCCAAGCTGTCAAAAATGTCATAATTATGATTCCGTTTATTTCTGACATTCAGTCGTAATTTAACAATTTAAGTATTTTGGCGCCAAAACCTGATCTGTTGATATTATCTATTTTTTAAAAATTTAAAATACGGGTAATGGTATGTAAATTAAGATTATTATTAAAAGTGTAAATGTAATATTAGATGTGGTCAATAATTTGTTGTGTCAGTAAGTGATGGTTTTTGATGTAGTCTGTGGTATCGTCCATGTGTTCTTTGGAGTAGAACTTTCGGCTTCAGGGTGCATTCTTGAAAAAATATGTATCTGGTGAAATGTGACTATGTCGGCTAACAAATTTTGAAAAGAATTTTTGCGATTATCAAAATTATCAACTTCCAGATTTAGTAAAACTTAAAAATTTGGATATTTTTAATTTTTGGTTGGAAAATCAGCGAAAACCTAAACACCTTATAGAATGGATTTCTGCAAAATTTAATCGAGGTTTCAAAGACAACTTCATGACGGAAGTTAAAAAGCAAATTTATAATATTTGTGCACGCCTTAACCAAAAATGGATAAAAAACTGGAGGTCAAAAAGTCGTGTATTACAATTTGAAAGCTTATGGTTAGCTAGCGACACACAATGTCGCGAGTTCATATTAACTGTGGCCAAAAATAGAAGGAGTTGTCGGAGGTCCATCAATTTTGGTACACATACCTTTTATTGACTTACAATCTTCAGGACAAAAAATTGGGTTGGTCGGTCCACGTTTTCATATAGCCCCCATAGAACCGTACCTCCCGATTTTTGGAATTTTGAATGTTTTAGACACAATGACCAACCGAAAGTATTCAAATTTTGTGGTTAGTCTTCGGCAGATGTATCAAACATTCCAACAGAGAATTGTGGGCTTAGGCCCACGTTTTGATATAGCCCCCATACAACGGTACCTCCCGATTATCGGTATTTTGAAGATTTTAGCCTCATTATTACACCGAAATTGCTGAAATTTGATATTTAGTCTTCGTAGGGGGCATTATACCTTCACCTTGAAATTTGTCTGCATAGGTCCACGCCTTCATATAGCTCCCATAGGACGGTACCTCCCGATTTTCGGTATTTTGGAGGTTTTAGCCTGATTATCACACCGAAATGGCTGAAAATTGGTATTAAGTCTCCGTTGGGGGACTTATAACCTTCCACCGGAAATATGTCGGTATATGTCCTCGCGTTCCTATAGCCCCCATAGAACCGTGCCTCCTCATTTTCCGTATTTTGAGTGTTGTGGCCTCAATATCCACCCGATATGACTAAAATTTGTGTTTAGTCTTCATATTGTTTGTGAGCATATTGAATATATCAAACTCTTGTCTCTATTTATGAGAAATTTCCTTTAAAATTTTTTTTGACCGATTAGTAATCAAAAAACGGTCAATTTTTTGTAAAAATCGAATTTTGATTTTCGCTGTCCACAATTTTTTTAAAAATTGATGTTTTTAAAATTCTCTTGTTTTAAAGCAAAATTATTAGGTACTTAATAAGCCCACAAAAATATGGCCAACACCGCAAAACGATTTGTTAAAAAAGGGGGTAACCTCTCAGTGAGGTGGTCGTTGAAAAAGAGAAATGACACATTCGTCTGCAAACCTCTGCAGCTGGAACCTTTATATATTTGAAGTACTCACTTTTTACTACTCATACAGCAAAAAATATCGATATACACTTTTATACAATTTTTTTCCCACTCCACTCAATTTAAAATTTGCTTCAGAAAATTAATAAACTTAGTAATACATGTTTGGGTAAATGTAAACATCATATGATTAATATTTACATGCAAACAAAAGAGTAGCCAAATTTATTACATCCCAAGGAACGATTTTTTGCAGCGACCGTTACTTTTAAATTTTAAATATTAACGCATAATATAATTTATTAATTCTAGAAAAAAAAAAAAAAACAAAAATACGTATTAACTAAAATTGCCGGATTTAAATCCTCATATAGCAAAAACTACTTCACGTATCAGTACCAAAATTCAGATTCTTCATAATTAATATGTTTTCTATAACTCCCCATCAATAAATTTGTTCAACGAAGTATTTAGTTTTTACCATTTTTGGCCACGGTCGTGACACTGTGCGACACAGTATTTACGCTAGAACAAGGTAATGATAAAAAGAAGAGAGGGCGGCCTAATGTGGATTATAGTGAAGGAAGAAAACTTGCTTCGGAAGTGTGCTATGAACGCGGCAACAATACCAAACCCTTGATTCATGCCGCCTCTGTTTCGGCCAATTTGTCAAAAGAAAAATATTTAAACTATGTTCTCAAGGAAGTTCGGTATCAACCAACTAAATTGAGAAAACAATTAACTTCGACAGAGAAAATTTATGAAAGATATATCCAAATCTGAACCGATTTCAATATGATGTCTCAATAATGTTTTCTAGACCAAATTCCGTCACACACTTAAAATTTCATCACAATTGGACATATATTGCGTGATTGCTGCACGAAATACCTAAAATCGGGTGAAAATATATATGAAAGCTATATCCAAATCTGAACCGATTTCGATATAATTTAGCAAACATATTTCTAGACCAAATCCTGTCACACGTTTCAAATGTCTTCGAAATTGGACAGAAATTGCGTGTCTGTTGCACGAAATACCTCAAATCGGGCGAAAATATATAAGGGAGCTATATCCAAATCTGAACCGATTTCAAAATAACTTGGCAAACTTATTTCCAGTCCGAATTCCGTCACATATTCCAAATATCATCATAATTGGACAGAATTTTCGTGTTTGGTCCATCAATTACTCGAAATCGGGCAAACATATATATGAGAGCTATATCTATATATGAACCGATATCAACCAAATTTGGCAGATTAGCTTCTAGGCCGATTATAAACATCTGCACGAAATTTTGAAGGTCTAGCTTGCCCCTGTGATTTTTTGCCTCAAAAACATATCATCGGCCCCATCGTGCAATGGGTGGATCCACTGCGCAACACCAGCATTGTGCGATAGTACAAGTATTTAAAATATTTTTTCTTTTTGTCCTTTGAATTTTGAATGTCCTTTAAAAGGTCAACAGTTTCCGACGTATATAGTCCGGTTCATGTGTAACACAATTTTTTGAAAATTGTCGGACGGTGTTATTTCTCCAAATATTTTCTTCTTGCTCTTACCTTTAAGTTTGCTGATTCGTATTGGTTTCAGATATATAGCCCGATTTGCTCTAAAAAGCCAATTTTTAGCCATGTTTAGATGTGGCCATAAAATCCGAACGCGATCTGATAAATTAAAATCCAAGCAGAGGTTTTGCCTATTTAGAGACACAAAAGGCAAAACCTCTGCCTGGATAAAAATAAAATGCTCGGCAGAAGTTGTTTAAGCAAAATTTCTTCAAAAATGTTGTACAGTGTAATAATACATTTTAGAGTAGGTTTCACAGAAACCTATTTGCCAACAAATGGTCTGAAATTTTGATTTATTTGTTTATCTTTCAAGATGATGTCAACAATGTGCGTAATTGCTGAGTATATGAATAAAACGCGTTAGACTATATCTATTAATTTCATTCATAGCATTCTAAGAAACGCACTAGCCAAAAATATTTGCACACATATACATATTTATATTAGTTATTTTTAGCTCATTAAAATTTTTGTTCGTTTGGACATGTGCACAGACAATTTTACCCAGAGGTATTAAATGTTTCACGTGATATTTGAAACTAAGAATTTTTATAGCATTTACACAATAGAACAATTGTTAAAAATATCTCAATTATTTACAAAAAGTGCATGTACTAAGTATATATTAATATAATCTCTATCTTCATTGTAAAATATGAATTTGAGCGAACATCATGACTATCAGGAAATGCGGCCTAAAGGTTGTATAATGGAGAAACATGTAATTTTTTTATAAATCGATTTATAAATCAATTGTTCTCTTCAACCATATGATATATAAACTTATGCCAAAACAATGTGGTGTATGTTAATGGGACATCAAGAAAATGTTTTGGCATATTTTCAAATATAAAGAATATTTGTTCTAATATAATAAATGTTTTATGTATACATTTATACATATATTTGAATCTTTCTCTATACCTACATATATGTACAATTTGCCTTCATATTTCATATTTTTTTTAAAAAGATGTTTGTCATTTTGTTTTAAAATATACATGCATATTTTGTTTGTATGTCTGTATAATTGTTGTGAGAAAAACATGTGTATTGGTGTTTTTAACACCCTCGCAAAATATCAATTTCTTTTATATTTTTGCGTTATTTATTAGATTTTGCTTTATGATGACAATGATTTTTTATTAGAATAACAGTCAATTAAATTGTTTGAACAAATTATAGTCAATCGAAACTAACTATAATGTACACTACATTAAAGATTAATTTTATTGTACTGCTGGTGTGAAAGAAAGATTCCTTAGAATTTTAATATTTTAGATAGCTTTTCGAAAATTACGATCGTGTACATAAGATATTTATACCCTTCACTATAGTATGGAGGGTATATTATGTGTGTTCTTCTCATTTGTAACTCATTGAAATAAACAACATAAACGAACCTTAAAGAATATATGTATATAAGGCTGGTTTTAAAAATCGATGTCGGATTGTTTTTGGCGGCAGCCCCCTAAGGTGTTTCATTTTGTTAGATTTTAAGATTGCCAAAGATTGAACACAATTGAAATATGTTAAGACGTGCCAAGAGGTCCCCAATATTAAAATCCGAGTCGATTTTCACATTTTTAGTAGGATAAGCGTTTAGCCACAATAAAGATCTGTAAAATTTTTCATCGATTGATCAATAAAGGTGGTCTGTAGAGCGATTTCGTGAAAATTCGCCTTTGGCCCCATAAAAATTACTATGGAAACTTCGAAGCCCCAGTGGCACTTGTTAACATATTCCGATTGTGCCTAAATTTTGGCAATCTTAAAATCTAACAAAACTAAACACTTTAGGGGGTGCCGACTAACAAAATCACTCTAGCATCCAAAAAATGGAGATAGAACGCTGACATTTTGGGAAGATGCGTCATTTGTTTGCATGCAGGTCAAGTTCGATGATGGGCTATATCGGTCCACGTTTTGGTATAGCCCCATATAATGGTACTGCCAGATTTCAGGTATTTTGACGGTCTTAGTTACTTTTTCACACCGCGTTTGCTATAAATTTAGAGTTCTTAGTGACCAAAAATCTTATATTCCAAAAGTTATGCACATAGGTTCATTTTTTAGTATACCTACCGATTAAAGACATTTTGAGGACTTAATCTACAATTTCTAACCGAACCAACTGTAATATGACATTTGAGGTTCTCAGTGGTCATGAATGTCCTCCACCAAAAATCGTCAACATAGGACCATGTTTTGGTATAGCCCCCATATAACGATACCTCCCGATTTTCGGTATTTTGAGGACTTTATCTACAATTTCTAACTGAACTAGCTGTAATTTGACATTTGAGGTTCTCAGTGGTCCCGAAAGTTCTCCACTAAAAATCGTCAACATAGTCCTTGTTTTGGTATACCCCTCATATCGCGATACCTCCCGATTTTCGGTATTTTGAGAATAGAGCTACAATTTTCAACCGAACCTTCTGTAATTTGATATTTGAGGTTCTCAGTGGCCTTAAAAGTTTTCCACCAATAACCGTCAACATAGATTCATATTTTGATATAGCCCCTATATAAGGGTACCTCCCAATTTTCGCTATTTTGAGGGTTTAGCTACATTGTGTGTCGCAACTACTTGTAATTTGACATTTCAGTTTCGCAGTAGTCACAAAACGTTCTCACTAAAAATGTTAAATATAGTTCCACTTTTTGGTACATTCCCCATTTAAGTGTACCTCCCGATTTTCGGTATTTAAATTTTTCCACCAATAATCGTCATCATAGGTTCATCTTTTGGTATAGCCCCTAAATAAGGGTACCTCCCAATTTTCGGTATTTTGAGGGTTTTAGCTACATTGTGTGATGGAACTTTCCGTAATTTGACATTTGAGATTCCCAGTAGTCACAAAACGTTCTCACTAAAAATGTTCAATATAGTTAAACTTTTTGGTATAGGCCCCATATAGTCGTACCTCCCGATTTTCCCGATTTGACTGAACTTGCCGTAATTTGACATTTGAAGCTTCTTTTGCGCAAAACACCACCACCAAAAGTTGTTAATATAAGTCGATGTTTTGGTATAGGCCCTATATAACGATACCTCCCGATTTCCGCTATTTTGAGGGTTTAAGGTAGATTGTTTGACGCAACTACCCGTAATTTGATATTTTAGGTTCAGTGCAGTCACAAAACTTTTCCACCAAAAATTTTCAACATAGGCCAACACTTTAATATAGCCGCCATATAAAGGTACCACCTGATTGAACATTGTTACGGTGCCGCTCGAGTTGACGGCATTTTAGGCACATTTTACGATCAACTCCAATTTGGTATTTTGAATTTTCAGCCTGCAGAATAGCTCTCGGTAGTGATTTTTATATCGAAGATATAACTGCCAAAATAAGATCCAAGAAAGGATATGACTCCCAAAATAAGATCCACTTCCATAATGGACTATGTCTATCCTTTCCTTGAAGTATCTCCTCCACAATACTCAGCAAGTTAAAAAGTCCAAAAGGGGCCACCAAGTTCTCAGAAGTTTTGTGACCACTGGTTACCACAAATGTCGAATTGCAGATACTTCGGTCAAAATTTTTAGCTAAAATCTTCAAATATCGAAAATCTGGAGGTTATATGGGTGCTATAACAAAAGGTGGACCTATGTTGAAAATTTTAGGAGTAGATGTTTTGTGACCACTGGGAACCATAAATGTTAAATTACATGTAATTGGGCCAAAAATGTAGCTAAAATCCTCAAAATACCGAAAATCGGGAGGCACCGTTATATGGGGGAGTGTACCAAAACATGGATATATGTTGACTGTTTTTCGTAGAGATATTTTGTGATCAATAGGAGGCTATACCAAAAAATGGACCTATGTTGACAGTTTTCGGTAGAGATGTTTTGTGGCCACTGGGAACTTCAATCGTCAAATTACAGGCAGTTGGGTAAAAAATTGTAGCTACAATCCTAGCTACAAATACCGAAAATCGGGAGTTACCGTTATATGGAGGCTATACCAAAACATGGACCTATGTTGACAGTTTTCGTTGGAGATGTTTTGTGGCCACTGGGACCTTCAAACGTCAAATTACAGGTAGTTCGGTTAAAAATTGTAGCTACAATCCTCGAAGTACCGAAAATCGGGAGGTAACGTTATATGGAGGCTATACCAAAACATAAATATATGTTGGCAGTCTTTGTGACCACTGGAAACCTCAAACGTCCAATAACAGGTAGTTCGGTTACAAATTGTAGCTAAAATCCTCAAAATACCGAAAATCGGGAAGTACCGCTATATGGGAGCTATACTAAAACGTGGGCCGATATGGCCCATCTTCGAACTTGACCTGCCTACGGAAAAAAGACACTCGGGTGCAAAAATATAGCGCTCTAGCTCAATTATTGGGAACGCTAGAGTGATTACAACAGACGGACAGACGGCAAGCGGACATGCCTAGATCATCTTAGAATTTTATAGTGATCCAGAATATATATACTTTATATGGTCGCAAATGATTAGTTCGTTCATACTGTGGTGGGCGGTATAAAACATAATAACGATGCTTTCTACCCATTTGGAATCCGCAACACTATGTTACAGTCATTCCATTCGTTGAAGCTTTTCTACCCATTGAGAATTTGAAATACCATATTACAGTCACTACAGTTGGCCGATCTATTAAAGACTTCACATCGAGCGGTACCGTAGTACCCTCTAATCTAAGAACCCGGAATTCTTTTTCCATGGGGGCTATATTAAAACGTACATCTATACCTTCAATTCTCTGTAGGCATGTTTATACCCATATCGAATACTAAATACCAAATTTCACTCATTTCCGTTGTATAGCCACATTATATTTCAAAATTTCGAAAATCTCACTAGATATATCAAAACTTGGACTGATTTCCGGTATTTTTCAGTGTTTTAGCCGCATTATCGTACATATATGGATAAAAAACTTATAAATTTAAACAAATGTACAAATGGAGTAGATTTAGTCATGTCCGTCCGTCTGTCTGGCTGGCTGGTGCGCACGATAACTAACGAACGGATGAACCGATTTGCTTCAAAATTTTGCATTAATAATATTATATCCAAACTTAGTTTTAGATAGAAGATAAGCCATATCGGTCCACTCCTTCAGATACCTCCTCCACAAAAGCTCGAAAATGTTCGTAACAATTGTGCGCACGATAAGTCTTGAAGTGAGTAACCGATTTGGTCCATACTTTTCACATCGTGGAATTTCTACCAGACATAGATGAGATTTCAATGTGGACTCTGTCGGTCCACTCCTTCGGGTACCTCCCACACAAAATGTAGGAAAAGTTCAGTTTAGGACCCGCTCTCGAATCGCTTTGATTTTGTTATAACAATTTGTATTCGCTGCCCCAATTACGACGGTACAAGTTTTATCAGCGGCAAGTCCATACTTCCTTAGAAAATAGTTCGAAAGGTTTAAAAAAAAACCCTATTCACCATGTGTAGTAGTTGGAGCGCAGCATAATTCTCGAACGGATAAGCCGATTCGGTCTAAAATATAGCGTTCATAATATATTACCCAAACTTAGTTTAAGTTCGAAGATAGACCATATCGGTCCACACCTTCAGGTACCTCCCCACAAAAGTTTGAAAATGTTCTGAAAAATTCTTGAATGGAGTAAACGATTTGGTTCATATTTTTCGTATAGTAATATCTCTGCGGGACATACATCAGGTTCGAATATGGACTATATACGTCCACTCCTTCGAGCACTTCCCACACAAAAATGTATAAATAATGCAATAAAAGGCCTGCTCCCAAATCGTTTTGCTTCTTTTTGTAACAAATTGTATTCGTTGCCTCCATTACGATATAAAATACCCAAATGGCACCATGTGTATTAGCTGGAGCGCACGATAACTGTCAAACGGATCAGCCGAATCGGTCCAAAATTTATACTTCGAATCCCTTTGGTACTTCTAATCGCTTTTACTATTACGACGGTGTATTTTTTTTTTGCAGGAGCAAGTCCTTACTTCTTGAAATAATGGCCCAAAAGCTCCAAAAAAGCCTGCCGTTACCAACGAAACTGGGTAGTACGTAAGATAACCCTCGAAGGGAGAAACCGATTTGGTCCAAACGTTGTACATCGTATTATATAGACGTCAGAAGTGTTGTGTGTTCTTTTCTTTAACAATTGGTGACGACAAAAATTGGGGTTTTGGGCAGGAAAATCGATTTCTGATCCAAAACATTTGGTCTAGTAATAAATGTGCCAAATTATATCGAAATCGGTAAAGATTTAAATATAGCTCCCATATGTATTTTAAAAAATTATTCTAGCCGATTTTAATGCTAAAGTTGGAAAGGAGAATATCTTTGGCCCAACAGTCGGGAAATTCAGTCTCCATAGTGAAACATCGAACAATGGAATGAGGCTGATAGATTTCGCAGCGGCAAAAAACATGGTAGTTAGCAGTACCAGATTTAAGCATCTCGATATAAGGGCGCATGGCTGTCTCTAGATCAAAGAACAAAAAACCAAATTGATCACGATGTGATAGATGGAAGACATTCATCGAGGGTGTTGGATTTGCGATCGTTCCGAGGTGCCAACATAGACTCGGACCACCACCTTGTTGCAGCAAAGGTGCGTACCAGATTAGACGTAGCAAATAAGGTACGAACAGACACAACTCGGAAATTGGAACTCGGTACTTGGATTCCAGAGATCTCCACCAAGGAACCCATGGTATGACCATGAGTGTCGTGCTGCCACTGAAGAGAAAAATGCGGCATATAGGGCTACTCTATAATCAGCTGCAACGCATAGCGCACGAGAGAGGTATCGGGAGAAAAGGAGAGAGGAGAAACGTCTTTCTGCAGGAAAACAAGAGAGATGGAAAAGCGGGAGTGTGCAAAATGAAGTCCGTAAATTCTGTGAAACATCAAAATGATGGCTTTGGTACAGGCACATCCTCCTGTAGGGACCAGCAAGGTAATTTGGTAACTGATACAGATAGTGTGCTAAGGTTATGGAAAGATCACTTTTTTAAACTGTTGGTATCCAATAGTACTGAAGACGACGAAGATACCACGTATCCAATCTCAGAAGATGGTATTGACTGTATATCACACGCCCAAGATGAGGTAAAGGCAACAATAAACCGGCTGAAGAATAATAACACTGTTCAAAATCGGAGACGTCACGCTGATAAGGTGTATGCATCAGCTAGTTAGCACCATCTGGCAGGAAGAACGCGTACCCGCCGATTGGAACCGGAGCATATTTTGTCCCGTCCACAAGGAAGGAGATAAGACTGTATCTCTAACTATAGGGACATAAGTCTTCTTCCTATTGCCTACCCTATCTCTGTCAGGGATATTGTGCGAACGACTAAAGCCTATGGTCAACGAAATAATTGGACCATACCAATGCGGCTTTAGACCTGGCAATTCCACAATTGACCAGATATTTACCCTACGGCAAATCCTAAAAAAGACCCAAGAGATGCAGATCGACACCTACCACCTTTTTGTCGATTATAAAGCAGCCTTCGACAGCCCCATACGTTTAAAGTATTCCAAGCCATGTCTGAATTTGGTATCCCCGCAAAGCTCATGCGGCTTTGTAAAATGACTTTAACTGACACTCGATCCTCAGTTAAAATTGGAAAGTACCTCTCCGAACAGTTTTATACCAAAAGAGGGTTCAGACAAGGAGACAGCCTTTCATGTGATCTCGTCAACATACTTCTGGAAAAGGTCATACGAGAGGTAACAGTATAAAGGGTTTGTAAATTTGAAGTTTACATATATGTATGTATATGTTACAGAAAGTTGAAAAGGACATTTCAATACGTGGTAGATAATACCGATTGCAGTGAAAGAGTACAAAATTAATTACAAGACTTTTCTACTGTGACAATTCTTTGTATGCAATACGAGTATGATATTCTTCTATCGTACTGTTTTCTTATTTAGCTCGGAATGAGATATTCACGCGAAATAGAACCGCAATATGTTCATCCTCAAACATTTATAACCGCATAGAAGATATACAAAAAATGCTCAAATTTTATACAATTACAAAAAGCGCAACAAAAAATAAAAAAAAAAAACAAATTAAAAGCACCCCTCAAAGTGATGAAGAACTATTACAACATTTTTAATTCAATTCTATTCCATTTGTTTGTGGGTGCAGATGTTTGACTGAGTAAAAAAATAGAAATGTAATAAAAGTAGAAATATACAAAACTCATCGCGTAAATGAATGCATTTCAAAGCGAATGTAATTTTGTTCGTTCATCTTCTTTAGCCGAATTTCGAATGTGTCCAATTCAATGACTCACTAGCATAGGGTATGGATAATGGCCAGATATGTATGGATGTATGTATGTAATTCACAGTGGTTCCCAAACACGCTATTTGAAGTAACCAAATATGTAAAGGCTTTAGATGGTGATAAGTAGACAGCGGAATCCTATGAAAATGCATATATGGTTAGGACGGTCGCACTTTTCGGAGTTTGTTTTTATGCAGTTCAAAGATGCAATAAAAATGCAAGCCATTGCAAACTTTCTCAAAATGAATAAAAAGAATTTATTGTTCGTGTAAAACAAGAATAATAAGAACACAGAACACAGATTATGAAATTTCTTCATCAAATTCAATCGCAACAGAGTTTGTTTCGTCCTTTTTCCATTTAATCCAAGCTGAAATGTTTTGCTTCATCTGCTAAAGGGGTTCTTGTATTGTTTTCCCATCACCAGTTGAGATTTCGACAAGTACTCCAACAGCACTTCATTAGGAAATTTTCTTCTCGTGAGTTACCATAAAAATGTTCCCATCTTTTGGTTGAATTTTGTTTATTTTATATAAAAATTTTAAAAATTTGATGCAGACTTTTACTATCTTTGAAAAAAATACTGTAGTTGTAGGTATCTACAAATTGGCTTGCTTGCTAGGGATCACTAAGCAAGTGCTTGTAAAATGTATCGAACGGAGTGGAGTGCCTTTTTCACTACTCCCTTGAATTGTATCCGGATGCATTTAAAATGTGAGAAATGGATGTCAATCGTTGGATCGCATCCAAATGCTGTTAAAATGTAAGGAATTGGAAATCGCGTTTTTGTTACAGAAATGTTTTGCTTCATCTGCTAAAGGGGTTCTTGTATTGTTTTCCCATTACCAGTTGAGATTTCGACAAGTACTCCAACAGCACTTCATTAGGAAATTTTCTTCTCGTGAGTTACCGTAAAAATGTTCCCATCTTTTGGTTGTATTTTGTTTATTTTATATAAAAATTTTACAAATTTGATGCACACTTTTGCTATCTTTGAAAAAAATAGTGTAGTTGTAGGTATCTACAAATTGGCTTGCTTGCTAGGGGTCACTAAGCAAGTGCTTGTAAAATACACGATTCCCTTGAATTGCATCCGGATGCAATTTAAATGTGAGAAATGGATGTCAATCGTTGGATCGCATCCAAATGCTGTTACAATGTAAGGAATTGGAATTGGCAATCGCGTTTTTGTTACAGAATGACAGTACAAATCAAAACAAATCGTATGATACAAAGAAAATGGTAGTATGTCGCGTTTTCTATATGTTTTGTCCTTGTCGGAAAAGGTCGTAAGTCCACAAACTTACAGGAAAATGTATACTTTTAAAGTATGCTACAGCTAATGTAGTTCAGATATGATGTTTATAGTCATACATGTTTGGTGTACATTGCAAAGAACTAGCCTACACCTTTGGATGATAATCGGATGATATTTGGTGGAGCCAATGGACCAAACTTTTGAACAAAAATCTGATAATTTCTACTTAATAATTTAATTATTTATTTTGCAAGGAAAATGTATACTTTACAGCTAATTTTTTATAAGTGGACTCCTGGGTGACGTAGGGAATGGAAGATACCAAGGAACGGTCCTTACCGGTTTTAACATGGCAAAGCCCAGGATTTATCTTGGTCCCTCTTTCATCTCAAGTGGACACTGACCTCCCCGTGGTGTCACCTGGGGAACTGCCTTTAACACCCGTTAAAGGTAGTGAGCTAACATGTGCCACGCGTTCACCCATAAGAACGTTAAAAACTTGGGTTTGGGCGTCGGGTTAGTAACCCTCCCCTAGAAAAACCAGCCTACTATGAAAAAACGAAAGAAAAGAAAAACAAACCCCTCTAAAGTTGACGAACCCCGCAAACGTTTTAAGGACCATGATCTGCGAATCTGCACCTGGAATGTTCGCACTCTTTATAGAGAAGGTGCAGTCTTCGCATTGGCAGATGTACTTGAAAAGTACAAGGCCGATATTACTGCCATACAGGAAATACGATGGATTGGGAAAGGCGTCACAACAACACCTAAAGGAGACGCACTGTATTATAGCTGCCATGACGTAAAGCATGAGTTTGGTTGCGGATTCGTAATTAGTCGGAGACTAAAACATCTGGTATCCAGCTTCACCCCAGTGAATGAAAGACTTGCTGCAATTCGAATAAAAGCTAAATTCTTCAACATCAGCTTTATTTGCGCTCATGCTCCCACTGAAGAAAGGGACGAACAGACCAAAGATATATTTTACGAGCGCTTAGAAGAAACATATGACCGTTGCCCTGCCCATGACATTAAAATCATTTTAGGCGATTTTATTGCCAAAATTGGAAAGGAGAATATCTTTGGGCCAACAGTCGGGAAATTCAGTCACCACAGTGAAACATCTGACAATGGTATGAGGCGATAGACTTTGCAGCTGCAAAAAACATGGTAGTAAGCAGTACCAGATTTAATCATTTTTTATAGTGCTATAATACCTATATAGTCAGGTCAAAACGTTTTTTTCTGTTCACAAGTCATAAAACAAACACGAATAAGTACAAAAGAATGGACTACTTATGTTATACAACACTATAAAAGTCGGCGATATCATGCCCCTTTGAGTTAAATTTGAATTACAATTTTCTACTTTATTGTCGTCGAAGATAAAAGTCGGCGATATCGTGCCCCTTTGAGTTAAATTTAAATTACAATTTTCTACTTTATTGTCGTCGAAGAAACATTCTTCCAGACCAATTTTCGAACATTAATGATACATGTGGTCCACTATGGGGGATTTGTGACCATCATAATACTTAAATTTGTACTGCAAGGATAGTTATGAATGTCCGGGTATGATTCCCAGGCCTGGTCACATCAAATTTTCAACGGTGGCATAATACCCCTTTGAAATGCTGCCGATATTTCCTGATTATTTCAGCCATGAAAAACTTCTCTACAAGTGGCAACTTGTACACGCCTTTCGGATTCAGCGATAAAAATATGTCACATATCAATGACATAACATGAATTCATTGGTATACGATAAGCATCCCTTGTCCCTACTGGGATTTTGTGGAACAATTTTTTAAATTATACATTTCTAAACAATATGCCAAAATTGGAAAATTCACATTGATTTCCGCTAACGGTGATATACCCACAGCATCTGACCAAAAAAGAAGCAAACACAATAATTATGCCGTATAAAAAATATATATTTTGTAGGTATTGTAATGTAAGGCTTTACCAAATCTAACTTCTGATTTTTGAAAAAGTTTGAGAATTATTTTTTGGAAATTTTGGACCATTATCTCAGGAAGTATGGTCTTGCTCCGGATAAATTGTACCGCTGCAATAGGTACCGTGAAAAGAACCTTCTTCAAAAAATGCAAATAGATCCGAAACTGCTCTTTAAACTGCACTTTTGCCAAATTTTGTGTAGGAGGTACTCGAAGAACGGGACCGATATAGTCCATATTCCAACCTGATACATGACTGGATGAAATAATAGGATGTGCAAAGTTTGGACCAATCAGAAAATCCCCTTGAGAGTTATCTTGAGGGAGATACTTGAAGTTGTGGAATGATATAGTCTTACCGGATCTATATCTGGAAGGAATACTAATATATGAAAAGTTTGGATCAAATCGATTTCGCACTTCGACAATTACCGTTCACACAATTTTTCGGACAAATTTTGAACTTTTGTGGGGGGGGGGGGTGTTGAAGGAGTGAACCGATGTGGCCCATATTCGAAATTAAACTAAGTTTGGGCAAAAATTACGAAGTGCAAAATTTGGTTCTAATCGGTAGATCTGTTCGGGAGTTATCGCGCGCACCAGCCAGGTAAACAGTAAGAGAGACAGATGAACGGAACTGAAAATTTCTCTGTCATGATATAAGACAATTGGCAGCATGGGAGGAAATTATGGTTCTCTACAGAAACCCCATTACATATTAGGCAGTATTCCCGTTATCTGGCGGACACATTATTGCAATTTGCATCAGGGGAAAGGTCAGTAGTTATTATTCCATATGTAGGCTACTTTGCCGGTATATGCCTTCCAGAAATTAAAACATGGACCCAAAATAATATTTGAATATTTTTCATACAAAATTAATGATCAATGTCACCGGCTAAATGATATCAGATCATCATTCAAAATTATAGGCATTTTCTTCTACCTAAACTCTTACCACGTGCAAAATTTCGTGACTATTGAACTATAATTGCGACCTCTAGCGGGTTTATAATTACACTACAAACAAAAAACTGGATATATTAGGCTGTAACTATGTTATCTGATTACGTACATCAACATAATTGACATCAATTGAAAGGTCAAGAGATCGTCTTCCAAATGTATCTCACGAGTGGGGAATGTGTATTTTAGGAATAAAGATATAAGCTGTTTATAAAAAAATTTCACAATTTTCACACAAAAGTTGTGGTCCATTTAACCCTCTAAATATCATCTAATCGCCATCTCAAATCGCAAGCTTCTTCTTTGTCATATACTCTTACCTTATTTAAAATTTCGAGGCTATCGGACTATTATTGCGACCTACAGAGCAACTAGAAAAACGGATAAAAATTATGTTTTTGGTCCATTTGACCCGCTAACTATTTCTCGATCATCACCAATTAAAATAGCGATCTATTCTGATGTGAAAGCGACCTCCATACCAAATTTCGTGACGATCGGTCCATAATTGCGGCCTGGAGTTTGATTACAATTTATAATGGACAGACGGACACACGGACGGACACACATCTCAAAATCGCTTTATCTCGCCGAGATATGAAGATTGGTATACCACATTGGGGGTCTCCGACGAATATTTCACGATGTTACATGAATTTTTCCCAAAACAAACTTATAATACCCTTTCTACATAGTAGTGTAGGGTATAATGAAACTTGAACTAAAATACCAACTATTTTCAATAACCTTTCTAATTTATCGATCCTAATCATATGGCTACACATGGTATTTGCTTTCAGACAATTTTCGAAGCTCAGAAGAGATCTTACGAAAACAAAAAGTCATTTAAAGCAAGTTTATAAAACGTTTTTGTTTGAATATTTCTTGATTTTATCTGAAAGTTTTTGGTAACTTTTCCATGTTGAGAATTGAACCCACGTTTCTAATAAAGCGGGTCAAATCTGTTGTAGGGTTTATCAGAATGTTCCATTTTACTAAACTAAACCAAAAAATTGCGCAATATTTGCATGGGTAGTACAATTTTTCAATTTTATTTGATTCAAACCTATTCTGATGATCGCAAAAATTGGACACTTTTTGTACATTTTTTATTATAATTGGGATATTTTCCGAAAATATGGCAACACCGTCAAGTTTTTTCTTGGGAATGTTGGCATAGGATAGGCCTCTCAAAAACTAAATAGTATGGATCTGTAATACGAACACATCAGAAGATAACTTAACATATAAAAAGAATCATTGTTTTTATAGTTATTATATTTCAATTTCATAAGACGACCAAATGGCTCTGATGTCTTCAAATCACGGAAAGTTCTCCCTTAAAACATGTTAACTTCTTCGGTATACTCAAAATGCTTGTTTGCTAATCAATTTTTAAATGAAACGAAAAATCAATTCAAAACACATTCCATGGAATGTATATTTATTCACTACCAAGAATTAATGCAAAATGTGTGCTTAAGAAGCAAATTAGACAGTATCCTCACTGCAACATGCCGTTGTAAAAAGCAAGATTTTTTTAACGTAAAAAGATGCAGCCCGAAATCACTTGCACTCATGATTCAACTACTTCTTTTTTCTGGGTTGTTTCACAAACATCCCATAAGGGACAAATGAGACTTCTCTCATATCAATGTGTGAGTGTACCCCGATTCATATTCGCTCAATGATATGGGACACGCAGCTTATCTCCGAATCCGAACGGCGTGTCCTAAGACACCACTTGTAGAGAAGTTTTACATGACCGAAATACTCAGAAAATGTCGCCAACATTACTGAAGGGTATTTTGCAACCGTTAGAAATTTGGTGTTACCTAGCTAATACTGCAATGTATGTATAAAAATCCAATTAGGCAATTAATAAGCTAGGTCACCATGTAATTTGCAATAATGCATAAACTGTGAATGGGAAAATATGTTTCTCTACACAAAACCATTATATATTAGGCAGTAGGCCCGTTATCTAGCAGACACGTTATTGCAATTTGCATCAGGGGGGAAAGGTCAGTAGTTCTTTTTCCATATGTAGGCTATTTTGCCGGTATATGCCTTTCAGGAAATAAAATATAGACAAAAAATACTTTTTTTATTTTTAATACAAAAGTAATGGTCCATTTCACCCCCTAACTAATATCAGATCAACAAACAAACAAACATTGTTCTACAACATCCCATACGGGATAAGGGAGACTTCTCTCATATCAATGAGTCACCCCGATTCATATTTAGCTCAATGATATGGGACCTACTGTTTATCGCCGAGTCCGAACCGCGTGTCCTAAGACACCACTTGTGGAGAAGTTTTTCAAGGCTGAAATACTCAGTATCATCATCCAAAATTTTAGGCATCTTTTTCTACCTAAACTCTTATATAGTGCAAAATTTCGTGATTATTGAGCTATAATTGCAACCTCTAGCGTGTTTATGATTACACTACAAACAAATAACTGGGCATATTATTCTGTAACTCTGTTATCTTATCATGTACACAAACACAATTGACATCAATAGAAAGGTCAAGCGTTTCTCTTCCAAGTATAGCTTACTTGCGCGAAATGTCTCTTCCAGGAATAAAGATATAAATGTATATTAAAAATTTTCACAATTTTTACACAAAAGTTGTGGTTCATTTAACCCTCCAAATATTATCTGATCGCCATATCAATTTGCAAGCTTCTTCTTTGTCATATACTCTTACCTTATTTAAAATTTCGCGTTGATCGGACAATTATTGCGAGCAACAGCGCCGCTACAAAATTGGATAAATATTATGTTTTTGGTCCATTTTACGCGCTAAATATTTCGCGATCATCACCAATGAAAATAAGGATCTATTCTGGTCTGAACCCGACCTCCTTACAAAATTTTGTGACGATCGGTCCATAATTGCGGCCTGGAGTTTGATTACAATTTATAATGGACAGACGGACGGACGGACACACATCTCAAAATCGCTTTATCTCGTCGAGATATGAAGATTGGTATACCACATTGTGGGTCTCCGACGAATATTTCGCGGTGTTACATGAATTTTTACCAAAACAAACTTATAATACCCTTTCCACATATTGGTGTAGGGTATAAAAAGGTGCCATTTAATGTCAAAATGCGTCCATCGTATAGTAGAACATAGAAAATACTAATTATAATTGTTTAAAAATAACAAAAACAAATATTAAATGGCTTCACCAAAAATTCACATGTGCTTTGAACGAAAAAGTGGAATTAATTATATCGTGATTTTTAATTCATTACACTGGTAACCCTGATCTCAGAAACAATTGTTTGCTGAAAACCTGGCTAAGCCGTTGAAACTATGTTGCTTATTCTCTTTTCTGATATGTGTTGATCATGTGTGCTGCAAAATATGACTATTCGTCCCGATTTTCGGTATTTTGAAGGTTTTAGCCTCATTATCACACCGAAATGGCTGAAATTTGGTATTTAGTCTTTGTTGGGGGTATAAAAATTGTCTCAAAATTTTATATGTATAGGTCCACGCCTTCATATAGCCCCCACAGAACGGTTCCACCCGATTTTCGATATTTTGAAGGTTTTGCCCGCATTTATTCATCGAAATGGCTGAAATTTGCTATTTAGTCTTCATTTCGGGTACTAAACGTTCCATATGAAATTTGTTGCTATAGGTCCACGCCTTTTTTTTCAGTGTTTTGAAAGTTGTGGCCTCAATATTCCTCAGAAATGGCTGATATTTGGCATTTAGACCTCGTGGAGGTATAAAACTTTCCTCCAGAAACTTGTCAGTGCAGGTCCAGGCTTTAGTGTACCCCCCATAGAACGGTATATCCCAATTTTCGGTATATTGAAGATTTTAGCCTCATTATAACATTGAAATGGCTGCATGTTGGTACTTAGTCTTCGTTGAGGGTATAAAACTTTCCACCTGAAATTTGAAGGTATAGGTCCATGATTTTCGGCATTTTGAAGATCGCGTCCTCAATATCCCACCGAAATTCGTGATATTTGGTATTCAGTGTTTTCCACCTGAAATTGTCGGTATAGCTTAATGTCTACATATAGCCCCCCATTGAGCGGTATCTCCCGATTTTCGGTATGTTTAAAGTTGCTGCCCAATATCTCATCGAAATGATTGACATTTTGTAGTAAGTCTTTGTTTCCCCCCTGAAGCTGATATTTGGTATTAAGTTTTGATAGGGGTATTCCACCCGAAATGTATGATATAGGTCGACGTCCTCAAATAGCCCCCATAGGATCGTTCCGCCCGATTTACGGTATTTTTAATGTTGTGACCTCAATATACCACTGATATGACTGAAATTTAGTATTTAAACTACCATGGGTATATAAAATATTGCAGAATTATCAGTATAAGCCCTTTTCTTCAAATAACCCCCATAGAAGCGTGCTTCCCGATTTTCTGCATTTTGAAGGTTGTATCATCAACATCCAATCCAAACGGATGAAATTTAATATTTAGTCTCCGTTTGTGGTATAAAACTTTCCACCTGAAAATTTCCGGCATTCTTCCATATTTTTATATAGCTCCCATAGAAAGGCCCACCCAATTTTCGGTATTATGAACGTCTTAGCCACATTATTCAACGGGAATAACTAAAATTTGATATTTAGTCTTCTCTGGAGTTACGAAGCTTTCCTCCAGAAATTTATCGGTACAGAATAGGAATTCTGTAACTTTTATCGATTGAAAAGTTATTAAAATTTCTTTTGTTTTTGTAACAACTACAAAACAAACAAACGAAATTGTTGTAAAATAAACAATGAGTGAAGTTGTTAATAGTTACTAAATATGCCCACAGGTCAACGTTTTATACAACCTCCATAGAACGGTGCTCCCGATGTTGTTAACTATTCAAGTCCGGAATATCCAGGTTTAGGTCTTGTCGGTATTGCCCAATTGTATGTATTTCGCTAAATTCTGAAAATTGTAAATATTGGTCCATGATTTGGAAAGAACAAAAATGTCGCCCCATATGATCTGTTTTGGAGGGAGTATTATCAGTTGAGATATATGTATTACTCCTGGGAAGAGTTTAGTTCTTTCATAAACGGAATTAAACTAATTGTTTCTATTCACTTCAATACAGTTCGTTGTGGTGGATATAAACGCTTTCCGCATTTGTTTTTTTTTTGTGACCTCACATAACGTCCATGCCCGTTTTAATTTATTAGCATTTATATTTAATGTTACCACTGTACGTACCATCCCAACACATACGTCAGTCATTTAGTACATCCTCTTCTACATGCATAAAAAATACATCTAGCTGGTGTACTTGAACGCCCCATACTTTCTATCAATTTTCACTCACTCATTCAAAATACATACATTCGAATGTATAGTCTCTGTATGTATGTATGTATTGTACATGTACGAGTATGTGCATTTGTAAATGTGGCAGTTGTATTTCTCTATTTTCTTTTTGGCCATAAAATGTATTTTTGGTGGCAAACATAGCTCCCGGATTGTTTTTGATTTAATAAAAACAAAATCAACGAAACAAACAACGACGGCAGGCGGTAGTACGAGTAGAGTACAAGCTAGTGGAGGTAGCAGCAAAACACTCAAAACCATTTAACGATATTTTTATTTTGCTTCGTCATAAAAACCGACCGAAAATAATATTGCAACTTAGTCAAAGGAAGCCCACAACCATCTATCTATTCCCACAAGCTTAGGTTCAAAATAAAGCTGTTAAATCTGAAGTGATAGCGCTTTACGGTGAATGGAAAGAAATAAAACATTCAATCACAAGGACACAAAATTCATTTTTTGTTGGTTTGAGGAAATCTATTGTAACATTTTTGATAAGTGTCTTTTTTTCATTTGTTGCGGTTCTTGTTGCTGCTGTACTGTTGACACTTTGTGTCGTTTTGTACTCGTATGCAGATAAATTTGTTAGAGATTTTGTGGATTATTATTTGGAAGTTGGATTAAATTTGTGACTTCTTTTATCAAATATTCATTCATTTGTTTGTATTAAGGCGATGAATTTATAGAAAATTTTGTAAATAAACAAGTGGAAATAGCACCAAATTCGGTCGAGTTGTACATTTTGTACCCTTTATCATACTGAAGCCAGATTTCAGCCATTTCTGTTGAATAATGTGGTTAAATATTTACAAATGCCGAAAATCGAACGATACCGATCTATAGAGACTATATCAAAACGGGGACCTTTACTGACAGAAATTAATAGAGTAAATTCCCAATTTTAGCACTTTCTCTTGAATAATGTGGCTATTCTGCGAGAATGTTTTAATTCCACAATGAAGAATTAGTACCAAAATTTCAGCTATTTCGGTTAAAAAATTACCAAAACCGGGAGATATATTTCTGTGGCGGCTATATCGATACGTGGACCTGCACCGACAAATTTATGGGGGAATGTTTTGTAGCCTCGTGGGGGATGGTTTTTTACGTTTGTAACGCATTTAAATAATTGGCGAACCTATAAAGTATTTTCTTGTTCAAGATAAAATTCTGGGTCGATATAGCCCTGTCCGTCTGTTGAAATCGCCCTAGCATTCGCAATAATTGAGCTAGAACGCTATATTTTTGCACCAGAGTTTCATTTCTTCCGTAGGCAGTGCAAGTTCGAAGATGGGCTATATCGACCCCCTTTTTGATTTTCGGTATTTTGCGGATTTTAGCTACATTTTTGGACCGAACTACCTGTAATTTAACATTTGAAGTTCCCTGTGTTCACAAAATATTTCCACTAAAAAATAGTTAGAGAATTTTCCGAAATGTGTGGCCATTTTTGGACGTGTGAACTTGCCGACAAAATATGGATCTGGATTAATGATCACAATTCCTTCCAAGAGATATTGCGCCCACCAGTGATATCAGTTGGTCACCGTATAATTTAGAGCTGTTGGACCATTATGCCAGGAAAGATAGACTTCCCATGAAAACCAGAATATCGCTGCAAACAGGACCACAAGGAGTATCTTCGGTAACAAAGGATCCTCGAACAGAGCTTTAACTGCACTTAAACAAAAATGTTGAACCTTTGTGAGGGAGTTACCCTAAAGATCGCATCGATACGGCCCATTTTCGAGCTTAAACTATGTTTGGACAAAGTATTACTAAATCCAAGGTTTGGAACAAATCGCTTATTCTGTTTAAAAATATCGAGTGTACCATTTTAACGAAAATATTTGAACTTTTGTGAGGAAGGTACCGGAAGGAGTGGACCGATAAGCACAATCTTCGAACTTTATCGAAGACTCGCAGAAATATTACGATATTCCAAGTTTGGGCCAACGCACAAGCGCTTTTTACAGCGTTTTTACAGCTGCCTGGCCATTTTCTGATGAAGTATAGACTTGCCCCTGAAAAAAACTTGTACTGTCGTAATAGCGGCCCGGGGATCAACCTATTGCAAACAAAATCAATACGTTACGAGAGCAGTAGTGCGATTCTTTAATGCATTTCTTGGTTTTCTACAAAAATCGTTAAAAGTAAAATTTAGTTAATTAACGGCATAATTCGGTAATGTAGCGACCAATAAAAAGTAGTCGCAGTAGTCGGTAGAACTGATAGTGATGTCAACTTTTATTTGAACTTTTCATTCATAATTTTGCGTTTTATTTTACCAATTTTTGTCGGTGAGCAAAAAATTCCCTAGAGAATTCCACTACAGGTCTTACGAGTAAAGTGCACTTTTCTGTTTTCCAAAGTAGTGGACCAATCTAGTCAATCTTTGAACTTGATTTTAGTTGGGACAAAATGTTACGAGGGCCAAATTTTGAATAGAATGGGTTAACCCGTTCGAGAGTTGTCGGGCTTTCCAGCCATCCAGACAGACGGACGGACATCGCTAACTCGACTCCAAATTGTTTGAAACGGGTTTCGTCCAAACGTACTTGGGGCCTAAAACTTTTATTTCGTAAGCCACATTCTGGTCGTAGGTAAGTGTGTAAATTCCCTCATTAGCAGAGGAGATAAAAATGTAGATTGAGACAAATTGTGTTCATGGGTATTTGCTAAAAGAAGAATTCTTTACACAACCTAAGAGTATTTGTATACATGTTTAGACCTTGGATTGGACGCCAGAATTTCATTTTAAAGGAATTCAAGACTGCTTGCCAGAGTTTTGCTTGCTCCTGAACAATTTAAAGGATCCACGAGGACAAGGATTTCACTTCGGGGGGCCCACATGACCAAAATTTTGGAAGTTCATGTTAACGATAATTTCTTATTTAACAATTATGTAAACCTTGTTCAGACAGATGAAATAATTTCAATTGATATTTTCCATTAAAATGACTTAAAACTTCTTGACGAAGTTCCAATCGTTTTATGAGCACTTTGAACAATAAATCGGAGTTAATATATATTTGAGAACAATGTATCTATAAATAATTGCAAATATTTTTTGGGCGTAGCATTGATCAATTGGAGACCCTCGTCAGAATACATCAGAAGTTAGCTAGAACACACAACTAGAGTGTATACATACGTATAATTCAATTAAGTGATTTCATTTGGGTAACTCCAAAGTAGTTTAATATAAGACAATGGGAAACCCTTAGAAATATTTAAAACTTTTAAAAAAATAATGATTTTTCTTTACAAATATTTATTCCATCACAGAGAACATAGCCAAAGCACTTTGGATACTATAATTTATTTAAATAGGGAACAGTCATGGATATTTTCAACGACAAATATTGGTGATCCATGGTTGGATATTCATATTATTCTCATAAAGAAACCAATCGTAATTATTTCCCTAAGGATATGATGGTGCCCAATCCTTGATATTATCACAATGACATTTTGATAAATAATTTCTGAAGGTAAATAGTGGTTTTGTTGATAGAGAACTAATGCTGAGCAATAGTACGTCAATCCTTCATGAAATTCTGGCACACAATCGTGGGTTTGTTAATGACAAATTTTGTCGCCCAATCGTGCATCTGCAATAGACTTTGGCGTTCTAGACAAACGAGGCCTTCTCTTGGAGAATTTCCTATAGGGGATCTTCTCATAAATTGCAAAACTCTGACAACCACACTTGAATTCTTTAAAATTAAATTCTGGCGCCCAATCCAAGGTCTATATGTGTATGTATACAAAAACTCTTAATCCGTGGAATTCTTTTTTTTTAGCAAAAATCCATGAACACATTTTGATGCTCTCAGCCTTTATGCTAATAAAGGTATTTACGTACTTTCATACGACCAAAATGTGTCTCCTTTTCCAAACTTAATATTTCAAAAATGTGCAGAAAGTTTTTTTAGGGAAAAGTTCATACTTCCACAATGTGTAGTGGTTTGTGCGCACGACAACTTTCGTGCCGTTGGTACAATATCGTAATATTTTTGTCTTAGATAAAGTTCGAAGATGGTGAAAATTTTCGCTAAAATGATTTGGACCAAACTTTGGATTAAGTAATATTTTCCCCAAACTTAATTTAAGCACCTTAGGGTACCCTCCTCACAAAAGGTCAACATTTTTGTTTATGTGCTGTTTGATGTCTGTTCGAGGATCCTATGGAAATTTTTACCGAAGGTACTCCTTCTAGTCCTGTTTACATATTTCCTGACATTATGGTCCAAAAGCTCTAAATTATACGGTGCCAACTGAAATGACTGGTGGGCGCAATATCTATTGAAAGCAATAATTCCAAAAATAAGTTCAAATTCCGAAGTGGATAACGTCGATCCGGCCTATATCTTCATGTAATACAAATCCATATTTTGTCGACAGGTTCATACGTCCAAAAAGGGCCACATACTTCTGAAAATCCCCTAAATAGATAATTTCTGGGAAAAAGAATTTTGGTTGTTTAGCCGGTATTCGATCTTTCAATAGACGCACGCTTCAATGCCACAGGTCAAGGGTATATCCCTGTATATTCTTTTTACTTGTTCGCAAAGTCCTTTACCGAAGACGGAAAAAGGAAAATTTCTAAATATATGCATCTATGTGTTTTTTTAGATTCACTTTGGCAGTTTTGTTGAGATGTGTGTTTAACTTACTATTTGTATGTATGTTAAGCATAATCTCATATTTGTTGTTTTCAAATTTAAAAACAACAAGTTTAAAGTGGGTGTAGTTAAAATTGATTACTTTGTCATTGAAAATATCCATGATGTTTCTGTATGAAAACAACCTATTTGCGCGCCAGAGTTTCTCTGTTAAAATAAACACGATTGGATGCCATAACTTTTCTATAAACAAATTGACGTCTGGTCGCCAGAATATTTAAAGAAATATTTAAAATATACAGTTTGGAATCCAGTATATTAATATAAACAGGACAGTGATTGGATAACACACCCACGATTGGATTCTAGAATTGGTCTATTAAAAAACTCACCTGTTGTCGCTAGAATTTTTGTTTTAACAGGATCTCGTGGAAACCATAATAACATTGACACCGCAGCATGATAGAGGGCCAAAAAAGAAGACACGTGTCTCGGTGTTTTTTCCATCACTTTTACAACTGAATTCTACCTTCAACAAAAAAAAAAAAACACACATGTGGATGACGCCACGATGTCCCCACCTTCCCACTGCATAGATCAATTCTCAACTAATCCCATCTTCTATTCATAAAGTACTCAAAAAATTAGAGTGCCAATTTTTACTTTTTTGAAGTGCGTAACAAAGGAAAGGACCTGACTATTCCACAGACATATTTAACGCAATTGCAGCCTTATAAGACATTACAAAGTGTGGATTTCCTAAGAAATTGTATAGTTATAATATTCAAAGCGCTACAACTGCTGTTCTCTATGCTGAAATAAATAATGGTAAACAAAAAACATTATTTTTTTAAATTTTAAGATATTTCAAAGGTTTCCCGACGGTATTCCCTTTCTTTTGGTCATTAAACTACGTTGGCCTTAGTGATATCACTTCACTGAGTTCAATGTTACTTATAATTAGGAGTTATAGTGCAAAGTGCTCTAAAAAAGCGCAATTTGGTCAAGAAGTCATACGCCATTTCAATGAAAAAATAATAACAGTAATAATAGTACTAGTAATAGTTATATATAATATAATTATAATTTTTTGTAATAGTTATATAAGTTATACAACAAGGTTTATATCATTGTTAAATAATAACTTCCAAAATTTTGGTACCGTGGGCCCCCCGAAATGAAATCTTGGCTACGTCCCTGTTAGTGGCCACGAAATATTTCCACAAAAAAAAATTGTCAAGATAAGTCCATGTTTTGGTATAGCCCCCATTCAACGGTACCTCCCGATTTTCCGTATTTTAGCTACATTTTGTGACTGAACTACTTGTTATTTGATATTTGAGGTTCCCAATGGACACAAAATATCACCACAAATTTTTATACCCTACACCACTATGTGGGAAGGGTATTATAAGTTTGTTTTGGGGAAAATTCATGTAACACCGCGAAATATTCGTCGGAGACCCCCAATGTGGTATACCAATCTTCATATCTCGGCGAGATAAAGCGATTTTGAGATGTGTGTCCGTCCGTCCGTCCGTCCGTCCGTCCGTCCGTGTGTCCGTCTGTCCATTATAAATTGTAATCAAACTCCAGGCCGCAATTATGGACCGATCGTCACCAAATTTGGTATGGAGGTCGGTTTCACATCAGAATAGATCGCTATTTTAATTGGTGATGATCGTAAAATATTTAGCGGGTGAAATGGACCAAAAACGTAATTTTTATCCGATTTTGTAGCTGCTCTGTAGGTCGCAATAATAGTCCGATCGCCTTGAAATTTTAAATAAGATACAAGTATATGACAAAGAAAAATCTTGCGATCTGAGATGGCGTTCAGATAAGATTTAGAGGGTTAAATGGACCAGAACTTTTGTGTGAAAATTGTGAAAATTTTTAATATACAGCTTATATCTTTAGAGAGACAATCCGACCAAGTAATCTATACATGGAAGAGGAACGCTTGACCTTTCTATTGACGTAAATTGTGTTGGTGTACATGATAAGATAACAGAGTTACAGCCTAATGTACCCAGTTATTTGTTTGTAGTGTAATCATAACCACGATAAAGGTCGCAATTATACCTCAATAATCACGAACTTTTGCACGGTGTAAGAGTTTAGGTAGAAGAAGATGCCTACAATTTTGGATGATGCTCTGATAATATTTAGCGGGTAAAATGGATCATAACTTTTGTATGAAAAATACAAAAAAAAATTTTGGTCTATATTTTATTTCCCGGAGGACATATACCGGCAAAGTAGACTACATATGGAAATAGATCTACTGATCTTCCCCCTGATGCAAATTGCAATAAGGTGTCTTTTAGATAACGGGCCTACTGCTTAATATATAATGGGTTTGGGTTTTTTGCCCATTCCCAGTTTTTGCATTATTGCAAATTACATGGTGCCCTAACGTTTTAATTGTCTAATTGGATTTTTATACATACATTGCACCATGGGTCGCTTTGCCACCTTTTTGCTAAACGATTCCCCAGCCAGGCAAAATCAAATTTTCAACGGTGGCAAAATATCCTTCGGTAAGTTTTGCGACATTTTCTGAGTATTTCAGCCATGTAAAACTTATCTACAAGTGGTGTCTTAGGACACGCCGTACGGACTCGGAGATAAGCTGGTGGTCCCATATCATTGAGCGAATATGAATCGGGGTACACTAACTCATTGATATGAGAGAAGTCTCCCTTGTCCCTTCTAGGATGTTTGTGAAACAATTATTATATTATCATTTAATCTTGGTGTGATACGGTATCAGAATCTACAAAGTTACTTCTTACAATAAGTTTATTTGGGCCATAAAGAAATTTTGAAATGTGGAAGCTAATTCCCAGGTGTAAAGGTGTAGGGTATCACATGGTCGACCCCGTCCGACTATAGCCTTTTCTTACCTGTTTTAAGATAGGTTCAGGTTTTTTTATTGCTCTATGTTTCATCCGCTTTTAATTTAACATTTGATGTTCCCCGAGGACACGAAATTTCACCATAAAAAATTGTTAATATAGGTTAATGTTTTGGTATAGCCCCCATATAACGATATCTCCCGATTTTAGGTGTTTTGAGAAATTGTTTTTTGAATGAACTATCTGTAATTTGTCATTTGAGGTTCCCAGTGGTCACAAGTAGCCCCCATATAAAGGTGCGGCCCGGTTGCCGACATTTTTAGATATATTTTCTGATCCGCTGTGGGGTATCCGTGGTCACAAAATACCTCCACCTAAAATTGTGGACAGGAAAGAAAACGAATTATTCCATTTAATTTCAGAATACTTTATTGTCTAGGGTATAAAAACTTAATGCTGTTTTGCTTGTTTCGACCTAATAATGAAACATGTTTGAAAGACTAATGTGGGACTTGACCGATCATGTTCGAAAACTTCTTAGATCGTAAAAAAAAATCGTTAAGGCTTCAGTCACCTACTACATAACACTGTGCGACACAGTGTAATGGGAGAAGACGGAAAATAGAAATCAAGGGTATTAGTGTTTTGACAGTTTTATCGAAATGTAATTTAAATGGGAGATCAATGTTTTCCCATTTGTACTATTTTCGAAATATTCGGCGGTAATCCGTGTATTATAGTTTGCCTAAAAACAACTCTGACGGACATAACTCTAAATAAACAAAATAAATATTTATGGAGGATTGTTTTATACCACCAGCGAAGACTAAATACCAAATTTCAGCCATTTCGCTGGAATATTGTGGCCACAATCTTCAAAATATCGAAAATCGGGACGTACCGTTCTATGGGGGCTATATGAAGGTGTGGACCTATACCAACAAATTTCGTATAGAAAGTTTTATACCCCAAATGAAGACTATGTACCAAATTTCAGCCATTTCGGTGGAATATTGAGGAAACAACCTTCAAAATACCGAAAATCGGGCGGTACCGTTCTATGGGGCTATATAAGGGCGTGGACCTATACCGACAAATTTCTTATAGAAAGTTTTATATCACAAATGAAGACCACATACCAATTTTCAGTCATTTCGGTGGAATATTGAGGGTTCTATGGGGGCTATATGAAGGCATGGACCTATACCGACAAATTTCTGGAGGAAAGTTGTACACCCCCAACGAAGACTAAGTACCATTTCCGTGTGATAATGAGGCTAAAACCTTAAAAATACCGAAAATCAGGTGGTACCGTTCTTTGGGGGCTACATCAAAACGTGGACCGATATAGCCCATTTGCATTATTAAACATCCTAGGTATAATATAAACTTCTATACCAAATTACAAAGCTCTATCTTAAAAATTGCCAGCTGTATCTTGATTTAAACAGACGGACGCACAGACGGACATGGTTATATCGACATAGAATTTTACCCTGATCAGGAATATATATACTTTATAGAGTCTCCGATGAATATTTCGATGTGTTACAAACGGAATGACAAATTTAAGTATACCCTCCATATTATGATGGAGGGTATAAAAATGTTGCTCGCATTGTCGGTGTTGGCATCTGGTCAAAACACCGACGTTACCCGCACAATGTTATTTTTTTTTTAGACTTTTCATATGCAAAAGTCCAAATTTTGTCTCTCCACCGTCATTATCACACCATAACGGCTCAAATCTGGTATTTGGTCTTCGCTGAACTTACAAAACGTTATTACAGGTACAAAAAATTTCTTGCAAAAAATCGGACAGTATACAGTGGCGGCACTATTGAGTGATGTCAAAACGTACGGAGATTCTCCATATGTGGGGAAAGTACAGCATACTTTTCTAAAAATGGTCCATATGGGATGTTGTTAAAATTGATTACTTTAGGGGATGGCAGAGAAGACTAGTTTCGTCCAACGCCACTTGGACTCATCAGTTCTCCTAGTTCTTTGTATTGAAACAAATAACCCTTCCCCAATTTTATGACGACTCGAGCTCAAGAATAAGTGCGACTGATGAATTCGTTTAAATGCGAATTCAACCAAAACCCCTAAAAGCTCTCGTAGCCGCATATGTAAACCAAACTAACTATTCCCACTGTCATGTGTCTCCGCATTGCAGAGAATGCACATAACTATTTTGATAGTTGTCGAAAAATAACAACAACCAGTCATCCACGGTGCTTTGTGTGTCTATTTTTAGCTTCACTTTGGCAGTTTTGTTGAGATGTGTGGTTTACTTACTATTCGTAGGTAAGTCAAGCTTAATCTCATATTTGTTGTTTTCAAATTTAAAAAAGTCGTCATAAAATTGGGGGAGGGTTCTTTGTTTCAATACAAAGAACTAAGAGAACTGATGAGTCCAAGTGGCATTGGACGAAACTAGTCTTCTCTGCCATCCCCTAAAGTAATAAATTTTAAATAAATCCCACTTTAAACTTGTTGTTTTTAACTTTGAAAACAACAAATATGAGATTAAGCTTGACTTACCTACAAATAGTAAGTAAAACACACATCTCAACAAAACTGCCAAAGTGAATCTAAAAAATTCATAAAAATACAAAAAATTTAAAAAAAAAATGGAAATTTTTTTAATTCTTTTTTCCAAAAATGTTTTCCAAAGAATTTCATTTTTGTTTCTAAAATTTAAAAAAATACTCCTTGGGTTTTCATAAAAATCTTATAAAAACTCATATATAACAAGTAAAAAAGCGTTAAGTTCGGCCGGGCCGAACTTTTCATACCCTCCACCATAAAATATTCTGAACTAAAATGGAATAATTAGTTTTCATTCCTGTCCCCAACTTTACGTGGGTATGTTAAAATGTCAGATAATGTACATAAAATGCTTCATTCGGGAGGCCCTTTTTTATGGTGCCTATATCTAACTATGTATGTACCGTTATATAGGGGTTATAATAAAACAAGGACCAATGTTGAAAGTTTTTGAATGGAGTCTTTAATGTTAAATAACTCCTAATTCGGTTAAAAATTGTAGCTAAAATCCTCAAAATACCGAAAATCGGCACACAACGTGGGAACTTCAAATGTCATTAACAGCTAGTTCGGAGGTACTCCTATATGTGGGCTATACGAAAATGTGAACTTAAATGAACAATTTTTGTTGCAGAATTTATGTTGGCTCTTAAATTTCAAATTACATAAAGTTCGTCCAAAAAATAAAGCTAAGGTACGGAAAATCGGGAGGTTTGTTTTGGGGCTATACCAAAATTTGGACCTACGTTCGGTTAAACACTTTAAGTAAAAATCCTCAAATTACCGAAAATCGGGAGGTATCGTTATATTGGGGCTATGTTGAAAATTGTTGATGCAGATGTTTGGTGACCACTACAAACTTCAAATGTCAAATTACAGTTAGTTCGGTTAAAACTTGTAGCTAAAATTGCCACATTACTGAAAATCTGGAGGCACCGTTATATTGGAGCTATATCCAAACATGGACCTATGTTGACAATTTTTGTTGGAGAAGTGTTGTGACCACTAAAAACTTCAAATGTCAAAATACTGCTAGTTCGGTTTAATATTGTAGCTAAAATCATCAAATTACTGAAAATCGGGAGGTACCGTTATATGGGGGCTTTATCCATACATGGACCTTTCTTGACTATTTTTGGTGGAGAGGTGTTGTGACCACTAACAACTTCAAATGTCAAATGTTCAAATTACAGTTAAAACTTGTAAGTGAAATTCTCAAAACACCGAAAATCGGGAAGGTACCGTTATATGGGGCTATACCAAAACATGGACCCATGTTCATAATTTTTTCGAATATAAGTTTTTTGGCCACTAAGAAATTATAGCTGATTCGGTCTAGAAATATGACTTAAAACGTCAAAATACCTGAAATCGGGCGGTAACGTATAATGGGGGCTATTCCAAAACATGGACCTATGTCCACTAGTTATATAAGTTTACTGACATTTAATATCCCTAAATGTCAATTTATAGCTAAATCGGTCTGAAAATGTAGTTAAAAACGTCAAAATACCGTAAATCGGGGGTACCGTTATATGGGGGCTATACCAAAACGTGGACCTATGTCCACAAGTTTTGTCATATAAGTTTATTGACACTTAAGAACCCTAAATAACAAATTATAGCTAAATCGGTCTGAAAATGTAGCTAAAAACGTCAAAATACCGTAAATCGGGGGTACCGTTATATGGGGGCTATACCAAAACGTGGACCTATGTCCACAAGTTTTGTTATATAAGTTTATTGACACTTAAGAACCCTAAATGTGAAATTATAGCTAAATCGGTCTGAAAATGTAGCTAAAAACGTCAAAATACCGTAAACCGTGGGGTAGCGTTTTATGGGGGCTATACCAAAACGTGGACCGATATAGCCCATCATCGAACTTGACCTGCCTGCAAACAAAAGAAGAATTTTCCCAAAATTTCAGCGTGCTATCTCTATTTTTGTGGATGCTAGAGTGATTACCACAGACGGACGGACGGACATGGACAGATCGACTCAGAATTTTACCCTGATCAAGAATATATATACTTTATAGGGTCGCAAATAAGTATTTCAATGCGTTACAAACGGAAAACCAAACTTAATATACCCTCCCTACTATGGTGGAGGGTATAAAAAAATACCCATTTGTGTGAAAAAGCTATAATTTATATGGCAAACGGTATGGAAAAAAACACAACTTTTTACCCATGTAATTATACCCTACACCACTATGTATGTGGAAAGGGTATTATAAGTTTGTTTTGGTAAAAATTCATGTAACACCGCGAAATATTCGTCGGAGACCCCCAATGTGGTATACCAATCTTCATATCTCGGCGAGATAAAGCGATTTTGAGATGTTTGTCCGTCCGTCCGTCCGTGTGTCCGTCTGTCCATTATAAATTGTAATCAAACTCCAAGCCGCAATTATGGACCGATCGTCACGAAATTTTGTATGGAGGTCGGTTTAACATCAGAATAGATCGCTATTTTAATTGGTGATGATCGTGAAATATTTAACGGGTGAAATGGACCAAAAACATAATTTTTATACGATTTTGTAGCTGCTCTGTAGGTCGCAATAATAGTCCGATCGCCTCGAAATTTTAAATAAGGTAAGAGTATATGACAAAGAAGACGCTTGCACTTTGAGATCGCGATCAGGTAATATTTAGAGGGTTAAATGGACCACAACTTTTGTGTGAAAATTGTGAAAATTTTTAATATACAGCTTATATCTTTTTTCCTGAAAGATACATTCCGGGCAAGTAAGCTATACTTGTCAATTGTGTTGGTGTACATGTTAAGGTAAAAGAGTTACAGCTTAATATACCCAGTTATTTGTTTGTAGTGTTATCATAATCACGCTAGAGTTCGCAATTATAGTTCAATAATCACGAAATTTTGCGCGAGGTAAACGTTTAGGTAGGATAAGATGCTTACAATTTTCGACGATGATCTGATATTATTTAGCGGGTGAAATGGACCATTACTTTTGTATGAAAAATAAAAAAAAAAAATAAAAAAAACATTTTTGGTCTATATCTTATTTCCTGGAGGGCATATACAGGCAAAGTAGCCTACATATGGGAAAAGATCTACTGACCTTTTCCCCTGATGCAAAATGCAATAACGTGTCTGCTAGACAACAGGCCTACTGCCTAATAGATAATGGGTTTTGTGTAGAGAACCACATTTTCCCATTTCCAGTTTTTGCATTATAGCAGATTACATGGTGCTCTAGCGTATTAATTGTCCACTTGAATTTTTATACATATATTGCAGCATGGGTCACTTTGCCACCTTTTTTCAAAACGATTCCCCAGCCATGCAACATCAAATTTTCAACTGTGGCAAAATACCCTTCAGTAATGTTGGCGACTTTTTCTGAGTATTTCAGCCATGTAAAACGTATCTACAAGTGGTGTCGTAGGACAACCCATTCGGACTCGGAGAAAGGCTGTGAGTTCCATATAATTGATCGAATAAGAATCGGGGTACACTCACTCATTGAATAGACGAAGTGTGATACGGTGCTAGAATTCACAAAGTTTTTTCTTACAATAAGTTTATTTGTTCCAGAAATTTTGCTTGCGGAAAGCTTATTCCCGGGGGTAGTGGTGTAGGGTATCACATGGTCGGCCCCGTCCGACTATAGCCTTGGCTTACTTGTTTCAAAAAATTTAAAAAAGTGTTAAACGGACGGAACGTGAACAAAAGTACATATGAGCTGAAAGTGGACACTCTTAGGCATCATTCTGTGGAAACGAAACTTTGTTCCAAGCTGTTCTCTAAAAGTTCTAGTCCAATAAAATTGAAATTTCACTAAAATTTAGTACCTGAGGAAAAATAAAGATCACTTCGTGTAAACGTTACGGTAATTTATTAAAACGACTCTTAAAGGCAAGAATCCAACCTACATAACAAAAAAAAAAACAATAAGCAATACCAATATCTGTTATAGTTTCTGAGAAATAGCGGTTTCTTTCTCCAGAAATTGTCATAAATTACGTATTTTCCAAAATTGGGAAATATTATTCGTTTTTTGGAGCACGCCACGCCCACACCTTCCAGCATTTTGATCTAATTCTCAGGAGACTTCAGGCAAACAAATTATAGTGTACCGCTCAGAAATAACCATCCTATAGTTAGTTAGGTTAGTTTTTCTGAAGAAACAGGCAACTTTTGCTTCGAAAGTCTTTTTCCATGAATAACTTTCGTTGGATTTGTCTCGTTTTCGAAGACCCAAACGGCCGATTCCTGCTTTGTTTCAGGCTCCTAAGCATAGATCCTAGATTCGTCGTCTGTGACGATCCTATAAACGTCGTCTGAAGCACCGCCATCGATTTTGCTGGATCTAGCGAGAAAAATCCATTTTTGCGGCCAGGTGTTTTTGCAATATAAAATGTTAGTTGGTGGAAGAAATGCCCACGGATGCCTCTATCTCACGGTATTTAACATGACGATCTCGCATTATCCGTTCATGCACGGCTTATTTTTTTCTGGTACAACGACCGATTTTGGATGACCCTCACGACCTTCGTGTTTTGGCAAGTGCCGACCACGGTTGAATTCATTAAACCAGTTTTTCATAGTCCTATAGGATGATCCTTTATCGACATACAAAGATTTAATTTAATCGGCGATTATCTCTTGCGGCGATTATCTACGTCAAAAGTTGTGAAAATGTCTTGGATGGAAATGTTCATAAGTAAATTCCATTTTCCATAACATGGTCGTACGACAAACTGTCCTGAGTAAGTCTAGGCTAAAAACTATCAAACTATCCAAATGTTTTTTCAAATGGCGCCAGGCAATACGCTATGTTGCTTAGGCCAGGTAGTTTGCGTGCAGCCCTCGTATACACTTTTATACGGGTAAAATGTGCCACATCAAAATAATGGTTTTAGACCCCAAGTATGTTTGGACGAAAGCAGTTTCAAACAATTTGGAGTCGATTTAGCAATGTCCGTTTTTCTGTCCGTATGTCTGTCTGCCTGGCTGGTTGGTGCGCACGATAACTCTCGAACGGATCAACCGATTTGGTCCAAAATTTGGCTTTCGTAATATCTTGTCCTTCAGGTACCTCCCCCACAAAAGTTCGAAAATGTTCGGAAAAGTTGTGGGGAACGATATCTCTGAAAAGTACTAATGTTCCATATTGGAACATCATCTATATCTGACAGAAATTTCACCATGTGTAAAGTATGGACCAGCTTTACACATGGTGAAATTTCTGCCAGATATAGATGATGTTCCAATATGGACTCTATGGGTCCACTCCTTCGAATACCTCCAACACAAAATTTCGGAAAAGTTCTGTTTAGGAACTGCTCTCGAATCACTTTGATTTTTGTTATAAGAACTTGTATTTGATGTCCCCATCACGACAGTACATGTTTTTTAAGGGGGCAAGTCCATATTTAATGAGAAAATGTCCCGAAAGCTGTAAAAAACCCGCTAAGCCACAATGTGAAGTGGATGCAGCGCACGAAAATTCTTCAACAAATAAACCAATTCGATCCAAAATTTGGCAATCGTAATATTTTGTGCAGACTTAAATCATCTTATATAATGGGCCATATCGGTCCACTCCTTTGGGTACCTTCCTCCCCACAACAGTTCAAGATTTTCGCTAAAGTGGTATGCACGATAACTCTCAAAGGCAGTAAGCGATTTGGTCCATTCTTTGCACACCGTGATATTTCTATGAGACATAGAACAGGTTGTAATATGGACTATATATGTCATCTCATTCGGTTACCTCCCACACAACATTTCGGGAAACAGCAGTTAATTACCTCCTCTTGAATCGTGCTGATTATTCTTGCAACAGGCTGCACTCAAGGTCGATATTAGGATGGTGCACATTTTTTGAGTGGCAAGTCAAGAATGAACCAAAGGTTTTAAAAAACCCCTACGGCCAGCAAGTGTAGTGGCTGGTCCAAACTATGGATCTCGAAATATTGTGTCCAAACTTAGTTTATGTTTAAAACTGGAACCTTTCGGTCCACTGCTTCCATCCACACAAATGTTCAGCATGTTTGTTCATGGATCCTTTGGAAATATTCACCGAAGGTACTCCTATTGTCCCTGTTTACTCCGATAATATGTTTTTCGTGGGTATAAATTATATGGTGACCAACTGAAATGACTGGTGTGCACAATATTTATAGACTAGAAAGGGTTTATGCACTTTGATACGGCAAAAATGTGGCCTCATCAAAATAACGGTTTTAGACCCCGAAACGAAATTCTTTTCAGACAATTTGGAGTCGATTTAGTCATGTCCGTCCGTCCGTCTGTCGGGCTGACTAGTGCGCGCGATAGCTCTCGAACGGATCAACCGATTCGAACCAAATTTTGGGTATCGTAATATTTTGTCCAAACTTAGTTTAATACCCTAGACAGACGGCAGAGTTAATTTGCATTAAAAATGTCCTAATTTGAATTAATTTTTCAACCTGACAGACGATAGTATCTGCATTTATGAAACAGCTGTTTGTGTTGTTTGTTTGTACCCAGCAGACCATTTTATAAAGCTTTACAAAAGTTCATAAAGCTTTACAAAAAACAAATACACTTTCTACCTTTGACCTTTTCACCACGATGAAGCAAAAATAAATTTAATTTATTCGCGATATTTTTGAGTCTTTTTAATATTATAAAAATATTGCAAAACTTTAAAAAACATTTGAGGAAGATATAATTTTCGATAGAATTGGTATGGTGGGTAATGAAATTTTTTGTGAAAATAAAAATTTGAAAAAGAGATTTGTTAGAAGGCGTGAAAAACGATTAGCTGCTATTCTACTCGCGAAAGACCACTACTTATTTTGAAGAAACGCGAAAATTGCTGATTTGCTTTCCCTTTTTATTTTCTTAAACATGGAAATTTGACAAAAGACAATTGATTTTCAACAGCATTGCCATATTGAAATTGGTAAATTCAGTTTAAATTTCCTTTGATTTTGTGCATTAAGAATGTGGATAATGCACGAATTAATTTGAATTAAGGCAGTTAATGCAAATTAACGCTGCCGTCTGTCTAGGGTATAAGTTCGAAAATGGGCCATATCGGTTCACTACTTCGGGTACCTCCACCACAAAATTCAAAATTTTTCGGTAAAATGGTGTGAACGATAACTCTCAAAGTGAGCAATCGTTTTGGTCTAAACTTTGCACATCGTATTATTCCTTCCAGATATAGATCGGGTTCGAATATGGACTATATCGGTCCACTCCTTTTGGTACCTATCACACAAAATTCGGATAAAATATAGTTTAAGAGCTCCTCTCGGATTGTTTTGAATTTTTTTAAGTGGGTTGTCCTTGCGTCTATATTTACGACGGTAAACTTTTTTTCTTGCGTTAGACCATACTTCCTGAGATATTGGCCTAAAAGCTCCAAGAAACCCTGACGGCACCAACCAAAATGACAAATCGGCAAGATAATTCTCGGGCGGAAATTCTGATTGGGTCTTAGGTTCCAGATCTTAAGCAAACTCGTGATACAATTTCAATATTATTGTGTTTGGTTTTCTTACTTACTTACTTACTTAGCTGGCCCATTACAGAACATCTGTTCCATAAGTCGAACTAAGAAAAGATCTCCAATTATCTCTGTTTGCTGCTTCGCTTTCTGGAATACCGCGCCTTTCCATCTCTTCATCCAGTTTTTTGCTCCATCTAAGCTTAGGTCTGCCAATTCTGCGTACACCGCCATGTGGCACGTATTTATACGCCTTTTTAGCGGGTTCATCATCGCTTATTCTTATGATATGGCCTAACCAACGTATCTCGATACGTTTATCTATACGGATGTCGTTGTGTAGCAGATACTGCTCGTTGTTCATACGACGTCGATATTCACCGTCATCGCAGATTGGTCCGTAGATCTTTCGAAGAATTTTTCTCTCAAACACACCAAGCAGTGCCTTGTCTGCTTGCGCATGTACCCAGTCTTCTGAACCATTCATCAGCACGGGTAGTATCAGTGTTTTGTAAAGCGTTGTTTTTGTTTGACGAGATGTGGCTTTGTTCTTAAACTGCGAACTTAAGCCAAAGTAGCGTCTGCTGCCCAATATAATTCTTTTTATTTCACAACTGATGTTGTTTGTTGTGTTTACGGCGGTGTAGACGAAGTCTTTTACTAACTCAAAATTATAGGAACCAACGTCAACAGTTGGTCCGATCTCTATGGACGCATTGCGCGTTGACACCTTCAACTTGGTCTTCTCGCCGTTTACCGACAGACCCACTTTAGCAGATTCCCTTTAGACTTTTGCAAATGTATCAAGTTCTTCCTTTACCGATCGACCCATGATGTTAATGTCATCGGCATAAGCAAGTAACATATGACTGTTTGTATATATTGTCCCACTTCTTTTGACCTTCGCATCTCGTATAACCTATTCCAGCAGAATGTTGAGTAAGTCACACGAGAAGCCGTCTCCCTGTCTGAAAACTCTTTTGGTACAAAACTGTTCGGAGGGGTTCTTTCCTATTTTACCTGAGGACAGAGTATCAGTTAATGTCATTCTACAAAGCCGAATGAGCTTTGCAGGGATACCAAATTCAGACATAGCTTGGAATACCTTAGAAAGTAGGGGGCTGCCGAAGGCTGCGTTGTAATCGACAAAAAGGTGGTAGGTGACGACCTGCATCTCTTGGGTCTTTTCCAGGATTAACAGTAGTGTAAATATCTGGTCAATGGTGGATTTGCCAGGTCTAAAGCCTCAGTGGAATGGTCCACTTATTTCATTGACCATAGGATTTAGTATTTCGCGTAATATCCCCGACAATGTCTTGTAGGCTATAGGAAGAAGACTTATGCCTCTATAGTTAGAGCATACAGTCTTATCTCCCTTCTTGTGGACAGGGCATAGGATGCTTGGGTTCCAATCGTCGGGTACTCGTTCTTCCTGCCAGATGGTGCTAACTAGCTGATGAATACACCTTATCAGCGTGTCGCCTCCGGTTTTGAACAGCTCAGCTGGGGAGCTGTCTGCTCCTGCTGCCTTATTATTCTATAGCCGGTTTATTGATGCTTTTACCTCATCGTGGCTGGGCGGTTTACTTTCAATACCATCTTCTGAGATTGGATCTGTGATATCTTCGCCGTCTTCGCTACTATCGGATACCAACAGTTTGGAAAAAATTTCTTTCCACATCCAGAGCACACTATCTGTATCAGTTACCAAATTACTTTGCTGGTCTCTACAGGAGGATGCGCCTTTACCCAAGCCATCAGTTTGATGTTTCACTCTTTGGCAGAACTTTCGGACTTCATTCTGGCTCCTGTATATCTCGATTTTTTCACTCCCGCCTTTCCATTTCTTTCTTTTTTCTGCGGAAAGGACGTTTCTCTTCTCTCTTTTTCTCCCGATGCATCTATCGTGCGCTACGCGTTGCTACTGATTGTAGAGTAGCCATATATGCCGCATTTTTCTTTTCGGTAGCTGCACGACATTCCTGGTCATAACATGGATTCCTTAGTGGAGGTCTCTGGTATCCAATTATGGATTTTACGGCTGTTTGCATGCAGTGGGCAATATTTTGCCATTGTGTTGATATGTTATCGGGACGAGAAAGTTTAGCTTGATTGGAAATAATCGTCGCTTTTTGGATTTATTTTATTGCTACCATCATTAAATACAGGATACATATTCTCAATATTCATAATTCTCGATTATTGGTTACATTTTAGGGGACAAATTAAGTAATAAAATGATTTACTTTTATATTTAGCATAATCCGGAGTCTTGAGATCTGTTCGAAAAGTGCAACCAATAACAAACTATAACATGTAATAATGAGTTTATAAATATTACCTTATCAATGTAGCTTGCATCAATACTAGGTTATTAAAATTTGAATATGGCATATACCACACACACTATTTAAAGTCCGCTGCCTTAATTACTTGTTTTTCTATTTGTTTCTTTTGTATTGTTGAAATGATGGCACCTGTAATGTGTTCGAGAATAGAGTGAAAGGTGATGAACAGCTATAAAATTGTAATATTTCATTGACAAATAGCCTCTAGGGAGATGTTTTTTTTATTAAACAAATACATATTCACGCAAACGTATGTCATCGCTCAGCATAGACTAGCCATGAATGTTTGCTTTATCTATATATAAAATGTTCCTATATAGCGATGCAGCACAGTGGCGCCATTTGCACATAAAAATGATGGCCTGGAGGGTAGTTTTGGTATTCCGCTTATTATTTCCGAAATTAATCCAATTTCCGTCAGTGGAAATCAAGAAATTCTTCTAAAAACTGAAACGTGAAAGAGATGGCTTTGGTTCAAATCCATCCTCCTATAAAGAAAAATAATGTAATCACGTAACAGATGCATATACAGCATAATCTCGATAATCCGGATTCCGGACTAGCTCATCATTTTTACAGTGTTTTATTTAACTTGCTTTGGTGTCCGTTTAGTTCAAATCTGGTAACGCAATTTTGACACAGTTGCAGTTGACCAATGGGACTAAAACTTTGCACACTTTTCAGATTTGGATGATAATACATGAATATGAAATTAAAACAAATATTGGTAAATTTTACAGTGTTTTAACGGTGTTTTATTAAACTTGCATTTCAAATTTGGTAACTCATTTTTGGCACACTTGCACTTGACCAATCGGACTAAAACTTTGCATATTTTTCAGACTTGGATGACAATACATGAATATGGAATAAAAACCAATATTGGTCGATCTTTATAGTATTTTAACGGTGTTTTATTTAAATTGCATTTAAAATCTGGTAACTAAATTTTGACACAGTTGCAGTTGACCAATCGAACGTTGCACACTTTTCAGATTTGAATGACAATACATGAATATAAAACCAAATCCAATATGGGTCCATTTTCTCCTATAGCCCCCATATAGCGGTACCACCCGATTTATTTCAAATCTAGTAACTCATTTTTAACGCAGTTGCAGTTGACCAATCGAACTGAAACTTTGCACACTTTTCCGATTTGGATGACAATACACGAATATGGACCAATTTTTTCCTACAGCCCCCATATAGCGGTACCACCCGATTTCAGCTGTTTTGACGATTTTATCTTCATTTTTGTCCGAATTAGCTGTCATTCGGCATTTGGGATTTCGAATTATACAGACATTTCCCCACCAAAAATTGTGAACATAGGTCCCCTTATAGCCCCCTTATAGCGGTACCACCCGATTTCAAAGATTATGAGGATTTTATCTTTATTTTTAGGCCGAAACTTCCTCACTAAAAATGATGGACATAGGTACAAGTTTTGGTATAGCCCCCATATAGCGGTACCACCTGATTTCAAGTGTTTTAAATATTTTATCTTCATTTGTAACCCGAATAGGCTGCAATTTCGAATGTGGGGTTCTCAATGGTACTGAAACTTCCCCACCAAAAATTTTGGACGTAGGTCCAGGTTTTGGTATAGCCTCCATATAGCGGTACGGCCCGATTTTAAGTGTTTTAAGGATTTTATTTTCATTTTTAGACTTGGCATCTGGAGTCCCCAATGGTACAGAAACTTCTCCACCAAAAATTGTTGACATAGGTCCAGGTTTTGGTATAGCCCCCATATAGTGGTACCACCCGATTTCAAGTGTTTTAAGGATTTTATCTTCATTTTTAGCCAGAATTGGCTGTAACTTGGCATTTTGAGTTCCCAATTTTGGACAAAAGTCCAGGTTTTTGTATAGACTTTGTATAGCGGTTAGGGTGGGGCGATTTGTGTGGAAGCAAAAAAACCTTAATGAGCCCTTCGCGTTTCTGATTCCTGGGATTGAACTGAGCAAAAAAGTCCACTGGACCATATATCAGCCGTGAAAATCGAGCCTCCCGATTTTGACTTTAAGTTTTTTATTGACGTTTTTTGGATATTTTGGCATATAACAGCCAAACCATTGAGATTTTCGATCCAACACAAAGACAAACATTGTAGCCAAGACAGTAATTGAAAACTCTCTAATACATCGCAAAAGCATTGAAACGCTCCTTCAGGCAGTTTTGGCCTTAAGAATGTGCAAACTTTTCGGAAAATGTCGATAAATGACATGGTGCTACAAAATTTTACCCGAAAAATATTCAAGTGTTCTGATGAATAATTATATCGTGTTGGGATCCATGGACAACGACAATGCCTTTATTTCGATTGGATCACTTAGTTTTATTTTTTTATAACGGCAAAAGTAGTGAGAATCTGGGTTTCTTACATTTTCAAATTTAAACGGGCATATCTTATTTTTTCCACAACGGATTTCTTTTGATCCTTCTTCTTTTTAAAGGGGTGAATAATGTCTTTTGAATAAGCCATTATTATTTTAAATCGCTTAACAAATGGCTAAGTTATAGTGGTTTATGTCTGAAAAACCCCACAAAAAACCTATAAAGGAATTTCTCATAATTTTCAAAAATATAATGTTTTTTTTTTTTTTGTTTTGTTCAATATTTATTTTGAAAAGTATGAGAAATTCCTTTATAGGTTTTTGTGGGGTTTTTCAAACATAATCCACTATAACTTAGCCATTTGTTAACCGATTTAAAACAATAATAGCTTATTCAAAAGACATCATTCACCCCTTTAAAAGGAAGAAGGATCAAAAGAAATACGTTGTGGAAAAAATAAGATATGCCCGTTTAAATTTGAAAATGTAAGAAACCCAGATTCTCACTACTTTTACCGTTATAAAAAAATAAAACGAAGTGATCCAATCGAAATAAAGGCATTGTCGTTGTCCATGGATCCCAACACGATATAATTTTGCATCAGAACACTTGAACATTTTTCGGGTCAAATTTTGCAGCACAATGTCATTTATCGACATTTTCCGAAAAGTTTGCACATTCTTAAGGCCAAAACTGCCTGAAGGAGCGTTTCAATGCTTTTGCGATGTATTAGAGAGTTTTCAATTACTGTCGTGGCTACAATGTTTGTCTTTGTGTTGGATCGAAAATCTCAATGGTTTGGCTGTTATATGCCAAAATATCCAAAAAACGTCAATAAAAAACTTAAAGTCAAAATCGGGAGGCTCGATTTTCACGGCAGATATATGGTCCAGTGGACTTTTTTGCTCAGTTCAATCCCAGGAATCAGAAACGCGAAGGGCTCATTAAGGTTTTCAAATCGCCCCGGCCTAATAGCGGTACTACACGATTTCAGGCATTTTAAAGTTTTTATCTAAATTTTCGGCCCAAACTGACTATAATTTTGTTCCAGTGGTCAAACAATTTGTTTCTAAAAAGTTAAAAATAAAAAATAATTTAAAAAATTAAGTTTCAGCGTTTTATTTAGAAATGCACTTAAAACTACAAAATTATTTGTCGCTTAGCCTCAATAAATATATTCTTTCTCAAAATGGAATCTCTCAAAAAAAACGCATGCATTTAAATTATAAATGGTGGCAAAATTAAACGGCAAGCGTTTTATTTGAGAGATTCCATCATGAGAAAGAATATATTTATTGAGGCTAAGAGACAAATTATTTTCTAGTTTTAAGTGCATTTCTAAATAAAACACTGAAACTTATTTTTTTTTTTAAATTATTTTTTATATATTTGAATCATCTCAAAAAGACTTTTATTTAAGAAAACATATTACTTGATATTAGAGAATTCATTGACCAAAAAACCTTATATATATGCAATTTTATTGTGATCGGTTAATTTTACCCCGTGCCAACAGAGAAATCTTTGTTTCCATAGTAATTTTTATGGGGCATAAGGTGCATTTTCACAAAAATTCTCATTTATGGTGGATGAATGTTATTTGGATATAGCTATACAGGACCCAAAATACATTCACAATTTTTGGTACACGCAGGGGAAAAATATTTTTCGGTTTTGTTGGAACAAAAATATCTATTTTGGTTCCAAAAATGCGTTTGTTTTGTACAAACATTGTAATCCAAATCCAAAAATAGCATCTTTTTTTCCGAACATAGAAAACAAAAACAACTTTCGAATTTCCGCAATATTGTAAAAATCGTTAACAATACCGATTGTAGGAACAATCATAATCTAAATTTTTTCATTGTTGGTATACATACACACAAAAACAAAGATAAAGGCAGCATGTCATACAAACACCACAACTCACCAAAATTGTTTTATCAACAGGGCAACGAATAGCGAGAGAAGAGAAAAAAATTTCGAAGAAAAGAGAGACATATTGATCAGTTGACACAAACTATTTTTGGATTTAACAAAAACGATTGTTGAATTCACAATACTACATAAGGAATCCAACAATATGTTAACAATACATAAATTGCTCTTGGAATATTGTTGGATCAAACATATTTTTTTTCTCTGCGTGTAGGATCCGTATTTAGAACTGGTAGAAAACGAGTTACCGTTAACCGATCGCCATAAAATTTCAAATACATATAAGGTTTTTGGGTCAAGTGGAAAAATGGGGTAGGCGTTAATATATATGTATACATATATATGTATACATATATAAGGGGCTCAAAAAGTTTGGCCTGAGAACCCAAAACCCTATTGGGGGTTTGATCTACTAACCGAAGAATATCACCCCCACTTGGAATTTTCCACACCCTAGACCATGACCTGAAAATTTTTGCACAGTGTAATTTGTACAGTTATTAAAGCTGTTGTGGCAACTCTAGACCTTATTTGCAAACATAATACTCGAACATGAAATTTTGATTTGTTTAGGGATCATTGTTCCCCTACATAAACAAAACACTTTGGAGGTTTATATATGTACAAACTGTTTCAATGAGCATGGAAATCTATACTGCTCTCGGCTACAGAAACATTATTTTGTTATAGCCAAATAAATGAAATTTAATTTGAATCACTCTAAACAACATTTGCCACCATTTCTATGAGTCACAATGTGATTCGTCAAGTCAAAGTCATAAAAATACTTACGTATATACATACGTATAACTACACATTTTTGCAACACATATGTATGTATCTATAGATGTGACACAATGATCGAATGTCATTGCGTCTCTCAGTATGTGCTCTACATTGGCATCCTTCATGGTTTTCATGGTTTTCATTGTCATTGAATGTTGCAACTCGTATTTAGTCACAAATCCATTCATACATTATTTAATGTCACCAACAAAATACATACATACATTTAAATATGAACGTTGTTTAATGCAACGTACAACAGTTACACGTTTTAACTTTTTATGGTCTGAAAACACTTTTCAAAAAACAATCAAATTTATTGGCTTCATTTATTCTTTATTTGTAATAAATTTTATATCATTGTATGTATGTGACAATGACAAGATATGTGCTATAAAACCTTTACGTGGATGATTCCAGCGTATTACGAATGGAAAATATATTCGCTAGTATTTTAATATGAGTTTTATTTTATTCACTTTCAATAGATAGGTCGACAAATATAAATGCCTAATGTATCATTGGTGATGGTATCATTGGTAAATGAAATAAAAAGAATCGCAACGCTTGAGGTATATTTTACGGAAATTTCTATCAACGAAATTTTAAAATTAAAAAAAAAAGACTGAACAGAAATTGTCCTGGTTTATGGCACTATTATTAATGCTAATAATGCAGCAATATCTTGAGGGGAAACAATTTGGCGTCAAAAGAAAAAAACACAGATAAAGGTGGTCACATTAAAATTATGATATATGTATAAATGTACATTAGGGCGACACCAAACACAAATGTTTGATTAAAACTCCTACACACAAACAATTTTTCCATTTGATCCAAAAACTTTATATATGCAATTTTATGGCGATCAGTTAACGTTAACACCTGTCACCCGAGCCGTCTTTGTTTCAATAGTAATTTGTATATAAATCACAAATATTGTCAATTATATCACATTCCATTTAAACAAGTAAAAAAATATCAGTCGGATTTGACGACAGAGATATACCCTCAGCCTGTGTGGATTGAAATACTTTTTTCCCCAAAAAACGTATGTATTTAAAGCTCAAAAACTTGTAGGGATATCGATAGATAGGACTTTTTGTTCTCACACTAGCTTACGATAAACATAATATCGCTGTAAACGTTCCACTAGGAAAACTTTCGATAAAAATGTCCAGAGGATCCTCGAACCACACAAAAATGTTGAACATTTGTGTGGGTGGTACCACAAGGATTGAACAGATAGGGCCCAAATTTGATCATAAACTAAGTTCGACAATATTTAGAGATCCAAAGTTTGGACCAATTCGGTTGCTACGGCTATGAGAAATCGCGCGTATCATTTTAGAAAATATTTTCGAACTTTTGTGGGGGAGGTACCGAAAGGAATGGTTCTATAAGCACCAGCTTCGAATTTCATTTAATTCGAAGAAATATTGAAAAATATAGACATATTAGGATGTGTAAGGTATGGACCAATTCGGCCACTCCCATTAAGAGTTATCGTGCACACAATTTTTCCGAACATTTTTGAACTTTTGTGGTGGTGGAGGTACCTGAAGGAGTGGACCGATAGGCTTATCTTCGAACTTAAACTAAGTTTGCACAAAATATTACGAAGGCCACATTTTGGACCGAATCGGCAGATCCGTTCGAAAGTTACCTTGCGCTCCAAACATACACACGGCGTCATAGGGTTTTTTGTACCTTTCAGGCTATTTTCTCAGGAAGTATGGACTAGCCCCTGATGAAACCTATACCGTTGTATGAGGGCCAGTGAATACAAGTTGCTACAATAAAAATCAAAGCGATTCGAGAGCAGGTCCTAAACTGAACTTTTCCGAATATTTGTGTGGGATGTACCCGAAGGAGTGGACCGATTGAGTCCATATTGTAACCTCATCTAAGTCTGCTAAAAATTTTACGATGTGCAAAGTATGGACTAAATCGGTTACTTCCTTCAAGAGTTATCGTGCGTACAAATATTCGGAACATTTCCGAACCTTTGTGGGGGAGGTAGGTACCGGAAGGAGTGGACTGATTAACCCATCTTCGAACTTATACTAAGTTTGGACAAAATATTACGAAAGCCAAATTTTGGTACATAGGTTAAGAAAAATTTTCCCGGTACGAATCTGCTCGCGAGCCAATTTTTGGTTGTTCCGGACAAAAGTTATGGCGGTTTTATTTCGGCTTTTAATAAAAAAAGAAAAAAATATTATAAAAACACCAATTATTTTAATGAGCTTAATCGTTACTAAAAAGTTCTCTCGAAGTGACTTCAGCGAGTAGGTTGCATAATAATGCATGTAAAACGTTACTTAGAATTCGCTCAATGTATATAAATTTGATAAATTGTTGAATATAAGTCAAGTTTTTTTTCAAAATAAAGGTCCATTAATCGGTCATACAATTACATAAAAATGTTGTTGTTGATCAAAACTTCACGGCGAATCAAATGAGACTAAAATCATACAGACTGGTATTATAATTTCGGTGTTACAGCCAAAATAAGCACACGTTTGGGTTAAGAAAATAATTTTTGGTTTGAAAGAATATTTTTTCACATGCATTATGTAGTTGAAAATATTTGAAAAATCTATGCCATGTCATTTCATTATCAAATAATAAAGTGTTTTGGAATTCTGTAATGAATACAAAGGTTTTAAACCCATTCTGTATTAAAAAATTGCAAGTTCAGTATTGTGCGGAGTAGAAGTGCTTGAAATTAAATCTCTATTAGACGAAATGTACGGCATATCAAGGGTTTTTCCTGGAGTATATATCGAAAAAAATTGGAAAATTGTTTTACTGCCTTAATTAAAATTGTGTATTCCGATTTTATAGTCAGTCTGGCTAAAACAGATCACAAGATTTGGTTCTAATTTTGGACAGCAAGTAGGGTCTTTTTTACAGCGATATTCTATTTTTCGTGGGTAAGTCCATGGTTATGTCAGGGATGGTCCCAAAGCTCTAAATCTTACGGTAACCAACTAAAATGACGGCTTAACAGCATAACTATTGAAAGAAATGACTTCCAAAATTATGTAGGTCCACTTTCAAAATGAACTATATCGGTCTATACTGTCAAGTATCTTCTGTACAAAAGTGCAAATGTTTGCGCTTTTATCGAAGTCAAATTTATGAGCACAACATAAGCATTTATTCCCAACTCCCACAATCGTGAAGATATATACCCTAAATGTTTCAGTACGTTTGTCGGTATAAAGTATACATCCAAAAAAGACAACGAATTCTGAAACTCCCTGACTACACAATTTTTAGGAAAAAGATTTTGGTTATATAGACCGTATTCAATCTGTCTACAGAAAAAAGTCTCAACTCACACAGGCTGAGGGTATATCTCTGTCGGCAAACTCGACTGATACGAGTACTTTTTTGTTTTCCAGAAAACAAAAGTTAAGAATTTTCATAAGTTTGCCGACAGAAGTGATTAGTCCTTGGAAAGTTTTTAATGTCATCGAGTCCATAAACATCAACTCGTCTAAAATTTTGCCGAGCTTTTTAAAAGCGTGGTCTCAAAGAGTACTGCGAGTTGGATTCGGAGTCTATGAGTCGTAGTATTTATCGCCCGAGTCCTGATAAAAATATTATCTTTTTATACCCTACACCACTATGTGGTAAGGGGTATTATGTGTTAGTGCATTTGTATGTAACATACAAAAGGAAGCGAGATAGACCCATAGTTTCTTCTAGGGATATACATAGAATCACTTTCCGAGTCGATTTATGCATGTCCGTCCGTCCGTTCGCAACATACAGGTCGCATTTGTTGACCGATTTCGCTGAAAATTGGGGAATACCATTTTTTTAGCCGTCGCACGTTGGGGCAAGATTGAAAAAAACGGGTCTTAATTGAAAAATTGAAACACAAATTTTTGATAATCTGTCTTGACAGGGTTAACGAGTACAAAATTCTACCTCACTAGCCAAAATAGCAAAGTCGTATGTTGTTTACTTTTCGTGTAGCACAGTGTTAAAGTTGAACATATTTTTAAAATTTAAGAAACAGGTGAAAAGTATTAAATTTTGCTGCATTTAAATTGCCATAACGTAGTTTTTGCTCCATAAACTTGGCATTTTCAAAATAGATATTTCAAGCAGAGGTAATTCTTAATATTTAAGGAAAAAATTTTACTGAAAAAGTCTTGTAGAAATGTGTTTAAAAAATTCCTCAAAATGTGTCCAGATTTTGCATAATTTTGAAATGTATTGGAGTATAACAAAAAAGAGTGTCGAGAAGGTCGTGAGATTTTTTTTTTTGTATTTTTCTCTTGATTGTTTTCTTTGATACTGCGCAAACAAAACTTGCTCCCTGCTTGCTCATTTGAGTTATGTCAAAATTGGTGGAAATAGCTGTGGGTCAAATGTTTGCATTTTGGGGTTTTTGTCTTCATTTTCCCTTTAATGTCTGTGGCCACCCTACATAACACAACTTGTGCAGGTCTACCATTATGTTATAGTTACTATATATAATGATTTATATAAAATGATGGCGATGCACAAGGGGTGAAATAGCAAAAAATGGAGATTAATTAAACTAAATTAAATTCGGTTTTTGGTATAACTGTCGTTACATGGTAATATGGTACAAAATTGTAAGTCTTTAACCAAAATGTCAAGATCATATATTGTTTACTTCTACAGTTACACTGTCATAAAGCCAAAGAATTTTTAATAATTTAAAGAGCACCATAAAAAATTAAATTAAATTTTGGTATATAAAGAGTAATATTTTTTTACGCATCAAAAGTGCCCCTTTTAGAATGGAATCGTCAACTTCAGTTAGGAATCTACGTCTTAGAAAAACATATTTATGGCAAAAGAAGTTTAGAAGCATATTAAAAATTTATTTAAAATGCAGCCATTTTCCCTATTTTTGAAAAGTATTTAGAGTTAAAAAAGTAGCGGAATATTTTATATGGAGCTTATTCCAAAACGAGAATATATAGAGATGATGTTTGATAGAAATATTTTCAAACCCTTTAAAATGTACAATTCACAATTTGAACCGGTTTGTTGCAATATATGCATATAATATTCGAAAACTCCCAAATTTGACTGCACCTCTGTATGGGGCCTATACCAAAACATTGACCTATATTGACAAAATTTCACACTATGAATTCTTAGACATTCAGAACTATAAATCCTAATTTACAGATAAATGTACTAAAAAATGTGGTCAATACCCTCGAAATACATAAAATCGGGAGATACCGTTGAATGGGAGCTACACTAAAATATTGACCTAACTTAATAATTTTTTGCCAAATATTAGCTTAACCAATAATTTATCATATTAGAAGATTTTGGATTCATCAAATAAGAAATGAAGGCAAAACCGTAAAAACACTTCATAGTTTTTATGGTACCCATTTATGAGGGCTTCGAATATACCTCTCCAATCCCTCAATTTGCACCAAAACTGTGTTCCGTTATATTGATTGAAGTGTAAACATTCGAAAAATATTAACATTAGTTCACTCATATGCTTCCCTGAATTAATCTCCGTTTTTTGGAATCTTGCCCCAATGTGCGTCGGAAGATCAAGTTCGAAGATGGGATATATCGGTCCACGTTTTGGTATAGCCCCCATATAACGGTACCCCCGATTTACAGTATTTTGACGTTTTCAGCTACATTTTCAGACCGATTTGGCTATAATTTGACATTTAGGGTTCTTAAGTGTCAATAAACATATATAACAAAACTTGTGGACATAGGTCCACGTTTTGGTATAGCCCCCATATAACGGTACCCCCCGATTTGCGGTATTTTGACGTTTTTAGCTACATTTTCAGACCGATTTAGCTATAACTTGACATTTAGGGTTCTTAAGTATCAATAAACTTATATAACTAAAGTTGTGGACATAGGTCCACGTTTTGGTATAGCCCCCATATAACGGTACCCCCCAATTTACGGTGTTTTGATGTTTTTAGCTACATTTTCAGACCGATATAGCTATAATTTGACATTTAGGGTTCTTAAGTGTCAATAAACTTATATAACAAAAGTTGTCGACATAGGTCCACGTTTTGGTATAGCCCCCATATAACGGTACCCCCGATTTACGGTATTTTGACAGTTTTAGCTACATTTTCAGACCGATTTAGCTATATTTTGACACTTAAAGTTCTTAAGTGTAAATAAACTTATATAACAAAAGTTGTGGGCATAGGTCCACGTTTTGGTATAGCCCCCATATAACGGTACCCTCCGATTTGCGGTATTTTGACGTTTTTAGCTACATTTTCAGACCGATGTAGGTATAATTTGACATTTAGGGTTCTTAAATGTCAATAAACTTATATAACAAAAGTTGTGGACATAGGTCCACGTTTCGGTATAGCCCCCATATAACGTACCCCCCGATTTACGGTATTTTGACAGTTTTAGCTACATTTTCAGACCGATTTAGCTATATTTTGACACTTAGGGTTCTTAAGTGTAAATAAACTTATATAACAAAACTTGTGGACATAGGTCCACGTTTTGGTATAGCCCCCATATAACGGTACCCCCGATTTGCGGTGTTTTGACGTTTGTAGCTACATTTTCAGACCGATGTAGCTATAAATTGACATTTAAAGTTCTTAAATGTCAATAAACTTATATAACAAAACTTGTGGACATAGGTCCACGTTTTGGTATAGCCCCCATATAACGGTACCCCCCAATTTACGGTGTTTTGATGTTTTTAGCTACATTTTCAGACCGATATAGCTATAATTTGACATTTAGGGTTCTTAAGTGTCAATAAACTTATATAACAAAAGTTGTCGACATAGGTCCACGTTTTGGTATAGCCCCCATATAACGGTACCCCCGATTTACGGTATTTTGACAGTTTTAGCTACATTTTCAGACCGATGTAGCTATAAATTGACATTTAAAGTTCTTAAATGTCAATAAACTTATATAACAAAACTTGTGGACATAGGTCCACGTTTTGGTATAGCCCCCATATAACGGTACCCCCGATTTGCGGTATTTTGACGTTTTTAGCTACATTTTCAGACCGATATAGCTATAATTTGACATTTAGGGTTCTTAAATGTCAATAAACTTATATAACAAAAGTTGTGGACATAGGTCCACGTTTCGGTATAGCCCCCATATAACGTACCCCCCGATTTACGGTATTTTGACAGTTTTAGCTACATTTTCAGACCGATTTAGCTATATTTTGACACTTAGGGTTCTTAAGTGTAAATAAACTTATATGACAAAACTTATGGACATCGGTCCACGTTTTGGTATAGCCCCCATATAACTGTTCATTTAAGTTGATATTTTCGTATAGCCCAGATACCTCCGAACTAGCTGTTAATGACATTTGAAGTTCCCACGTTATGTACCGATTTTCGATATTTTGAAGATTCTAGCTAAATTGTTTAACCGAATTAGGAGTTATTTGACATTAAAGGCTCCCATCAAAAACTGTCAACATAGGCCCATGTTTTATTATAACCGCTATATAACAGTACCTCCCAATTTCTAGCCCACCAAAAATTTTCAGCATACATAGTTAGATATAGGCACCATAAAAAAGGGCCTCCCGAATGAAGCATAAATGTACATAAACATTATCTGACATTTTAACGTACCCACTTAAAGTTGGGGACAGGAATGAAAAGTAATTATTCCATTTTAGTTCAGAATATTTAATGGTGGAGGGTATGAAAAGTTCGGCCCGGCCGAACTTAATGCTTTTTTACTTGTTTTAATGTAATTTTCTGAATTTTCAGTTGGCTTTCACGGACTCTATCACTGTTGGTAAAATAGTAAAATTTTGGTGTTCTTATGATATAAAATAATATTACATTCTTGCAATATTCTCGAATGCAATCCCTGCATTCGAACGTCTATTTTCCCCACTTTTTGCATGAAGGTTCTCCCAACAAAATTATTTTTAAAATCCATATTACAAACGATATTTTTAAAATAAGAGCTAGTGTGGTTGAAAATTCTGGGATACACCAAAACGTTAACCTATAATATTCATATTCATTTCGTGGGTAATATTCATTTGAAACCTTTTTAAATGGTTTTATTTAGCTCACCCCGTTTGTTTTATTATTTATTCTTGGGTCAAATTTAGTAATTCAAATTTCACCCTCTTCCTGTCAACCGATTAATCTGAAATTTTGTATACACTTTGGATTTTGGTGACAATACAATTATGTTTATTCATTATCATTATAAATTCAAGATGGCGGCCGCTACAAAATGGCGGATAACGTAGGTTTTATCAATCCCATCAATATGGGTATCAAATGAAAGGGCACAACAAGCAGAATACAATATACTATAAAAAATTGAAATCCAAGATGGCGGCCGCTACAAAATGGCGGATAACGTAGGTTTTATCAATCCCATCAATATGGGTATCAAATGAAAGGTATCTACAAGTAGAATACAATTTACTATGCAAAATTGAAATCAATATGGGTATCAAATAAAAGGGCTTGAAAAGAAGAATACAGTCAATGGTGAGCAAAACAGAATTTAAGAGAATTTAACATTTGTCGTTTTTCATGGTTTTTCTAAATTGTTTTTTAATTGTGAAAACACAATTTTAATCTAATATCGTGGATGAAATTATTTATTAAATAATAATTACAAAAAATACTTAAACGTCTGAGTTTTGTTGAATTAATAAAAGTAAGAATATTTTACAGCAGCCACCAGTGGATGCCCGTGCACACCAGTGATACAGTGCACAATACAACTTCAATATTTAAGATGGGCGCAGCCACTAAATGGCGTATAATTAAGATTTAAATTTAGAAATTGAATCTTTAATTTAGGTATCTGATTAATCCAGCCTGAATCCACCACCCAAGTCAAGATTTTTTATCGTGTTGAGGTCTGTGTGGCGTTAGGGTGGCTAAAAATGATACGTCGTTAGCGGTACAGTTGGACTGCAATAAACTAACGGGCAAGAAACCTTGCAATAATGAAGCACTAAATGAATTAAACAGAATGCGAAATAAAAACTAAAAACTAGAAAATAAAAATAGGTAAAAAACTTTTTAAGTTAAACGGTTTTATGTTAAACATACATTGCAATGTTTATGATAAATGTACTAAAAAACATTAAAAAATAGGTAAAAAAACTTTTTAAGTTAAACGGTTTTATGTTAAACATACATTGCAATGTTTAAGATAAATGTACTAAAAACCAAAAAATAATAAAATAGATACAGTCGTGGGAATTATAAACATATGCATAGACTAGACTAAAATAAAACCGTGGGGCACGTCAATTGTCTACGAATTATCGACTTAATGTGCGATAGAAGAATCGTTTAATTCGTCGTTAGGCAGTTGGCCCGCAGACGGTGAGGAAGTTACTTACTATTTTCTTGCTCATGGAAATTCCAATAGTTATACACTCTATGTAAATAAAAGAGATGTTTCAACTAGTTTATCGTTGGACATTCACACTGCTGGCTGGCGAGGAATCGTTTCACTGCTCGTAGTTTGTCTTTAATCGACAAAGTACTACTCGCTCACCACTATGAAACCCTAAAACTCGCTTATAATCGAGCTTGCTAGCTTGTTTCCACATTCTAGCCCTACTTATCACACGTCCATCGTTGTCGGTTGAACAACTGCCTAATTATAGTGTAACATTACAAAACAAACATTTTAATCAACGATTGTAGACAATTGACGTGCCCCACGGTTTTATTTTAGTCTAGTCTATGCATATGTTTATAATTCCCACGACTGTATCTATTTTATTATTTTTTGGTTTTTAGTACATTTATATTAAACATTGCAATGTATGTTTAACATAAAACCGTTTAACTTAAAAAGTTTTTTTACCTATTTTTTAATGTTTTTTAGTACATTTATCTTAAACATTGCAATGTATGTTTAACATAAAACCGTTTAACTTAAAAAGTTTTTTACCTATATTGAATGTATATACTTTGTGACAATATTGCATACACAATTAACTAAAAAACATTTAAAATAGCTTTAGGTAACGCTACACAAAATTTTTAACTTTCATGATTTTTGGTCATTTTAAAATACCTGTAAATCGCGTAATTATCAAAATCATTTTGTCCGCATCGTGTTTCGGTGTCCACCATGAAAATCTACATCGATTTATATCTATTCCAAGGCGGTCAATGAAGAACAGTGGATGTAACATCACACACTATTTTTTGGGGTAAAATGAATGCAGTCCCTTATCACAGATTTTTTTAAATCTCTGTTTCTGCAAAACCGAAAATGCTGTATCAGTTTTTGTATTGCAGACAGGGTTTCGGAGTCGAGCCATTTTTCCTTCGACTCCGACTCCGACTCCAGGCCAGTTTTTTGTCACGACTCCGACTCCGGAGTCGACTCCGAGGGTAATTTCCTATACCACTAAAAATTAATAAAATTTGCTAAATTTTTCAACTTTTCCTATACTAGGACCCCATATGCTTATGTGATCTTTTCTCTAAGACAATTTGTAATGCAATGCGATGTAAAATTGATGTTCCGTATTGAATCTGCTGTATCTTATATCAAAAAGAACAACAACAACAGAAAGAATTTAGAAAGTTTCAGTAGATTTTGCCGAAATATATGTACGAGTATACCCTCCGATTATCAATTTAAAACAAAAACAAGTAGAACTGACGAGTTTGATTATATTTTTTTGTACGGACGCACAGAGGGCACATAGGCATAAAGTTGCTCAAAACTCAAAATATGAAAATCGTTTTTTTATGAAAAAATGTTGATAAACGGCAACCAGACTCTTTTGTACATTTGCTATAACCATCCTCGACTTTGTAAGATTAACCAATCCAATGCAGCAGTCGATTGAACTCAGCCTTACTGAAAACAAAAAGTAAATTTTCGAAAACTAACTAAATTAGGTGAACATTAAAATGACATTATTTTCGCGAAAGCTAATATTTTTCAAGATTTATTGTTTTTGTACAGTCTTCGAACAAGATTAGCATTTAAATTTTTCAGATTGATTTTACATCTTTGCTCTTTAATAATGGTAATACATATCCTCTTTATGAAAATTGTTTATGATCATTTTTAAGATTACTACAATTTCAATAGTGAAAAAGTCTATTTCCCCGTCGTTTTCCGACCATAGTTTCTTCTAATTTTTTATGCGATTGAGCCTCAAATATCAGATTCAATCATAAAAAATTGCGCATATTTGCGCCATTCCGAAAAAATCTAATTTTTCTCAACTAAAATATGAAATATTTTTATATGGAATTGAAAGGTTTACTCACACTAAATTTTGCTCCGCGTTATAACCGGGGCTCTAATTTATCAAACTAAACCAACACCTATCAAATATGTTTGCATTATTCAGAAACATTCACGGCTTTTCTCATGTGAATTGAGAAAAATTTTATTTAAGTAAATTTCAAAAAATAAAATTTGGAATGAAATATATGTATATGGGACTATATATACATCTGTACTGATTTGTTTGAAAATTGGCTCAATGTTTTTTAAGGCTAGTTCAGGTTGCATGTGTCAAATTTCAGTGATTTTGGTGCATTTTTATCTCATATCAGATGCAAATATATGTATATGGAAGCTGCATCCAAATCTGGACCGATTTTCATTATTTTCTATAGGATTAATCCTTGTGCAGAAGATATGCTTTGTGCAAAATATTATATCAATCGAAGTATAAATGAGCTTTCTAGGACTTTTGATCAACTTTTAACACAAATTTCCCCTCTGTGGGACGGGTCACATATCTTTTTCGTTTTATTTTGTCGAAATATGAAGATGGGTATGCCAACAGTAATTTGTTACTTACAGATTTTACGAAAGCGAAATCTTGACTTCTACAGTTCCCATTTTTTTAAATGCATATTTTTTAATTCGTTTCGCTTAAATACACGATTATTATGTACTTAATGATCTCACAAAAACATATGCTGATCGGTTTATTCGTTTTCGACCTTCAGTGGTCACCGCAAACTGCTTTATTAAAAACAGTGTTTCGTAGGTGGCCATTTGTCAGAAAACTGTGCAAGGTATTATAGCTCAAGGTATTATAAATCAGATGAAAACAATATCTTTTGGAAAAAATTGGTAGATTACTTGTAAAAATTCATGAAAAATTTCATTTTTCGTGCACAATAAGTGACCATAACCCCTTAATTGTGGACAAAATAAACTTATAATACTTTTTCCACATTATATTGTGAAGTATAAATATGTGCGATCTAAAACTAGTATTCCAGAGTGTATATAAGTTTTGTAATAAATGTGATGGTATATTAAGAAATCGATTCATATTGAAAGATGCAATTATAATTCTTATGTCATGGAACTTTACTAAATATAATAAATCCTTTGCTTACAAGTTTACGCATAGATTTCCTATAAAATGAATAAACGATTTATCAAAATGTTAATAAAGTTAATCTCTCTATCATAAAAAATAAAAACTCTTTTGATAAATGTAGAAAAAAACATTTTGCCCGGAGTCGGAGTCGAGCTTTTTTTCACGACTCCAGACTCCGACTCCGACTCCAGCAAAATTTGCTAGACTCCGACTCCAGACTCCGACTCCGCAGCCCTGATTGCAGTGGAAATGACCCACAGGAAACGCGATAAAATACGCGATAATTTCAAAAACAATTTTAGTTGATTTTTCTACTTTGGAATTTCTCGTAACTCGCGTTTTAGTAGATGGATTTTCACGCGAAATAATTTATTAGATCCGGAATGTAAATATTATAGCCGAATAATATGATTTGTAGAAAAATGTTCGCACAAAATTTCCGCATTTGGTTGCAGATTTCTATGAAGCTCTGCAGAGTACATTCACAATATACGAGGGCAGTTCGGAAACTTCTTAGCCTAGCACAAAAAGCGCGGTATAAACAGAAAAAAGTTAAGTGTTTTGGAAACTTCCATCTCTGTTATGAACACATGTTAAATTTTGTATCGATCTGGCAACTCCTTCATATAGAAACAGGTGTTCGAAAAAGACGCATCCGCATTTTTTTACAATGGAAAAATTAGAAATGCGTGCTGTCATTAAATATTTACATAAAAAAGGTTTATCGGGACAAGAAATTCATAATGATATGGTGAATGTGTTAGGTGAAAGTGCTCCTTCATATGCAACAGTAAAAAATTGGGTTGCTGAATTTAAACGTGGTCGTACAAGCATTGAAGATGAACCACGTAGTGGACGTCCAAAAACAGCAACAAGAACAGAAATTGTAGCCAAAGTGCATGATATGGTATTAAATGATCGACGAATAAAAGTGTGTGAAATTGCTAATATCATGGGCATCTCAAATGATCGAGTCCATTTAATTTTGGATGAAGAACTACATATGAAAAAGATTTCTGCAAGATAGGTGCCGCATTTGTTAACAGTCGATCAAAAACGCATAAGCATGAACTTTTCACAAGCTTGTTTGGATCGTTTTAAGCGAAACAAAATGGATTTTAAACGTCGTTTCATGACTGTTGATGAGACATGGATCCACCACTATACTCCAGAGACAAAAGAGCAATCCAAGCAATGGACTGAAGCTGGAGGAAGTGCCCCAAAGAAGGCAAAAACAATTCAATCGGCTGGTAAGGTTATGGCAACGGTTTTTTGGGACTTCAAAGGTATTTTATTGATTGACTATCTGCAAAAGGGTAAAACAATAAATTCAGAGTACTATTGCAACCTTTTGGATCAATTAAATGTACAAATTCGAGAAAAACGTCCTGGCTTACAACACAAAACAATAATTTTTCATCAAGACAACGCACCAGCGCACACGACTGTTTTAACAATGGCTAAAATCAACGAATTAAAGTACGGGTTGCTTGACCACCCACCTTATTCTACTGATTTAGCTCCCAGTTACTTTTACTTGTTCCCAAATCTAAAAAAATTCCTTGCTGGCAAGCGTTTTACCTCAAATGAAGATGCAATTACAGTTGTAAACCACTATTTTGAAGACCTTGAGGAAAACTATTTTAATCAACGGATAAAATTGCTAGAAAAGCGTTGGACTAAGTGTATTGAAGTTTCAGGAGATTATATTGAAAAATAAAAATATTATTGAAAAACTAACTATTCTCTTTCATTGATAGGCTAAGAAGTTTCCGAACCGCCCTCGTAGTATCAAATAACTCAGAATCGCAAGTAAAACAATCCTATATATGATTTTTTGAAAAACCGGTTTGCGGAATGATACTAGAAAAAATTTGAAAAAAACACTGTAAATCTGGCTTCAAAATGTCAGCATCATTTAATAGTAGAAGCAGATGAAATGTTGAAAAGTAATACATTAGAGAGATTATTCTTATTTAGATTGCTTCTACTTTTACTTTGTCTGGAAAATCGTGAAAAGTGTGGTTTACTCACAAATCAAGAAAAACAAAAAATACAAGTTGGCTTCAACCCATTTTTAACATAAATATTTTTAATTATTTTTGCCACGTATTAAAACATTTAATTTTATGCAAAAATATTTAATTTGTATAATATACAATCACAAGTCGCGTGTTCTAAAAGGGTAAACCTTGGCTTCAGCTATGTTAAATTTTCAAAAAATATTGTTGATATACACTTTCATACGAGCAAATGTGCCTCATAGTAATAATGGGTTTAGACCCCAAGTATGTTTGGTCGAAATCTGTTTCAGACAATTTAGAGTTGATTTAGCCATGTCCGTCTGTCTGTCTGGCTGGAGCGCACAATAATAACTCTCTAACGGATAAACCGATTCGGTCCAAAATTTGGTTTTCATAATATTTTATACAAACGTAGTTTAAGTTTGAAGATAGGTTATATCGGTTCATTCCTTACGGTACCTCCCCCACAGTAAACGATTTGTACATCGAAAAATGTTTATCATACATAGACGAGGTTTCAATATGGACTCTATTGGTCCTCTTCTTCGCATACCTCCCACACAAAATTTCGGATAAGTTCAGTTTAGGAACTGCTCCCGAACCGCTTTGATTTTTGTTGTAGCAACTTGTATTCACTGCCCTCCATACGACGATACAAGTTTCATCTGGGTCAAGTTCATACTTCCGGAGAAAATAGCCTAAAAGGGGCACAAACCCCTATGACACCGTGTGTAGTGGTTGGACTATAACTTTCGAACGGATCTGCCAATTCGGTCCAAAATTTAGCCTTCGTAATATTTTGTCCAAACTTAGTTTATGTTCAAAGATAGTAAATATCGGTCCACTCCTTCAGGTACCTGCCGCACAAAAGTTGAAAATTGTTCGGACAAATTATGCGCACGATAACTCTTGAAGGGAGTGACCGATTTGATTCATACTTTACATATATTAATATATCTACCAGATATAAATCAGGTTCGCATATGGTTTATATTTGTCCACTCCTTCGGCTACCTCTCACATAAAATTTCGGATAAGTTCACTTTAAGACCTTCTCCCGAATCACTTTGATTTTTGTTGAAGCTACTTGCATTCGCAGCCGCAATTACGACGGTTAAAGTTTTTTTCAGGGACAAGTCCATACTTTTTGAGAAAACAGCTCGAAAGGTGTGAAAAACCCCCTATGGCACTATAAGTAGTGTTTGGAGAGCACAATAACTCTCGAAATGATCAACAGATGTGGTCCAAAATTTGGCCTTCGTAATTTTTTTCCAAACATAGCTTCAGTTCGAAGATGGACAATACCGGTGCAGAACTTCCGATACTTCCCCCAATATTTAAAAATGTCACTAAAGTGGTATGCACGATTCTCTCTCTTAAACGGGCAACCAATTTGGTCCAAACTTTGGATCTCCTAACATTTTGTCCAAATTTAGTTTAACTTCTAAAATGGCCCATATCGGTCCTTTCCTTAGGGTATCTCCCTCAAAAAAGTTCAACATTTGTGTCTAAGTGCAGTTTAGGGTCTTTACGAAGATTCTTTGGAAATGTATAGCGATGCTGTTCCTTGTGGTCCTGTTTTCAGCTATATTATGTTTTCCGTGGACAAATCCATGCTTCCTGGCATACTGCTGCAAAAGTTATACGATGACCCACTGAAATGACTAGTGGGTACGATATCTATCGAAAAGATATCACTACCAAAATAAAGTCCACTTCCATAATGGACTATGTCGATCCATTCGTTTAAGTACCTCCTCCGCAACACTTTTGAATTTTAATCCTAATTCACATTTTTATCAGCAAGTTCAAATGCCCAAAAAGAACCACAAAATTCTGAAAAGACCGTAAATTCATTAGATCTGTCCGTAGATGAAAGTTTTAATTCATATAGGCGGAGGGTATATCTATACCCTATTTTATACCCTACACCACTATGTGGGGAGGGTATTATAAGTTGGTTTTGGCCAAAAAGTTTTTATTGCATCGAAATAATGGTCGTAGACCCATACTTATATACATATATCAAAATGAATGTCTTGACGAGCTGAGTCGATCTGGTTATGTGTGTCCGTCCGTCTGTCCAAAAGCAAAACCTAGCAATGAAAGTAGAAAATATCGCCTTTCTAACGATGTAAAGTAGGTTCTTGTAGGTGATCAAACAACGAAGATATCACAATAGTCGCAAATAAACCCCAAATTTTTATGTTTGCGATTTTAGTTATAATGACGAATATCACAGCTTTGGCTGGGGACTTTCCAAAAGCAAAGCCTGACAATGAAAGTAGAAGATCCCATCTTTATAATGACGCAAACTAGGTCGGCGTAGGTGACCAAATAACGGAGATATTGCAATATTCGATAATACATCCCATTTTTGCATTTTTTTGGAAATCACGCTACTGGGCGCAATTTTGATCGGATCGTCACGAAATTTCGAGGGTTAATGAGGGTCTCACAGAGGAAGAAGCCTATTGATTTTGATGATGGTCGGATAATATTTAGGGGTCGGAATGAGCAAAAACTTTATTTGAAGGAAAAGTCAACATTTAATTCCAAAGCAAATATCTCAGCGTCTATAAGGGGTCTACAAAAAGCAAAAATTGGTAATGAAAGTATAAAATATCACCTTTACAACAATGTAACGTAGGTTGTCGTAGCTGGTCTAACAACGAAGATATCGCAATAGTCGCTAATAAGACCCAACTTCTCATTTTTGAGATTTTAATAATAATGACGGATATCACACCTTTGGTTGGGGACCTTCTAAAAGTAAAGCCTGACTAAGAAAGTAGAAAATCCCATCTTTGAAATTATGCAAAGTAGGTTGGCGTAGGTAGTCAAATAATAGAGATATCGCAATAGTCGTTAATGCATCCCTTTTCTCCACCTTTTCTGCAATCACACTACAGGTCGGAATTTTGATCGGAACATCACGAAATTTTCTCACAGAGATAGAAGCCTATTGATGTTGGTGATGTCGACAGTAGTCAAATATAAAATTAAATATTAATTATTTTGGTTCAGTTCGCCTTAAGTTATTTGGTGTAAAAGCCAGATAGGTGAAAACTTTCGTATCTCCATAAAAGAAATGTTTTCGAGTGAAAAGATTATGCACAGAGGTAGTGGTGTAGGGTGTCACATAGTCGGCCCCGCACCGACTATAGCCTTTTCTCACTTGTTTACTTGTTCATTTGACATTCTTAGTGGTCACAGCATTTCTTCACCAAAAATTGTTTATTAAGGGTCCATGTTTTGGTATAGGCCCCATATAACCGTACCTTCCAGCTTTCGGTACTGTAAGAGTTTTAGCTAAAATTTTTAACCGAACTAAATGTAATTCGACATTTGAGCTTCTCTGTGGTCACGAAACTTCTCCCCAAAAATCATCAACATAGGTCCATGTTTTGTTATCGCCCTATTTCATTGTAGAGGGTAAAATAAGTTTTACCCGGCCGAACTTAATGACTTTCTAACTAGTTTTTGATTAATTTTCTGCCACTTTTTAGGCATTTACGATATCCGTGGTAATAAAATATATCCAGCTATAATTATGGAGAGGAAATGATTTCATGTTAGTTCGTATTATTTTATGGTAGAGGGTATAAAAAGTACGTCGTGGCCGCACTTTACGTTTTTTACTTGTTTTACTATTAGAATAGTACTGGAATGAAGCTTGTGTGTGCTCATTTAAAACAGTGATGAACACGGGGCGAGCGTTTGTATGGAGAAACGTAATTTAAATTAAAGGTGCGTACTCCACTTGTTTATCTCTGATTTAAAGGAACATGTCCCCCAAATGAAAAGAATTGTATCAATCGGTTGCTATATCCTACCTTGCCAAGATCGTACCATGTGTTTATGGAAAATTTCTCCCGCGTTTCTATTATGGTTGGAACCCCATCATACCAAATTTCAAAATGACGATCGCTCCATGTTTGCTGCCTGGAGTTGAATTTCAATTTATAATGGACGAACGTAGACACTTGGCTAAATAGTTTAATCTCATTGAACATAAATAATTATGGTTTATAAAAGGTATAAGTACCCGTAAATATTTTAAACATAATTTGAATCACAATCAAGCCAAAAAATACATTTAATTTCGTCTGCAAAAATGTATTTAATTTTTTTTTTCAACATTTTCTATTAAATATTTTTTCTCTAATTTAACGATGAGTTGCCAATCGTAGCCCCATACTTCTTTACATTCCATAGAATAAAATTTAAATTAACTATTGAATGCAAAGAAGCATCGAACATTTAATGGCTTGTCAGTAGTTTTGAACACAAATATTCTCTATAAAAACACAGTTCCCAAACTATTTACATCTTAAACCTTTCACTTCAACACTGCATCTTCGAATGACTGCAATCCAATTGTGTACCATTTCTTTTATAACAGCTTAGAACTTGGAATAATTCTAGCCGAGTTTCCAAAACAACAATCTGTTGCACAGACATTCTTTCTCAAGTGGCTACCTGAATTTAGGCTCTGCTGTAGAAAATAACCCAGTGAGGGAGAAAGAGAGTCAAGAGTCTATGTGGGACAATTTTAAGTAGTTTTGTTTTTTTTTTTAAGTATGTACATACATACTATTTGACATTTGTGACACATATGACGACACAATACACATCCCCTGCAGACTGCAGCAGTTCGCGGGGAGTTTTTGTTTTAGGAAACACTGCCATAATACAAATGTGACTATTAGAAAAGGTCATAACGTCACAATTGAGCTGTCAAGGTCGTTATACATATTTAATTTAGTATATTTATAATTCTGATTTTCCAATAGGTTTTTTATAGTTTGATTCTTTGCTTGCGGTCGTGTGAACAAAATCTGTTTTCAATGTGGAAAATCGGAGATTATTAATTTTAGAGAAACTGATATAATTGTAATTGTTCATAAGGAAATGTGAAAAATATGTATTTTGTATTTAAACATGACTAAATATTGAGTTTTTAGAGCAAATCGGTGACATATCTCTGACACCAATACGAATTTTGTTTTTTTTTTTTTTTTTTTTTTGTTTTTTTGTTTTGCCCTATCACTTCAACTTTCGCGCTTATGGGCCTCCAAAGACCTGAGGCCTTGATGTCAAATGGGATCATTTTGTCAGTCTCATATCTTCTAAACCGCTAAGAATTTGGAAGTAAAGTTGTAGCTCTCGTCTTGAAGAATAATAATTGCGAAAACATAAAATCCATTCAACCTCATCTTCAAGCTTAAAATCGTCAAGGTAAAATTTCCGTTATAATTTTTTCTCGGATTTTGGTCTACAGATCAAAACTGAAGCAAACAGCCAACTACAAAAATGTACCTAATATCTCAATAAATAAACAATAAACTTTCTAGAATATACGAACTCTGTAGAAATGGTTCTTAATGGTCAAAATAGCAAAACAATTGCGATTTTTATCCTCTTTTCTCGGCTTCTGCTCCGTATATATTAACCGTTCAAGAAAACAATCAACAACAATAATGTAGCAAAGTCATCATTAAAAAACTTTTTGAAACATACGAGCGGTTTTAAAGGCGAAAATAGCAAACAACTTTTAAACATATTTGATTTGTATACCTTTTTCTCCGATTCTGGTCCACAATTACTGAACCTCCCAACAATTAAGGATACAGTCAACTACAAAAATGTTCCCAAGGCCACAATTAAGAAATTTCTAGAATGTATGAACATTCTAGGATCGGTTCTTCAAGCTCAAAATTCAATAATCTTAGATCATTCTTTCCTTTCAGGTTCGTAAATAACAAACCTTTCAAATTTCCTTGATTTTTTAACAGTTGGTTATTTCCAGACCTGAGTAGGGGGAAACGTTAAAAATAATTTAGTTGTTTGTAAATTCCAGCTTAAAGCCTCATTCGGAGAAAGTTCATGTGATCTAGAAAGTTGTTTATTGAAACCTTAGGTACATTTTTGTTGTTGGCTGTATCCTTAATCTTTTAGAGGTTCAGTATCTGTGTACCAGAATCGGAGAAAAAGGTATAAAACCAAATATCATTAAAAGTTTTTTGCTATTTTCACGTTTAAGGACCGCTCATAAACAGTTCATATGTTCCAGAAAGTTTTTTACTGACGTCTTTGCTACATTATTGTGGTTGATTGTTTTCTTGAATTTTGAACGGTTTAGTATCTATGGTCAGAAGCCGAGAAAAGAGGATAAAAATCGCAATTGTTTTGCTACTTTGACCATTAAGAACCATTTCTAGAGAGTTCGTATGTTCTAGAAAGTTGTTTATTGAGATATTAGGTACATTTGTAGTTGGTTGTTTGCTTCAATTTTAATCAGTTTGGTATCTGCTGACCAAAATCCGAGAAAAAATTGTGTGGATTATATTATGGATTTTATGTGTTCGCAATTATTATTTTTCAAGACGAGAGCTACAACTTTGCTTCCACGAGTGAATCCAAATTCTTAGCGGTTAAGAAGATATGAACCTAACAAAATGATCCCATTTGACATCAAGGCCTAAGGTCTTTGAGGCCCAAAACCGCGAAAGTTGGGTCTTCTATCATGCTGTCGTGGGTCTTCTATCATGCTGTCGTGTCAGAATATGGTTAATAAACCATGACTCATAAAATTACACACAGTGTTATATAAAACTTAAATGGTGTTCGTACGTTAATCAAAAACTCGACCAAATTACAGCTGATTTGTTTCGCATTTGTCTTAAAATGTTTATATTTATCCCATAAAGGATCTTACATATTTTATTTTTTAGATATCGTGAAAAATCCGCTAAAATTTTCAAAAATATATTTTGAGGAAAGTTAATTGTTTCCACAAATTTGGTTCGAGGGTTTTGTTGTCACCTTATTTATTTCCACCTTTTTTCAATTTTTGAGCGAAAAACGTAAGTGACATTTTATGTTTTAGATTTATCAATATTTGAAAGTTTTAAAAATTATTTTATTTACTACACTCAAATATTTAAAAGGAATTAAAAAGATCCAAATTGTTATTATTTGTGGTATCCAGTGATGCAATTATTTTTGGGTTGTTATTTTTGAAAGTAAATACATTCCGGTGCTAATTTTGTGACCGCAAGTAACGACAAAAATGTTTTTTATGTGCTTGTCTTATATATTCTATCATATCAGTACCGCGGGTCAGAAGATTCGGAATTACGTTAATCAATGGTATATAGATGATCAAGAAAACACACAGAGCAGTGTTAAATTTGCCGTGTTTCGTGCTACAAAACATGGATTTTTACCAGTTTTTATACCATCCACCATAATATGGAAGGTATAATTATACCCTCAGCCTTTAGGCTATGAAGGGTATATACACTTTCATACGGGCAAAATGTGCCTCATCGAAATAATGGTTTTAGACCCCAAGTATGTTTGGACGGAATGTGTTTCAGACAATTTGGAGTCGATTGAGCAATGTCCGTCCGTCTGTCTGTCTGTCTGGCTGGCTGGAGCGCACGATAACTCTCGAACGGATGAACCGATTCGGTTCAAATTTTGGCTTTCGTAATATTTTGCCCAAACTTAGTTTAAGTTCGAAGATGAGCTATATCGGCCCACTCCTTCCGGTACCTCCCCCACAAAAGTTCGGAAATGTTCGGAAAATTTGTGCGCACGATAACTCTTGAAGGGAGTAACCGATTTGGTCCATACTTTGCCCATCGTGGAGCGTGTACCAGACCTAGATCAGGTTTTAATATGGACTCAATCGGTCCACTCCGTCGGGTACCTCCCACACAAAAATTTGGAAAAGTTCAGTTTAGGACCATCCCTCGAATCGCTTTGATTTTTACTTTAGCTACTTGTATTCACTGCCCTCTATACGACGGTATAAGTTTCATCAGGGGCAAGTCCATACTTCCTGAGAAAATAGCCTGAAAGTTGCAAAAAACCCCTATGACACCGTGTGAGGAGGTTGGAGGGCAAAATAACTCTCGAACAGGTCTGCCGATTCGGTCCAAAGTTTGGCCTTAGTAATATTTTGTCCAAACATAGTTTAAGTTCGAAGATAAGCCATATCGGTCCACTCCTTCAGGTACCTCCCCCACAAAAGTTTAAAAATGTTCGGAAAAATTGTGCGTACGATAACTCTCGAAGAGAGTGGCCGAATTGGACCATACTTTACACATCCTAATATATCTACCAGATATAGATCAGGTTCAAATATGGACTATATTTGTCCACTCCATCCGGTACCTCCCACACAAAATTTCGGATACATGTTCACTTTAAGACCTGCTTTCGAATCACTTTGATTTTTGTTGAAGCAACTTGCATTCGCTGCCTCAATTGCGATGGTAAAAGTTGTTTCAGGGGCAAGTCCATACTTCTTGAGCAAACAGCCCGAAGGGTGTAAAAACCCCCTATGACACCATATGTAGTGGTCAATGTCGATCCATTCCTTTTTGTATCTCCTCCGCAAAACGCTTGATCTTTAATCATAATCAACATTTTTGTCGGTTCAAACGCCCAAAATTTTTAAAACCCCCTAAATACATACGTTTTTTGGGAAAAAAAAAGTTTCAATATATTCAGGCTGAGGGTATATCTCTGTCGGCAAAGCCGACTGATACTTTTTATACCCTATACCACAATGTGGAAAAGGGTATAATAAGTTTGTTTTCCCAAAAATTCATGTAACGCCGCGAAATATTCGTCGTAGACCCCTCATGTGGTATACCAAACTTCATATCTCGACGAGATAAAGCGATTTAGCGATGTGTGTCCGTCCGTCCGTCTGTCCGTCCATTAAAAATTGTAATCAAGCTAGAGGCCGCAATTATGGACCGATTGTCACGAAATTTAGTATGGAGGTCGGGTTTGGACCAGAATAGAACTGATTAGTTTTTGGCGATGATCGTGAAATGTTAAAGGGATGAAATGGACCAAAAACAAAATTTTTGCTCGATTTTGTAGCCGCTCTGTAGGTCGCAATAATAGTCCGATCGGCGCGAAATTTTAAACGTAGTTTTGGTTTGAGATGAAGAAGTAGCGTGCAAGTCAACGGTATGATCGGATAATATTTAGCGGGTTAAATTGATCAAAACTTTTGTGTGAAAATTGGTAAAATTTCTAATGCACATCTTATAACAGCTAGCCCGGAAAGCTAGTGCACAGGGATAGTGGTATAGGGTATCACATGGTCGGCCCCGTCCGACTATAGTCTGTTCTTACTTGTTTACTTGTTAAATTTGTCATTCCGTTTGTAATTACAACACCGAAATATTCATCGGAGACCCCATAAAGTATATATATTCTTGATCAGGGTAAAATACTAAGTTGATATAACCATGTCCGTCTGTACGACCGTCCGTCCGTTAAATTCAAGATACAGCTGGCAATTTTTAAGATATATATATGTCCTGTTTTATTTGTTAAAGAAATGTGATACAAAATAATATGAACATATCATAACGAATAAAGTTCATGTAGAACATAGGGCGGTAATTTTTAAGATAGACCTTTGTAATTCGGTATAGAAGTTTATATTACTCATAGGATGTTTGATATTGCTAATGGGCTATATCGGTCCACATTTTGATATAGCCCTCATAGAACGGTACCACCCGATTCTCGGTATTTTGAAGGTTCTTTATCACACAGAAATGGCTGAAATTTGGTACTTAGCCTTCGTTGGGGGTATAAAACTTTCCACCAGAATTTTGTTGGTATGGGTCCACGCCCCCATAGAACGGTAGAACGGTTATGGCCACAATAATCCATTGAAATGGCTGAAACTTGGTATTTTGTCTTCCTTTGGAGGTATTTAACTTTCCCCTCTACATTTGTCGGTATAGGTCCATGCCTTCATATAGCCCCCATAGAACGGTAACTCCCGATTTTCTGTATTTTGAAGGTGGTGGCTACAATATTCATCCGAAGGGGTTGAAATTTGGTATTTAGTCTTCGTTGGAGGTATAAAACTTTTTCCTAGATATTTGTTGGTACAGGTCCACGCCTTAATACAGCCCCCATAGAACGTTACCACCCGATTTTCGGTATTTTGAAGGTTTTAGCTTCATTATCACACCGAAATGGCTGAAATTTGGTACTTAGCCTTCGTTAGGGGTATAAAATTTCCACCCAAAATTTTGTTGGTATGGTACCAGGCATTCGTATAGCCCCAAAGAACGGTACCTCCCAATTTCCGGTATTTTGACGGTTGTGGCCTTTATATTCCTCCGAAGTTGCTGAAACTCAGTATTTAGTCCTTATTTGAGGTATAAAAGTTTCCATATGCAATTTATGAGTATAGGTGCACGCCTTTATATAACCCCCATAGAATGGTACCTCTAGATTTTCGGTATTTTGAAGGTTGCAGCCACAACAACCCACCAAAATAGGCTGAGATTTTGTATTTAGTCTACGTTGGAAGTAAAACCCTTTCCGACTGAATTTCGTCGGTATAGGTCCACGTTCCGATATAGCCCCATAGAACGGTACCTCGCGATCTTTGTAATTGTGCAAGATGTAACGTCAATATACCACCGAAATTACTGAAATTTGTTATTAAGTTTTTAATGGGGTTATAAATTGTTCCAGAAAAGAATTATCAGTATAGGTCCACGTCTTCCTATATCCCCCATAGAAGATTACCTCTTGATTTACGGTATTTTTTTTTAGATTTTAACCACATTATCTTACTGAAATATCGCAAATTTGGTATTAAGTCTTCTTTGAGTCTAAAAACTTTACGCCAGAAATTTGTGGGTATAGATCGACGTTTTGATATAGCCCCCATAGAACGGTACCTCCCGAACTTCCGTATTTTGAAGGTTAGCGATATTGTTTCACCGAAATTGCTGAAATTTGGTATTAAGTCTTTTTCATAAACAAAAGGAAACTAATTGTTCCATTTTACTTTAATACCACTCCTGCCCGGCCGAACTTAAAGCCGTTCTTTTTTTAGTGAATTTTAATATAATCTATAATATCCAACCATTCCATACAAATCTATGTTTTACTTTTTAACAAAACTAGTTTATTTTAACATAAATCCAATATATCGTCACCATAAATGTTTAAAGACGTAACTAAAAAACACAATTTTACGCGAGAAGCAAGAAAAGTAATAAAATGAAAACTGCTTTACTGGATATCAATCTTATGAGGGCGAGCATTTTGGATGTATTTTAACATTATGTATCAGATTCAATAAAAAGCAAATTCTAATCTTTTTTCAGCAACGTCTTTTGGCATTTATTTTATATCAATCATGACAGAGTGTTCGAACAAAAACATACTCCTCCGAAACGGCAACGCGGACCCGGGTCAGCTATAATAGATAAAACTCAAATTGAGTTCGTGCGTTAATGAAAAACTCGACCGATTTGTTTCACGTTTGTCTTATAATGTTACTATTTTTCCAAGCGAAAAATCCGCGAACATTTGTAAAAATATATTTTGAAGAATGTTAGTTGTTTCCTCATATTTCGTTGGAGCTTTTAATGTCGACTTACATATTTCCACCTTTTTTTAAAATTTTTAACGAAAAGTGTATTGGGACATTTTATGTTTTAGTTTTGTCAATATTTGAAAGTTGTAAAAACTCAACCAATTAACAACCTATTTGTTTAGCATTTCTATTAAAATGTTTATATTTATCCAAAGAAAATTCTGACATTCTTTATTTTTTGAAACAACTAAAATTTTAAAAGAAATTCACCATCTTCTTCGCATACATAAAAATCAATGTTTGTATGTTCTGCATAGACTCAAACGAATAAACCGATTTTCATAAAATGTTCAAAGAAAATACAGGGATTCCCCGCTTTTCTACATATGTTATATCTACAAAGCATCTAAACCTATTTTTCTGAAATTTTGAATTAATAGTTTAATTCGAGCTTGCACCAAACCCTTTCATATTTGGAGAGAAAATCTCCTCTTATTTTCACTTAATGCTACACTTAACCTAAACCTAACTAAAAAAAAACCTACGTCCATCCTCTACATAATGGTCCCTGAGTGAAACCAAATAACCGAAGGTAGTTATATAAAGGATGCAATTTAACCTCTGTGAATTCCGGAAAAAATATGGGCGTAGAAATCATGACATTGCGTATTATTTAGATTCATAGCCAAATTAATACCGAGTGTAAATAAAACCTAGTGTTGAGTAAAACCAATCTATTCCCTTACAATATCTTGAATTAAGGAGTTGGAGTGGCCAAGAAGTCTATTTACATATTTTTTAATTCTTTCCATTTAATATACAGATAATGGGGTTACTCCCGCAGTTTCATATACATATGTATGTAGCTATTAGAAAAACGCTTGCTAAATGCTTGAAAAATGTTTCCCTACACACAAACGGAGAACCTTTCTCTCTAATATTTCCATTTCCTTCATAACAGTTGATGAAACTATAAACCGGATTGGGAAGGCCTAAAGTAGAACAGGCCTAATACATGTTTTATATATTAATAGCTTCATTCGCACTGGTAACGACTTGTTATTTAAAAGCCCACCGAAAAACACCTTTTACACGATATGCCTTTCCTATAAGGTTTCGGGCATCTCGTTGAATTTAACTAATTTGTTAAAACGTACACCCAGGTATCTCAGATTATCTCGAAATGGTATTTCAGCTCCATTTAAAGACAACTTCAGACCCTTGCTCTCAGATACGACCCACCTTTTGCCCTTTCCGGAAGCATTTCTCAAGCATATCGCCTCACTTTTACGGGTGTTAATTATACCCTCAACATTTATGCTACGTTTCAGACAATTTGGAGTCGATTTAGCAATGTCCGTCCGTCTGTCTGTGGGGCTGGCTGGTGCGCACGATAACTCTCGATCAAATTAACCGATTCGAACCAAATTTTGGGTATCGTCATATTTTGACTAAACTTAGTTTAAGTTCGAAGATGGGCCATATCGGTCCACTCGTTCGGGTACCTCCCCCACAAATACGCACGATAACTCTTGAAGGGAGTAACCGATTTAGTCCATGCTTTGCACATCCTGACATTTCTACCAGACTTAGATGAGGTTCCAATATGGTCCACTCCTTCGGGTACATCCCACACAAAATTTTGGTAAAGTTCAGTTTAGGACCAGCTCTCGAATCACTTTAATTTTTGTTGTAACAACTTGTATTTACTGCCCCCAGACGACGGTTCCAGTTTCATCAGGGGTAAGCCCATAATTCCTGACAAAATAGCCTGAAAGCTGTAAAGAACCCCAATGACACCGTGCGTATGTAGTTGTTGGAGCACAAGATAACTCTCGAACGGATCTGCCGATTCGGTCCAACATTTGGCCTTCCTAATATTTTGTCCAAACTTAGTTTATGTTCGAATATAAGCCATATCGATACACTTTCTTGAACGGGGTAAACAAACTTTGGATCTTCTAATATTTTGTCCAAATTTAGTTTAATCCATATTGGTCCTCTCCTTAAGGTAGCTTCCCCGCGAAAGTTCAAAATGTTTGTTTAAGTGCAGTTTAGGGTCTGTTCGAAAATCCTTTGGAAATGCATACCGATGCTATTCGTTGTGGTCTTGATTACAGCGATATTATGTTTTCCGTGGACAAGTTCATGCTTCCTGGCCTACTGGTCCAAATGTTATACGATGACCCACTGAAATGACAAGTGGGTGCGATATCTATCGAAAAGATATCACTACCAAAATAAAATCCACATCCATAATGGACTATGTCGGTCCATTCCTTCAGGTATGTACCTCCTCCGCAACTCTTTTGAACTTTAATCCTAATTCACATTTTTGTCTGAAAATTCAAATGTTCATAAAGGGTCTCAAAATTCTGAAAATTCCCTAAATACATTCGATCTGTCCGTAGATGAAAGTTTTAATTCGCATCGGCTGAGGATATATCTCCGTCGGCAAAGCCGACTGATACTTTTTTACTTGTTTTAATTCCGTTTCCTAATTAAAAAATCTTGCGATATGACATCTATCTAATTAAGTACGCTTGCTTTAAGAGAACATTCATCATTCATAGAATACCCAGGTTCGAACATTTAATGACACAAATATGTATCATTTATCATTTATATTATAACATTTACTCTATCAATAATAATTGCTGATCAAATAAACGTAACGAGTTTTTAATGTCCGCTCATATGAATCCATATTTTATTATTATTATGAACGAGTATTAAAGATAAACATTATGACAATATGTTGAGGATTTTCCTCGAAGAGCAATAGAAAAATCTGTTTCCCAATAAGAATATTTGGAATTTCCACTTCCCGTTGTGTGTGTTTTATTTACCCACTTACATTAGAGCAACAACAACTGTAGTGATGCAACAATGATCTTTATGAGTGAGATCCTTAAAACTGAACTCAGGTAGTAGGACATGTGTGGGTGTTCAATATTTGAGCTCTAAGTGTCTCTTTGCGCCGTATCATATTTCCTATAAGAGAAACACTAACTTTGAACAAATTGTCATTCATCGCAGTGCTAACGGAGTGTGAGGTTCTCTTTGGTGTTTTGGTGACATTTTGAAAAAATCGAAGTGATGTTTATATTTAATTTTAAAATTATTTATAAAAAATTCAATGAAAAAGTGTTATAATATCCATTTTACTTTAGTGAAAGAAATAAGGCATTTTCAAGTCCAATACTTCTTAACATTCTATAGTATTCAATTTAATCGTATGGAATGTAAAGAAGTATGGGGTTTTGAAATGTACACTTCTTCAAAAATGGTTTTTAATGGATGTTTATTATTTCTGTGAAAATAAAACTTACGCAAGTCCTTCGTTAAAAAACCTTGCATTGGTTCGTAGAACACCTTGAAAAGTTCCATACTTCCTTGCATTTAATAGTTAGTAACGTAAACATATGGAATGTAAAGAAGTATGGAGCGGTAGCAGGTAATTCAACGCAATAAAAAGGTGCACATTCGCCTATTGAATCGTTATGTAAAACAAAAATAAAGTACTGCCTTGAAACTGAAATTAAAAACGGGAAATAAAGAGGTGGATATTATATAACGCCGGTTTAAACGCCAGAAATTAGAAAAAAGGAAAAAGAATACCCTCCGCCATGAAATATTTTGAACTAATGTTGAATAATATTTGTCTTTCTGTTACGAAAGTTAAAATGTCCACAATTTTAGTTGAAAATGTTCTTGACCTCTGGGAACCTAATTTTAGCTTTGGGCAGCTAAAATCGTGAAATACATGAAATCGGACAGTACCGGTTTATAGGGGCTATACCAAATCGTGGATCTATGTCTAAAAATTCCGGTACAGAAGTTCTTTTGACTACTTTGAATCCTACATTCCAAATTTTGGCTAATGCAGACGGATAATGTAGATAAAATCTTGCAGATTACTTTAATCGGGTGCTACCATTATATGGGGACTATACCAAAACATGGACTTAAAAAATTAATGGAAATTTATTGACCACTAACCAAACCCCAAATGCCATTTTACAGCTTAAAATGTGACTCAAAACGTAAAAATAACTGAAATCGGGTGGAACCGTAATACTGGACCCAAAATATGTATCTTTGTGCACTATTTTTGTTGGAGAAGTTTATTGACCACTTCGAAACTTAAATTCCAAATTAAAGTTAATTCGGTATAAATTTGTAGTTAAAAACGTCAAAATACCCGAAATGGAGCGGTACCGTCATATGGAGGAGATACAAAAAGGTGGACCGCTATAGCGGTTGTTCTGCCTGCAAACAAAAGACGCCTCTTTCCAAAATTTTGGACCCCAACTCAATTTTTCTGCATGCTTGAGTGATAAACGCAGACGAACGGAAGAAAATACCTTCAAAGATCGACGACCACAATGTGTACCATTGTGCACTATTTTTGTTGGAGAAGTTTATTGGCCACTTCAAACCTTAAATGTCAAATTAAAGCTAATTCGGTCTAAACTGTTGTCTAAAAACGTCAAAATACCTGAAATCGAGCGGTACCGTCATATGGAAGAGATACCAAAACGTGGACCGCTATAGCCAATCTTTGAAATTAATCTGCCTGCAAACAAAAGACGCCTATTTCCACAATTTTATATCCCTATCTCATGGATCTGGATGCTCGAGTGATAAACGCAGACTGAGAATTTTAACTTGATTGCGAATATAAGGGGATTTCTGAGTGAAATCGGACATCAGAAACGCGGTTTCTGATTTCTTTTATTTGTTGCTATGCGCTGCTCATCAGTATATTTTTAGATTTTTTTTTTGACTAACGGTCCAAGGGATATCGCATCTTGAAAAATTTGTATTCTGTAAAACTATGAGCAAAGAAATACACATAACTTCTTTAATATTGGTCCACATAGAATTAATCTTTTTTGTTTTTTTATCAGTTATCTAATAAAAAATAGAAAAAAATTGCACAGTGGGCTTAGATGCAATTTTCGCTACTTAATATTTAAAATCAATTTTCATCAATGATTGTACTCTTCGATTTTTTTGATTTTTTTGTATTAATTACAAAAATTTCAAAACCAATTTTGTAGTGGGATTCGAATAATTACTATTGGCTACAATTTGCCACTTGGAGTTTCAAGAGGTCAGAAAACTTCTGCACCAAAAATGGCTGAGATAGGTCCACGGTATATGCCGAAAATGACCTCCCGATTTAAAGTATTTTCGCTACATTTTTGACATAATTAGCTGAAATTTGAGATTGGAGGTTCTCAATGACCAAAAAACTTTTCTACTAAAAATTACCACAATACAACTTTCCTGCCGAAAATTGACGATATGTATTTACATGATACTTGAATTATTTTAAAGAATAATCCTTACAAAGTTAAAGTGCAGGGGTAGAGATTTAGGGTATCATATCGTCTGTCGTGTCCAGACTTTAGGACTTGACTAGCCTGTTTTTATTTTGGAAGCGGAGACTTTGTGTTTAAACTGCTTACTTAATCAATATTTTTCGTATCTTTTTTTCTAATCTGTTTTTGTTTGTTTTATTAATGGGTTACCCCCTTGTCAATTTCGAAAACCCGGGATTATTTTGGAGTAAAAGTAGCATATGGTACAAATTTCATTGGTTTGTTTATAATATGTATATAAATTAAAAATGTGTCTTTCTCGTAATAGCAGTATTGAATCTATCATCAGATATTTTTGTTCGACCGTTTTTGGCCACAAAATGGCAAAGCATTTTCAAATCCAATACTTCCTAACATTCGATAGTATTCAATTCAATCGTATGGAATGTAATGAAGTATGGGGTTTTGAAATGTACACTTCTTCAAAAATTGTTATTTGTGAATGTCTGTGAAAATAAACCATATACATGTCCTTCGTTAAAAAGAAAAACATTGCATCGGCTCGTAGAACACCTTGAAAAGTTCCATACTTCCTTGCATTTAATAGTTATGTAAACATATGGAATGTAAAGAAGTATGGAGCAGTGACAGGTAATTCAACGAAATAAAAAGTGCACATTCGCACATTCAATCCTTACGCAAAAGAGGTAAGCTACCAGCTTGGTACTTAAATAAATAGAATGGAAAACAAAGGTAGGACAATATTTTCAGGGGTGTAACGTCAGTTTAAAGAAAAACGCCAAGAATTAAAAAAACGAAGTAAGAACGGCATTAATTTCGGCCGCACCGACATTTTTATACCCCCCACCACGATATGTATTGAATTGAATAGGAACAATTAGTTTAATTTCGTTTATGAAAATAATAAACTCCTCCTTTTATTGCAGAAGTAGTACATATGCCCCAACTGATAATACTCCCTTCAAAACAGCTCGCATGGGCCGACATCCTTGTTCTTTCCAAAACATGGACCAATATTTGGAATGTTCCGAATTGAGCGAAATATATAAAATTGGATAAACTGGATATTCTAGATTTGGATAGTTAACAACATCAGGAGCACCGTTCTATGGAGGCTGTATAAAACGTTAACATGTATCGATACATTTCTGGAAGAAAGTTTCGTAACTCCAGCGAAGACTAAGGGCCTGTTTATGTATGTCGATAAGAAAATGAATACGCAAGAAAAACTACCAAATTTGAGTGTGCTTTTCAAATTTGTTTTTTGTTTTGAAGCAAAAGCAAAGGAAATAATATTTCCAAAACTAAGGTTTGGGTGCGTTTCATGCGCACACATTTTCGTTTCGAAATACATAAACTCGGGGTAAATACCCAATTTCAGCTATTCCCGTTGAATAATGTGGCTACAACTTTCAAAATACCGAAAACTGGGAGGGAACTTTCTATGGGTGATATATAAAAACATGGAAGAATACCGGAAAATTTCAGTGGATAGTTTTATACCACCAGCGGTTACTAAATATTAAATTTCATCCGTTTCGATGGGATATTGATGGCACAACCTTCAAAATACCGAATATCGGGAAGTACCCTTCTATGGGGGCTATTTGAAGACATGAGCTTATACTGATAATTCTCTTCTGCAATATTTTATACATCCATGGCGCATTAAATACTGTCATATCGGTGGTATATTGAGGCCACAACTTTCAAAATGCCGAAAATTGGGAGGTACCATCCTATGGGGACTATGTGAGAACGTCGACCTATACCGGCAAATTTCGGGTGAAATGTTTCATACCCCTAGCAAAGACTTAATACCAAATATCAGCTATTTCGGTGGAGACTTGAGGCTATAACTTTAAAAATGCAGAAAATCGGGAGGTACCGTACGGAAAATTTCAGGTAGCAAATTTTGAACCACCAGCTATCGCTGAATACCAAATTTCGGTGGATATTAAGGACACGACCTTCAAATTATCGAAAATCGGGAGGTAGCGTTCTATTGGGGCTATATGAAGATGTGGACATATACCGACAAATTTCTTAGGGAAGTTTTTGTAGCCCAGAAAAAGACTAAATACCAAAATTCTGCAATTTCGGTGAATACCGTTCTATGGAGGCTATATGAAGACGTTGACCTATACCAACCAATTTCAGAAGGAAAGTTTTATACCCTCAACGACGACTAAGTACCAAATTTCAGCCATTTCGGTGTTATAATGAGGCTAAACCCTTCAAAATGACCAAAATTTGGATAAACCGTATTATGGGGTGTAAATCAAAACGTGAACCGATACCGATAAATTTCTAGGAGAAACTTTTGTATCCCAAAGGAGGACTAAATATCAAAATTCAGCCATTTTGGTTGGATAATATAGCTAAAACCTTCAAAATACCGAAAATCGGAAGATATCGTCCTATGGAGGCTATATCAAAACGTGGACCTATTTCTATTTCATAGCCTCTGGAAACACAAAATTACAACCGATTCTGTGGTCTAATGGGACTAATACATTCAAAATATATTAAAGTGAGGCGTACTATATGTGCGACGTTATATCGGTGCTATACGAAAACGTGGACCTACATAGCCCGTTTTTAATACCAAAAGTCCTACGTACGTACAATAGATTTTACCAAAATTTCATCCACCTACTACAATCCATTCGGACCCTAGAGTGATTTCCACAGACGGGTAGACGGACGGACATGGCTATGTCGATACAGAATTGCACGCTGATCAAAAATATATAAAATTATTATTTCGAGTAGTTACACACGGAATGACAAACTTAATATACCCTCCAAAGTATGGTGGAGGTTATAAAAACATTGTAAATATGGGAATTTCTGAACGAAATCGGACACTTTTTTTAGAAAGTGGTTTTTGATTTCCTTTATTTTTTGCTGTGGTGATGCTGCTCATCAGCAAAACGTTTTAGTATATTTTCAGAAATGTTTTTTTTTTGACTAACTGTTCCAGAGTTATCGAGCCTTGAAAAAGTCTATTTCTCTATTCTATTTCTATATGCAAAGAAATACTCATAACTTATTTAATATTGATATAAGTTGAAAAAAAACTTTTTTGTATTCTTTGTTGTCTTTTCAGCTATTCAGGGACGTACGCAGGGGGGGGGGGTGCAGGGGACCATTTTCAAATAATAAAGGAACGCGGAATTCGGTAAGATATATGTATACTCCATATTTAAAAAGCTATATTCGATCTTTCTAGAGGTCTCGATGCTTTATACTCATCTTTGATCCAAAAAAGTTACTCGTACAGCATTTTGTGAATGGAAGAGCATGGAATGAAATATATATTGGACAAAATTTCTACCATATAATTAGAAATTTGTTTCAAAATGTTGTAATCTTATTTTAGACACATTTTGTATTAAACAGTAGGAGAAATCCGTTTCAGACAATTTGATGTCATTCAGCCCAATTCGCCAATTTGCCCGTCTGTCTATATGGCTGGAGCACATGACTCTCGAACGAATCAGCCGATTTTGTACATATTTTGGATTTCGTAATATTTTGTCCAAACTTAGATTAAGTTGTATCAGTTCACTCCTTCAGTTTCAAAATTTAGTTTTTTTTTGGGTACCTTTCTCTTTGTAGTCTTGTTTACAGCGATATTCTATTTTCCATAGCCATGTCCGTGCTTCCTGACATAATGGTAAAACAAACTATACGGTGATCAACTAAAATGGCTGATTATAGGGTGCTATAATTATTGAAAGGAAAGGCTCTCAAAATAAGATCGACTTCCTAAATGAATATGTCGGTCCATCCCACCGTGGTCCCAGCCCGCGACAAAAATACAAAAATCGATGTCTATAAATAGTGATTATAACTATTCGAATCTATCGTAGACACATCAAATTTTAGTATTCCGGCTTTCTTTTTACAATTTCTAACGGTACTTGCTAAAGCAGCATCACAGAAGTGAGCATTTCCATATGAAGACACTGAGACATTGATATTTCCATTAACGTAGTGACAAGTTACAAGTGATATCACAAAAAAGACTATAGTAAGAAATAGAAGTTAAAGTTAATGGTATTGTTATTGTTTTTAATTGATAACATCATAAACTTGTATCTTTATTTTGTAGTAAAATTTATCTCTTTTGAAATGTATTTTTGTGAGCGTTTTTTATTTAATATTGTGAAAAGAAATAGACTTTTAGTACCTTGGATCCTCGGGGATCCTCACGTTATTTTTATTTAAATGTTCGTGGAAGTGTCCAGAATTAGAAAAAAAAATTGTCTCGTCTGCCGAAAGTTGCCGAGCGGTATTCAGTTTTCATTATACTGGGTAAACTCGGAGTTTTGTGAATGTTTAGTATAGGATTTTTGGGTGTTTCCAATCAATCGGTGTTATTGTTTTGCATTTTCTTTCGATCTTATTTTATAAAAAATGATGTTTTTAGGATTACAGTATGAATGTATGTTTTCACATTTGTATGTTTTTGATATATGGTGTTCAAAGACTTTGTCAATGCCAGCATGGGACGGACGGTATTCGAAGAAATTATAGCAAACCTTCAGGTGGATGTTGCGGGATATGATTTTCTAAGTTGTCAGATCGTATACACTGTCTCTGCAAAGGAATTTCGAAAATCTGGATACCGAACAACAGAACAAAAAAAAAATTGAAAAACATCATCTGCCGTTGAAAGTAAAAACGCGGAAGGCCTGCCGTAGATTTAAGCTCCAAACAGAACACACAAATTGGCAAGCTGGACCACCTGTGTGGTCTTGTTTACTGTTGATATATCCTGGTACATTTTTAGACGATTCGGGAACTCTCCTAATTGAGATATCCTGTAGCTGGTGTTTATTGTAAGAGATGCCAACCCATCCTCGCGAACTAAAAATCTCATAAAACATCCTGTTCCCTGTTGGAGACCTATAAGACATTATTAAATCTAATATAATCTGGTACGCCCTTGGTCCATATGTTAACCCACCTAGTAAAAATATTCTGTGCCTAATATTGTTGATATTTGTTGTCAGTTAATAAATTATAAAATTCATAAAATTTCATGATTTTTACAAAAGTTTTTGTAGAAAATTTAGGCCAAATATTTAAATATGCTAAATATCGGGAGTTAACATGATATAGGACTATACCAAAATGTGGGCATATATTGATGAATTTTGGCAAGAATGTTTGATACAGATTATAAACTCGAAATGTCAAATTGCAGCGCATTCAGTGGAAAAATATGGCCAAAATCGTGAAATTATAAAAAAACGGGAGGTACGTCTATATGGGGGATATACCAAAACATGGACCTCTATCGGGCATCGACCTACGCAAGAGGTTTAATACCACCAAAGAACGAAAATGATCAAATTACAGCGAATTCACTTTGAAAATATAGACAAAATCTTGAAATTAACAAAAAACTGGAAGTCCGTTATGAGGTGTCTTTAGCTAAAAATGGACCCAATCTTGACGATTTTTGGGGAAAATTATCTTCTAGTTACTACGAGTTTACGGTAAAATTTTTGATTAGAAATATTTTTGTCACTCTCCCCCATACACGCTAAACCACAGTGCATCCCTTCAGGTACCTTCTCCGAAAAGTGCAACCCTTTTGCCCTTTAATCCAAATCAAATTTATTAACGTAAGCATTTAAAAAGCACCTTAAAAATTTCGATATTTTTGTCTGCAAGTTCATATGTCCAAAAAAGTTCATAAAATTCTGAAAACTCTCTAAATACAATATTGTGTTTGTGTAACCGGTATTCAATATATCTTGGATAAAAATCTTAATTCGCACAAATGATATACTCATTGTCGCTAAAGTAGCATGATATTTCTTTACTTGATTTCCAGAAAATAAAAGTCACGAGTTTGCTTCCAATCGTTTACAAGACAAATTGATAACGCTTTTAAGATCAAGTGATTATTCCGTATGGGCAGATTCTTTGTTGGTATATTTGCTTATTGTTATATATCAAAACTATGTAACTCTTGAAGCAAAAAGTTATTTTTTACAAGTAAAAAGCGCTAACCCGTTCCGAAATTTTTAAACCATTTACAACGAAATATTTTGAAATAATTAGTTTTTTTTACGTGGAAAAGTTTTTTGATCACTAATTTTAGCTAATTCGGTCAGCAAAAAACTTGAAAATACCGGAAATCAGAAGGTATCATTGTGTGGGGCTATTCCAAAACACGGAGCTCCATAATTTTTGTAATTACCGGGAACCCCAAATTCCAACTTATAGACAATTTGGCCAGAAAATATAGCTAAAAAGTCAAAATACCCGAAATCGGGCGCTAACGCTCTTAATGTCACCAAATCCAAAAAGTCGTAAATTTACGAAATTAATAACTCCTTTTCTGTAACGTTATATCAAAAGTAGATAATGTTGTCTGAACAAAAATCATGGAGTTTTGTATGTTGTAGCATTTTGTCAGCACATAGCAAAAAGTTTCTGAAAGTTGGGTCCTGACATTGTTATCTGAGATATTTGTTATGTTTTTGACAAAGGCCAAACACGAGTTTCGTAGTCCCGAACCGAACTGCGAGTAGAATCGGAGTCTATGAACCGTAGTCTTTATATCCCTACTCCTTCCATAACACTTTCCTATTTTCTTAATGTAAAATTTTGATTTTTTTAGTTGGCTTGCACGGACTCTGTGAATTCTGGTAAAATAGCAATGCCTTGGAGTTTTTATGACGTAAACGAGTATTATTTTCTTATTTTATCGACACAATAGCCGAATTGGAAATATTCGATACAAGTCCAATCTGCATTCGCGAATTCGATTAATTCATATTTTTGGAGGTACCTAATTCAAAGAAGCCGTTTCATGAATTAACAAAACCATGCAGAGTCTATTCAGATAAATATTATAAAAGTAGTTTATAGAGCGAAAAGTACTGAGTTAATAAAATACCATGTCGGATTACTCTAAAAATTGCACAGTGGGCTTGGAGGCAATTTTCGCGATTTGATATTTAAAATCAATTTTTAACAATGATTGTACTATTTGATTTTCTTGATTTTTTGTTTGTTTTGTATTAAACCAAGATTAATTACAAACATTTTAAGTCCCATTTGGTAGTGGGATTCGAATGAGTACTATTTTTTCTTAATTTCTTACAATTTTTGAATATAATATTTCCTTTATACCAGAGTAAAACATTTCTTATTTTAACAAAAAAAATAATATTTACATTTTTATACCCTACACCATAACGTGGAAAGAGTATTATAAGTTAGTTTTTCCGAAAATCCATCGAACACCGCGAAATATTCGTCATAGCTCCCCATGTTGTATACCAAATTCATATCTCAACAAGATAACGCTTTTTTGAGATGTGCGTCCTCAAACTCCAGGCCACAATTATGGGCCAATCGTCACGAATTTTTTTAAGGAGGCGAATTGAATCGAATAGCGATTAGTTTTTGGTGGTGATCGTGAGATATTTAGGGGGTTAAATGGACCAAAAACAAAATTTTGTCCGATTTTATAGGGATTGTGTAGGTCACAATGCACAGTGCTCCCGCTTGTATGGGAAGGTGCGACAATAATAATTCTAATCGTAGGATAGATCTGATTTTTTAGTAAGCGCTTCAAATTAGTAAAAAAAACTTTAGTCAACAATTATCATTACGGGTCCAGTTCTTCCTATAGCCCCATATAACGGTACTTCCCGTTTTCAGGTATTTTGAAGCTTCTATTTGGTATTTAGGGGTCAGAAACTTTCTGCACCAAAAATTTTGGACATAAGTCTAGGTTTTGGTATAGCCTCCATATAACGGTACCTCGCGATTTCAGGTGTTTTAAAGTTTTTATCTACATTTTCGGCCCGAATTGCCTGCAATTTGGTATTTGCAGTTCTTATTGATTGAGAAACTTTCCCACCAAAGAGTGTGGACATAGGGCCAGGTTTTGGTATAGCCCCCATATAACGGTACCATTAGATTTCAAGTTCTTTGTTTTTATTTACATTTTCAGCTTAAATTGACTATAATTTGGTTATGGGGTTCTCAGTGGTAAGAAAACGTGTCCGCCTGATATTGTTGTTGTTGGCAGGTCTGATTATTTGATGTTGGTTCGGTCTGGCAGAAGTTAACATTTGCTTTGTTTCGTAAACACTTTCGTCGGAGTTGTGTTAGGTACCCAAAGAAAAACTTCTCATTGAAGGGTTTTCTTTGTTTACGTTTATACTTCGAGCTGACGATTGATGTTTGGGTATAAAAAGTTCCTTGTTGAAGAAGTTATTGAAAAATAACTTCGGTGGAGAATATCCACAAACAAGAAACAAAGGGAACTGATGAGATCCAGTGGCGTGGATCGAAACTAGTCTTCCTTGCCTTACCCCTTGGCGAACAATGCCAAACCTTCTCCACTAATAAACTTGTTGTTTTAAATATTAAAACAACAAAAGGGATTAAGCCAGACTATTTTGAAAAATCAAAATTGTTAACATTTTTATACCCTCAGCATTTATGCTAACGAGGGTATATACACTTTTATAAGGACAACATGTGGTTCATTGAAATAATGGTTTCAGACCCCAAGTATGTTTGGAAGAAATCCGTTTCGGACAATTTGGAGTTGATTTAGCCATGTCCGTCCGTCTGTCTGGAGCGCACGATAACTCTCGAACGGATCAACCGATTCGGTCCTAAAAGTGGCTTTCATAATATTTTGTCTAAACTTAGTTTATGTTCGAAGATGGATTATATCGATCCACTCCGGAAAATTTGTGCGCACGACAACTCTTGAAGGGAGTAACCGATGTGGTCCATACTTTGCACATCGTGAATTTCTACCAGACCTAGATGGGGTTCCAATATGGTCTACTCTATTGGTCTACTCCTTTGGGCATCTCTCACACAAAATTTCGGAAAAGTTCAGTTTAAGACCTGCCTTCGAATCGCTTTGATTTTTCTTGTAACAATATGTATTCACCGCCCTCCATACGACGGTATAAGTTTCGTCTGGGGCAAGTTCATACTTCTTAAGAAATGGTACAAAAAACCCTATGACACCGTGTGTAGTGGTTCGACCGGCAGAAAACTCTCGGACGGATTTGCCGATTCGGTCCAAAATTAGGCCTTCGTAATATTTTGTCCAAATTTAGTTTAAGTTCGAAGATAACCCACATCGGCCCACTCCTTCAAGTACCTGCCCTACAAAGGTTCAAAAATGTTCGGAAAAAATTGTGCGCACGATAATTTTTGAAGGGAGTAACGGATTTGGTCCATACTCTACACATCCTAATATATGTACAAGATAAAGATCAGGTACAAATATGGACTATATTTGTCCACTTCTTCGGGTACCTCCTCCACAAAATTTCGGATAAGTTCACTTTAAAGCATGCTCTCGAATCACTTTGATTTTTGTTGAAGCAACTTGCATTCGCTGCCTCCATTACGAAGGTACAAGTTTCATCAGGGGCAAGTCCTGAGAAAATAGCCTGAAAGGTGGAAAAAAAACCTATGACACAGTATGTAGTGGTTGGAGCGCAAGATAATGGTAATTAAGGTACACCGTGCGTGAGTGACTTTGTTTTATAAGGAGGCGATACATTCAATGCATTGTCTCAATTTGAACTTCTATATCCCAACGCCAATCTTGTAGAGAAATTTCGCAGCTACAATATTTTATCGAATCCCATTTCGATAGGACCTGCGGATTCCAAGCAATATCCTGGAAAGCTAAAAAACCCTAAAAATGTGACGATTTAAAAATTTCTCTCTGGCAATTTTTTTGTTTTTTGATTTTTCCCATGTATGACCATTGTAGTTTCAGAATCCGCAAGCATTTTCATTTAAAGTTAGTTCAGGCGCACCGTGCACTATTTTATAAACTGAATTTGGATTTTAATAGTAGACAAACATACATATTTCAATGACAGCTTTAAAATAACAAACCGCGTAATCAAAACATGGCCAAAGTAATCTCTCAAATAATTCACTAGTTAATACCCAAGTTAGTATTTTAATTGGTATCATGTGTTGTTACTGCAAACGATTTGTTTATGTTTGGAATGAACTTTTTCGATTTTAGTGGTGCCAGCAAGGATTTGGATGTCGTATTAAATAAATACTAAACTGCACTCATCTATGCACTTTACTAATGTACATTTCGAAGGGAATGGATGAAAAGGGAAATAAAATAAACTTTCGATGATTTTACGATGTCAATTAAAATTGTCATTAGTGTTGTGTAATTATTTCGGATTGTCGCAATTAATTTGCACATCATTAAATTCGAAATTAATGACTCTTTGTTTGTTTGTTGTTGCTTGTCTAACAAATAAATAAAATCACATAACAAAACCATGTCAGACTAACGCACCCAATCAAACTCACACCCGCATCGACTACAGCATCAACATCCATGGTGACCTTAAAAGTTCTCAGATTACATGGTGCAAGTGACAACGTTTCTTGTTCTACCATACCAACAACGCATGGTCACATTACTATTATATGTGTTGTAGGTTCAGTTTAATATTGTGGCCTTATTAAGCGTGTGTGTTTACGTTTCGTTTGGTTCGTTCTCTTAAACATTCAGCATTCAATGGGAATTTTAATGGTAGATTCACCATATAGACCATAGCCGACCAAGAAGAGCGAGCGCTTAAATTGTTTATGGGTGGGTAAAATTACACTGACAGAACAGGGTGATGATTTTCATATTGAGTGTGAAATGAAAAATATATTGTTGGCGCGTTCGCTTTGTATGACTTAAATTAAAAATAATATAAATCTTCTATATACGCTTATAACTCAAGAACGGCTGAACAGATTTTGACAATTCGCACCAATTCGGAATGGTCTCATGGCAGAAAAGGATAAAACCTAAAAAAATCGCGAAAATCTGCGAAAATTTTGCAAAAATTTTTTTGACACATTTCTATGTAGGTTCGTGTTAGGAGTATACCTTGACACTTCTTTTTACAGGTTTTGTTGAAATTGTTCTGTCAATTTCTAGAGGTTATATAGACATTTTTTATTAAAAATCAAATCGATTTTAATTTATTTTTAAGCGGCTTTTTAGAAAATTAACAGATAAAACTTTGTTAAAAAGAGAGAGCTTAGTTTAGAGTTTGTAGAGATTAGTAGTGACTTCGGTCAGATTCCGATTAAAAAGATGAGGATGAAAACGCTGGAAATAGTTTCCACAATTTTGAGGGAAAAAGTACAAAATCCACAAAATTGGTGGGTTATTTGAAAAATCTAGAGCTCAGAGGTAATTTCATTGGAAATGAGGTTGTGGCATATATGGTAACATGGGGAGGGTGTGCCACGTTTTTGTTCAAAATTTTCCAATATCAACACCGTTAAAGTTTTTTTTAAATATTATTTTTGGAAATAATATAAGCATATCTTGCCTATAAGTGTTGATATATAAATGTTTATAATTTTGATTTTAAAATATAATTTTTGAAAATTTACAAAACGTCTAAAGATTGGCCAAGCCGCCCCGCCCCACCCAAGGGACAGCTTTGTCACCGACGTGGATACCTACGCCAAGGGACTCTAAATATTCATTTTCCATACTTCTTCCTTAAATATCAAAATTTTACAATAAAGGGACGTTTTATCTATTGAAAAATCAAAAAATTATACTAAAATTGACAACAAGAAACAGATCCTAGAATTCAATTGAAGTTGGTATGTTGAATTTCGATACAAAAGATATAATATTACGTCAATACGATACGTTTTGCATAATATTTGATTTTGACTTCACATTATAGTGTGGTATATCTATACATATATGCCGGCAGGGTGTCATGGACTTACTCCGGAAAAAAATTGTACCGTTGTAATAGGAATCGTGAAAACAAGCTTCTGCAAAAAAAAAATATCAATAGATCCGAGAAGATCCTCAAAGTCCACTTTCCCCAAATTTTGTGTGGGAGGTACCCGAAGGACTGGACCGACCGGACTGGGTGAAATAAGACGATGTGCAAAGTTTGGACCAATCAGAAACTCCCTGATCTTCAGGATTTGGTTTCTTGGAGTTTTTAGGAAGTATGGACTGCTGAAACAAATTTCAAAACTATCCGAGAGAAGCTTCTAAACTTCATTTATGGTGTGTGGTAGGTACACGAAGGATTAGATTGATAAGGTCCATATTCAAACCCGATCTATATCCGATTTGCGATACGATTTGCAAAGTTTGGACCAAATGGATTGCGCCCTTTTGCGGGGGAGGTACCCGAAGGAATGGACCAATATGGGTCAACTAAGTTTGGGCAAGGTTATTCGAAGTTCAAATTTCGGTTCGGTTGATCCGTTCGAGAGTTATCGTGCACACCAGCCAGACACACCAGCGAGTAGGAGGTACTGATAAGAAGAAAACCATCGATTATGAAACGAATAGGGGAGTTACGATACTACTTTGTTTCAAATGTACGTCGCAAAATATGTTATTTGCTTAATAAATATATCTTAGTCCCGATTTACAGTTGCCCAATTGTCAGTTTATGGGACAGAGATTCGAGGAAAATAGAAACACTTTGCCTCTCAGTAGCCTCTTTCTTCGACAAACTGACAATTATAGAAAGTACAATTGTCTAATGGGCATCTGCGTCAATAATCGTCCTAAATATTCAAAACAAAGAAATATTTGCAATTGAACTCGACAACAAAGCCATCGACTTCAGTAATAATTCTAACAGACCGCGAGACGAAGTTCGCCGGGCCCCCTAGTAACTTCATAATTTGAAAAGTATTTTTCTTCATATGTTAATTTTTTTGAGAGAAAAAACAAATTGTATATAAAAATGATTTTTTAAGACTTTCTAAGCATACATACATTTTTTATTGTTGCATTGCAGACGAGGCATTCTGCGTCATTAAAAATATTAATACAAAACAAAAATCATTTTAAAATTCTTCCCTACACATATTTGCTGTACAACTGCAAAATCTTTTCTGTGTACCCAAAAATAAACAAATAAAGCGGCATCAACCTGCTTGCATGAAATTCAGTACAAGACTGAAGTAAAAAAATCTAAACATTTGCTCTCTTACTTTGCGTTCGGGTCGCGTGTGTGTGATTTGCCGAAAAACTTCGTAACCATATCAATACCTACGAACGGGTTTGATATAGACACGTCCTTCCTAAATGTCCATATGTGGAACATCCCTTCGTAGTTTACATATGGTTAGAAATGTTACACATGCATGTACATAGTTACGTATGTAAGCCATTAAGAAGAATAATTTATATTGTATCTATTCCCAACTACCTTAGGAAGGCAGGCAGTTTATGACCAGATCAATTTGGTATTTAGTTAAATACCATTGACAATATTTATAGTAGAAAATAAGAGAAAGAAGAAAGAGAGGGAGAAAAATCACAGCAGTCACATTTATGCATATAAGATAGAAGGTGATTATAATTTAAATGGGTAATGGGATAGCAATATTTAGTTTTAACATTCCTTCGGGGAATCATATGCGTTGCAATGTGAAGTATTTTTTTCTCTCAACTTCTTCCATGTGCGGGAATTCGCAAGATAAAATTTTTCAATACAGCTCCAATGTTTTAAAAAAATTGAAGTCAAAATTTATGACATCATTAACTGCTACTGGATAGGATTTTCTAACAATTTAGATTTTATTTAAACATTCCAAAGTTACGCTTTACGAATAGCATCTATAAAGGAAATTATGACAAACAATAAATATTCAAATAAATATATAATGTAGGTTAAGCCCATTTCGAAATTCTTTGCATAACTTTTGATGGGATAAATATTATCAGATATTTATTCCAAACTGCCGATTTGAATAAAAAATAATGATTGCTTAAGTCTGGAGTATTCCTCCATTGGCTTAACTTCGTCACTATCCTCTTTGCAGAGAGTAATGTCTTCAAAACGCACTGACAGCTTGCAAAATTTACTGATCGCTACCAATATCATGATTTCATACCGGCGAAGGGAATTATCAATTGGCTTTTCAGTTTTTCAAATGATGATTTTTTAGTGAAAACCTGAACTGTTTAAGCATCGAGTATTCTCATGTTAATGAGAATGATGCTCACTTTTCGGCTTTCCCAAAAAAAGACCAGAACAAAATATTTGCAAGCTGCCAGCACGAGAAGTATTTCAGTCCACACAGGCTGAGGGTATATCTCTGTCGGAAAAGCCGACTGATACTTTATTTACTTGTTTTCTTAATTTTTCAAAATTGTTCAATACAACTTTTCCTTTATACCAGTGTGAAACATTTGTTATTTTACCAAAAAAAATTAAATTTTAATTATTTTAAACATTGTTTTTGCAGTTTTATTTAGAAATTTATCTTAAACATCTTAAAAACTGCGTAATTTTTCGAATTTGCTAATGGATCAGCAATTATTGTACCAGCCGAACAATAAACTAACTAAATTGATGATCTATTAAATACAGCTCGGGAATTAATATGACTGGCATCCGATCGCAATAATCTACCAAATATTAAAGTGCGATTTTTTTCAGAAGATGATTATTTTAATACGAAGGAGGATTTGAATTTGAAATATGCAATGGCTAAACTTATCGCGGATGCAAACAAACTTAATTCAGTAATACCCACTAATACTGGAACACTAGTTGCCAAACCATTCTTAAAATCGCAAAATGAAGAAGTTTTTAAGATATTTAATGTAAATTTTTAAATAAAACAACAAAACAAATGTTAAAAAATGTAATTTTGCATCTTTTGGTAATTCTATACTTATATTAGGCAATTGACAGTTTGATGGAGAGAGGTGAGTCATAAGGTAACCTCAACACCCTCTCTCACCTACAAACTGACAATTGCCCCAAGGAAAATTGCCTAATATAAATATGGACTAAAATAACAAATCTTTCACATTGGTATAAAGAAAAAATTGTATTGACAAATTTCAAAAAATTATAAAAAAAACAAGTAAGCAAAGGCTATAGTCGGACAGCGCCGACCATACGATACCCTACACCACTACCCTGCGAGGTAGCTTTCAGCAAATCAAAGTTTCTTTTGGACAAATAAGCTCATTGTAAGAAATAAATTTTTAGAGTCTGCAACCTTATCAGTTAAGTTTAGTAAGTTTAGTTTTTCATTTAAGTTTCCACAAAAAATACAGAAGGGACATGGCGTGCTCCACGATGCATATTACAGCAATCGTATGGGGGCTACTGTTTATCGCCGAGTCCGAAAGGCATGTATAAAACACCACCTGTAGAGAAGTTGTACATGGTTGAAATACTCAGAAAATTTCGCCAACTTTACTGAGGGCTATTTTGCCATCGTTGAAAATTTGATGTTTGCTGGCCGGGAATCGAACGCCCGACCTTCAGCGTGCAAGGCGGGTGTGCAAACAATTGTACCATGGTGGCACGAATAAGTAATTTCAGAACGGACATTTAGTCTGGACCTAATTTTTTGCATATTTTGACATATTTGCTAAACCATATGCAAGACTTTGTGTCCTAAATATCCCATCGAATTGGCTGAAAGTTTGTATTAAGTATTCGTTCATCACAATTTTCGACCTGAAATTTATTGGTATAGGTACAGGTCTTCATATAGCTCCCATAGAACCGTACCTCCCGATATCCGGTATTTTGAAGGTTGTGGCCTCAATATCAAACTGAAATGGCTGACATTTTGTATTCAGTCTTCGTTGGAGGTAAAAAACTTTCAACCTGAAATTTATCGTTATATGTCCACGTCTTCATATAGCTCCCATAACCAAAACCTACCGATTTTCTGTACTTTGAAGGTTATGGTCTCAATATCCCTCCGAATTGGCTAAAATTTGGTATTAAGTCTTCATTGGGGGTATTAAACTTTCCATCTGAAATTTGTCGGTATAGGTCTAGGCGTTCATATAGCTCCCATACAACGAAAGCTCCCTATTTTTGACATTTTGAAGATTGTGGCTTTGGTTACAGATTTCTCTATTTTATTGACTTGTCTGAAGTGAATTTCAAACAGAAAAATGTACACATAAACATTTTAGAAGATATTATTGAAATATATGTAGCATACGGAAATATGTGAAATACAGAAATTTTTCATATGCAAAAATAATATTTGCATACGCATAATTTATACATTTCGCATATTTTTGCATATGTGATATATTTCGATTGGAATTTAATTAGAACCCCTAAATATGCAAATTTTAAAAAATAGGTGTTGCATAAAATTCCGCTGTCTACATATCATTGAGCTGATATTAATCGGGGTGCTCTCATTGATATGAGAGAACGCTCCCTTGTCCTACTGGGATGTTTGTGGAACAATTATATACTGTACATTTTAAGAAATATTCTTAAATTTGAAAATTGGCATTGATTAGCAATTTCTGCTACATCTTAAAATTTTGGACAATTGGACAGGTAATATGATAGGGTTCAACGCAATTTGTAAGAACTGGGAATTTGGCTGTCATGATAGAGACAATTTGTAGCATGGGAGGAAGATGTGGTTCTCTTCACAAAACTCATTATATCTTAGGTAGTAGGTCCGTTACCAAGCACACATATTATTGCAATTTTCATCAGAGGAAAGATGGGTAGTTAATTTTTCATATATAGGCGACTTTTCCGGTATATGGCCACCAGGGATTCAAATATGGACCAAAAATAAAATTTTTTTATTTAGCATATAAAAGTAATGGTCCATTGCACCCGCTAAATAATATCAGATCATCATCAAAAATTGTAGGCATCTTCTTCGACCTAAACCCCCAACCTCGTGCAAAATTTCGTGACTATTGATCTATAATTGCGACCTGTAGTATGCTTTTGATTACATTACAAGCAAAACACTGGATATATTAGGTTGTAACTCTGTTATCTGACCACATAAATCAACATAATTGGCATTTATTGAAACGGCAAGAGTTGTCCTTCCAAATATTATTTATGTGGGCGGAATGTGTGGTACAGGTATAAAGATATTACCGGTATATTAAAATTTTTCACAATTTTCACACAAAAGTTGTGGTCCATTTAACCCTCTAAACATCATCCGATCACCATCTCAAACTGCATGCTTCTTCTTTGTCATATAATCTTACATTATTTAAAATTTCGAGGCGATCGGACTATAATTGCGACATACAGAGCCGCTACAAAATCGGATAAAAATTTTGTTTTTGGTCCATTTCACCCGCTAAATATTTCTCGATCATCACCAATAAGAATAGGGATCTATTCTGGCCTGAACCCGACCTCCATACAAAATTTCGAGACGATCGGTCCATAATTGCGGCCTGGAGCGTGTTTACAATTTATAATGGACAGACGGACGGACGGACGGACGGACAGACACACATCTCAAAATCGCTTTATCTCGTCGAGATATGAAGATTGGTATACCACATTGGGGGTCTCCGACGAATATTTCGCGGTGTTACATGAATTTTTACCAAAACAAACTTATAATACCCTTTTCCACATTGTGGTATAGGGTATAAATAGCAATCATTCGAATCCCATTACCAAATAGCACTTAAAATTTTTGTAATTGATCGTAGATTAATACAAAACAAGTGAGCAAAGGCTATAGTCGGGACGGGGCCGACCATGTGATACCCTACACAACTACCCCTGTGCATAAGCTCTTCACTGGTAAACATTTCTTTTTGGGAATATAATCCGAATACCGCCAAACATAATATGCCTCTTTCTCTCTAAGCAACCAAAATTTCGTGACCGTCCGATAAAAATTGCGACCTGTAGCGCGATTGCAAAAAAAATTGAAGAATTGTATGCATTACCGACTATTGTGATATCTCCCTTGTTTGACGACCTTCGCCAACCTACTTAACACCAACGCACAGTGGTCGAAATCACTGATCGAGCGGCGCGAAATTAATAACTTGGAAACGAATGGAGATATCTTTCTGAAATTTTGCACAAACTCAGTCTGTGTCCGTAAGTAATAATGTACTAAATATGAACAACATCGGCTAATATTTTGGTATAGCCCCCATCAGGGACGTAGCCAGGATTTCATTTCGGGGGGGGGGGGCCCACCTGACCAAAATTTTGAAAGTTCATGTTAGCGAAAATGTCATATTTAGCAAAGATGCAAACCTTATTTTAGACGTATTCTACTGATGAAATAGTTTTCAATACTATTTTTTAGTTCATATGGCGCAAGACTTCTTGGCTAATTTTATCTTTTAGAATTTTTTTGACAATATGTCACAGTTAATATATGGTCAAAACAATGAATATATTAATAATGCCATATATTTTTCGGTGGATCATTTATCAAATAATTCACAACTACAGTGAATGTTACGAAATTCAGTGATATCACTTCGGTAAGGCCAAAAGAAAGCGAATACAATGAAAACCTTAGAAATATCATAACATTTAATTTTCAAATATCTTAAAATTATAATTTTCAAAAATATGCAAAATTCCGATGTACATATCGCAAAGAATTTCTGAAGGCCGAGAACTAATGCTGAGCAATAGTTAGTCTATCCATCAAGAAATTCTAGCACCTAATCGCGGTTATGTAAATGAGAAATTCTGTCGCCAAATCGTGCATCTGTCAATACTAATGACTAATTTTGGCGTCCAATCGTCGAACTTCACTTATAGAAATTCTGGATCTTCTCATATATTTATCAGGAACAAGGGAATCTCTGGAATCCAGTCTTAACTTCGTTCAAAATGAAATTATGTCGCCCAATCCAAGGTCTATACATGTATACATTCTTTTAGCAAAAATCCATAAACACAATTTTTCCCAATCTAGATTTTTTATACTCTCAGTCTTTAGCCAAAATGAGCGTCATCGAAATAATAGCTTTAGGGCAAAAAGTGTGTTTGGAAGAAATCTGTTTTAGAAAACTTGGAGTCGACTTATCTATGTCCGTTCGTCTGGGTAGCCGCCTGGGGAGCACGATTATTTCTCAAACAGATCAGCAGATTCGGTCCAAAATTTGGCTTTCGTGATATTTTGATCAATCTACTCTTTCGGCAAACTTCCGCAGAGTATTTCAAAAATTTTCAGTGAAGTGCAGTTTAAGACCTCTATGGATAAGCTGTGTAAGCTTAAGACCTCAATGGTCATGGCTTCACTACCCTTATGCTAATAATTAGTTATAAGTAAATATAAAATAAATTAATAAATAAAAAACTCTCTGGAAACGCTTTGCTTTTTTGCAACAAGTGTTCTCGGGGCTCCTATTACTACCGTACAAGTTTTTCAGAGGCAAGTCTATACTTCCATGGAAAATGGCCCGAAAGCTGTAAAGAACACCTAAGGCAATCATGTGTAGTGGCTAGTGTACACGACAACTTTCGAACCGGATACTGCGTTGGTCCAAACTTTGTTTATCGCAATATTTCAGCGAGCCTTATATATACAAAATTCGAAGATGGTGCTTTTCGGTCTACTTCTTCTGGTATTTTCCCCCCAAAATTCAAGAATTTTAGCTAAAGTGGTATGCGCGAGTTTTCTTGAACGGAGCAACAGATTTGGTCCAAACTTTGGATTTAGTAATATTTTTTCCAAACTTAGTTTTTGCTCGAAAATGGGCCATACTGGGGTACCTCCCTCACAAACCTTCAAAATAGTTGTTTAAGTGCAGTTTAGAGCGGTATTAAGTTTTTCGTGGGCAAGTCCATATTTCCTGACTAAGAGTCAAAAGTTTAAAATTATACTGTGGCGAACTGAAATGACTGGTGGGCGCTATATCTTTTAAAAGGAGTGACTCCCAAAATAAGATCTACTCCAAAAATGAACAATGTCGGTCCGGTCCATTTCTCCATACCTCCTCCGCAACACTTGTGATCAATGATGCAAATCCCTATTTTGTTTGCAAGTTCATACGTCCGAAATGGCTACAAATTTCTGAAAAGCTCCTAATGCATAGTTTTTGGGTTTAAGGATTTTGGCTGTGTAGCGGCTATTCGATCTGTCTATAGATAAAAGTTTCAATTCACACAGGCTCAGGGTATATTCCTGTCCGCAAAGTCGAGTGGTACTTGTTGAGATTTTGACGAAGAAGAACCTGTTTCCGGTCAGTTTTTAGATTTCGTTTGTCGTCACAAGGTCCTTTAGCGAAGCAAGAAAAATTAACATTTCTAGAAATGTGCATCCATTGGAAGTACTTCCCAAAATACAATTGCTGTGGGTTTCTATGACGTTTTCTTCTGATTTTATTCAAAGAGTAAATCGGTCTAAAATGGTCTAGAATTGAAATCGGTTCAGATTGGGATATAGTGCCTATATATATTTTCGGCCGATTTCATTTTTTATGTATTAAACACGCTATGTATGTCCAATTTCAATGAAATTTGGAATGTGTGACGGAATTGGGTCTAGAAATAAATTTTTCAAATTATATTGAAATCGGTTCAGATTTGGATATAGCTCCCATATATATTTCCCTCCGATTTCATGTATTTGATGCACCAAACACGCTTTATATACCCGATTTTAATGAAAGTTGCAAAGAGTGACGAAAATTGGCCTACAAATAAATTTGTCAAAATATTCGGGGTAGCGAAGCACACTAGGGTCAGCTAATAAAATATAAACATTGACCTCAAGCTTAATAATATTGATTTTATTAACATTCGAAAGGTCGAACAAAACATAAAAATTCGACAGAAAAATCCTTTTGTCCAATAGACATTTACGACACTGTGGTGGAACAGAAATTATATCATATTTCAAATTTCAAACATAATAAAGAATTTGTAATTGTTATGAATTTCAAAATAGTTCATTATAAAAACGTGTTAGAGAAAATATACAAACAATTAAAACCACAAAGATTAAGCAACAGTTTTACATTTTATTGTTGAATTGCTCTTATAAAAAACTTCAAAAAAAATGTCGCAAATTTTTTTTTCTGGATGTTGCCAAGCCAAAGTATTGCACCTACAAGCAAACGTTCAATAAATACAAATAAAGGTATTGTTCTGAACTCAGTAACACCGTCAGCCTAAAATTCCGATTAAATGCTTAAACAACACCTTAAAACTTAACAAGAACTATGCATAAAATTGCTCAAAAAGCCTAACTTGTTCATTATTTTTATATTTTCAATTATGTTGAACAATAAGTATATCAATGTAGTTAAATAATTCTATGTAATGCTTCCAACTACTCTACATATTTCTTGAACAATTTAAAACAGTTTAAAATTTTACTCAAAAATTAAAAAAATGTGTAACATAAGCTAATATTCTATGGGAACTAAAATCATTTCGGGGGGGGCCCGGCCCCGCCCCCCCCCCCCCCCCCCTGGCTACGTCGGTGGCCCCCATATAACGGTACCTTCTGATATTCGGTATTTTAAGGATTTAAGCCACCCTTTCCTTCCAAATTAGTTGTAATTTGGTACTGAGGGTTTCTAGTGATCACTCAACCTTTCCACAAAAAATTGTGGACATAGGTCCACGTTTAGGTATAGGCCCCTTTTAAGGTACCTCCCGATTTTCAGTATTTTGGGGGTTTAAAGCTACATTTTCCGGCCAAATTAGGTGTAATTTGGTATTCGGGGTTCCCAGTGGACACAAACATTCTCCACCACAAATTGTGGACATACTCGTAGGTCTACGTTTTGATATTGTCGCCATATAACGGTACCTCCCAATATTCGGTATTGTTAGGATTTTGTCTAGATTTTAAGACCAAATAAGCTGAATTTTGGCACAGAAGGTTCTCGTTGGTTGTACATCTTCTCCACCAAAAATTGTGAACATTGGTCTACATTTTGATATAGCCCCCATATAGCTGTACCGACAGATTTTGGGTATTTTAAAGATTTAAGCTATTTTTCAAGACCACTTATCAGCAAGATTTGCAGCTATTTGCAGCTAAATTGTGGTTATTCGGAATCTAGGAAGTCCAAATTAATTAGTAAAAAAAATTGGACTGAACCTCAGTGGACCTTGGTAGTTACGCTCCATTCAACAAAAGTATATTGCACTAAAAACATAAAAAAATAATCATTTTTGAAAATTTATTGCTACATAAATATGTAAATTCAGGCCCCAAACATTTTTTTTAAATTTAGCTTACACCCTCCCCTATCAATAAAAAATAAACTTTGTTTAGTTTATTACGAATTTATTAAACAAATAAACAAATATGATATCAGGTTTTTAGCAACAATTTTGTTAAAATCTGATGCCTTAAAATTTCTTGCGCTTGACAGTTAATAACTGAGTGAATATTTACTACAATAACAACAAAAGCAAAAACAAAACTTTAGTCAGCAGAGTGTCTGTAATCGATACAATGGAAAACATTTCGCAATTTTATACTTTGATTTTTTGACTTTCGCGCCGCTGCACAGAGGACGAAATCATTGATCTAGCGACGCGAAAGTCAAAAAATCAAAGTATAAAATTGGGATATGTTTTCCATTATATCGATTACAGACACTCTGCTGACTAAGATTTTGTTTTTACTTTTTTGTTGTTGTAAATATTCACTCAGTTATTCAGTGTCAAGTGCAAGAAATTTTGACGGATCAGATTCTAATAAAATTGTTGCTAAAAACCTGATCTCATATTTGTTTAATTGTTAAATAAATTGGTAATAAAACTAAACAAATTTTATTTTTTTTTTGATAGGGGAGGGTTTGAGTTAAATTAAAATAAAATGTTTGGGGCCTGAAGTTACATAGTTATAACGCAATAAATTTTCAAAAATTATTATTTTTTGTATGTTTTTAGTGCAATATACTTTTGTTGGATGGAGCGTAACTACAAAGGTCCACCGAGGTTCGGTCCAGTTATTTTTTTAATAATTAAATTGGACTCCCTAGATTCCGAATAACCAAAATTTAGCTGCAAATAGCTGCAAATCTTACTGATAAATGGTCTTGAAAAATAGCTTAAATCCTCAAAATACTCAAAATCTGTCGGTACGGTTATATGGGGGCTATATCAAAATGTAGACCTATGTTCGCAATTTTTGGTGGAGAATTTTTGTGTCCACTGGGAACCCCAAATACCAAATTACACCTAATTTGGTCGGAAAATGTAGCTTTAAATCCCCAAACTACTGAAAGTCGGGAGGTACCTTAAAAGGGGCCTATACCCAAACGTGGACCTATGTCCACAATTTTTGGTGGAAAGGTTTAGTGATCACTAGGAAACCGAAGTACCAAATTACAACAATTTGGAAGGAAAAGGTGGCTTAAATCCTCAAAATATCGAATATAAGGAGGTACCGTTATATGGGGGCTATACCAAATCATTTGCCTATGTTGTTCATATTTAGTCCATAATTACTCACAGACACAGATTGAGTTTGTGCAAAATTTCAGAAAGATATCTTCAATCGTTTCCAAGTTATTAATTTCGCGCCGCTAGATCAGTGGTTTCGACCACTGTGCGCTGGATCAATGGTTTCGACCAGTGTGCAACGTAAAGGTAATATTCTCTTCTTCCATTGACAGGCTTTACCGTTGGAATACCCCTACTAAAAGCCGATATATTCACAAAGAATAAAACTTTGAATTTGTCTCCACATGAGTTTTTCCCCATTCCGACCTCTGAATATTATCCGACCATCATCATGAATAGGCTTCTTCCTCTGTGGGACCCTCATTAAACCCCAAAATTTCGTGACGATCCGATCAAAATTGCGACCTGTAGCACGAGTTCGAGAAAATTGAAAAATGGGATGTATTCAGGGCTGCCAGATTATTTTTATGGAAAATCGTCAAAATGACGATTTTTAAAATTAAAATCGTCAAAAATTAAAATGGGGACATTTAGTTATATTTAAATATATTTTTAATTAAAATAAACATAAAATGGATATTTAAGTTTTAAGTAAACATCTTTTTACTTCAAATCAGTATTAAGATAAATAAATAATTAAACGATATTGTAAACAAGTATTTTAGTCTACATTCTTAACATGTCGTGTTTAATCAATGTGTCAAACAATTTGTTTTGTTAAGTATACTCTACATTGAATCCTTATGAAGAGATTTCGACACATATTTCGTTTTTGGAAGATATACTTCACACAAAACACGTTTAACATTTGCTGACGGATGTGTTGCTATAGGAAAAACATAGTAACCATCAACACGTTTCAAATCAAATTTTACAAATGAGAAATAATCCGTTTCATTATTTTCAAACATTTAAAAATCCAAAAGCTTAAGTTCACGAAATTCTGAATCCAATTTTTGCTTTTCTTTCTTGTTGAAAAAATTTGAAGGATGTCGAAAAATCAATAAAACTGTTTTCAAAATCAAATCTATTAAACTTTTAAAATTTCTGCACAAAGCTCAATATAAAAGTTAACGCAGTTAATTGCACAGAACGGAACAGAATCTATTATTGTTGAAATTTTGAATTTGTGTTCCTCTATAAATTTACCAAAAATAGGAGCTTTTTGCCGCTTCTGGAGCAGTGCAAATTTATATTTTGCTTGTTTCCATTGAATTCAGTTTGGTTCTATTAGGAATACGAATTACCAAGCAAAATTCTACTTTTCGATCATTCGATTTTATTTTTAATTTTTTTTACATTGCATTACATGCATAGTTTTATAAAGAAGGTGCACGTGACAATCAGCGAAGTTTTACTTCTTTTATAAACCAAAATCACAGGTTTTATACAGAAATGGTGTGTTCATAGTACCGTTAGATTAGCTTTGTTCATCAGCACAACAAATAATATAATATTAAGTCTGTATGGTTACCCTAAAATTTGTAACAATTTGTACCAATTGTTGCTGGAAGTCGTCTGTTAACACAAAAAGTCAGCAAAAGAGAGCGAATAGAGAGACCATTTTGACAGTTCTTTTACTGAGAGTTTGCAAATTCTTGCTGGATAAATTTCTTCTAGTAAGCACTTGCAACTCAATCAGCTGTTTTAATTATTCGGTGATTTATGTTTGTGAAAATTAAGAACAGTTTTTGTGTGGAAATGGCAAGCCTAATAGTATTGTTTTTTTGGGGAACAAAGTTGCAAAGTGGAAAAATTCCTTTTTTTGGGTCATTTCCTATTTTATTTTTAATAAAATACAATTTTTTGCTTGCTTTGGTTCCTTTAATGTCGGACAAATTGTTCTGTTTTGGCAAGTCAGCTGATTGCTTGCTGGTTTTTGCTGGGAAGGTGTCTGTTCCCATTTTACAATTTTCTTGCAAAAGAGAATAAAAACTCCTTACTCTCTGAGAAAGTTCTTTCTGGACAATTCTTGCTAGGAAAGTAACCAGACAGACCTATTGTTGTCTTGCTCTTACCAATGTAATCTGTATATTTTATTTTTGTAGTACACAAAAAGTCAAAACAGAATTGAACTTTCGATTTCCACTGCAAAAATCTAAGAATCATAATAGAAAATCGATCTTTTGTCGACTTCGGTTTTATATACGCCCAAACATAATATGTATGTGATTATTGTTTTTATAAATTCATATCTTACAACATTTTTTATGACTGTATTAACAAAATATCCAACAATCGTCATTTTTGGGTAGAAATCGTCAAAGCGTCATTTATCAATTTTTGACCAAAAAATCGTCAAAATTACGATAAATCGTCAAATCTGGCAGCCATGGATGTATTAGCGAGTATTGCGATATCTCCGTTATTTGGCCGCCTACGTCAACTTACTTTGCATCATTGTAAAGGTGGGATATTCTACTTTTCTTTCATTAGCAGGTTTTGCTTTTGATATACCCCTAATAGATGCGGAGATATTCGCTTTAAATTAAACGTTGACTTTTTCTCCAAATTGTGCCCATTCCGACCCCTGAATATTATCCTACCATCACCAAAATCAATAGGCTTCTTCCCCTCCAGGACCTTCATCAACACCCAAAATTTGGTGACGATCGGATTAAAATTGCGACCTGTAGCGTGATTACAAGGTTTAGATGGACAGACGGACGGACACACATAGCCAGATCGACTCAGCTCGTCGAGACGTTCATTTTGGTATATATATGTAACATTTTGGTATATATGCGTAACAAACTTTTTGGCCAAAACCAACTTATAATACCCTCCCCACATAGTGGTGTAGGGTATAAAAACGTAATATACCTACCATACTAAAAAACATTACATGGCCCGTGGACAAAAATCGAAAAATTTATGCTGACAAATTTGATTGCGATTGAAATAAATATTCTCTAAAACTATCAAATTTTTAACATCCAGCATTATTTTTGTAAATTTACAGCGGTTATATACCAAGTTAAGTCGAATATGTTGTGATTTGAATGTGAGGCCTTAAAAACGAAAAATACATCCGCAAAGCATTCGTAGGTTATGAGTAAAATTATAAAAAAATTGGAGAGGTAAATGTGCAATTTTCAAAATGAAACATATAGGTGATGACATTGACAATGTTTTAACGAAAACAAAAATGCATAATTCGTTTTCTAACTTCATTAAAAATATTTTTTAATAAATGACTTTTTCTGCTATTTTTAATATCATTACTATTAATTTATGTGGAGTTTTACTAATGTTGTGAGCATTTGTGAGTCTCAAAATTGTTTTTTAAAATGCAGAGGATAGTCTCTTGTTTGCGCTTAAAAAAGTCCAGCTGCCCCCATCTGCCACCCGCTAAGTTATTCCTCTTATACCACGCCTGTAAAATCGTCAAAATTCCGAAAATCGGGAGGTACGTTTATATGGGAGCTATACCTAAACATGGACCTAAACTGAATATTTTTTGCAAGGAGGTATTTTGCTCACTCAGAACTCAAAATCCAAAATTACAGCCAAATCGGTTGGAAAATGTGGGTAAAATCGTCAAAATTTCGAAATTCGGGAGGTACGTTTATATGTGGGCTATACCTAAACGTAGACCGATATTGATAATTTTTTGCATGGAGGTATTTGGTTCACTCAGAACTCAAAATGCCAAATTACAGCCAAATCAGTTGAAAAATTTCGTTAAAATTGTCAAAATACCGAAAATCTGAGGGTACATTTATATGGGGGCTATACCTGAACGTGGACCTATATTGAATATTTTTTGCAAGGAGTTTATTCACTCAGAACTCAAAATGCAAAATAACATCCAAATCGGTTGGTAAATTTGGCCAAAATCCTAAAAATATCAAAATTCGTGCGGTACCTTTTTATGTATGGGAGCTATACCCAAATATGGACCTACATACATCCACTAAAAATGGTTATCTATCTTCTTGGCTTGTTATAAACCTACGTTTAAAATTCGAAGGCGGTAGCTCGAGGGAAAATTTTTAAAGAAATAAGAGCTAACTTTGAGATGATAGTACCTAAGGATGAGGTTATTACCAAAGTAAGAAAATTCGTGTAATGCTAGATTTCACTTGAGTTGACCAATCGATAGTAAAATGTTGCAAACTTCTTCATCCATACTGAAGCATAAATTTTCAGAAAATCACTTTCTTAATTAAAATCATTGAAAAGAAAACATTCCAACTTAATTTGAATAAAAAGAAACGACAACAATGGAATCTCTTAACGAATGATTTAACCTGTGAACAACAATAAATATTGATGTTTTATTTATGGACAAGACATTGAAGCCTAGAAAAATGCCTGATTGTCTCTCAATGTGTTCAGCAAGTGGTTTATGTATTTTATTTTCAATGTACTTTTTATTCTTTTACTTCCAGTTGGGCATATTGTTTCACTGCTTCTGTCTGCCGTGGCGTTGTTATTGCCTGCCAATACTTTATGGGCGATGATTATATTAGGGGGGTCTGTTGTTGTTTTTTCTCATTCTTGTTATTGAAAACTAAGAAAATAACGAAATAAGGACCCACACTGCTAACAATGACGTCTACAAAGCTGCCGTCAATGTTGTCGATTTTTCTTGTTGTTATTTTTTATAACGTTTCGGTTCTGCCTCTGTCAGAGTTGTTTACTTCCTCAACGTCGAGTGTGGATATCTTTACAAAACTAATGCTCCGTAACACTTCAAAGCAATGATGCTCTCCAGGAGAGCCATGTGGTATGGGTTTTTTTCATGTTGTGTATTTTTGGAAAATTTCATAAATAACGGGAACAACAGCCAGCAGTGGCATTAGCAGCAGCCACTCTAACTGCAGCAATAAATACAGCCTCACTCATTCTTCCGGCCATTTTTCGTAAATGAATTTAAAAAAAACAGCCATAATTTAAGTAAAAACTTTGAATTGGTCAATAAAAGTAGGTTGATGGTGTGTCGTTCGGTTGGTGGTGGTGGCAAATGATTTCCCAATGGTGATTTTTTCGTATGCCTATACAAAATCATATTGTCTGCATTGTTGTTATGTTTGGAAATTGAAATCATTATGAAAATCCCCAATGACTGGTTGTTAAAATTGATTTCTTTGAGTGATGGCCTCTATTTATCAGTCTGTTTTATTTATATAAATGAAGTTTGTATATTTTACACTTATACGTGGCGTGTTGGCAGAAAAAAAATTAAATTTGTTTTAAGCCCGATCTAAATTTTATAACAGATTTCAGTCTAACGTAGGAAACTTTTTGACCACAGGGTACCCAAATACCTACTTTTAGCCTATAATTTGAAAATACCTGAAATGGTTCAGTATCGTTATACGTGTATATCGGTGTCGTTATATCTACAATTTTTGGTAGGTACGTTTTTTTAACATTAGGAACCCTAAATGCCAAATTATAGGTAATTCGTCTAAAAATGTTGCTAAAAACGTCAAATTACCTGGAATCAGACCGGTACCGCTATATGGGGACTATACTAAAGCATAGACCTATGTCCACAATTTTTAGTAGATACGTGTTTGACCACTAAGAACCCTAAATGTCACATTATAGCTAATTCGGTCTAAAATAAAGGTCAAAATGTCAAATTATTTGAAATCGGACAGTACAGTTAAATGGGGACTATACCAAAACATGGACCTATGTCCACAATTTTCGCAGATAAGTTATTTCTGAACACTAAGAACCCTAAATACCAAATTATAGGTAATTCGGTCGGAAAATGTAACCCCCTAAAATGTACCCATATCGATATAGACCCCATAAAAAGATACCTCCCGATTTTCGTAATTCTGAAGGTTGCGACGTCAATATCCCACCGAAAGACTTTTCTATTTAGACTTCCATGGGATTATAAAATATTCCAGAAGAGAATTATCAGTATAGAAGCGTATCTCTTGATTTTCCGAATTTTGAAGGTTTTAACGAAATATCGGAAATTTGGTATTTAGTCTTCTTTGAGTCTATAACCTTTCCGCCAGAAATTTGTACGTAGAGATAGGCGATTTGATATAGCCCCCATGGAACGTTACCTCCCGAATTTCGGCATTTTGTGAGTTAGCTACATTCTTTTACGGAACTTGCTGGAATTTGGTATTTAATCTTCTTCATAAACGAAAGGAGGTTAATTGTTCCATTTTACTTCAATAAAATTCGAGACTTCAATAAAATACGTGGCCGAACTTAAAGCCGTTCTTGTTAGTAGATACGTTTTTGACCCTAGATGCCAAATAAAATCTAATTTCGTCTGAAATGTAAACGTCAAATTATTTAAAGTCGGATGGTACAGTTATATGTTGGCTATACCATACATTGACTTAAGATCATTAGGAACCTGAAGATCATTAGGAACCCTAAATGCCAAATTATAGCTAATCCCATGTGTATATGTAGCTAAAAACGTCAAATTGCCTGAAATCGGGAGACACCGTTAAATGGGGGCTATATCAAAACGTGGACCGATATAGTCCATCTTCGAGCTTAACCTAACTAATCCATCTTCGAACTGCCTGCAAACAGAAGACGCAATTTTCCAACATTTCAGCACCCTATCCCAAATTTTGCGGGTGCTAGAGTCATTACCACAGACGGACGGCCGGACCTACTTAGATCCACTCAGAATTTTACCCTTATCTAAAATGTATAAACGTTATAGGGCTTATTATGATTATTTCCATGCGTTTCAAACGCTGTTGGCCACACCATAAATACACAGAGCAGGAAATTGCTCGTTCTCCTGAGGGAGAGTGCAACTCTCGGTCTGAGAAGGCGAAGTTCTCCCATAAGCAACTGAGAAAACATCCTTCTGTCAGGCGATGATATGGATAACAAGGTTATAGCAAATGAATCGTATAGAGCCGTCTTTATCAGTTGCTCTACCAAGCAGGCAGCCAGAGCACAACTCCCTTATTTGATAAAACATTGGTCGTAGCCAATAGACCTACCTTTTCCAGGTGAAACGCTTAGATGAAATGAGGTTGTGGAGGCTGTAATGGACCAATCCCCCACATCCACATCCACACCCACTAAAAGTACGAAGGTCATGAAGCGACATTGAGGGAGATTCTGTTGGCGTTTCGAAAGGAAATATCCTCACGTGGAGAGGTTGCTCTAGGAAGTACCAACCAGGTAGCAACAGCTCTAATCCCTTATTGGACCTTTTAAGGTGGAACACTTTGATTAAATGAGGTTGTGGGGGATGTGATGGACCACATCAGCACCCTCTAAAAGTAGGAAGATCAGGAGCGACATTGTGGAAAATTCGGTTGAAACTTTTGTGGAGAAACTTTTCAAAAATACCGAAAATCGGAAGGTGGCGTTCTATAGAGGCTATAAGAAAACCTGGACCTGTAATGACAAATTTCCGTGAAAAAGTTTTGTAGCCCCCAAGGAGGACCAAATTACAAATTTCAACCGTTTCGGTGAAATAATGAACCTAATCGGGAGGTACCGTTCTATGGGGCTAAATAAAAAAGTAAACCTGTACTGACACATTTCTGGGAAAAGTTTTGTAGCCTCAAGGAAGACCAAATACCTAATTTCAGCCATTTCGGTGTGATAACGAGGCTAAAACCTTCAACATATCGAAAATCGGGAGGTACCGTCCTGTGGAGTTAAACCAACCCATGGACCTATACTGAAAATTTTCAAGAGAATATTTTATAACCCCAAATAAGATTAAATACCAAATCAGAGCTATTTGGGTGTTATCATGAGGCTAAAACCTTCAAAATACCGAAAATCCGGAGGTACCGTTCTATGGGGGGCTATATCAAAACTGGAACCTATTCTGACAAATTTCTGGGAGAAAGCTTTGTAGCCTCAAAGAAGATCAAATACCAAATTTCAGCCAATGCGGTGTGATAATGGGACTAAAACCTTTAAAATACCGATAATCGGGAGGTACCGATCTATGGGTGGCTATATCATAACGTGAACCTGTTCTGACAAATATCTGGGAGAAAGCTTTGTAGCCACAAAGAAGATCAAATACCAAATTTCAGCCAATTCAGTGTGATAATGTGGCTAAAACTTTCAAAATACTAAAAATCGGGAGGGGCTATACTAACACATGGAAATATACTGACAAATTTCTAGGGAAAGTTTTATAGCCCCAAAAAAGACTAAATACTCCACACAAGACTAAATACTAAATTTCACCCATTTTACTAAGATAATATGCCTAAAAAAGTACCCTACGTTTAAAGGTATTCCAAGCCATGTTTGAATTTGGTATCCCGGGCAAAGCTCATTCGGCTTTGTAAGATGACATTAATTGATACTATGCTGTCAGTTAAAATAGGTAAGAACCTTTCCGAAGAGCTAAATACCAAAATAGGTTACAAACAACGCGACAGCTGTTCGTGTGACAAATTCAACATTCTGTTGGAAAAGGTTATACGAGATGCAGATATTAAAAGAAATCGCACATTTTACACCAATAGCCACATGTTACTTGCTTACGCTGACGATATTGGTATCAAGGGTCTATCAGTAATGGAAGTTAATGGAATGTCGAAGCAGAATCTGCCAAAGTGGGTGGCCAATACAAAGCTGCATCTCTATGAATTTTTCGTCAAGCTAAAATAACCCTTTACAAATCACTGTTACGAGGGGTCTAACAATGAAAACGCGAATATTTACCATCAAAAATAGTTTTATTGTCTTCATAAGTAGTCTCCAGCATGATTTATACAGTTTTTCATGTACTCAAACCATTTGCTGAAGCACATTTTTCAACTACGATTGAGGCACCTCCAAAACATGGTTTTTCAACGCTTTTACAGCATCTGGCGAAGAAAATCGTTGACCCACGAATTTTTTCTTAATGGGCGGGAAGCCGACTCATCAATTCCACGTTTTGTCCGGTCAAAAAGCGCTGCACACTGGTCGAAACCACTGATCTAGCGGCGCGAAAGTCCAAAAATCGAACTATAAAATTGCCAAATATTTTCCATTGTATCGATTACAGACACTTTGCTGACAAATATTTTGTTTTTTCATTTTTGTTGTTGTAAATATTCACTCAGTTATTCACTATCAAATACAAGAAATTTCGCTGCATCAGATTTTAAAATATGTGTTGCTAAAAAATTGTCTTCATATTTGTTTAAATGTTAAATAAATTCGTAATAAAACTGAACATAATTTATTTTTAATTGATAGCGGAGGGTGTGACTTATATTATAAAAAATAGTTTTGTGTCAGGAGTTACATAGTTATATAGCAGTATAGTCGTACGCGCTTTTTCCATAGAGTGCATCTTGTAAACTTAGCCGAACTTGGGTTCGATTATTTTTTGGGGAATTAAATTGGACTCTTCGGATACGGAATAACCACATTAGGGTTAGGGGGCTACATCGAAACATAAATCCACATTTGAAAATGTGTTGTAAGAAGATTTTATACGCAGAGAGAACACGGAATGCAAAATAACAGCCAAGTCGGTTGAAAAATGTGGTCATGATATTCAAAATAGCTTAAATCGGGAGGTACGGTTACATGGGGGCTATATCAAAACGTGCACCTATGTCCATTATAATTGGTGGGAATGTTTTGCGACCACTAGGAACCCTAAGTACAAAATTACAACTAATTTGCAACGAAAATGTGACTTAAATCCTCAAAATACCGAAAATCGGAAGGTACCGTTTATGGCGGCTACACCAAAACATTAGCCGATATTGTTCATATTTGGCACATTATTACCCATAGACACAGGCTGTGTTTGTGCAAAATTTCAGGAACATATCTCAATTCGTTTTCAAGTTATTAATTTCGCGCCGCTAGATCAGTGGTTTCGACCACCGTGCGCTGGTTTGCATCGATGTGTGAGAGCTCGCAGTGTCATGGTGCAAAATGATTCATCTTCTCTTGTTCGTTTTTCAAATTTCTCAGGAGACTTCAGGCAAACAAATTGTAGTGTACCGCTCGAAACTAACCGTCCTACGTTGCTCAATCCGTATAGTGGCCACATGGCCAGTTAGGTCGAAGTGCTTCTTCCATGAACAACTTTCGTTGGATTTAGCTCGCCTTCGAAGACCCCCATGGTCAATTGCTGTTTTGTTTCCGGCTCATACGCATAGAACAAAAATTCGTCATCTGTGATGATCGTATAAACGTAGTTTGAAGCACCGCGATCATATTTATTCACAATTTCTTCACACAAATCGACAAGAGCCTTTTTTTGAACGATTGTCAAATTGTTCTGGTGACAACGAAAAATTCCAATTTTTGTCAGGTGTTCATGCAATATCAAATGTTAGTTGGTGGAAGAAATGCCCAAGGATGCCTCTATCTCACGGTATATAACATGCCGATTTTGCATTATCCGTTCACCCATGGCTAATTTTTTTCTGGTACAACGGCCATTTTTGGACTACCCACACGACCTTCGTTTTAGCGAACCACAATTGAATTTATTAAACGAGTTTTCCATAGTGCTGTAGGATGCCACTGTGGTGCAATGCCATTGACTCTCGCCTTGCACGCTGAAGGTAGTGGGTTCGATTCACCTGCCAGGAAACATGCAACTTTCAACAGTGGCAAAATACCCCTCAGTAATGTTGTCGACATTCCCTGAGTATTTCAGCCATGTAAAACTTCTCTACAAGTGGTGTCTTAACACACAGTGTTGCCGCAGTGGACAAAAATCGAAAAATGTGATGTTAACTTTTATATATCTTTACGTTTCTTTCTTACAGTAAACACATCAGATGCGACGAATCTGAAAGAAATTTGACGATATGTGCATCCATAACGAAGTTATAGCTCTATAAATATGAAATTCCCAGATAATCTAAAGCGATAATCATATGAAAATTAGACGCCCACTTAAAAATTATTTCTGAAAATTTTGTTGATAATATTTCAAGTTTTGGATGGGGATTTGATGGGTGGTCTATAAATATAAAATTTTAATTGAATAAGTTGATATCAATTCCACATGGGCAAAGTACCGTTATCAAGAATTAAACGATTAAATTTGATAAAAATAATATAAATTCTTTATATTTCGTAGAGTATATTCCTTGATTGCCACCTTGGCTCTTGATTTCCGTTAATTGGACATCCCTGCAACCTTCTGAGATATATCGGTTTAGATTTTATATAGCCGCAATAGAAATAGAAATTTTGATCGAATAGCCTACAAACTTAGTATGTGTTATTTTTTTAGGCCCCTGAGTATAGTTTCACCGATTTTTACAAGAATCGGTTCAGAATTGGATATAGCCCCCATATATATCTTTGCCCGATTTTGCTATAACTCTGTCAATTTTAATCGAATAGCCTTCAAATTTAATATGGGATGTTACCTCAGACCCCAGTTCAGGTTTACCTTTGACCTAGGTTGATGAATGTTTGCAACGCTATCAGTATTGTTAAACGTATCGAGATACAACTATTGCATTGGCTGGGCCATGCCATAAGAATGAGTGATGATGGACACGCTAAAATGGCGTATAAATACAGACTGCATAGTGGTACACGCAGAACGGGATGCCCAAAGCTTCGATGCAGTAAACAAATGGGAGACAAGATCGAAAATTGGGAAATAAAACAACAAATATAGATACATAAATGGGCTATAAAACAAATGTTCTATAGAGGGCCAAGTAAGTATGCAAGTAAAGTTCAGCCACAGCCTTAAAAATTTCGAAAATTGGGAGGTACCTTTTTATGGGGCTATATCAAAACATGAACCTGGGCCTGGATTCTTGTTCTATGAACATTTTATAATATTTTTTTCATTTGACAGTTTTATAAAGTTTTCATTTCACATTTTCATAGAAACAGAATTGAGCCCTTTACTAACAAATTTCGGGGAAGAAGTTTACCAGATACCAAATTTCCACCATTTCGGTTAGTAATGAGTTTAAACCTTCTAAATCGGAAGTAGCACTCTATGGAGGCTATCAAAACGTGGAGCAATATTGCCCACTTTCTATACCAAACATCCTAGGAATAATAAAAACTTCTGTACCAAAAGTTCTATCTTAAATATTGCTGTATTGTAACAACAGACTGACATGGTTATATAGACGTAGTATTTTATGCTGATCAAGAATATATTATAAAGAATCTTTCGATGTGTTACAAATGGTATGACAAAGTTAATTATAGCCTCCATACTATGGTGGAGGCTATAATATCCTGCGAGTATGCAATAAGGGAAATACGGCTACCTACCAGAACAGGAGCCAATAAGCCTCACTCTTACAAATATAAAAGATATATAACAGACTAATGGGTATCATAGGAGTATTCCTATTCGGATCATAGGACGATATACTATCAAGATTTGTGTAGAAGTAACCGGCAACCGCCTCCTAGGAATGCTAGAAGCACCAACTGGGAAAAATTCAGCGTATTACCTTCTTCAAGGCTGAGTAACATTCCAGAACTTTACACAGTAAGGAAAGTTAATAAACAAGTGATTAATCTCAATATTGTTTTTCAGAGTTACAATCAACTAACGCTGAATGTAGAAAAACTCAACCAGTTTGGTGAAATTTAGATGTAGTTAACCTCAGTACGGTAAGCTAGAGGAATTGTTTCAATAAGTGTATGAGTAAGATTAGTAACGGTAGGAGGAATGCTTTTAGTGACGCAATAAATGAAGTTAACGCAGCGTCTATATTTCTCATGGTGATCTCAAAGGATCCGAAATATATTGGGAACATTAAGCGAAGTGATGACACGCGGACGATTTCAGATCTTGAGACTCTAGGCTTATTGCATTACGTTTTTGCATTTTTATACCCTACACCATACCATGGAGGGTGTATTTAGTTTGTTTTTCCGTTTGTAATACACGGTTTGCACATTTTAGCAAAAACAAATAAATATATTGAGTGAAGTTATAAAATTTTTGTAAGAGAAAATATTTTTCAAATTTTTTTGTGAGATAGTTGAAGAAAATTTAAGAAAATTAGGTCAGAGTTATTCTTCTATTTCAGTTAAATGCGTGTAAATCGCGAAATCCTCAAAATCGCTTGATGCGCATGCGGTTTATCAATACGGCGAATTCTTCTCTTTTAATTTGTACACATTTGCCAGGATTTAATTTGGCCGCTAAGATGTAGCGTCGTCTGCAGTTTAGTGTGCAACAATCTGTATAACGCTTATAATTTTAACAAAGTGCATACACTTTTAATGCGCATCCGATTTCACTACCAACCGTGGAAAAATACATCAATCTAATCCTATTTCGATCAAATCCATCAAGAACCGGGGATGTAGCATCACACAATATTTTTGCGATAAATCGGATACAGCTCCCATTCCATTAATTTTTTTAAACCGCTGTTTTCGCAAAACCGCGAGTGATGTGTCAGTTTTTTCATTGACAAGAAAACGATCCACAGAAAATGCGACTGAATCCGCGATATTTTCAAAAAACATTTTTCGCACATTTTTCGGTTTTTGCAGTTGCTGTTTTCGCCGTTCTAGGGAATGGATTTTCACGATCTATGATTTATATGATCCGGACCGCCGAAAAACTAAAATATCGCGGGGTACCAGCACACTCAAAAGGATATTATTAATACTGTACCCAAAAAATATGTTTTTTAGAAAAAAATATCGCACTAAATTTTGGCCTTTGGCAGTAGATTACTTTGCTGCTGTGTGGGATACATAGCCAATATACATATCAAATTATGCGTAATTGCGAGTACTTTAATCCTATTAATTGTTTTTTGAAATACTCGAATGCGCGTTCCAGTTAAATTAAAAATACGTAAACACCTAAAATCCGGCTTCATAAGGTCAGCATCCATAATAGGTGGAAGCAGTGCAAATTTCGAAAAGTGATACATTACAAGTGTAATCTTCATTTAATCAGCAATCAAATAGTAACGTAAAAAACCTCGTTAGCTTCAACGTTTTTTCATGAAATTATGCGTCTCTAGATCGACTTCCATAGTAGAGTAAAATCATAAAATTGTTGTAGAGGGGAATTCTATTTAAGAACGCCTAATTTCATGAAATTTACGCTAGTGACCTACGGCATAACTATCCTTCCGGGTTCATAATATTAACTTCATCCACTTTCATCGACAAAAAGAATATTTCACCCACCAAGCTTCATATTTACGCGCAGTGATATTTTTTCCTTAGAAACGGTTCAAGAATACGGGTTTTTTGTTTTAGCACTGAACTCAGGTAAGATGCTGTCAAACAATTTATTTTCCCTTATTGACAATTTTTTTTAGCTTTCTAATGGTATACATATAACCTTAATCGGTTACTTAAAATCGGTAAAAAATCCGGGTTTTATATCGCTATATCCGGTTCAAAATATTAGATAACCCGATCGATTCTCCAAGAAAATTTGTCATTAACGTGTTCAGCATATCGGGAGCTATATATGGTAAATATTTCAGATACATCCCAGATGTCAATATAAGCGATAACCAATAGGTATGTCTACCTACCTATACAGAAAAACAAAACATAGGTTTTTTTCTGAACAAAAACCGGGTAAATGTCAAAAAGGACAATGAAAACGTGACAATATCGACTAGTTGTCAATGAGAACCGTACCTAAAATTCTCTGAGCAATATTTTTGTGGAATATTTGGATGCTGTAAAATCTCATCTTGTGGTACTTTTACTACGGTTCAAGAAAGAAAGGACGAAAAGGACATGAATGGAATTGAATTAGAAGAATGAAATATTCTACACAATTTTCGCCATTCGATTTGACTGAAGACATGTAATCTCAAAACGAAGCTACAATAACGGCAAACAGAGATATAAAGGTATTTTCTCAAGCATCATAGGCGAAAATTCAAAAAATTCATCGCGCGATATCTCAGAATAATATACTCACTAGGGGCTTTCATCTCCAAAAGGAATTTTCCACCGCACAGAAACCTTGTTGCACAGTGTTTTCAGAGTTTTGAGGATTTTAGCTAACATTTTTAACTGAACCAACTGTAATTTGCCTTCTAAAGTTTTTAGAGTTCACAACAATGTTTTTCGGTATTTTGAGAGTTTTCGTTACAAGTTTTTACTGAACTGCATGTAAATAATAAATAATAATTGTTCCACAAACATCCCTTACGGGACAAGGGAGACTTCTCTCATATCAATGAGTGCACCACGATTCATATTGGCTCAATGATATGGGACCTACTGTTTATCGCCGAATCCGAACGGCGTGTCTACGACACCACTTGAAGAGAAGTTTTACAAGGCTGAAATACTCAGGAAATGTCGCCAACATTACTGAGGGGTATTTTGCCACCGTTGAAAAATGTTTGATGTTGCCTGGCCGGGGAATCGAACCCACGACCTTTAGCGTGCAAGGCGGGTGTGCATACCATTGCACCACGGTGGCACCGTGGTGCATGTAAATTAACACTAGAAATTCTTAGGGGACATAGTCTAAGTTCGAACATAAGCCATATCGGTCCACTCCTTCAGGTACTTCCCCCACAAAAGTTCAAAAATGTTCGCACGATAACTCTTGAAAGGAGAGACCGATTTGGTCCATACTTTACAAATCCTAATATATCTGCCAGATATAGATCAGATTCGAATATGGACTATGTTGTCCACTCCTTCGGTTACCTATCACACAAAATTACGGATAAGTTCACTTTAAGACCTGCTCTCGAATCACTTTGATTTTTGTTGAAGCAACCTGCACTCGCTGCCTCAATTACGACGGTAAAAAGGGGCATGTCCATACTTCTTGAGCAAAAAGCCTGAAAGGTGTAAAAAACCCCTATGGCACCACATGTAGTGGCTGGAGAGCACGATAACTCTAGAAGTAACCGATTTGGTCCAAATTTGGCCTTCCTCATATTTTGTCATACTTTCGGTTCGCTTAAATGGTATGCACTATATATCTTGAACAAATTTGGTCCAAACTTTTGATCTCCTAATATTTTGTCCAAATTTAGTTTAACTTCTAAAAAGGGGGGTACCTTAGGGTACCTCCTCCACAAAAGTTCAACATTTGTATCTAAGTGCAGTTTAAGGTCTGTTCGAAGATCCTTTGGAAATGTATACCAATGCTGTTCGATGTTTTCCTGCTTACAGCGGTATTATGTTTTCCGTGAACAAGTCCATGCTTCCTGGCATACTGGTCCAAAAGTTATACGATGACCGACTGAAATGACTATCGAAAAGATAAGACTCCCGCGCCACCCGAGGGATCATTCTTTCCATAGTAAAAACGAATTTCCATAGTAAAAACGAATCATACAAAAAATTGTGAAAATCGGATCAGATTTCGATGTACCTATATAGTGCCTAAAATAGCTAAAATCGGCCTATCTTAGCTATATCCAAATCCGATCCGATTTTGAAAATTTTTTTTTACGATTCGTTTTTCAGCTACAACAATGAACTGGTTTGTAAAAATGCACCTTTGGCCCCTGCAATTGGTTTGAAATTACTATGGAGGCAAAGATTGCCCGGGTGGCACGGATTAACCTTAACTGATCGTCATAAAATTTCATATATAAAGTTTTGGGTCAAATGTAAGAAATTTAGGGGATAGGAGTTCCAATCAAAAATGTTTTTTAGGTCAGTCTAGTATACATACATGTCGATGCATTCACATTCTCTATATCTATTAAGAATTATTTTAAACCTTCTTATACTTCTACAAAGAACATGAGTATTCTAAATTATTGCAAGAATTATTACTTCTGGCAGTGGCAGTGATGTCTTAATAATTAACAACGATTGTTAACACCTCCTTTAGACAGTTCTGACTCAGTCAAAAGTAAATGTTATATGAACTATAAATTTCAACAAGAACAAGCACAATGAATAAAATTTGCTGCCACATAAGAGATGCAACCAAGCGTAGCAACACTTTTTCACCTCAAAGTCAATGCAATGGAAATTGTGTTAATTGAATTATATCATGGCTGAACAAACAAACAAATAATAAATAAGCAAGCAAACAAGCAACCTGAGGAACGAACGAACTGAACGGCCAAGGAACTAAAAATCCTAGACATACTCTTACATACACACACAGTCATTACACTCAGACATCCGTCTCTCTAAATTTCACACAGAACTACACAAATATCCATAAATATAGCTAAGACAAACACCCGGAATATTTGGTTGTTACGAGAAGAAACTGTTTCACAAATCTGCCTCGATGCGAAGTGTTGGGGGAGGAGAGGCGGAGTGCTATATAAGATGTCTGTCTACAATTTTGTATTAACAATTGTGGCCAAGGCCAAAAGGCGACTTGTGGTGGGGGATATGGTTGGTATTCAAGCGAAGTGAGCCAAGGTGTAGTGCACAGTCATAAATTCATGTTGCACACAAACACTCATAAAGACGCAGAAGCTTGTGTTTGCACTCTGACGCTAGTGTATGTGTACTGTAATTAAAATACCAAATATTTGTACAGGTAAACAAGTTTTTTTCTCTATATTCTTAGCTTCTGTTCGTTATTTCTCTTTTCCTCTACGCTTGATTATTGAAAAATATGTGAATTTTTTTCTTGCTACCAAAATGAAAATGAACAGAAAGCAATAATTTTAAAATGCTTAAATTTCTTGGGTGCTAGGAGCTTGGGGCAAAGAGGAATGCCAGTCAGTAGTGTAGGTTGCGAAAAATATATAATTTCTGCAATTAATGTGAGGAAAACGAGTATAGGGTAAATATCAAATCTATTGTGCAATTCCATTTGAAAAAAAAAATTAAAACAAGTAAGCAAAGGCTATAGTCGGACAGGGCCGACCATGCAATACCCTACACCACCACCCTGCGAATTAGCTTTCAGCAAATCAAAATTCCTTTAGGGCAAATATTATTGTAAGAAATAACTTTGTGGAGTCTGCCACCTTATCACATCGATTTTAAATAACAATATAATAATAGTTCCACAAACATCCCAGAAGGGACAGGGAGTGCACCACGATTCATATTACATCAATTATATGGGGCCAACAGTTTATCGCCGAGTCCGAAAGGCGTGTCTTAAGACATCACCTGTAGAGAAGTTTAACATGCCTGAAATACTCAAAAAATGTCGCCAACTTTACTGAGGGATATTTTGCCATCGTTGCAAATTTGATGTTGACTGGCCGGGAATCGAATCCCCGACCTTCAGCGTGCAAGGCGGGTGTGCATACAATTGAACCACGGTAGCACCAATAAAAAATTTTACCATGGAAATTTGAGGAAGTTGATATAGCTCCACTCTATGGCATAATATTAAAAACGAAGATACGTAATGATTTTTTTGGCATTGATCATATTAAATGTATACGACGTCTATTCTTTAAAAATCAGAAAATGTGGTGCAATGGTATCAAAATTTCAACGATGGCAAAATACCTCTCAGTAATTTTGGCGACATTTCCTGAGTATCTCAGTCATGAAAAGCTTCTCTACAAGTGGTGTCTTAGGATACGCCTTTCGGACTCGGCGATAAACAGTAGGTCCCATATCATCAGACAGCGTAATGCTATGCAAATGCATATATGGTTAGGAATGTCGTAGAGGTAATGTGATTAGACAAAAACTCGTTTTATAATAAAATAAAACGAATTAGTCTGGACCTATTTTTTGCATATTTAGTCATATTTGCATTAAAATGCAAAAACATATGCAAGGATTTGCGGCCCAAATATCCCACAAATTGGCTGAAATTTTGTATTAAATCTCCGTTGGGGGTATAAAACTTTCGACCTGAAATTTATCAGTATAGGTCCACGTCTTCATATAGCTAAACTGAAATGGCTGACAATTTGTATTAAACCTTCGTTGGGTGTATAAAACTTTCCACTTGAAATTTGTCGTTATAGGTCCGCGTCAACATATAGCTCCCATAGAAAGATACCTCTCGATTTTCGGCATTTTGAAGTGTGTGGACTCAATATCCCACTCAAATGGCTGACATGTTCTATTAATTGCTCGTTGCGGGTATACAACTTTCAACCTGAAATTTGCAGGTTTTCTGTATTTTGTAGGTTATGATACCCCTCCGAAATGGCTGGAATTTGGTATTAAGTCTTCGTTGGGGGTATAAGATTTTCCACTTGAAATTTGTCGGTATAGATGATCTAAGTCTTAATATACCTCCCATAGAACGATATCTCCCCATTTTCGATATTTTGAAGGTTGTGGCTGTGGTTACAGAGAATTTTAGCAGAAAAAATGTGCACACAAACATTTTAGAAGATATTATTGAAATATTTATTGCATACGAAAATATGTAAAATACACGAATTTTTCTGCGATATGTATATTTCGATTGCAATTTAACCAGAATCCAAAAATATGCCCAGTCCCAAAATTTGACAAAAGTAGAGGTTTTATAAAATTCCGCTGTCTACATAGCTGAGCTAATATTAATTGGGGAACACTCACTGAGAAAATTTGCGTTCTTTAGTCCCTTCTGCTACATTTTTTACTTTTGGACAATTGGACAAGTAATACGCTGTCATGATAGAGACAATTTGTAGCATGGGAAGAAGACGTGGCCTTCTTCAGAAAACTCATTATATATTAGGCAGTAGGCCCGTTATCAAACACACATATTATTGCAATTTTCATCAGAGGAAAGGTCAGTAGTTATTTTCCATATATATGCGACTTTGCAGGTGTATGCCCTCCAGGAATTCAAATATCGACCAAAAATATTTTTTTAATTTTTCGTACAAAAGTAATGGTCCATTTCACCCGCTAAACAATATCAGATCTCCATCCAAAATTTTAGACATCTTCTTCGACCTAAACCCTTACCTCGTGCAAAATTTCGTGACTATTGAGCTATAATTGCGACCGCTAGCGTGCTCATGATTACACTACAAGCAAATAACTGGATATATTAGGCTGTAACTCTGTTATCTGAGCACGTAAATCAACATAATTGGTATCAATGGAAAGAGCAAGAGTTGGCCTTCCAAATATTATTTACGTGGCCGAAATGTGTCTTCCAGGAATAAAGATATAACCGGTATGTAAAAAATTTTCACACAAAAGTTGTGGTCCATTTAACCGTCTAAAAATCATCCGATCACCATCTCAAATTGCAAGCATTTTCTTTGTCATATACTGTTATCTCGTTCGAATTTTCTACGCGAGCGGGCTATTATTGCGACCTACAGAGCACCTACAAAATCCAATAAAAATTATGTTTTTGGTCCATTTCACCCGCTAAATATTTCACGATCATCACCAATTAAAATAGCGATCTATTCTGATGTGAAACCGACCTCCATACCATAATTCGTGACGATCGGTCCATAATTGCGGCCTGGAGTTTGATTACAATTTATAATGGACAGACGGACACACGGACGGACACACATCTCAAAATCGCTTTATCTCGCTGAGATATGAAGATTGGTATACCACATTGGGGGTCTCCGACGAATATTTCGCGGTGTTACATGAATTTTTACCAAAACTAACTTATAGTACCCTTTCCACATAGTGGTGTAGGGTATAAAAAAATATTCTCATTTAAGGAAAAAATATTTAAAAATGTCTTATTTATATTTATGAGAAAATTTAGGCATAAATCGATAACAGTATTCCATATCTATTCGCAGATATTTAAATATTTACTAAATGTATTTTTATTTTCGCGGAAAATCAACAAATAATAAAAAAATCTTGAAGTAAATTCAAATTATCCTGCCCCAGAGTACGTACAAACCTCAAAAAAAAAACATATAAAATATCTACAGAATGTAGACAATGCATAGAAAAGTATAAATCCCAATAAATCGCGTGAAAAAATCAATTACAAATACCAATATATTAATATTATGAAATATGTAAGGGGTTGGGCGCCTATGCCATGATGATGGGTGTGGTGGGTTAATGCCAGAAATTTACCATGTTTAACTTAAATTCTTTATATCATAGATATATTATAAAGTGAAGTTGAGATGGAACATTGCTAAACGCATCTTATTTTAGTAATATTAAGATGTTTGTACGTAAATTCAAGGTACCTACTTCAATTAAGTACTAGAATCTGGTTCTTTTTGAGCATTTTAGAATTTTAACCATTTATAATCAAAACTTATAGTCAAGATATGCTAATATTTTTACCAAAAATAATATTTGAAAAAACTTTAACGGTTTAGATTTGAGAACATTTTGAACAAAAACGTGGCGAAGGCGCCCCATGTTACCATATATACCCTTTCTAGCCTAAAGGCTGAGGGTATAAAAATCTATTTTGAAGTCACGAATAAAAACCCGAAATGTAAGACAGCTATAACGATCAACAACAACAACAAAAAATTGTTTATTATTTTGGGTCCAGCTAAATGTTTTGAAACCCCTCTAAAGTTGACGAACCCCGCAAACGTTTTATGGACCATGATCTGCGAATCTGCACCTGGAATGTTCGCACTCTTTATAGAGAAGGTGCAGTCTTCGCATTGGCAGACATACTTGAAAATTACAAGGCCGATATTACTGCCATATAGGAAACACGATGAATTGGGAAAGGCGTCACAACAACACCTAAAGGTGGCGCACTGTATTATAGCTACCATGACGTAAAGCATGAGTTTGGTTGCGGATTTGTAGTTAGTCGGAGACTAAAACATCTGGTATCCAGCTTCACTCCAGTGAATGATAACTTGCTGCAATTCGAATAAAAGTTAAATTCTTCAACATCAGCTTTATTTGCGCTCATGCTCCCACTGAAGAAAAGGACGAACAGACCAATGATATATTTTATGAGCGCTTAGAACAAACATATGACCGTTGCCCTGCCCATGCCATTAAAATTATTCTAGGCGATTTTAATGCCATAATTGTAAAGGAGAATATCTTTGGCCCAACAGCCGGGAATTTCAGCCTCCACAGTGAAACATCTGACAGTGGTATGAGGCTGATAGACTTTGCAGCTGCAAAAAACATGGTAGTAAGCAATACCAGACTTAATCATCTCGATATTCATAAGGGCACCTGGCTGTCTCCAGATCACAGAACACGTAATCAAATTGATCATATTGTGATAGATGGAAGACATGCATCGAGCGTGTTGGATGTACGATCGTTTCGAGGCGCAAACATTGATTCGGACCACTACCTTGTAGCAGCAAAGGTACGTACCCGTCTAAACGTTGCAAATAAAGCACGAACAGACTCAACGCGGAAGTTGGACATCGATAGGCTGCAAACACAACAGATAGCCACAGCATATTCCACTCAACTAGCCCAATTGCTTAACGCGAGCACTCCTTGTCCCGATAACATAACAACACAATGGCAACATATTGCCCACTCCATGCAAACAGCCGCAAAATCCATACTTGGATTGCAGAGACCTCCACAAAGGAATTCATGGTATGACCAGGAGTGTCGTGCTGCTACCGAAGAGAAAAATGCGGCATATAGAGCTAGATACATTACAATCAGTAGCAACGCGTAGCGCACGAAGAGATATCGGGAGAAATGGAGAAAAGAGAAACGTCTCTTCCGCAAGAAAAAAGAGGGAAATGGAAAAGCGGGAGTGTGAAAAATTCGATATGTACAGGAGCCAGAATGAAGTCCGAAAATTCTACCAAAGAGTGAAACTTCAAACAGTTGGCTTTGGTGCAGGCACATCCTCCTGTAGAGACCAGCAAGGTAATCTGGTAACAGATACAGATAGCGTGCTCAGGATATGGAAGGAGCATTTTTCCAATCTGCTGGAATCCAATAGTAGCGAAGACGATGATACCGCAGATCCAATCCCAGAAGATGGTATAGAATGTATACCACCCGGCCAAGATGAGGTAAAAACAGCAATCAACCGGCTGAAGAATAATAAAGCAGCAGGAGCTGATGGCTTACCAGCCGAGCTGTTTAAAACCGGAGGCGACGCGCTGATAAGGTGTATGCATCAGCTAGTTAGCACCATCTGGCAGGAAGAAAGCCTACCCGACGATTGGAACCTGAGCATCCTGTGTCCCGTCCACCAGAAAGGATATAAGACTGTATGCTCCAACTATCTATATATATAAATGAGCTTGGTGATAAGTGATTGACTGACTGACTCATCATCAACGCCCAGCCAAAACGGCTAAAGCTAGGAGCTTGAAATTTTACCAGTGGGTCACTGTTGATGCAAATGTGCGAGATAAGGCCGGGTTTTAGAAAATTCGTCCTGGAACACAAAAAATAACAACAACAAAAATCCTTATTTTTCATTACTATTACGTACTTATTCACTTAGTTGGTAAAATTAACAATGCCATAACTTCTTGATATCGTAAGAGATCACACATAATTTCAAATTTTGTAGTTTACTTCTAGGCGCACTTATTTTATCGTAAGCCACTAAATAATAGAAAGACAAGACATTTGTTATCTTCCATTGCAACAGATGTCGCAGTTGGTGATAATGGTGTATAAACAGCAATTACGCAAATGAACAAATGAGTTGCTGTTGAAGACAACATTAGGGGAATAAATTCAGAAATCGGCCAGAAATAACAACATCTAAAAACTGTATGGACCTGACTTTTTGGTAATAACTAAATGTTTGCAAATCAATGAAAGTGCAATAGAATTGTGCATATTACCACGATTTATTTGCAATTAAGAATTTTATCGTATATGGAGATGTACAGTCATAACTATTCAATTTTCAATTTCAAAATCTGTAATTTGATGAAATCGCTAAATAATTAATGAAATCAATAATAGGCCCCAGGAATATAGGAATATAGGAATTTGGTATGGAAATCAAGGTTGGGAAGTGGTGCTTCTAAAAGGAAATGGTTTGGAAAATTACCAATCATGTGTACGAAAAGTACTAAATTTAGTACAATTTAGATTTGGGTGAACGTAAAGAGCTGGAAACCTGAAATTTGGAATTAAGGTTACTGTTGTAGTGTAGGATTGAGATATGAAGGTAGTTTTGGAAATTCGTGCTTATGTGTACGAAAAGTACTAAATAGTACTAAATTTGGTAAAATAGGAATTTGGGTGAACGGATAGAGCTGGAATCCTGATATTTGGAATTGAGATTACTGTTGGAGTGTAGGATTGAAGAACTTTTGGAAATTCATACTTATGTGTATGAAAAGCACTACATGGTACTAAATTTGATACAATGGGGATTTGGGTGAACGGATAATAGCTGGAATCTCGAAATTTGGAATTGAGATTACTGGTGGGGTGTAGGATTGAGGTAGTTTTGAAAATTCGTACTTATGGGTACGGAAAGTACTAAATGGTACTAAATTTAGTACAATTTGGATTTGAATGAACGGAGAGAGCTGGAAACCTGAAATTTGGAATTAATATTACTGTTGAAGTGTAGGATTGAGATATGAGGGTGGTTTTGGAAATTAGTACTTATGTGTACGGAAAGTACTAAATGGAACTAAATTTTGTATAATGGGGATTTGGGTGAACGGATAGCGCTGGAATCTCTAAATTTGGAACTGAGATTACTGGTGGAGTTTAGTATTGTGGAAGTTTTGGAAATTCGTACATAGGGTACGAAAAATACTTAATAGCACTAAATTTGGTACAGTTTCGATTTGGGTGAACGGATAGAGCTTGATTCCTCAAATTTGGACTGAGGATCACTGATGAAGAGTAAGAAAGATGCACCAAAGGGTTTTTGGAAACTTGAGTGTACGAAAAGTACTAAAGGGTACTAAATTTAGTACAATTTGGATTTGGGTGAACGGATAGAGCTGGATTCCTGAAATTTGGAATTGATATTACTGTTGGAGTGTAGGACTGGGGAAGTTTTGGAAATTCTTACTTATGTGATTGAAAAGTACTAAATGGTACTAAATTTGGGACAATGGGGATTTGGGTGAACGGATATAGTTGGAATCTCGAAATTTGGAATTGAGATTACTGGTGGGGTGTAGAATTGAGGTAGTTTTGAAAATTCGTACTTATGGGTACGTAAAGCACTAAATGGTACTAAATTTAGTACAATTTGGATTTGGGTGAACGTATGTATGTAGCTGGAAATTTGGAATTAAGATTACTGTGAAGTGTAGGACTGAGATATGAGGGTGGTTTTGGAAATTCGTACTTATGTGTTCGAAAAGTACTAAATTTGGTACAATAGGGATTCGAGTGAACGGACAGAGCTGGAATCCTGAAATTTGAAATTGAGATTACTGTTGGATCATAGGATTGGGGAAATTTTGGAAATTCGTATTTATGTGTACGAAAAGTACTAAATGGTACTAAATTTATTACAATTTGGATTTGGGTGAACGGATAGAACTGGAATCCTGAATTTTAAGTATCAAGGTTGGGAAATGGCGTTGAAATAAGGAAATGGTTTTGGAAGTTCGTATTTATGATTACGAGCAGTACTAAATTTGGATTTGGGTGAACGGATAGAGCTGGAATCCTAAAGTTTTGAATTAAGATTACTGTAGGGGTGTAGGATTGAGATAGTTTTAGAAATTCGTACCTTTGGGTACGAAAAGTACTAAATGGTACTAAATTTGGTACAATTTGGATTTGGATGAACGGATAAAGCTGGAATTCTGCAATTTGGAACTAAGATTACTGTCGGACAGTAGAATTGAGGTAGTTTTGGAAATTCGTACTTATGGGTACAGAAAGCACTAAATTCGGTACAATTTGAATTTTAGTAAACGGATAGTGTTGGAATTAGGAATTAAGATTACTGTAGGAGTGTAGTATTGAGGAAATTTTGAAAAGTCGTACGTGTGCGTACGAGAAGTACTAAATGGTACTAAATATGGTACAATGTGGATTTGGGTGAACGGGTAGAGCTGGAATCCTGAATTTTTTGTTTGGGAAAGAAATGGTACTAAATTTGATACAATTTGGATTCGGGTGAATTAATAGAGCTGGAATCCTGAAATTTGGAATTACGATTACAGTCGAAGAGTAGGATTCAGGTTGTTTTGAAAAAGCAAACTTATGGTTACGAAAAGCACTAAATGGTACTAAATTTAGTACAATTTGTATGTAGGTGAACGGATAGCGGTGGAATCCTGCAATTTGAAAGTATGATTATTGTAGCCCTGTTGCGTTGAGGAAGTTTTGAAAATTGGTACGAAAATTCTAAATTGTTCTAAATTTAGTACAATTTTAATTTGGTTTAACGGATAGAGTTTGAATCCTGAAATTTGGAAGTAAGATTACTACTAAAGTGAAGGATTGAGGTAGTTTTGGAAAATCTTTCTTATGGGTACGAAGAGTTCGACTTGATACTAAGTTTGGTACAATTTGGAATTGGACGAACGGATACAGCTGGAATCTTGAGATTTGGAATTACTGTAATTATTATGGAATTTACTGTAATTATTTTGTATTAATGTCCGTGTATGGCTGAGATATGTCGGCGAAATACGTACCATAAGTATACGAAAATTACTTAATGGTACTCAATTTGTTTTTGGGTGTAGGGACAGTGCTGGAATTTTTATTTTTTGGTGTTAGGGTGTGTATTGGTGTGCAACGTTGATCTCGCTGTTAATGTGTAAGGGCGAGATACGGCTGATCTTTTTTAAAAACGAACTTAAGGGGTACGTACAGTACTAAGATAAAAATAAATATTGATTAAAATTGGTATTAGTGCGACCAAATTTTCAGTGTTTGTCATTTCCATATTATATATTGTTTATTTGTTTTTTTTTTTTTATATCCTTTCCGCATACGAAGTAGCGGGCATTTTGCTAGTAGGGGCATAAGTCTTCTCCCCATTGCCTATAAGATAGTGTCAGGGATATTATGCGAACGACTAAAGCCAATGGTCGACGAAATAATTGGACCATACCAATGTGGCTTTAGACCTGACAAGTCCACCATTGATCAGATATTTACCCTGCGGCAAATCCTTGAAAAGACCCAAGAGATGCAGATGGACACATATCACCTTTTTGTCGATTATAAAGCAGCTTTCGACAGTCCCCTCCGATCATAGGTATTCCATGCAATGTCTGAATTTGGTATCCCCGCAAAGCTCTTCCGGCTTTGTAAGATGACTTTAACTGACACTAGGTCATCAGTCAAAATTGGAAAGAACCTCTCCGAAAAGTTCAGTACCAAAAGAGGTTTCAGACAAGGAGACAGCCTTTCGTGTGACCTATTCAACATTTTGCTGGAAAAGGTAATACGAGAAGCAAATGTCAAAAGAAATGGCACGATCTACACCAATAGTCACATGTTACTTGCTTATGCTGATGACATAGACATAGGACGATCAGTAAAGGAAGTAACTGATACCTTTAGGAAGGTCGAAGGAGAATCTGCGAAAGTGGGTCTGGCGGTAAACGATGAAAAGACCAAATTAATGGTATCGACGCGCAAAGCGTCCATAGAGCTCGGACCAACTGTGGATGTTGGTACCTATAATTTTGAGGTAGTTAAAGACTTCGTCTACCTCGGCACTGCCATAAACACAACAAACAACATCAGATGTGAAATAGGAAGAAGAATTTTATTGGCCAACAGATGCTACTATGGTTTAAATGAGCAATTTAAAAACAAAGCCACAACAAAAATAAAACTATACAAAACGCTGATACTGCCCGTGCTAATGTATGGCTCTGAAGCATGGGTACTTGCGCAAGCAGATAAGGCAGTGCTTGGTGTGTTTGAGAGGAAAGGAGATCTACGGGCCGATTTGCGTTGACGGTGAATATCGACGTCGTATGAACCACGAGCTATATCATCGATACAAAGATATGAATATAGTTAAACGTATCGAGATGCAACAATTGCGTTGGCTAGGCCATATCATAAGAATGAGCGATGATGAACCCGCTAAAAAGGTGTATGAATACATGGCACATGGCGATGCACGCAGAATCGGGAGGCCTAAATGAAAAGGCGCGGTATTCCAAAAAGCGAAGCGAAAAACAGAAAGGATTGGAGATCTTTTCTTAGTTCGGTCTATGGAACAAATGTTCTGTAATGGGTCAGCTAAGTAAGTAAGTGTCACGAGTGTGCTTTAAAATCCGTATGTACCGTAATGTGGGGCTATAGCAAATCATTGACATATACCTAACATATCTTCATAAAGACTCGAGATATTAAATTACTTTAAACTAAGTTTTAAAGAAACTTTTGAAATAGTTGTAGAGTTTTCTTGCTCAATAGCCATTTTGGTATGTGCCGGGAGGGTTTTGGAGCTTGGACCATTATATCAGGAGGTATTGACTTACTCCGGAAAGAAATTGTACCGTTGTAAATGAGGCCGCTAGAACATCCTACTGAAAAAAGAATCAAAACGATGCAAGAAGAGCTCTTAAACATCACTTTTTTCGAATTTTGTGCAAGAATTTCCCAAAGAAGTGGGCCGATATAGTCCATATTCCAACTTCGTACATGACTGGATGAAATAATATGATGTGCAAAGTCTACACCAATCAGAAACTCCCTGCGAGAATTATCCTGCGGATTTGCCATTTTGGTTGGTACCGTCAGGGTTTCTTGGAACATTTAGGCCAATATATCAGGAAGTATGGACATGCGCAAGAAAAAAAATTGCACCGTCGTAAAGGGAACCGCAAGGACAACCTACTGAAAAAACAATCAAGACGATCCGAGAGGAGCTCTTAAACTTAAATTTATCTGAATTTTGTGTGGGCGTACCCGAAGGAGTGGACCGATATTGTCCATATTCCAACCTGTTATATGACTGGATGAAATAATATGATGTGCATAGTCTGCACCAATCAGAAACTCCCCGCGAGAATTATTCTGCTGATTTGCACATTTTGGTTGGTGCCGTCAGGGATTCTCGGATATCTCAGGAAGTATGGGCTTGCCAATATCTCATGAAGTATGGACTTGCACAAGAAAAAAATTGTGCCGTCGTAAAGGCAGCCGCATGGACAACTTACAGAAACAAATTTCAAAATAATGCGAGAGGAGCTCTTAAACTTCACTTTATCCGAGGAGGGAGGTACCCGAAGAAGTGGATCAATATAGTTCATATTTGAAGCCGATCGAGTTTAGACCAAATCGATTGCTCCCTTCGAGAGTTATCGTTCACACCATTTTACAGACAAATTTTGAACTTTTGAGGGGGACGTACCAGAAGGAGTGGACCAATATCTTAAACTAAGTATGGACAAAATATTACGATACCCAAAATTTGTTTCGAATCGGTTGATCCGTTCGAGAGTTATCGTGCGCACAAGCCAAACACACGGATAAACAGACGGACAGACAAACGGGCGGACATGGTTAAATCGACTCCAGATTGTCTGAAACGAATATCGTCCAAACATACTTGGGGTCTAAAACCGTTATTTCGATGAGGCAAATTTTTGGTCGTAAAGTGTATGGTAACATGGGGCGCCTTTCCACTGGGGCGGCTACGGCAGCGCCGATTTTCTCGCAAACTACAAGTGCTACAAAAATCCGTTAAAGACAAAATTGTGAGTTGAATGAAGATCTGTCATTTAAGAGAAGTTGGCAGTTGTTTCATAGGTATGAGAGAAAACGTACGCGGTTTGGCGTGTTTCTGGGTATTGAGAAAAATAATTATGGTTGGTATGTTTTGTGATATCTTCCTTATCTTTTGTGATATCTAAAACATATTTTATACCATTAGAATACAACTACTGAAGAATATAAATCCCAATAATTCGCGTGAAAAAATCAATTACAAATGCCAATATATTAATATTATGAAATATGTATGGGTTGGGGCGCCTATGCCATGATAGGGGTGTGGTGGGTTAATGTCAGAAATTTGCCATATTTAAATTAAGTTCTTTATGTCACAGATATAGTAATATTAAGATGTTTGTACGTAAATTCAAGGTACCTACTTCAATTAAGTACTAGACTCTGCACATAGGTTTCAATCAGGAAATTTTTGGCCAAAACCCTATTTTTGAAGTTTGGAAATTTTAACTTTTTTTTTGCACAGAATAATAAAAAACAAATCAAGTCATCTGAAAATAATTAGTTTTTGTAAATAACGTTGGTATTCGTTGATTGGCGCAGTACCAAAGTTGACACTTTTTTATGTAAAAATAAAACAGACTTTGTGCTGTAAAATATACAATTTTTGTTGTATTGTGTCGCTGCATAAATATACAGAAGTGAGACCAAAGTTATTATGAATCGGGAAGCTGTTAATGAGTACTTTCATAATATTTACAAAAAGAACGATGAAATTTGTAAAATTAGCGTAATAAAATCAATGTTTTTATATATATTATTTTAAATTTAGTAAATAAATCGAGCTCGATGTCTTGGATGTTTGTTGTTTTTATTTATTCATTATTTTATTCGATATTTCGTCTTTCTTCGAAAGACATCATCAGGATAAATAGTGATTAAAACTATTACAAAAATAACAATAATTATTGTTATTGTTGTAATAGTTTTAATCACTATTTATCCTGATGATGTCTTTCGAAGAAAGACGAAATATCGAATAAAATAATGAATAAATAAAAACAACAAACATCCAAGACCTCGAGCTCAATTTATTTACTAAATTTAAAATAATCAAAATAAAGGTCGAATTAAATAACCAAAAAATTAAAAGTTTTTATATATATTAAAAATTATTTTTTACAAATATTTTTTAAAAATACATAAAAAAATATATGTCCACCTCCAAATCGAATTTGGAAGCTAGCAGGGGGTCTGTACTAATAAATTCAGAAGTAAAATCGTGCTCAAATTTGCCACAGTTAAAATAAAGTGGATTTTTCTATTTTAAGATGGGAGAATTTTTTGTATACCTGTTGTGACTAAACGTAGTATCCAATTGAAATAGAACGGTAATACCCACATCTATCAACCGATTTTCCTTAAAATTCATATTTAAGGGTTTCAGAGTGTGGAAAACAAGTATGTATAATTTTTTTTGAAAATAGGTCGATTTTTTGTCATATCTCCCACATAAAAGTACCGTCCGATTTTAGATATTTTGTAGATTTTAGCGACACTTTATGACCGATTCGGCTGAAATTTGGTATTTTCATCCCTTTTAAGATATGAATCCTTCGTACCAAAACATATTAACATAGGTCAATGTTTTGGTTTAGACCCCACACAACGGGACCACCCTGTTCAACAAATTTTGGCAGTTTTTGGTAATTTTGGTCGATAAAACGTAAGAATTGCTGTTTGTACACATTGTCCCAATTTACATTAGGCGAGTTTACTTGCGGCAATTGTCAGTTTGTGGGTGAGAGAGGGTATTGAGAGGCAAAGGGTTACCATATACCTCAACTCCCTCTCCATCAAACTGACAATTGCCGCAAGTAAACTCGCCTAATGTAAATTGGGACATTTATAATAAATAATAATTAATTTCAATACAAAATGGACGTGGAAATAGTTTTGGCCAGAAAATTTGGATTTGGGACCATTGTGCTCTGGTTCGTTTTGAGAATTTTAGAATAATTTTTATACCCTCCACCATATGGAGGGTATAATTAAATTTGTCATTCCGTTTGTAACACATCGAAATATTCGTCGGAGACCCTATAAAGTATATATATTATTGATCAGCATAAAATTCTATGTCGATTTGACCATGTCCGTCCGTCCGTCAGTCCGTCCGTCCGTCAGTCCGTCCGTCTGTCTGTTGAAATCAAGATACAGCTCGCAATTTTAAAGATAGAGAGTCAAAATTTGGTACAGAAGTTTTTATTAATTGCAGGATGGTTGGTATTGAAGATGGGATATATCGGTCCACGTTTTGATATAGCCCCCATAGAACGGTACCTCCCGATTTTCGATATTTTTAAGGTTTTAGCTTCATTATCCCACCAAAATGGCTGAAATTTGGTATGTAGTCTTCCTAAGGGTTATAAAACTTTCCCCCACAATTTTGTCGGTATCGGTCTACAACTTCATAAAGCCCCCATAGAACGGTACCACCCGATTTCGGTATTTTTAAGGTTTTAGCTTCATTATCCTACAAAAATGGCTGAAATTTGGTACGTAGTCTTCTTTAGGGGTATAAAACATTCCCTCAGAATTTTGTCGGTATCGGTCCACACCTTCATATAGCCCCAATAGAACGGTACCTCCCGATTTTCGGTATTTTGAAGGTTTTAGCTTCATTATCCTACCAAAATGGCTGAAATTTGGTACGTAGTCTTCTTTAGTGGTATAAAAATTTCTCCCAGAATTTTGTCGGTATCGGTCCACACCTTCATATAACCCCCATAGAACGGTACCTCCCGATTTTCGGTATTTTGAAGGTTTTCGCTTCATTATCACACCGAAATGGCTGAAATTTGGTACTTTGTCTACGTTGGTGGTATAAAACTTTCCCCCAGAACTTTGTCGGTATCGGTCCATGCCTTCATATAGCCCCCATAGAACGGTACCTCCCGATTTTCGGTATTTTGAACGTTGTGGCCTTAATATTCCACCGAAATGGGTGAAATTTGGTATTTAGACTTCGTTGGGGGTACTCAAACTCGGTCGGTATAGGTTCTCGCCTTCATATAGCCCCCATGGAAAGGTACCTCCCGATTTTTCGTATTTTGAAGGTTGTGTCTTCAATATTCCACCAAAATGGCTGAAATTTAGTATTTAGTCTTCAATGTGATATAAAACTGTTCGCCAGAAATATGTCTGTAGAGGTCCACGCTTTCATATTGCCCCATTTCTGACTAAAATTCGTCGGTATAGGACCATGTTTCGATATAGTCCCCATAGAACGGTACCTCCCGATTTTCGTAATACTGAAGATTGCGACGTCAATATCCAACCGAAATGGCTGAAATTCGTTATTTCGTCTTCCAAGAGTTATAAAATATTCCAGAAGAGCATTATCAGTATAGGTCCACGCCTTCCTATATCCCCATATAATCGTACTTCTTGATTTTCGGTATTTTTTAAGTTTTAGCCACATTCTCTTACCAAAATATAGGAAATTTGGTATTTAGTCTTCTTTGAGCCTAAAAACTTTCCGTAAGAAATTTGTCGGTATAGATCGACGTTTTGAAATAGCCCCCATAGAATGGTGCCTCACATTGTTTTACCGAAATTGCTGAAATTTAGTATTAAGTCTCTTCATACACGAAAGGAAACTAATTATTCCATTTTACTTCAATACAACTTGTGGTGGAGGGTATAACAAGTTCGGCCCGGCCGAACTTAACGCCGTTCTTACTTGTTGATTATTCAATAGAAAACCTATTCCTTTTTCGCATAATGTTGATATTAAAAGAAGAAGTATGGTAAATTACAGTTTTCGAGTCCGTTGGTGAATCTCCCATATCGATGGCGAAGCTGCCCCATGGGTGGGGAGGCTTCGCCACTTTTTAGACATTTGGTAAATTCTCAAAAATAGTATTTTAAAAACAAACTTTTAACCATTTATATATCAAAACTTATAGTCAAGATATGCTAATATTTTTACCAAAAATAATATTTAAAAAAATTTAACTGTGTCGATATGAGAACATTTTGAACTAAAACGTGGCGAAGGCGCCCCATGTTACCATACCATGTCATCCTAAAGGCTGAGGGTAGAAAAATCAATTTTGCAGTCACGAATAAAAACCCGAAATGTAAGACCGCTATAACGATCAACAACAAAAAAAAAAACAAAATTGTTTATTGTTTTGGGTCCAGCTAAATATTTTGAATAAGAGACCATTAATTATTTTCATATTACTTTAGGTTACTTTTCACACTATGCGCCGCTAGATTTGAATTTCGCCTACAGTAAATCGGTGGGTATAGTTGTATTGAGATTACCAATATTGTTTATGTACTAGCATGTGCCCGCTACTTCGTTAGCGAAAAGTTCACATTAATAGAATATGGGATGCAAACAGACTTTTTATTTATTTTTGAAAATTTATAAACGAAAACATGATTATCATTCCAAATTTCAAGTTTTTAGCTCTATCTGTTCACATAATACCAAATGGTAACAAATTTGGTAAATTTTAGTACTTTCCGTACATTTATAGTTCGAATTTCCGAAAACCCTTCGGTACATCTATCCTGCACACCATAAGTGACCCTCATTACAAATTTCGGAATTCTATCACGGGTAGCCCCCAATACAAATGTTACCATATTAGGTACCTTTTAGTACTTTGCGTACCACTCTAGTCGGAATTTCTTAAAACCAAACCTTATCTGACAACTTCGGACCAAGAGGAACCCTCACACAAAACTTCAAATTTCTAGCTTCAGCTGTTTTGTCTGGGCATTGATCAATCAGTCAGTCAAATGATCCTAAATTTAGTTCCTTAATACTTTCTGAACACATAAGTACGAATTTCCTAAACTATCTCTATATCCAACAATAATCTTTATTCAAGTTGTAGGGTTCCAGCTTCCAACTTTATCCACTGATCCAAATCCAATTTGAACCAAATTTAGTACCATTTAGTTCTTTTGGTACACATAAGTAGGAATTTCCAAAACTATCGAAATCCTTCACATTCTCCCTTCCAACAGTAATCTTAGTTCAAGTTTTAAGGATTTCAGCTATATCTGTTCAATTAAATCCAAATTGTACCAACTTTAGTACCATTTAGCACTTACAGTATACATAAGTATGAATTTCCAAAACTAACTCCATACATCTATTCTGTACTCCAACAGCACTATTGTACCAAATTTAGTACACATCAGTACGAATTTCGAAACCTACCTCCATATGTAAATTCTGCAGAGTAATCATAATGCAATTGCAGGATACCATCTTTATCCGTTCAACCAAATCCAAATTGTACCAAATTTAGTACTTTTCGTACGCATAAGTATGAATTTCCAAAACAACCTCGATCCTACACTCCAACAATAACTTTAATTCGAAATTTCAGGATTCCATCTTTAACCTTTCACCCAAATCCAAATTGTACTAAATTTAGTACCATTTTGTAGTTTTCGTACATTTAAGTACGAATTTCCAACCTGTTTCCACATCCCAATCCTATACTCCAACAGTAATCTTTTTTTCCAAATTTCAGCTTTTCCAGCTTTATCCGTTCACCAAAATCCATATTGTACCAAATTTAGTACCATTTAGTATTTTTAGTATCCATATGTATGACTTTCCAAAACTACCTCAATATCTCCAACCTACACTCCAACAGTAATCTTAATTCCAAAGTTTAGGATTCCAGCTCTATCCGTTCATTCAAATCGAATTTGTACCAAATTTAGTAACATCTAGTACTTTTCGTACACATTTTCAAAACCACCTCTTATACCAGCCCTACTTCCCTTTCTTGATTCTCATTTCAAATTTCAAGATCCCAGCTCTATCCGTTCAGATAATTCAAAATAGTTCCAAGTTTAGTACTTTTCGTACACTGCTATTTCGACTCTCGTTCCAAATTTCAGAATTCTAGCTCTTCTCGTTTGCCTAATACAAAGGGCACCATATTTAGTATCTTTTAGCACTTTTCGTACCGGTCTAGTGTAGGGACACGGTTTATATTTTGTAGAAACGTGTTTATTTAATAATAAGTTTTTATCGAATGACATACAATTAATAATGAACAAATATGGAAAATTCAATATAATTATGAAAAGCTAACTTGATGAAAATACATTAACAATTTCAAAGTACATATTTATAAAAAGTACAAAAATATGTATTACGTCCCTACACTAGTTCGAAATTCCAAAAACCCAGCCTTATCTGACACCTTCGGACCAAGACTGACCTTCACCCAAAATTTCAAGATTCTAGCTTCAGCCGTTTGGTCTGGGCGTTGATGAATCATTAAGTCAGTCAGCCAAATCAGTCAGTCAGTCAATCACTTTACTCTTTTATTAATATAAATGTTTATTTTTACCAAGTATGAAACTCTGTTCGGTTAAAATCCATATGTTGCATTGAAAAATTTTGTAAGATCTTATCATGCATTGAAGATTACTGTGGATGCGGTAACCACAAATGTTCATTCTACTGCAATTTCACGTAATTTTTTGCCACCAAGCAATATCGTGGCCTCTTGACAGTTTTCTCTTTCCCCTTTTTATAAAAAGAAATAAGGCAACTTTTCAAAAGTTTTCATACAAGTTTTCTTAAAAATGAAATACATTGCTTAGTCTTCTTTAATCCTTTGCCATATTGGTAGGCAACAATGTACACTCACGCCTCTAAATATGGTAAGCAAGATGGCGTAGGAGGTGTACTGACTTCAGGTATACTTTATTTTCACTCAACTGCGGGGTACAGATGTTTGCCAGTACCCGTTGTTTTTTTAACTTGGTGTCACATCTTTGAACTTTCTTTCGCAAAAATTCGAAATTCTCTGCAGAAAACGTTCAAAGATATATTTGATTCCAGGAATCTCTATTTGTATCAATCATTGCAATGTTAAGTACGGAGGTGTTGCATGGACTCTGTCAGGTAAGATCCAGTTCCTGCTGTCGTCATCGCCCTCTGTATAGTTTTGGATATCTTCTTAGAATGCCAAGATTCTGCTTATTTGAAGCTATTCAAAGCTTTGAAAGCCGAAAAGCTCTTCTGGAGAGAGTGTTCAGAATTTGCATATTGTGTGCACAAATGAACACACTTTCCTTTTAAAGTTTAACAGTTCAAACCAGACAATGATTTGTGCGAGAAGGCCAATCATGTTATGTGCTCCTCCAACGTTTGGTATTTATCGCATCATGGTGAAGGGAACATATAATTCTATACGGCCGATTTTAATGTAACATTTACTTCCATCTTTACTTTACCTCCTTTAATGCTGTCGCATATGCACCAACCACACCCTCAACTTGACAACGATTGTCGTTGCAAACGTTTTACAAGTTTTTGGACGCCATCCGCAAAATGTTTTCATTCGCGATTCAATTCACCACAAAAACGTTTGAGAAATTATTACAAAAGTTTTCCTACGCTTCTATTGTAAAACGAAAGAGCATAAATTTAAAAAAAAAAAAAAAATAAGAAGATGAACATGCAATTGTGTGCGAAATGTGCCAAAACACATAAGCAAAAAAATTTGAAAAAAGAAACTTTCTACTGTTTGTATGTCAGTTTAGTGGGCGGTCGGTCGGCAAGGATGCAATGTCAGAAAAGAACAACTTTTTTAAGTTATGACTAAAAATAGAGTAAATACCCTAATATAGGTAGATATGCGGTGGTAACACATTTTTGCAAATGGAGGATTACCGTATTATAGCAATTGGCAGTTTTTTAATAAGAAATTTAGTACTGCCGACTAGAAATTAAATAAACTGTCATATGAGACAATTCCTCATCTTTCTTATGCTATTTATTCTCAATCTGAGACATATAGGAACTTAGTCCATATGTACATTAGGCAATTGTCAGTTTTTCGATGGGAGAGGATAAAGTGTAGTGTAAGAGCAACTCTCGTTTCGTTTTGAAATTTTCAATAGGTTGTACTTGAGGCTTCCTTTACGACGCACATACGAGTAATATAGGCCAAAAGTTGATCAAAACTCAACATATAAAAACCGCGTTTTTAAAAACAAACTATTGGTAAACAGTCACCTGACCCTTTTCCCCATTCGCTATGACCATCCGCAACTATCTGCGGTTAACCAATCCAAAGCAGCAGCCGATTGAACTCAGCTATAATGAAAGCAAAAAAGTACATTCTCAAATATTATAAAATGAAGTGAACATTGAAATATAAATATTTTCGCGAAAATTTATAATTTTCAAGGTTTTTTGTTTTTGTATATTCTCCGTACAAGATAAGCTTATAAAAGTTCCAATTTGTTTTTGCAGCTTCACTCTTTAATAATGGTGGTACGTCTCTTCCTTCATGCATATTTTTTATGAAAATTTTTAAGATACCTCAAATTTCAAAAGCGAAAAAGTGCATGACGCGAACGTTTGCGGACCATAATTACTTTTGGTGATGTATGCACTGAAGTCTCCTACATTAGATCCAATCATAATATATTGCGCATTTTTGCGCCATTCTGAAAAAATCTCATTTTTATCAACTAAAACCATTGAATTATTTAAATATGGAAGTATTTAAGAAAAACATTTACAAAATAGAAATATGTTTTGGTTCCAGCGTTCGCCAAATCTACTTATTTTATTTGTACTCATGTGTATTACAGCTCATAAAAATCGCCAAAGATAATTGTTTTTGCATCTTCACTATTAGTTTGTTGTGATACATCCCGTCATTCATAGATATCTTTTATGATAACTCAAATTTCAATGGTGAAATACTACATGATGCTAACGTTTGCGGACCATAGTTACTTTTGATGTTTTATGCAAGATTCTGCAGATTATTCTGATTCAAAGATAATACGCTACGCACAGTTGCGCCAATCTGAAATAATCATATTTTTCTCCACTGCAATCATGAAAACCTTTAAATTTGTTTCTGCAGTTAAACTGGAAAAAATTAATGTAAAACAATTTAAAAAAAATAAAAAAAATATTTTGGCAACGTTTGCCAACACTAATTTTTGATCTGTCGTATAGCCGGGGCTCTTATTTATCAGACTAAATCAAAACTTTTGATAAATGTTTGCGCCATTCGGAAAAATCACTGGTTTTTCTGAAGTGAAATTTATACAATTTATGTAAAACAATTTTAAAAAAAAGTACAAAAATATTTTGGCAACGTTTGCTAACACTAATTTTTGATCTGTCTTATAGCCGGGGCTCTTATTTATCAGACTAAATCAACATTTTTTTTCTTACGCAAGTCCATACTTCCAGAGATATTGGCCTAAAAGTTCCAAGAAACCATGACGGCACCAACCAAAATGTCAAATCCGCAAGACACTTATCGCAGGAAGGTTTAGATTGGTGCAGACTTTGTACATCGCCATGTTTCAGGTTGGAATATGTACTATATCGGTCCACTCCTTCGGGTGCCTCCTACACAAAATTCGGAAAAAGTGAAGTTTAAGAGCTCCTCTCGCATAATTTTAATTCTCTTTTCAGTAGTTTGTTCGAGCGGCCTCATTACAACGATACAATTTTTTTCCGGAGTAAGTCAATACTTCCTGAGATAATGGCCCAAAAGCCCCAAAACCCTGCTGGCACATACTAAAAAAGTTTGGTTACTACAAATGTTTGGTATATGTCAGTGATTTGATATAGCCTGACATTACGGCACCTACAGATTTTAAAGCAAGCTCGTGATACAAAATCAATATATTTATATATAATTATATATATTTATATATATAATTATTGTGTTTGGTTTTGGTGTTTTTTATACCCTACACCACTATGTGGTAAGGGGTATTATGTGTTAGTGCATTTGTATGTAACATACAAAAGGAAGCGAGATAGACCCACAGTTCCTTCTAGGGATATACATAGAATCACTTTCTGAGTCGATTTATGCATGTCCGTCCGTCCGTCCGTCCGTTCGCAACATACAGGTCGCATTTGTTGACCGATTTCGCTGAAAATTGGGGAATACCATTTTTTTAGCCGTCGGAAGATCAAGTTCGAAAATGGGATATATCGGACCACGTTTTGGTATAGCCCCCATATAACGGTACCCCCCGATTTACGGTATTTTGACGTTTTCAGCTACATTTTCAGACCGATTTGGCTATAATTTGACATTTAGGGTTCTGAAGTGTCAATAAACATATATAACAAAACTTGTGGACATAGGTCCACGTTTTGGTATAGCCCCCATATAACGGTACCCCCCGATTTGCGGTATTTTGACGTTTTTAGCTACATTTTCAGACCGATTTAGCTATAACTTGACATTTAGGGTTCTTAAGTATCAATAAACTTATATAACAAAAGTTGTGGACATAGGTCCACGTTTTGGTATAGCCCCCATATAACGGTACCCCCAATTTACGGTATTTTGACGTTTTTAGCTACATTTTCAGACCGATGTAGCTATAATTTAACATTTAGGGTTCTTAAGTTTCAATAAACTTATATAACAAAAGTTGTGGACATAGGTCCCCGTTTTGGTATAGCCCCCATATAACGGTGCCCCCCGATTTACGGTGTTTTGATGTTTTTAGCTACATTTTCAGACCGATATAGCTATAATTTGACATTTAGGGTTCTTAAGTGTCAATAAACTTATATAACAAAAGTTGTGGACATAGGTCCATGTTTTGGTATAGCCCCCATTTAACGGTACCCTCCGATTTGCGGTATTTTGACGTTTTTAGCTACATTTTCAGACCGATGTAGCTATAATTTGACATTTAGGGTTCTTAAATGTCAATAAACTTATATAACAAAAGTTGTGGACATAGGTCCACGTTTCGGTATAGCCCCCATATAACGGTACCCCCCGATTTACGGTATTTTGACAGTTTTAGCTACATTTTCAGACCGATTTAGCTATATTTTGACACTTAGGGTTCTTAAGTGTCAATAAACTTATATAACCAAACTTGTGGACATAGGTCCACGTTTTGGTATAGCCCCCATATAACGGTACCCCCGATTTGCGGTGTTTTGACGTTTGTAGCTACATTTTCAGACCCATGTAGCTATAAATTGACATTTAAATTTATTAGGTCTATAAATAAATGTACCAAATTATATCGAAATCGGTTCAGATTTGCATATAGCTCCCATATATTTTTCCGCCGATTTGGCGTATTTGCTGCACCAAACACGCTATATACGTCCGATTTTGATAAAATTTTGAATGTGTAACTGAATTCGGTCTCAAAATAAATGTCCCAAACTACATCGAAATCGGTTCATATTTGGATATAGCTCCCAAATATATTTTCGGCCGATTTGACGTATTTGCTGAAAACACGCTATTTACGTGCAATTTTGATGAAATTTGGAATGTGTGACTGAATTTAGTCTAGAAATAAGTGTAACAACTTATATCGAAATCGGTTCAGATTTGGATATAGCTCCTATGTATATTTTCGCCCGCTCTGTCTAATTTTGATGAAATTTGGGATGTGTATATATATGTATATAAATCAGTTCAAATTGATACATATCTCCTATATTTTACATATTCACAGTGGTGTAGGGTATCATATAGTCGGCCCGCCCGACTATGATCCTTTCCTTACTGGTTTTTTTTTTTTTTTTTTTTTTTTTTGAGTGGATGACGTAGATCTCGGTATTGGAACTCGATCTATATCTGGAAGGAATGATATGATGAAACAAGTTGGGACCCAATTGATTGTTCCCTTGGAGATTTATCCTTCACACCAGTTTACAGAACAAACTTGAACTTTTGTGCTCGAGGTAACCGAAGGAGTGGACCATCTTCGACCTTAAACTAAGTTTGGACAAAATATTAAAAAGTGCAAAATTTGGTTCGATAGACGGACATGGCTAAATCCATTCCAAATTGTCCAAAGGCTAAGGGTATAACAAAGGCTAAGGGTATAACAAAGAAAAAAAAAAGAAAACAAGTAAGAGCGAGCTATCGTCGGACGGGGCTGACCATGTTATACCCTACACCACTACCTCTGTGCACTAGTTTTCCACGGAATTTCCTTTATATGATTGCTACATACATATTTTACCCGTCAAGTCATACATACATAAGATATGTTAAGTGAAAGAACTCGCGGCTGTTATAGTAGGCAGACTCCCCACTCGGAGACGTTATGGTCAATTGTGTTGATCTTGGTAGTGTACTTGCAGAGAAAAATGTATGGAAAAACAAGTGAGCCAAGTCTATAGTCGGGTCGGGGCCGACTATGTAATACCCTACACCACTACCCCCGTTCATAAGCTTCTGACTAATAAAATTCAAAATATTAAAATTGGGATAGCTTAGCGCCTTTGCTCTGAATGTCGTCATTAACACAGGTCAATTTTTTTGAAACGCATTTAAGTGCATCGACAGTACAACCCAAATAAAAAATGGAAAAGTGGGATGTATGCCAACCATCAATAGGCTTCTTTCTCTGTTAGACCCCCATCAACCCCCAAAATTTCGTGAGGATCCGTTCAAAATTTCGTAGTGTGATTGCACAAAAATGGAAAAAGGGATGTATTACCGACTATTGCGATATCTCTTTTGTTTGACCACCTATGACAACCTACTTCACATCGTTGTAAAGGTGATATTTTCTACTTTCCTTGCCAGCTTTATACCTCTTACAGAAGGGAGATATTAACCTTGAAATAAAACGTTGGTCTTTTTTCCAAATATTTTTTTCACATATCCGCCCATTATCAAAAATCAAAGGGTTTTTTCCTCTGTGGGACCCCCAATAAAACCCAAAATTTCGTGACGATCCAATTAAAATTGCGACCTGTAGCGTGATTTCCAAAAAAGTGGAAAAATGGATGTATTACCGACTATTGCGATATCTCCGTTATTTGGATACCTACGCCAACCTGCTTTATATCATTGTAGTGATGGGATTTTTTACTTTCATTGTCAGACTTTGCTTTTGGAAGGTCCCGAACCAAAGCTGCGATATTCGTCATTATTATTAAAATCGCAAAAATGAAAAGTTGTGTTCTATTAGCGGCTAATGTGATATCTTCGTTGTTTGACCACCTACGACAACCTACGTTGCAAAGGTGATATTTTCTGCTTTCATTAGCAGGTTTTGCTTTTGATATACCCCTTTTAGAAGCGGAGATATTCGCTTTGAAATAAAACGTTGACTTTTTCTCCAAATAAGTTTTTTCCCATTCCGACCCCTGAATATTATCCGACCATCACTAAAATCAATAGGCTTCTTTCTCTGTAGGATCCCCATTAACCCCCAAAATTTTGTGACGATCCGATCAAAATTGCGACCTGTAGCGTGATTACAAAAAAATGAAAAAATGGGATGTACTGCTGACTATTGTGATATCTCCGTTATGTGGCCAACTACGCCAACCTATTTTGCATCACTGTAAAGATGGGATTTTCTACTTTCATAGTCAGACTTTGTTTTTGGAAGATCCCCAACCGAAGCTGTGATATTCGTCATTATTATTAAAATCGCAAAAATAAAAAGTTGGGTTCTATTAGCGGCTATTGCGATATATTCGTTGTTTGATCACCTACGAGAACCTACTTTACATCATTAGAAAGGCGATATTTTCTACTTTCATGGCCAGGTTCTGCTTTTGGTATACCCCATATTGAAGCTGAGATATTCGTTTAGGAAAAAACGTTGTCTTTTTCTCCAAATAAGTTTTTTGCTCATTACCACCCCTAAATAGTATCCGACCATCACCAAAATCAATAGGCTTCTTCATCTGTGTGAACCCCATTAACCCTCAAAATTTCGTGACGATCCGATCAAAATTGCGACGTGTAGCGTGATTTCCAAAAAAGTGGAAAAATGGGATATATTACCGACTATTGCGAAATCTCCGTTATTTGGTCACCTACGCCGACCTAGTTTACATCGTTGTAAAGATGGGATCTTCTACTTTCATAGCCAGGCTTTGCTTTTGGAAAGTCCCCAACCAAAGCTGTGATAATCGTCATTATAATTAAAATCGCAAAAATGAAAAGTTGGGTTTTATTTGCGACTATTGTGATATCTTCGTTGTTTGATCACCTACGAGAACCTACTTTACATCATTAGAAAGGTGATATTTTCTACTTTTATTGTCAGGTTTTGCTTTTGGTATACCCCGTATAGAAGCTGAAATATTCACTTTGGAAAAAAACGTTGTCTTTTTATCCACATAAGTTTTTTGCCCATTCCGACCCCTATTTATTATCCGACCATCTCCAAAATCAATAGGCTTCTTCCCCTCCGGGACCCCCATCAACATCCAAAATTTCGTGACGATCCGATCAAAATTGCGACCTGTAGCGTGATTACAAGGTTTAGATGGACAGACGGACAGACGGACAGACGGACGGACGGACTGACGGACGGACACACATAGCCAGATCGACTCAGCTCGTCGAGACATTCATTTTGGTATATATAAGTATGGGTCTACGACCATTATTTCGATGCGTTACAAACTTTTTGGCCAAAACCAACTTATAATACCCTCCCCACATAGTGGTGTAGGGTATAAATAGTCGTAGTGGACAGACAGAGTATATACTCGTATAAAGATTAGAAATTAAATTAGAGTTATAAAGGTATGTAGGTTCACGTAGAGTGGGTATTTGCCACGTGTCCTTCCCGTTTGAGGTATCCCAGGCCTTTGGCGAGGAAGAGCAGTCTGTCGGCTTGGTTTTGCAGAAGGCGGTTGGAGATCGGATCGTGTGTTTACCCGTGGTATGCAATCTTCTAGACATAAACATTGGACAGCGACATAATAGCTGCCCGATAGTCTCTATCTCTTTTTCAGGCAGGAAATCCAAAGTTCTTCTGTTGGCTTTAGAAGGCCTTCGGTTGTCTTTAGAAGACATGCAAAGGTCTTCTGTTGGGTTAGAAGATCTCCAAAGGTCATCAGTTGCCCTTCGAAGACCTCCAAACCTCTTGTGTTGTCTTTGGAAGACTTCCAAAGGTCTTCTGTTGCCTTTAGAAGACCTCAAAATGTCTTCCATTGTCTTGAGAAGACCTCAAAATGTCTTCTGTTGTCTTTAGAAGACATCCAAAGGTCTTCTGTTGGCTTTAGAAGACCTCCAAAGGTCTTCGGTTGTCTTAAGTAGACATTTTGTTGGGTTTAGAAGATCTCCAAAGGTTTTCATTTGCACTATGAAGACCTCCAAAGCTCTTCTGTTGTCTCTAGAAGACATCTTCTGTTGGCTTTAGAAGACCTCCAAAGCCCTTATGTTGTCTTTAGAAGACATACATAGGTCTCCTGCTGTCTATAGAAGACATGCAAAGGTCCTCGATTGTCTTTGGAAGGCATGCAAAAGGTCTTCCGTTGTCTTTAAAATACATCCAAAGGTCTTCTGTTGTTTTAGAAGACCTCCACAGGTCTTCTGTTGTCTTAAGAATACCTCCAGAAGTTTTTTGTTGGTTTAAGAAAAAACTCAAAAGGTATTCAGTTGCCTTTTGAAACCCTAAAAAGGTATTCGGTTGTCTTTATAATACCTTCAGATGTCTTCTGTTATCTTTAGAAGACCTCAAGGGATTATCTGTTTTCTTTAAAATACCTCCAAAGGTCTTCTGATGTCTATAAAAGACTTTCAAAAATCTTCGGTTATCTTTAGAAGACATCCAATTATCTTCTGTTGGCTTTAGAAGACCTCCACAGGTCCTTAGTTGCCCTTAGAAGACCTCCAAAGGTCTTCTGTTGTCTTTAGAAGGCCTCCAGAGGTTTTCTGATGTCTTAGAAGACGTATAAAGGTGTTGTTTATAGAAGACCACCACAGGTCTTCTGTTGTCATTAGAAGACCCACAAAAGTCTTCTGTTGGATTTAGTTGGATTTTACTGTAATGATTGCGACATTTTGTAGCATGGAAGGTAAATGTAGTTCTTTAAAAACAACCCAGAACACTAAAGGAACCCTCTTATATGTAAGACAGTAGTTATCTTGGCTCTACATTGATGTAATTTGCATTAAGGTCAACAGTTGGTTTTCGTAATTTGCCGGAACATATCTCACAGAATTTAAAATATGAATCAAAAATTATATTGATAAATTTCTTCCACAAATGTTATAGTCAAGCTAAACACTATCCGATCATTATCCAAAATTATTTGGACCTTCCTTAACCAAAACTCTTACATCTTGCAAAATTTTGTCAGTAGTGGACTATAACTGCGATCTTTACGTGATTATGGTTACATTACACACAATTAAAATTGTGGGATACCTATATATATTAGGCTGTACCTCTGTTATCCTACAACGTACATCAACATGATGGACACCAATGGAAAGGTCGAGAGTTCCTCTTCGAAATATAACTTACGTGGGCAAAATGTGTCTTCCATGAAGAAAGATTAGTCATTATATTAACCATTTTATCAAATTTCACATTAAATTCTTGGTTCAATTAACCCGTTAAATATTATCTGATCTTCGTTGTAAATTGCAAGTTCTATCCACGTCGTACAGTCAAACCTTACTTAAAATTTTACGCCGATCAGGCTATTATTGCGACCGACAGCGCCGCTACAAAATTGTATAAAAATGTTGTTTTTGGTTCATTTCATGCCCTTAATATTTTGCGATCATCGCCAAAAACTGTAGTATGATTACTATTTTTAATGGACGGACAAAATCGCTTTATCACGTCGAGATATGAATTTTAATATACCACATCTGGGGTCTACGTCGAATATTTCGAGGTGTTACATTAATTTTCGGAAAAACTTAGGAGGGTTGGCGTTTTTTATTTGGGATGACGACTTCTATTTTGTTTTTCAAAATAGTCAGGTTTAACCCCATAGTCGTTGTTTTAATATTTTATTAAAACAACTTAATTTATTAGTGGGAAAAATTGGCTATGTTTACCAAGGGGTAAGGCAGGGAAGACTATAGTTTCAGATCTCGCCACCGATCTTCATCAGTTCCCTTGTTTCTTGTTTTTCAACAAGAAACTTTTTATACCCAAGTGTATATTGCCGGCTCAAATATATACGTGTGCAAAGAAACACTCTGATCGAGAATTTCTTTGGCACTGCCTAAACTCGAGCAACTTCACTTGCAAAAAACTTAAAATACCCTTTCCACATTGTGGTGTAGAGTATAAATATTGTGTGATGCTATATCCACGGTTCTCGATTCGCCGCCTTGCAATAAATATATTTATGTAGATTTACATGAGAGAAGTCTCGTAAAAAGCTCTTAGTCTTGGGAGACTAGTTAATCCGTCTATTAGCTGTCCATTATCTACAGTTCGGGTTTGATTGTGACTTGCTGTAGGCAGGACAACATGAAACTCCACACAACAAGGAAAGTGAATAGTAGATCGAAATCTCCAGTCCAGAGTTAGTCCACGAACCGTTACTCCGCTTAATACTATCTATGGACCTGGCCGCTTCATTAACACCTTCTATAGACTCAGTAAAACTTACTCACGTCATTCGCTTAGCCTTCTTGACTTCACCTATACTTACAATACGAACAAATAACTACATCTTATTTTTGAACCAAATTTAGAATGCTTGCATTAACTTATAAAGAAGTAACATACCACATTATGTTAAGATCTGATGCATATTATGGCTTTTATGAGACAAAAATCTGAAATCTGGAATATATATATAGAAGTGCTATATCTATATCTGAACCGACATGGTCCAATTTTTCCACATTTGGTTCTAAGCCCATTATAAACGTATGTACGAAATTTCGAAGGTCTAGCTTGCCCCTGTGATTTGTTGCCTCACAACCCTGACATTGGCCCCACAGTGCAGTGATGCCAATAAGTATAAGCATGCAACTCTGTGTTTACAAGGTATTTCGTATTGTAACTACTACGGAAGCCAAAACGTTCAAACAGGCATGCTTGAATATGCGCCAATTGCACCATTGCAATGGTGAGATATGATGGATCCAGATCTGGTAAACGAGACTTAGCAAAAGTATGACCAAATAATTTGGAGCTTTCATTATACGGGAAAATCGAATACCTGTTCTGAATCTTTTCGATGTATAAAACTGGACTCAGTGGATTTACGTATGTAACATATAGTTGTGGTTATAGCAACACAAATGTGTTGGATCGTGTATTATTTCAGTTATCGGGCTCTGGTGCCTAAATATCCAGACTTAAAAAATCTGCAACTTGGACTGATTGCGTCCATAAAGAATTAGGAGATTTGTGAGTTGGGTATCGTGGCATCAATTCGGGCCTGTTACGAATTGAGGCGGCTGCATCGACCGGATCTTAACTGGGCTAAAACCACTCATGTTTGCCTTGGCAGCTGACGTTATGTTGCTGCGAATCTGCCTGATAGGTCGTTGATCTAAAGGTTCTCGTTTATACCTTTAAACCTTTCTCTCTGGATCATTAAGATCTCTCCCAACGTGCTTGGGTAAGGGAATCATGTCCATTAAATCGGTCATTACGGTAACACCCAAGCAGGTACTGCATCGAGAACACCCTGTTGTGTTTATGCACCGGTAAAACCTACTCCTTCTCATGTAGCAGTCCTCAGAGCGGCATAATCTTCCACCGGGTAGCACTAACATTTGCATATCACGATGGCTTCGCACAGCTTACCACAGACCGGCCCATTACTTTGTAAGTGGTCAACAAGGTTTCTTTGTCAGCACCCCAAGAGCTGCCGGTCAGCGACTTGAGGACTTTGTTCCTACTTCTGATCTTATCGTAATTAGCTGTGGCGTGCACGGGCGACATGCTATCTAACGTTACACCCAAATCTTTGGGGAATCAGTCCACCATCGACCACTATTTTCAGCGGGGGCCTCATTTCAGCCTTCCAAGTGGTGAACAGTGCGTCTAGAGGGTGTGGAATTTCAGAAAGGTAGATGTTTAACAGTTCCCCGCCTTAGGGAACTGCATGTTTACTTCTACGGGTTTTGGATTTCTTGTTTCTGAATTCCATAAACGACTGATTATCCAACGTTTTAAACACGACTGGAGAGTGGATGAAGCCGGAATAGCTTGGTATGGTTGACGTTATCGAAGGCATTCGATAGGTCATGTGCTACCATGACTGTTTGATCGCACGGCCTGTTCTGGTACTATGCATTTTCAGGAATCCATGTTGATGTTGGGCAACTGGAAAACTGCTTCTCATCAAGGGGGGAATAGTGTCTTTAAAATCTTTGCTACGATTCAGCTCTGCTTGCATCCTTGCGGGACCCGCCACTGAAGCCCTACCAACTTTCCAGGCTTTTGGTATAATGCGGGTGGCTAGCGACAGGTTGAGGACACTCGTTAAATACACAACTCCGGCTTCATCCAGTTGCTTAAGCATTACCATTGATATTCCATGTGTGGCGGTACCGCCTCGGCTGGGAGGGTTCCTTTTATACGGCGTAGCACACTCCTCTTCGCCCCATCAATTTTAGGGTGTTCTATAAACTGCGGGTCCCGCTACTGAAGCCCTGCTAACTTTCCAGGCTTCTGATATAATATGGGTGGCTAGTGATAGATTGACGACACTTGTTAAATACTCAACTCTGACTTCATCCAGTTGCTTAAGCATTACCGATGATATTCCATGTGGGCCGAACTCCCATCGGCCCATTGTGGTGGTACCTCCTCGGCTGCTAGGGATCTTCTTATACGGCGTAGCACACTTCTCTTCGCCCCATTACTCTCTGGGTGCTCTATAAACTGCCGGTTAAAATAACACGCGCACCTCTTTGGCCGGTAAAAGGAAGTCGTTGAAAGTAACTGCCGTTCTTACATCCTTCATTCCCGGATTCGAGAGTGATTTCACCGTTGCCCACAATTTACTTAATTCTGTACCAATGCTGCATTACTTCAGGTGGTGAAGCCTCTTTCTCCGCTTATGTTTGCCTACTAGGCTGCTGTAAGTTCTCTAATTCTTCAGGGTTCATATGGCTGCTGGGAAATTTGATCACATTTCAAGTATTCGACCAGCAATTATGTAGCGAGTGGCTACTGCAGTGATGATGTTCCAGAAGGTTCCCTTAGATACCAGAGGATCTCAGGGAGGTGGCACCTCTCTGAAGTATTGATTGGATTGTGTTTGTGTTCGTGTAAAAGAGAAGACTATATCTTTTGGTGTGGTTTTGACATCATTTTTCTTTTATCGGAAAAATATAATATAAATTTGAGTCGTTTTTACACGTTTTGCGTTGACGCCGAACATTTCAAATATTTTGAACTTCATGCTGAAATAACAGATCAACGCTCAACGTTACTGTAATTTTCACGCTGATGTTGTGTTTTTATCACTTCATTAAGTTTTAGCCTTAAATTCAAATTAATTCTTTTAAATTCCAACGGAAAACAACTTCCAAAATCATCAGAAAGTCTGTCATGTGTAAAAATTAATTTCTCTTCTGGGTGTCGCACTTTCTGACACATATTAGCAATTGCCATTTTGATAAATGTCAACTCCTTTTGTTTCGGAATAACAATGCCATAGAATCATGAAGTTATTATTTTGAATTTTTTTTCGTGTATATATCCTGTCAAAAAGGCTGTGAGTGCATATCCTGCTGCTTGGCCTTTTGTTAAGCTGACTTTGAAAATTTTTCTAACAACTGCCTGTTTTTTGGTATTCTGTAGCGCTGCCGTTTAGGCATCACGCCCTTATCACAACTTTTATTTCAACATTTATATTTTTATCTACGCTTTTGTCTGCTATGTGCTCCGGAAGATGCCGACACAAAAAAAGGAACAAAGTCCTTCTTTTTCTTTCGGGTTCGCAAACTATTCTATTTGAGTTTTGGCAGATTGAAATTTTAGTCACGATTAAGTGTTTTTTCAACATTCGAAATTTCATGTCACGTTCATAGCGGAACTTTTCCGACAGTCACACCAGTCACAAGCAAGCAATCGCAATAGCATTCGCTGTCAGTTTTGTTGACGGCATAGTCGTCGTTGTTTTCAGAGTACTCTGTGCCTCATCATCATCATTGTTGCTAAGTTGCCATCGTCACTGCAATGTCAATTGGTTGTGGGACAAATGATGAGGTGGCGGTGGTGATGGGTGATGTACTTGTTTCTTCGGCCGTCGGCATTGTTTGCCAAAATCAAACTTTAAAAATTTCACCAACTGCTGCTGTTTGTTTCTTCATTATCAAACTTATGCATGTCGTAGTGTCAAAGTCTTGGCTGGCTTCCTTTTAGCTCCAGCTGTGATGATTATTTGCAGAAATAAATGAAAATATCTTTGGGCAAATTCATTCTTATTTAGGAGTGTTTGAAAGAAAGGCATTTCTTAAAATAATTGTATTTGAGTTTTATACCATGTTTTCCTTCTTTTTCCATAATTTTTGGGAACACTTTTTATTGAAATAAACTAGATTAGCTGGGAACAAAATTGAGGAAAAAAGAATAAAGGAAATGAGCAAATAGTATTGATTCGGAGCCGCCACATTTTATAGCCTCAGCCTTTGGGATAAATGTGACCGAATGTGCCTCAACGAAATAGAGGTTTTAGACTCCAAGTATGTTTGGATGAAATCTGGTCCAGATAATTTTGAGTCGATGAGAGCGCATGATAACTCTCAAACGGACCAACCGATTCGTTCCAAAATTTGGCCTGTAATATTTTCTCCAAACTTAGTTTAAGGTGGGTCATATCGGTCTACTCCTCGGCTGCCTCCATCACAAAAGTTCAACATTTTTCGCTAGAATGTACACTGCCAATTTTTCTGGCCAAAACTTTTTTTTTTTTTTTTTTTATTACTTAAGTCTATAGATACAAAATCCTTACAGACTAGACTACTAACTAATTATATACAAAAACTGAATTAATTTCAACCGTTGATGTAGAAACTATGTGTTAAGGTATATGATTAATTTTCTTTTTAATGACTCACGATTTTCAGACAGATCTATAAGATTATATAATTTGTTAAATTCAAGAAGGAGACGGCGGAGTGGATCGTTGTTTGCATAATCGGATGTAAAATAATTAATATGAAGAAGTGAGTAATTACGTGTGGGTCTGATAGGGGCATAAAAACGGATTCTGTTTAATAGAAAATCTGAAATTATTTTGCCATGAATTACGTTTAAAATAAAAGTTACATTTAGCATTGTCCGACGACTTTTTAATGTGGGCAACTTTATTAAGTTTAATCTATGTTCATATGAGGGTAAAGTTTGTGAATTCCAACCACGACCTCTCAGGCAAAACAAAAGAAACTGCTTTTGGACAGATTCAATGACCTTAGCATGAATAGGATATGCAGGGTTCCAAATAATAGATCCATACTCCAGATTGGAGCGAACAAAGGTTATATACAATTGCTTTGTGACTAAGGGATCTAAGAATTCCTTACTCCAACGCTTAACAAATCCCAGGTTTTTATATGCTTTAGATGTGATCAAAGAGATGTGATCCCTGAAGTTCAACCTGTGGTCTAAAAGAATACCAAGGTCCTGAATGGAATCTATTTGTTCAACTTTAGAGAAATTCAAAAAATAGTTACTTTGTATCTTTCTAAGACGGAAAAATGACATATGTTTGCATTTTAAGGTGTTCAGTTCCAGTAAATTAATGTCACACCAGTTATAAAAATTGTCTAAATCAGATTGAAGTACTAACTGGCCTAATTCATGATTAAAAGAGTGGAAAATTTTAACGTCATCCGCGTACATTAACACTTTACAGTTTCTCACTACATTTGGCAAGTCATTGATAAACAATGTAAATAAGACTGGGCCAAGGTGGCTGCCTTGGGGAACTCCAGATTTCACATAAATTTTGTTAGAAATGGCACTACCCAATTTCACAGCTTGAATTCTGTTTGATAAGTATGATCCTATCCAATTTAACGAAGATGTGGAGAAGCCCATAAGATATAGCTTCAACAATAGTAGTTTATGATTCACCTTATCGAACGCTTTACTAAAATCAGTGTAAATACAGTCCGTCTGAAACCGATTTCTGAATCCATCATTTACAATCGTTGTTAATTCTAAAAGATTTGTGATAGTGGATCTATTTTTCCGGAAGCCATGTTGGAAATTGGATAAAATCGATGAAACTCGAAATGATAAAACGTCGGTTATCATTTTTTCAAATAGTTTTGGAATTGCATTTAACTTAGCTATTCCTCTGTAATTGGATGCATCCGTTCTACTCCCCGACTTAAATAACGGAATAATGAAAGACTGTTTCCAAATTGAAGGAAAGTAACCAGTATTTATAGATTTATTGAACATGATAGAAAGAGGCAGAGCAAGATTTTCTGCACAATTTTTTAAAATACATGAAGGTATTCCGTCAGGGCCAGGAGTAGTAGAGTATTTTAAGTTTTTTAAATTACTTAAAACTGCAGACACGTCAACTGTTGGTAATTGTATAGGGGGATATTCAGGAATACAGTAGGGATAATGAAAGGAGTCAACGTGTGACTTATCACTATATGTCGTTTGGAAGAAAGATGCAAATATATTAGACATTCCTTCATCATCAGTTGCAACCATTGATTTGAATTTAAGTGTTTTGGGGATAACGTTAGAACGACGCTTACTATTTATAAATCCATAAAAGGATTTAGGATTGTGTATTAAATCGTTTTTTATTTTTGTTATATATTTTCCATAGAGTTGTTTGTTTAGTAAAGTATATTTCGATCTCATAACCGAATAGTTAGTGAAATCGATAGGATTGCCAGTTTTTTTAAACATTTTGTATAGTTTATTTTTCTTATTTTTTACTTTCGATAATATAGGAGAGTTCCATGGTGGGCCAGATTTACCAATGATTGATGTTTTCGGAACAGATTTAGACATCAAATTATTTAAAGTTTTGTAAAATATGTTGATCATCTCATCAAGGGAGGATACCGATTGAAAAAATGACCAATCTGTGGCATTTAACAAAGAATTTAATTGGGGATAATTAGTTCTGGTAAAACTATATTTAGGTAAATCTAAACATTTTTTGGCAGATTTATTTACAAAAAGAGCTGAGGTGACTTCTATTATTAAAGTAGGATGGTATTTATCCTCAGGTGTGACTAGAGGATCACATCTATGTAGTAGCATATCACGCGGATGACTGGCAAACACCAAGTCAAGGAGTTTATCTAAACAGTTATAAACATTATTAATTTGCGAGAGACCAAAGCTAAACAAAGGACTAAGGAATTGGTTGGTACGTTCATTAATTTGAATAGGTAAAATATCAATATTGTCACTAGTCTGAGACCATATAATATTGGGTAAATTGAAATCGCCAAGTGATATTAAAATGTCGTTGGTTTTTGCTGATTGAAAAGTATAAAGGATAGATGAGATGTGTTTCATATATATTTCACTATCAGAACATGGAGGTACATACGAACAAGTTATATAAATTGATACGTTTTTTAAACTCACTTTAACAGCAACAATTTCTATATCACACGCTAAAGGCAAAGGAATTTGTTCAGATGAAAACTGGGAAGAAACTGCGATAAGGACTCCACCGCCTCTGCTTTTAATAGTATCAACGCGGTCATGTCAAAAGATCTGAAATTTATGACAAAGGTATCGGGTACACTGTTGTGAAGCCAAGTCTCAGTAAATGCAATTATATCAAAATTAAATTCAAAACTTTCGATAAAAAGGGATGATAATTTCGTGTTGAGTCCTCTAACATTTTGATATGCTATACTAATATCATTGACAGAAGGTATAATATTTAGTTTTTTGATTGAGATTTAGGTAAATAAGCAATATCTGATTTTGGGATTTCTTTAAAAATAAATTCATGAATTAAGGCTTTTTTAGGCCAAAAAGACGGATTAACAATGGCTTCAAAGTCATCTTCATCAACGGTTATTCTAAAGGAAACTTTACTACGTCTTGTGGCATATGTATATTTATATACTTTAATATAGAGATTTTTATTCATTTTGTCTCTTATATAAGATGAAACGTCTTCTTCAGTTGTATCTGAGGAGAATCGACCAGCAAATATAGTCTTTTTAGGGACAACAACTTTCAATTCACGACCTTGGAATTTCGGAGACCTTGGAGTTGGAGATTTTGGTGTGTTCATCGGAGAATAGAATGCATTCGAACAAGACAGAGTGTCATCTATTGTTATTTTGTTATTTTCAATTGTCGGCACAGTATTTGCAGTATTATTTAATGAAGAATCTTCAGTATTTAGGATGTTGATAGTAGGAAGAGGCAAACGATTTACTTCTTTGTTCAAATTTTGTGGAATGGTATCAGATGTTTTTTTTCTTTTGCGAGATGAATCGTCTGGGGAATGAAGAAATTGATCCAGGCATGTAGTTTTCTCCAACATTTCTTTGTACTTCATGAACCTATCAATCAATGAGTTTAGCTCGAGACTGATATGATGGAATTCGGTGCGGGTATTCTTAAAAAATGAATAGAATTCAGCATCATAAGATCGGCATTTACGGCAGCACCAACGCAGGCCTTTATCTTCTCTTAAATTATCAACGGTTTTTGAGGATAACTCAATGCATTTTGAATGATAAGAATCAAGGCAAAGCTAACAGGTTACCATAAGGTCATTAAACGAAAGGTTTTTGCAATTAATCTGAGAACAACTCATATTGGTAGTTTGTTTATATTTTTTGCGCGACACTGTAAAGTTGCAGGATCAAAAAAAAAAGCTATTGGTGGTTATTTTGTACGTCCCTTTTGTATTGATATTTAGTTTTATTTATAACTACTGTCACAAAATATAAATGCAGACTTATTTTCACCCTAAATTCCCACGAAACCGTTAAAATACATTAAACAGGGTGATGCCATTGTATGGGGTCAAAACTAAAAATTTGGCCTATTTTTATAATTTTTGGTGCGAAGGGTTCATATCTGCTAAGAAATCAAAATGTAAAATTACAGCCATTTAGGCACTAAAATATGGCTAAAATTGTAAAATTATCTTAAATTCGGAGTACGCTTATATGGTTCTCTGGACTCTCAAAATAAAAATATCAAATTTTCAGGCAAATCTATTCAAAATTGCTTTCCTTAGGATTAAATTTGTTTCAGCCGAATAGAAATATTGGCTTGAAAAAATTGTGCTTTATTTATCGCAAGGAATCGCACCTTGAAATATTTTTTTTTTTATTAAAGTATACGCATCAAAGTAATTTTAATTTTTTTCTAACACCGACAACTGGCGACCAAAGTTACTTCGGTCCAGAACAATTTTAAAGTTTAAAAAAGTTAATAATTAAAGAGGGTTCCAGAAATATATTAATAATTTTGTTTTGTTTTTTGGAAAATGGACCTACGTACTTTCGTCTTTCATCTCCGTATTTGAGTTTTGAGATTTTATATTTTGAGACTTTATAACCCACAAATGATCACAAAATATTGCACACTCACCTCACTCACAGTAAAAAAATCTCAACTTTGACACCTTCTTGTCTAATGGTAAATGCAAATTTGGAATAAACAATCTATCCCAAAAAAAAATGGTAAGCACATGTCATTACTTCATGCATTACCGAGTAATGAGTGCTCATTACACTCTGCATTATCAGGCAGCACATATATAATGGGTTACACATAACTACCCACTAAACAATTGTTGCCGAGCGCTCTGATGTTAGATTTTTTTTAGAGTTTTTCCAATGTATGATCAGAAAATATTCCGATTTCTCAAAATTTCGTTCAGAAGTTGAACCTATTACACTGTGCTACAGTGAAAATTTGCAGGGGTTCTAATGCATAAATTCGGTTTTGTGCGAGTCCATAGAAGACGAAAATACCTTTGGTTTCTTTGGGTCACTTCGCTTTTTGATTTTATAGCGGTAAATGTAGTGAAAAATGGGCTTTCTTGGATTTTCAACTTTAAACGGACATTACTTCTTTTTTCCACAACCGATTTTCACACCCTATCCTTTATTGGAAAGGGGAGAATATTTCGAACAAGCGATAGATTTTTAAAATCGGTTAACAAATGGCTAAGTAACAGTGGTTTTTATGTGACAAAAGCCCATTAAAAACAGTAAAATGTTTTTCCTTGTGCTCCAGGCTGCGTAAACGATACCTAACAGTACAATTATTTACTGTTAGCAAGTCGGAAATTTAGTTGGCTTAACAAAATGGGAAAAACCAACGAAATCGGTTGAAAAATGAATGCGCTATGGCATTTTTTGTGTTTCAACTTTTTGGTTTTTTTTCATATTTTCCTTTATAAAAGATTGGTACCTTAGCATGTATGATTCTAATTGTGATTACCTTGCTTAACAATTGCGCACAAGGTACCAATCTTTTATAAAGGAAAATATGAAAAAAACCAAAAAAGTTGAAACACAAAAAATGCCATAGCGCATTAATTTTTCAACCGATTTCGCTGGTTTTTCCCATTTTGGAAAGCCAATTAAATTTCCTACTTGATAACAGTAAATAATTGTACTGTTAGGTATCGTTTACGCAGCCTAGAGCACAAGGAAAAACATGTCACTGTTTTTTAATGGGTTTTTGTCACACTTAAACCACTATTACTTAACCATTTGTTAACCGATTTTAAAAATCTATGGCTTATTCGAAAGACATTATTCTCCCCTTTGTAGTGAAAAATAGGGTGTGCAAATCGGTTGTGGAGAAAAGAGGTAATATTCGTTTAAAGTTGAAAATCCAAGAATGCCTATTTTCCGCTACACTTACCGTTATAAAACCAAGAACCGAAGTGACCCAGAGAAACCAAAGATATTTTCGTCTTCTATGGACTCCCACAAAACCGAATTTATGCATCAGAACACCTGCAAAAAATTTTTGTCAACTTTTGTATCACAGTGTTATCAGCCATTTTTTTTAAGGAATCTCTGCACATTTTCTTGTGCTTGTTTTCGAAAATCTGCCAATATTCTGCACATTCTCTGATGGGAAATTTTAATTCGTTTCTCTTTCTCGCTAGTAAATTCCCAGAGAGATTATTTTAAGAACTACAAAGACAAGGTAGAGTGTTTGTTTTGTTTGCATGCTGTGTTTTGTTTTTTTTTAGTTATTTAGCAACTGTTAATTGACAAAGACGTAGCGGAACAAGTTATTTTGTGATCAAGGTGTCGATTTTGCATTACCACTAAACTTGAGTTGCGTTGTCAATTGTCAGCACAACTGAGATGAAATGTAGTATCATTGGTGTCAACCCAACTGGGTTGTCGATAAATGTGTTATCGATCAGTGTTTTTTCAAACTTGTGAACTCTAAAATCCAAAAGGCACAATTCGCAAAAAAAAACTATTTTAAAATGATAAGTTCAGTGGAATTATTTTTTGATGATGAAGAAAATGTACGGGACATTGCATCCCTTAGAAGACATTTGAGGGACAAGTCGAATCCATTGGAATTGCTATCTGCACTGTAAGTTGAAGCTCATCATGGAAAGATACAGATCTTATTTTCGATTGAAAATGATGCCGTAGTTTACATTGTGGAAACGTTAAAGGATGACTTCAAAGTAAGTTACAGATCAACAGCTATACCCCAATTTTAAAAGTGTGAGCTGCGTTGAGATTTTTTGCGGAGTGAAGTTTCCAAAAGTCCCATGACAATGATTACAACAATTACATGGCTCAATCTACATTGTCGAACGTATTGAATGAAGGAAGTTGTCCACATGATACAGGACAAATTGTGCCAAAATTGGATCGCTTCGAAATTGTCGGAGGAGGAAAAATTACAAAATATCATACATTTTTATTCAAAAACGAAATTCCCTGGTGTTGTCGGCTGTATAGATGGAAACCATGTGTACATTGGGTTCCATCTCAATTTATCAATTAATATTTCAAACTGTTGTTTTATTGTTATTTTCACCATATTTTTTATACACAAAATTAATTAATCATGCAATTAATCAACAATTGTTAAGAAAATGTTTTTTCCTTTCAATTTTACTTATTTTTTCTTCGAAAATATTCACTGCAACTGCAAATAACTGGTTGCTGAAAAATAGCCGGTTCATCAACTGAGATTCGCAACTTCAGTTCAAGGTTGCCATACATAAAGTAATTTTGACAACTCCACTCAACGATAATTGCTATCGAAAATCGACCCGTTAAATCGCGAATTAAAATTGTAAGTTTGCAAACACATAATGGAATAATCAATATTTATACCCTACACCACTATGTGGAGAGGGGTATTATAAGTTTGTTTTGGGAAAAATTCATGTAACACCGCGAAATATTCGGCGGAGACCCCCAATGTGGTATACCAATCTTCATATCTCGACGAGATAAAGCGATTTTGAGATGTGTGTCCGTCCGTCCGTCCGTCTGTCCATTATAAATTGTAAACACGCTCCAGCCGCATTTATGGACCGATCGTCATGAAATTTTGCATGGAGGTCGGGTTCAGACCGGAATAGATCCCTATTCTTATTGGTGATGATCGTGAAATATTTAGCGGGTGAAATGGACCAAAAACATAATTTTTATCAGATTTTGTAGCTTCTCTGTTGGTCGCAATAATAGCCCGATCGCCGCAAAAATTCGAACAAGGTAACACTATATGACAAAGAAGATACTTGCAATTTGAGATGGTGATCGGATGATGTGTGAAAATATGTAATATACCGGTTATATCTTTATTCCTGCAAGACACATTCCGGCCACGTATTTGGAAAGCCACCATGTAATTAATTTAATTAATCGAGCTTTTTATGACCTAAGGAGATTACATTGAAAAATTGATATCTAGCGAAGTCCTACACACACATCAACCACTATGCGACGATCGTTTCGTTAGCTGGTTAGGCTAACATCATCAGGCATATTAGATGTTGTTGTTGTTGCTAGACAATTTTCGCCATTTGGAGCTCCTATTTATACATCCAAGATTGCAATTTTGCATTTGTGAAGTTTAAATTGAAGCTTTTTATTTCCAAAGACGACTCATTTGTCCCCCTTCTATTCCAGAAATCAATTTTTTCAATGTTGCATTCATATTACAGTCGATGGCTTTTTTCCATCGTAGACTGTATATATGTCTTTCACATCGAAAGATTTTTTAAGTGGATTGTGGTTTAGAACGCTAAGACGTCAGCAACATTGTCTGTTAGTTGGCGACGACCCAGGTTCGAATCCCAGCCGTGCTCAGCTGAATGTTTTATTTTTAAGTTTTTGCCTTTTTAGGTGCGAAGGCCATTATTTGTGAGATTTAATTAATTTAATTAATCGAGCTTTTTATGACCTAAGGAGATTACATTGAAAAATTGATATCTAGCGAAGTCCTACACACACACATCAACCACTATGCGACGATCGTTTCGTTAGCTGGTTAGGCTAACATCATCAGGCATATTAGGTGTTGTTGTTGTTGCTAGACAATTTTCGCCATTTGGAGCTCCTATTTACCAATGATACCAATTATGTTGATTTACGTGTTCAGATAACAGAGTTACAGCCTAATATATCCAATTTTTTGCTTGTAGTGTAATCATAAGCACACTAGAGGTCGCAATTATAGCTCAATAGTCACGATATTTTGCACGAGGTAGGGGTTTAGGTCGAAGAAGATGCCTACAAATTTGGATGATGATCTGATATTATTTAGCGGGTGTAATGGACCATTACTTTTGTATGCAAAATAAAAACATTTTATTTTTGGTCCATATTTGAATTCCTGGAGGGCATATACCGGCAAAGTCGCCTACATATGGAAAAATAACTACTAACCTTTCCTCTGATGAGAATTGCAACAATATGTGTGCTTGATAACGGGCCTACTACCTAGTATATAATGATTTTGTGAAGAGAACCACATCTTCCTCCGATGCTACATATTGTCCCTATCATGACTGAGAAATTCCCAGTTTTTGCAAATTGCGTGGAGCACGCTAGGGCTTGTCCATTTGTCCAAAATTTAAACATGTAGCTGAAGGGGCTAAACAACGCCAATTTTCCAAGTTAAGAATATTTATTGAAAATGTATAACATATAATTGGTCCACAAACATCCCAGTAGGGACAAGGGACCCTTCTCTCATATCAATGAGTGCACCCCAATTAATATTAGCTCAATGATATGTAGACAGCGGAATTTTATGCAGCACCTATTTTTGTAAAATTTTGGGACTGGGCATATTTTTGGCTTCTGAATAAATTCCAATCGAAATATATCACATATGTAAAAATAAGCAAAATGTATAAATTATGCATATGCAAATATTATTTTTTGCATATGAAAAATTTAAGTATTTTACATATTTTCGTAAGCAACATATATTTCAATAATATCTTCGAAAATGTTTTTGTGTACATTTTTTCTGTTTGAAATTCACTTCAGACAAGTCAATAAAATAGAGAAATCTGTAACCAGAGCCACAATCTTCAAAATGTCGAAAGTGGGGAGTTATCGTTCTATGGAAGCTATATGAACGCCTAGACCTATACCGAAAAATTTCAGGTGGAAAGTTTTTTTCCTTTATTCATATTTATTTTATGGAAGTTATTGAAAAATAACTTCGGTGGAGAATATCCACAAACAAGAAACAAGGGAACTGATGAGATCCAGTGGCGTGGATCGAAACTAGTATTCCCTGCCTTACCCCTTGGCGAACAATGCCAAACCTTTTTCCACTAATAAATTAGTTGTTTTAAAATAATAAAACAACAACAGTGGGATTAAGCCAGACTATTTTGGAAAAAAAAAAACAAAATTGTATTAGCTATCCCAATAAAAAACGACGCCACCAATGTTCGATAAAATTTTTTTTAATTTATAAATTACAGAAAAGTAATATTTAAAATATATTTTTTACAAATGCACATAATTAGGTCATTTCCATCAAAAGTGTTTCCATCCTATTACATAAATACCTTTTAGTGGCAGATTTAAAATTCGAAACGGTTTGAAGGGACTTTATATCTGAAGGCAATTCGTTAAATTTCTTAGTTCCCATATAGTCTAATCTCTGTTTAGTTTCCTCAAATTCGCAAAGTGCAATTCTCAAATTGCTACTATTTCGTGTGTGAAAATTGTTCTGGTTCTGTTCTAGCATAATTGTCTGATGATCAATTTTATTAATAGTCTTAAAAACATATGTTACCATTTGATATATCTGTAAACCATGTATTGGTAATATATTTGATGCAACATCTCTGAACAATGAAAGGGTAGAATATCTCTGTGGCAATTTGTAGATTATCTTTAATGCTTTGTTTTGCATGCGTTATAACGATTTCAGAGACGTATTCGATTTATTATAAGCATACATAATAGCCAAATAGTTCAAATGTGATTGAATTAATGAGTTGTATATCATTAGTTTTGCTGCTTGATTCAACTTATTCTGCAGTTTGTATAAAATACCAACTGCCGGAGCTATTTTCCCATGGTAGATTACCTTGAAGTATCACACTTAAATACTTAATGGAGTTTACCTCACATATAACTCTACCATCAACATGTATGCAAATACCCCCAACGTAGACTTAATACCAAATGTTAGCCATTTCGGAGGGATATTGAGACCATAACCTTCAAAGTACAGAAAATCGGTAGGTACTGGCTTTGGGAGCTACGAGGGCAGTTCGGAAACTTCTTAGCCTAGCACAAAACGCGCGGTATAAACAGAAAAAAGTTAAGTGTTTTGGAAACTTCCATCTCTGTTATGAACACATGTTAAATTTTGTTTCGATCAGGTAACTCCTTCATATAGAAACAGGTGTTCAAAAAAGACGCATCCGCAATTTTTTACAATGGAAAAATTAGAAATGCCTGCTGTCATTAAATATTTACATAAAAACGGTTTATCGGGACAAGAAATTCATAATGATATGGTGAATGTGTTAGGTGAAAGTTCTCCTTCATATGCAACAGTAAAAAATTGGGTTGCTGAATTTAGACGTGGTCGTACAAGCATTGAAGATGAACCACGTAGTGGACGTCCAAAAACAGCAACAACAACAGAAATTGTAGCCAAAGTGCATGATATGGTATTAAATGATCGACGAATAAAAGTGCGTGAAATTGCTAATATCATGGGCATCTCAAATGATCGAGTCCATTTAATTTTGCATAAAGAACTACAGATGAAAAAGCTTTCTGCAAGATGGGTGCCGCATTTGTTAACAGTCGATCAAAAACGCATAAGAATGAACATTTCTCAAGTTTGTTTTGATAGTTTTAAGCGAAATAAAATGGATTTTAAGCGTCGTTTCATAACTGTTGATGAGACATGGATCCACCACTATACTCCAGAGACAAAAGAACAATCCAAACAATGGAGTGAAGCTGAAGGAAGTGCCCCAAAGAAGGCAAAAACAATTCAATCGGCTGGTAAGGTTATGGCAACGGTTTTTGGGGACTTCAAAGGTATTTTATTGATTGACTATCTGCAAAAGGGTAAAACAATAAATTCAGAGTACTATTGCAACCTTTTGGATCAATTAAATGTACAAATTCGAGAAAAACGTCCTGGCTTACAACACAAAAAAATAATTTTTCATTAAGACAACGCACCAGCGCACAAGAGTGTTTTAACAATGGCTAAAATCAACGAATTAAAGTAGGAGTTGCTTCACCACCCACCTTATTCTCCTGATTTAGCTCCCAGTGACTTTTACTTGTTCCCAAATCTAAAAAAAATCCTTGCTGGCAAGCGTTTTACCTCAAATGAAGCTGCCATTACAGTTGAAAACCAATATTTTGAAGACCTTGAGGAAAACTATTTTAGTCAAGGGATAGAATTGCTAGAAAAGCGTTGGACTAAGTGTATTGAAGTTTCAGGAGATTATATTGAAAAATAAAAATATTTTTGAAAAACTAACTATTCTCTTTCATTGATAGGCTAAGAAGTTTCCGAGCCGCCCTCGTATATGAAGACGTGGACCTATACCGACAAATTTCAGGTGGAAAGTTTTTTTTTACCTCCAACGAAGACTTAATACAAAATGTTAGCCATTTCAGTGGAATCTTGGGGCCACAACTTTCAAAATACCGGATATCGTGAGGTACGGTTCTATGGGAGCTATATGAAGACATAGACCTATACCGATAAATTTCAGGTCGAAAATTTTATACCCCCAACGAAGACTTAATACAAAATTTCAGTCAATTCGGTGGGATATTTAGGCCACAAAGTCTTGCATATGGTTTTGCATATGTTCATTTTATGCAAATGTCAAAATATGCAAAAAATTAGGTCCAAACTGAATGTCCTTGGTAAAATTATTTATTGGTGCCACCGTGGCCCAATTGTATATACACCCGCCTTGCACGCTGAAGGTAGGGCGTTCGATCCCGGCCAGCAAACATCAAATTTTCAACGATGGCAAAATACCCCTCAGTAAATTTGGCGAATTTTTCTGAGTATTTCAGCCACGTAAAACTTCTCTACAGGTGGTGTCTTCAGACGTGCCTTTCGGACTCGGCGATAAACAGTAGGACCCATATCATTGATGTAATATAAATCGTGGTGCACTCCCTGTCACTTCTGGGATGTTTGTGGAACTATTATTATATTATTATTTAAACTTAATGTGATAAGGTTGCAGACTCAAAAAAATTATTTCTTACAATGAGTTTAATTGTCCAAAAGGAATTTTGATTTGCTGAAAGCTAATTCGCAGGGTAGTGGTGTAGGGTATCGTATGGTCGGCCCTGTCCGACTATAGCCTTTGCTTACTTGTTTTAATTATATTTTAGAAAAAAGAAAATAAAAGCATTCGAAAACTTTATCAGGAAGGACTGCGACTATAATATTGCAATTTTTGCAAAGCAGCGGTGAATAATATAATAAATCCACATTGTAATTATGAACATAGGTATATAGCTTAAATAAAGAAGTTCTTATTTAAATTGCAAGAAATTCGAATCAAATCCGAATAAAGATTAAGAATTTTGGGCGAATATATTTGGAACATCTAATAAAACATCAGAATAGTTTCCGATTTTCGGATAGAACATAGAACATTTTTTAGAATAAGTTCCGAAACTTTCCAGAATCTCGAAACACATCTCCGAAATGTATTCCATTTTCTGCACATTTTCAAATACTTCTTCAGAGTTTTGTCCGAGATTGTTACAAAAATCACAATGTACTTCAGATTTTTTTACGAAATTTCTTTAGAATTCGAAACTAATTTTTGTGGAAACTCGAATGCTCTTTTCGAATTTCCCTCGACAAATTGTTCCGAATTCTGCGAACCGCTTCACACAAAAACGGACATGTTTTGCATGCGATGACGGCATCAGAAATGGAAACTTGTGCAGAGATTTCGTCCGAATTCGGTACGATTTCGGCAAAAATTGTTTTGTGGGTAATTACTTCCTTACTTACTAACATAGAGCTAGTGTGTCCGACTTCAAACTCTAGGGTTGTGTGTTCAAAGCTCGCCGTCGGCATGGGTGTTTTTTATTCACAAAATTACGAAAAAAATTTGATGTACATGGATGCGTTTAAACAACTCTTACTGTTCGTATGAGTGGCCTAGTGTGTAGTGTGTTTGGGTACAAATCAGAAGTTCGTGTGTTCAAAACCAGGAGAGAGCGAAAGAAACGAAAAAAAAACAAAATCAAAAAATGTGGAGTGGTGAATTTGAATATAATTCACTTCAATTGTTCTATAAATAGAACATATGCTTTTTAGCTCTTTTCGACTACCGGTATGTATTTAAAACGCATATTTAAGGAAATAGTTCCTTCCTATGACATCCCCATGTAAAAATAATGACCTTTACGGTCAATTTGTAAGTAGTTACTATTGCCAAAATTTACAGAATAAAGTCGTTACTTGGTATTGACTTTTTTGCTGGGATGTTATCGTTGTTTTGGAGTGCTTACTTCCATATTATGGAGAAAAAAACACAACAAATTGACTTTTGGCCAAAGAATTTGGATTTGCGACCAATGTGGAGTGATGCGCATTATAACTCTCGAAGAGGCTAATCCGATTGGGTCCAAACTTTGCATTTCGTAATATTTTTGCCAGACATAGATCAGGTTCAAATACGGACGGCAAAGGCCACAATCAAATCGTTTGGATTTGCAACATTCTGCACTCGGGCCGTTCTTACGACGGCATACGTTTTTCTTCAGGGGCAAGTCCATATTTCCTGAGAAAATTACACGAAAGCGTTGTCTATCCCATACGGCTACAGTGTATAGTGCTTGGTGCGCACAACAACTTTCTGGAACCGGATACTGCTTTGGTCACAACTCATGTCGTAATATTTATTCTAATATTAGATAATGTTCGAAGATGGTGCTTATCGGTCCACTACTTCCGGCACCTCCCCCAGAAAAGTTTAAAAATATTCACTAAAATGGTACGCACAATATCTCTTAACGATTTGATTTAAACTTTGGATCTCGTAATATCTTCTCCAACATTAGTTTAATTTCAACTAGTAAGAACGGCATTAGGTTCGGGCGGACCGAACTTTTCATATACTCGACCACTGTATTGAAGTAAATATAAGCAACTAGTAACTACTAGCTCTTTCTCTACGCTGAGTATAATTCCTTGGAGGGAATAATTACTTTATACTGATAATTTTCTGTGTGGATATTTTCTACACATTGAGCTTCCAAATACCAAGTCCCATGCTCTTATCGCCAGGATAAAACTTTCAACACTTTTAAAATATCGAAAATCCGTCAGTTCCATTCTATGGGGGCTATATGAAGACCTATACCTATAAATATCTGGTGGAAACTTTTATACCCCCAATGACTAAATACCAAATTTCAGCCCTTTCGGTGGGATATTTAGACAACAACCTTCAAAATACGGCAAATCGGGAGGTACCTTTCCATGGGGCCTATATGAAAACATTTAAATATAAAATAAAAACCACAATCCTTTGCAATTCCATTTGAAAAAATTTTAGTGCACTTCTACAATTTTTGGCATAGATATGAAGGAAAAAAAATCTGGTTTCAAATCTGTTCGCGTTCACAAAATTGGACGATGCCCGCAAAAGTTATAGCGGTTTTTATTCTCATATAAAGAAAAAATATTTAAAAATATCTTATTTGTTGTTATGAGAAAATGTATGCATAAATCGTTAACAGCATTCAATATCTGTTCGTAGATGTTTAAATAGTTATTAAATTTGTAATTATTTTCGCGGAAAAACTACAAATAATAAAAAAAAAATTGAAGTTAATCCAAATTATGCTTACCGGAGTCCGTTGAAACCCTCAAAAAATAAATTAAAAAATATATGCGAAATCTACACAATGCGTAGAAAAATATGATACCAAATTTACAGAGATTGGGTACATAAATTGCATATTATAGCAAAAACAAAAGAGAAAAACTTATTGTTGGAAAATATTGTTGCAAATAGTTTTTTTTTTGGTTTGATTCGAACAATTAGAAATAAATATTTGGGAGTTCTACAACTATTTCGCTAAAATCCCATACAATAATTAATGTGTACTGCGAAAACTTCATCAAGAAATATGGTTTACCATCGTGAAAGCTTATTTTCTTACTGTGATAACTTATAATGATAGGAAATTAAGAGTAATATTGAAATTACAATCATTCAAAAAATTTGGAAATTAAAAAGACTATTATTCGCGAATTAGTTAAAATCAGTTGATGCGCATCCGTTTTTGGATACAGCGAATCAATCTCTTCCAATATTTATGCATATTTCGATGGTTCACTCAGCGGCCAAAGTGTGCCGCCAGTTGCATCACACAATGCAAAAAACCTTAAAGTGGGTAAAAATCGCGCAATGCGCATACGATTTTGATGCGCATCCGGTTTCAGTAGCGCCCATCAAAAATACGTCAATATACACCTATTTCAAATAGATTCTTCAAGGACCGCGGATGTGCCTCCACATTCTATTTTGCGTAAGATACCCATATTACTCGCGTGTCCCTGTAATTTGTGACACGCGTTTTCGCATATAGTATAACCGCGTATAAGGGATTCCATTTACGTAAAAAAAAATTTAAAGAAAATAGCGGTTTAGTATGCGGATTTGTCAAAATATATTTTTTGCTGATTTTCCTATTTGCAAGGTATCTATATCCGCGTCGCGTAAAAAAACTAAATTCACGCAGGGTTCAAAGGAAATTCAATGACACTTGTAAATTTTACACGCAAAAAATTGTTTTTTTTTTAAAGAAAATTCACGCATAAAATTTTGGTATTTAGACTCCAATAAGAACGTTAAAAAACTTTGGTTTGGGCGTCGGGTTAGTAACCCTCCCCTAGAAAAAACATCCTACTATGAAAAAACGAAAGAAACGAAAACCAAACCTCTCTAAAGTTGACGAACCCCGCAAACGTTTTAAGGACCATGATCTGCGAATCTGCACCTGGAATGTTCGCACTCTTTATAGAGAAGGTGCAGTCTTCGCATTGGCAGACGTACTTGAACTGCCATACAGGAAATACGATGGATTGAGAAAGGCGTCACAACAACACCTAAAGGTCACGCACTGTATTATAGCTGCCATGACGTAAAGCATGAGTTTGGTTGGGGATTCGTAGTTAGTCGGAGACTAAAACATCTGGTGTCCAGCTTCACCCCAGTGAATGAAAGACTTGCTGCAATTCGAATAAAAGCTAAATTCTTCAACATCAGCTTTATTTGCGCTCATGCTCCCACTGAAGAAAAGGACGAACAGACCAAAGATATATTTTACGAGCGCTTAGAAGAAACATATGACCGTTGCCCTGCCCATGACATTAAAATCATTCTAGGCGATTTTAATGCCAAAATTGGAAAGGAGAATATCTTTGGCCCACAGTCGGGAAATTCAGTCTCCACAGTGAAACATCTGACAATGGTATGAGGCTGATAGACTTTGCAGCTGCAAAAAATATTCATAAGGGCACCTGGCTGTCTCCAGATCAAAGAACAAGTAATCAAATTGATCATGTTGTGATAGATGGAAGACATTTATCCAGCGTGTTGGATGTACGATCGTTCCGAGTCGCAAACATTGATTCGGACCACTACCTTGTTGCAGCAAAGGTACGTACCCGTCTAAACGTTGCAAATAAAGCACGAACAGACACAACGCGGAAGTTGGACATCGATAGGCTGCAAACACAACAGATAGCCACAGCATATTCCACTCAACTAGCCCAATTGCTTAACGCGAGCACTCCTTGTCCCGATAACATAACAACACAATGGAAACATATTGCCCACTCCATGCAAACAGCCGCAAAATCCATACTTGGATTCCAGAGACCTCCACAAAGGAATTCATGGTATGACCAGGAGTGTCGTGCTGTTACCGAAGAGAAAAATGCGGCATATAGAGCTACTTTACAATCAGTAGCAACGCGTAGCGCACGAGAGAGATATCGGGAGAAAAGGAGAGAAGAGAAACGTCTTTTCCGCAAGAAAAAGAGAGAAATGGAAAAGCGGGAGTGTGAAAAAATCGAGATGTACAGGAGCCAGAATGAAGTCCGAAAATTCTACCAAAGAGTGAAACATCAAACAGATGGCTTTGGTACAGGCACATCCTCCTGTAGAGACCAGCAAGGTAATCTGGTAACAGATACAGATAGCGTGCTCAGGATATGGAAGGAACATTTCTCCAATCTGCTGGTATCCAATAGTAGCGAAGACGATGATACCACAGATCCAATCCCAGAAGATGGTATAGAATGTATACCGCCCGGCCAAGATGAGGTAAAAACAGCAATCAACCGGCTGAAGAATAATAAAGCAGCAGGAGCCGATGGCTTACCAGCCGAGCTGTTTAGAACCGGAGGCGACGCGCTGATAAGGTGTATGCATCAGCCAGTTAGCACCATCTGGCAGGAAGAACGCGTACCCGACGATTGGAACCTGAGCATCCTATGCCCCGTCCACAAGAAAGGAGATAAGACTGTATGCTCCAACTATAGGGGCATAAGTCTTCTCCCTATTGCCTATAAGATAGTGTCAGGGATATTGTGCGAACGACTAAAGCCAATGGTCAACGAAATAGGTCCTCAGTTAAAATGGGAAAGAACCTCTCCGAAGAATTTTGTACCAAAAGAGGTTTCAGACAAGGAGACAGCCTTTCGTGTGACCTATTCAACATTTTGCTGGAAAAGGTAATACGAGATGCAAATGTCAAAAGAAATGGCACAATTTACACCAATAGCCACATGTTACTTGCTTATGCTGATGACATAGACATCATGGGACGATCAGTAAAGGAAGTAACTGATACCTTTAAGAAGGTCGAAGCAGAATCTGCGAAAGTGGGTCTGGCGGTAAACGGCGAAAAGACAAAATTGATGGTGTAGACGCGCAAAGCGTCCATAGAGCTCGGACCAACTGTGGAAGTTGGTACCTACAATTTTGAGGTAGTTAAAGACTTCGTCTACCTCGGCACTGCCATAAATACAACAAACAACATCAGTTGTGAAATAAGAAGAAGAATTTTATTGGCCAACAGATGCTACTATGGTCTAAGTAAGCAATTTAAAAACAAAGCCACATCTCGTCAAACAAAAATAACACTATACAAAACGCTGATACTACCCGTGCTAATGTATGGCTCCGAAGCATGGGTACTTGCGCAAGCAGATAAGGCAGTGCTTGGTGTGTTTGAGAGGAAAATTCTTCGAAAGATCTACGGGCCGATTTGCGTTGACGGTGAATATCGACGTCGTATGAACCACGAGCTATATAAGCTATACAAAGACATGCAAATAGTTAAACGTATCGAGATGCAACGATTGCGTTGGCTAGGCCATATCATGAGAATGAGCGATGATGAACCCGCTAAAAAGGCGTATGAATACATGTCACATGGCGGTGCACGCAGAATCGGCAGGCCTAAGCTTCGATGGAGCATACAAGTGGATGAAGAAATGAAAAGGCGCGGTATTCCAAAAAGTCAAGCGAAAAACAGAGAGGAATGGAGATCTTTTCTTAGTTCGGTCTATGGAACAAACGTTCTGTAATGGGCCAACTAAGTAAGTAAGTAAGACTTCAATTGCTAGGATGCTGTATGGAGCACATTCATGAAATATACATTAAACGATGTAAAATCACGAGTTCTATAATCATATTATGAGTTTTTAATATTATCTTGTTGCGCGTACGGATTATTAAAAAAATTCAAAAAACTCCGAAATTCCGGCTTCAAAATGTCGGCATCAATTTTAGGTGGATGCTGTGGATATATCGAAAAATTATACACTATTATCATATTGCCCGTGGAGTATTCTTTGAGTCTTTCTTTGGACATATGTCTATGAAATGTAAGGTTACGCCATAAATCGGAAAGAAACATAAAAAACTTGTTGGCTTCAACCCATTTTTACAAAATTTTCTACATTGATGCCAACATAGCTTCCACGAAAATGAATTTTAATGGACGACATTATGGGATCCCTCCTAAAACACTTCATTTAAAAGAATTACAGTCCGATTATGTAGAATATGTTAATAGTTCTCGAATTCTGTATGGGTGAAACTCGGATTCATCGATTGTAAAACATTTTTGGTTTTTACCATATACCGACAAATTCAGGTGGAATGTTTTATACCCCCAACGAAAACCAAATATCTACAGCATAATTATACCCTCAGAGTCAATATTTAGTCATGTTTAGATGATGCCACAAAATCTAAACTGGATCTGACACAACAAAACCCAACTAGGACTATTGTCGTTTAGGTCTGTACTTTCAAAACATCCTCAGTAGAAGTTGTTTACACACGATTACTTTAAAAATGTTGCTTTATTGATAAAGTGTGGCCTCAAGAATATTACACTATAATATTTACAGGGAGCTATAAAAAAAATAATTGCTCTGTTCCAGAACCTTCAAGAAGCTACTAATTTTTACTGCGATAACATTTTCTCCTTTATGTTATCGGAAAAAATAGTACAAATTAGTAGTTTATTGCAGTTCTGGAACAGACTAAATATGTTATAAACCAAGCTCAGCAAGACTTGTCAGAGTTTAATTATATTTTTGTCATCTCTACTAAAATGTCGTTAAAATATTCAGCATAAAATAACACATGCTGAGATTGTTTATTTCGTTAGAAGGAACCCATTGTTAAGTAATAAATTTGCAAGGGACATGACTGTTAAAACTTTTCTTTCAACCGTTTGATTTATTTACCATGTATAACTTTTTTCCTATTTATTTTTTTGCTGAAACAAAATCGATATTTCTTCCTTTAGGTTGCCAAAATAATTATTTCCACCACATAAAGGATAACAAAATAGCATAAAATACTTTTTGGGTTGAAAGAATTCACATGAATTCCACAGAAAAATTAAATGGAATCATAGAATTAATTTTAGGTGGGACAAGACAAAGGACGAAGAAAGAAAATTAAAAAAAAAAACAAAAGCAAGTAAGGATGGCGTGCTCGGCGTTAATTTCTCCCAAACCGAACTTTTTATACCATGTATTAGAGTAAATATGAACAATTAGTAACCACTAAGCTCTTTCTCTACGCTAAGTATACTTTCTTGGAGGAGAATAATATCTTAACTGATGATAATCACTTTGTACTGATAATATTCTGTGTGGAGGTTTTCTACCATTTGATATTAAAAAATACCAAGTTCCATGCTCTTCAGAAGGGAAATGTAGCAACACTCTTTAAAGGAGCTCATTGTTGTTCATTAGGGTTATGACTTTTTTTACAACCTCATATTTTTCAGAACTTTTGAAAATTTTTAAAGTTACTGTAAGCAGATATTTAACTTAAAATCAAGGTATAGGGACACACGATATAACTAAAATGACATAACCGTTTGTTTCTCACTAACTTCATCATCGTATTATACCAATATATATCATTTTATATTATATATGTATAACTTTTTTCATATATCATAAAAATTAAAAATGGTTTGTCCGGGACCTTTTTTAAAATTTAAGTGGAATAAAAGTTATTTTAGTCATTAATAGGAATTGGACCGTCCATTCGTGAAAGAGGAAATAATTTTTGAGAATTTTTTTCATTTCATAGAATTTATTCAAAAACATTTTTTTCAAAGTGGTTTGTGCGGAACCTTTTTATACCCTACACCACAATGTGGAAAGGGTATTATAAGCTTGTTTTTTTTTATTCTTCGGAGATCCCCAATGTGGTACACCAATCTTCATATCTCGACGAGATAAAGCGGTTTTGAGATGTGTGTCCGTCCGTCCGTCCTTCAGTCTGTCCATTATAAATTGTAAACACGCTCCAGGCCGCAATTATGGACCGATCGTCACGCAATTTTGTATGGAGGTCGGGTTCAGGCCAGAATAGATCCCTATTCTTATTGGTGATGATCGAGAAATATTTAGCGCGTGAAATGGACCAAAAAACATAATATTTATTCAATTTTCTAGCGGCTCTGTAGGTTGCAATAATAGTCCGATCAACGCGAAATTTTATATAAGGTAAGAGTATATGACAGAGAAGAAGCTTACAATTTGAGATGGCGATCAGATAATATTTAGAGGGTTAAATGGACCACAACTTTTGTGTGAAAATTGTGAAAAAATTTTAATATACAACTTATATCTTTATTCCTGGAAGATACATTCTGGACAAGTAAGCTACACTTGGAAATGGAACGTTTGACCTTTCAATTGACGCCAGTTGTGTTGGTGTGCATGATCAGATAACAGAGTTACATCCCAATATTTTCAGTTATTCGTATATAGTGTAATCATAAACTCGTTAGATGTCGCAATTTTACCCCAATAGTCATGAAATTTTTCACCGGGTAAGAGTTTAGGTCAATGAAGATGCCTACAATTTTGAATGATAATCTGATATTATTTAGCGGGTGAAATGGACCATTACTTTTGTATGAAAAATATACAAATTTTATTTTTGGTCGATATTTTAATTCTGTGAGGACATATATCGGCAAAGTAGCCTAGCCCTGTAGTAGCCCTGATGCAATTTGCAATAAAGTGTTTGATAGATAACGGTCCTACTACTTAATATATAATGGGTTCTGTGTAGAGAGTAACATTTTTCTCCCATGCTATATTGTCTCTATCATTCCCAGTTTGGATTTTTATACCCTACATCGCAATGCGGAAATTTGGAGTTTCACAGTTCACAATTTTTATACCCTACACCACTATGTGGAAAGGGTATTATAAGTTAGTTTTGGGAAAAATGCATGTAACACCGCGAAATATCGGTCGTAGACCCACAATGTGGTATACCAATCTTCATATCTCGATGAGATAAAGCGATTTTGAGATGTGTGTCCGACCGTTCTTCCGTCCGTCCGTCTGTCCATTATAAATTGTAATCAAACTCCAGGCGGCAATTATGGACCGATCGTCACGAAATTTTGCATGGAGGTCGGGTTCAGACCAGAAGAGACACCTATTGTTATTGGTGATGATCGTGAAATATTTAGCGAGTGAAATGGACCAAATTCATAATTTTTATCCGATTTTGTAGCTGCTCTGTAGGTCGCAAAAATGGTCCTATCGACTCGAAATTTTAACTAAGGTAAGAGAAGCTTGCAATTTGAGATAGTGATCAGATAATATTTAGTGGGTTAAATGGACCACAACTTTTGTTTGAAAATTGTTAATATACAGCATATATATGTATTCCTGGAAGATACACTTCGCCCACGTAAATAAAATTAGGAAGGCCATTTCTTGACCTTTCCATTGATGCCAATTATGTTGATTTACGTGCTCAGATAACAGAGTTACAGCCTAATATATCCAGTTATTTGTTTGTAGTGTAATCAGAAGCACGCTAGTGGTCGCAGTTATAGATCAATAGTCACGAAATTTTGCACGATGTAAGAGTTTAGGTAGAAGAACCTACCTACAATTTTGGATGATGATCTCATATTATCCAGTGGGTTAAATGAACCATTACTTTTGCAAGAAAAATATAAAGTTTTCAAATTTGGTCCATATTTTACTTCCATGTACCAACAAAGTAGCCTATATTATATATAATAGGTTTTGGGTAGAATACAACATTTTCTTCCCATGCTACAATTTGTCTCTACCATGATAGATAAATTCCCAGCATTATTGCGAATTACGTGGAACCCTAGCCATAAATTTGTTTGCATGCAAATTGTTTGAATTTCTACTCATTATTAGTTGTTTTTTACCGGTTAAAATATATTTTTGATATCACAATATATATCCACAATGAATTATTTTCGAAATACACAAAAACGCGTGCATTTCCAAACAATATGTATGGTACAAGTGCACTTTTTGGACGATAGATCTTCAATAAACTCACAATGTTCCCTTTGAAAATTTGTATATATTTACATTTGTTCAATAAAATTGGAGCAATGTCCGTCTGTCGAGCAATGCCCGTCTGGGTATATTTGCAGCGGCTTATATATTTATTTATATTAGGTGTATTCCAAGAAGGCATCTGATATTCAAAGAAAATTTATAGATGTATCAGAAGAGGCTACCAATGTCAATTTTCCAATTTTGGAACTTTTATTAGAAATGTATAATGATATACAGAATTGTTCCACAAACATCGTCTGTTCAATTCCTCGGAGAGGTAACATCAAACATCAAACAACGGTGGCAAAATACACCTCAGTAATGTTGGCGACATTTTCTGAGTATTTCAGCCATATAAAACTTCTCTAAAAGTGGTGTCTTAGGACACGCCTTTCGGACTCGGTGATAAACTGTAGGTCCCAAGCTTAATGTGATAAGGTGGCAGAATCCAAAAAAAGTATTTCTTACAATAAGCTTATTTGTTCCATAAAGGAATTTTGATTTGCTGAAAGCTAATTCCCAGGGACAGTGGTGTAGGGTATCACATGGTCGGCCCCGTCCGACTATAACCGTTGCTTACTTGTTTTATAATAAAGTGGAATGAATGTTATTTTAGGCATTAATAGGCAAAAGTTCGTTCATTCTCACTACAGGAAATAATTTAAAAAATGGCAAAAAGTCATAACCCTATTGTTCATGCTATCCTCTGACTAAACACAATACCAAATTATAACAATTTCTGTTCTAAAATTTGACAAAAATCCCTCGAAATACATAAAATTGGGCATGGGGGTTGGACTAAAGCCTACATATATGTAAATGGATAGTTTTTGCGAGCAAGTTGTATCTTCTGGGAACATAAAATTCTATTTAACAAACAATTCGGTAAGAAAATGTGACTAAAACCTTAAAAAACAATCTTAAAAAACAATCAAAAAACAATCTTAAAAAACAATCTTAAATTCATAGCACAACGAATACTAAATACCAAATTTCAGCCATTTATGTGGGATGTTGTGGCCACAACCTTTAAAATACCAAAAATTGGGCGGTACCGTTCTATGGGGCCTATATGAAGACGTTAACCTAAACCGACAAATTTCAGATGGAAAGTTTGATACCCTCAACGAGGACTAAATACCAAATTGCAGCCATTTCGGTGAGATATTCAGACCACAACCTTTAAACAAGTGAGCAAAGGCTATAGTCGGCACGGTGCCGACCATGTTATACCCTATACCACTACCCCCGTGCTTAAGCTTGTCACTGGTACACATTTCTTTTAGGGAATATAATCAGACATAATATACCTCTTTCTCTCTGGAACCCCATAAGTAACCAAAATATCGCGATATCTCTGTTGTTTGACCACACACGACGACCTACTTTACGTCGTTATAAAGGTGATATTTTCTACTTTCCTTTCCAGGTTTTGCTTTTGATATACCTCTTTAAGAAACAGAGATATTGACTTTGAAATAAAACGTTGACCTTTTCTCCAAATAAATTTTTACCCAACATTATCCGACCATCATCAAAATCAATAGGCTTCTTCCTCTGTGGGACCCCCATTTACTCCCCAAATTTCGTGACGATCCGATCAAAAGAGATATTCATTTTGGTATAAATAAGTATGGGTCTACGCCCAATATTTCGATGCGTTACAAACTTTTTTGCCAAAACCAACTTATAATACCCTCCCCACATAGTGATGTAGGGTATAAATATCGATAGTTGGGATGTACCGTTCTATGGGGCCTATATGAAGACGTTAAGCTAAACTGACAAATTTTAGATGGAATTTTTTATACCCCCAACGAGGACTAAAAAACCCACAAATTTCAGGTGGAAAATTGTATACCCTCAACGAAGACTAAATAGCAAATTTCAGCCATTTCGGCGGGATATTGATACTTGATACGGAAAATTGGTAGGTACCGTTATTTGGGGGCTATATAAAGACGTGAACATATAGCGACAAATTTCAGGTGGGACGCTTTATACCCCCAACAAAAACTAAATACCAAATTTCAGCCATACCCTCAACGAAGACTAAATATCAAAAATACCGGAAAAAGCGAGGTATGGAGCTATACAAAGTCGTGCCCCTGTAGCGGCAAGTTTTTGGGGGAAAGTTTTATACCCCCAACCAAGTTTCAGCCTTGTCTGAGCAATATTGAGGCCACAACCTTCAAAATACGGAAAATCGGGTGGTACCGTCTTATGGGGGCTATATGAAGGCGTGGACCTATACCGACAAATTTGATGTGGAAAATTGTATGCCCCAAACAAAGACTAGTACCAAATTGCAGCCATTTCGGTGCGACATTGAGGCCGCCTACTTCAAAATACTGAAAATTGGGAGATATCGTTCTATGGGGGCTATATGAAGACGTGGAGCTACACCAGAAAGTTTAATCCCCCAACGAAGACTAAATGCCAAATTTCAGCTATACGAAGGCGTGCCTCTGTACCGACAAGTTTCTGGGGGAAAGTTTTATACCCCCAACCAAGTTTCAGCCTTTTCTGAGGAATATTGAGGCCACAACCTTCAAAATACAGAAAATCGGGGGGTACCGTTCTATGGGGGCTATATGAAGGCGTGGACCCATACCGACAAATTTGATGTGGAAAGTTGTATGCCTCCAATGAAGACTAGTACCAAATTTCAACAATTCCTGTGCGACGTTGAGGCGCCTACTTCAAAATACTGAAAATTGGTAGACACCGTTCTATGGGGGCTATGTGAAGACGTGGACCTATACCAGAAAGTTTCAGGAGGAAATTTTAATCCCCCAACGAAGACTACATGTCAAATTGCAGCCACTTCGGTGGGATATTGAGGTCACAGCCTTCAAAATACCCAAAATCGGGAGATGGACCTATACCGAAAAAATTCAGGTGTAAAGTTTTTTTTATACCCCCAACGAAGTCTAAATAACAAATTTCAGTCATTTCGGCTAAAACCTTCAAAATACCGAAAATCGGGAGGTACACTTCTATGGGGGCTATATAGAAACGTGTACCAAATTATAAAATTCTTTCTTAAAAATTGCGAGCTGTATCTTGATTTTCACACAAACCGGCGGACAGACGGAAATAGCTATTTCGACATAGAATTTTATGCTGATCAAGAATATATACACTTTATAGGGTGTCCAAAGAATATTTCGATGTGTTAGAAACGGAATGGCAAATTTAAATATATCCTGGTGGCACAGGATTTGCTCCCAAAAAAATCATATTTGATCTGTCGAATAGCTGGTAAACTATAGATATTCTGATTATCATTTTGATCGCTGTCATAAAGCTTTCTTCATATCGGACTCCGAACCAATTATTATACCCTACACCACTATGTGGGGAGGGTATTATAAGTTGGTTTTGGCCAAAAAGTTTGTAACGCATCGAAATAATGGTCCTAGACCCATACTTATATATACCAAAATGAATGTCTCGACGAGCTGAGTCGATCTGGCTATATGTGTCCGTCCGTCAGTCCGTCCGTCCGTCCGTCCGTCTGTCCGTCTGTCCATCTAAACCTTGTAATCACGCTACAGGTCGCAATTTTGATCGGATCGTCACCAAATTTTGGATGTTGATGACGGTCCCGGAGGGGAAGAAGCCTATTGATTTTGGTGATGGTCGGATAATATTCAGGGGTCGGAATGGGCAAAAAACTTTTTTGGGAAAAAGTCAACGTTTTATTTCAAAACGAATATCTCCGCATCTATAATGGGTAAATCAAAAGCAAAACCTGCTAATGAAAGTAGAAAATATCACCTTTTCAACGATGTATAGTAGGTTGTCGTAGGTGGTCAAACAAAGAAGAAATCGCAATAGCCGCTAATACAACCCATCTTTTTATTTTTGCGATTTGAGTTATAATGACGAATATCACAGCTTTGGTTGGGGATAATCCAAAAGCAAAGCCTGACTATGAAAGAAGAATATCCCACCTTTACAATGATTCAAAGCGGGTTGGCGTAGGTGGACAAATAACGGAGATATAGCAATAGTCGGTAATACATCCCATTTTTCAATTATTTTCAACATTGCGCTACAGGTCGCAATTTAGATCGGATCGTCACGAAATTTTGGGAGTTAATGGGAGTCCCACAGAGGAAGAAGCCTATTGATTTTGATGATGGTCGGATAATATTCAGGAGTCGAAATGGACAACAATTTATTTGGAGAAAAGGTCAACGTTTTATTTCAAAGCCAATAGCTCTGTTTCTTTAAGAGGTATATCAAAAGCAAAACCCGGCAAGGAAAGTAGAAAACATCGCCTTTACAACGATGTACAGTAGGCTGTCGTAGGTGGTCAAACAACAGAGATATGGCAATAGTCGGTAATGCATCCCATTTTCCGATTTCCTTGTAATCACGCTACAGGTCGCAATTTTGATCGGATCGTCACGAATTTTTTGGGAGTTGATGCGAGTCCCACAGAGGAATAAGCCTATTAAGTTTGGTGATGGTCGGATAATATTCAGGAGTCGGAATAAGCAAAAAGCTTATGTGGAGAAAAGTCAAAGTTTTTTTCTTATGCGAATATCTCCGCTTCTGGTAGGAGCATTCCATTCAATGGTAGAAGAAAAGATCTCCTTTATATTGATGCAAAATTCGAGTATGTTGGCGTAAGTGAGCAAACAACTGAGATATTGCAAAAGTCAGTAATATATCCATTTTTTTTTTCATTTTTTGTAATCACGCTTCCGGTTGGAATTTCGATCGGATAGTCACTAGATTTTGGGGGTAGATGCGGGCCCCACAGAGGAAGAAGCCTATTGATTGTAGTAATAGTCGGATAATATTAACGGGTCGGAATGGGGAAAAACTCATGTGGCGACAAATTCAAAGTTTTATTCTTTGTGAATATATCGGCTTCTAGTAGGCGTTTCCAACGGCAAAGCCTGTCAATAGAAGAAGACAATATTACCTTTAAATTCGTGAAAAGTAAGTTGGCGAAGGTGGCCAAACAAGGGAGATACGACAATGCATCCAATTCTTCCATATTATGTTTGATGGTATTCGGATTATATTCCCTAAAAGAAATGTTTACCAGTGAAAAGCTTATGCACAGGTGTAGTGGTGTAGGGTAACACATGGTCGGCCCCGTCCCGACTATAGCCTTTGCTCACTTGTTTTTTTTAATAATTCATGACAGATAAATCAAACAACATGTTTTGGTGGCCGACGTTACCTTTGATTCGCGACAGCTATCAAAACGATAGTCAAATTATCGATAGTTTGCCAGCTCTACTAGTGAACGCTTACGCAGTGTAGTAGGTCCGTGTTGTTGGGGAAGTGGGTCTAGCTAACACACAGGCCAGAGTTTGTACCATCTTCACGTTTGATATTACCGATTGATTTAAGATTCTTTGGAAGTACCCTACGGTAATACTAATAAATTACCGTTCTATCAAAATTTACATGATTTCCACCGTTTGGATACTTTATCTCATTCTAAACGTTTCGGATATTGGCATCATATATAAAATCAAACTTTTTTGTATATTTGTTTTTGTGTTTTATTTTATTTAATAAACAATCAGCTGGGGATCTTTTAACACATCTCCCCTCGTTTGGTCATTGTTAATTATTCTATGATCAATGTTCGCCTGCTGCGTTTGTTGCAGCAGAAAAACACTTAAGTGTATACCCCTAAAATTAGATCATTTTATAGTGAAAGAGTTCTTGGTGTTACCAGGAGACGTTCGACGAAACAAAAAAGAAAATAATTCAAAGCAGAGAAAAGAGCAACATTATCGTTCGGATTACGTTGCATGTATATACTTCCTCAACAGCGAACTGGTCTCTTGTGGCGTAATGCAACAGCATGTTGATCACCACATGTGTGTACATTCAGTTATAAGTATGTATGTGCGTACATTGAAGCTCACACACAATGTAAGAAAAAATCTAAAAACACTTCTGAGTCAGCTAAAAATAATTTCAGAATTATTTTTTTCTTTAGTACATACCTACATACATATGTATGTACATATGTACATATATTGATGTTGTTGCTGATCTATATTTTCTATTGAATGTTCTTTACTGGTGTCTTTGCAATTGCACGGGCCAACATTGCTTTGTATTTTGTGTATACATGCATATGTATGTGCTTATTGCATATGTGATAGAGGAATCTGATCACTGTTCGTCATTCTTTGCTTATGGATTTGTTATTTGCTAACATTTTGGGGCTAATGCACTTGCATCAATGTAAACGTGCTCTTGTCTCATTTATAGTTTAATGCAACCTCTTCCCTTGGTCAGGGGATGGAAATTAAAATAAATTTTTAATGTCGTAGGCATAATGCTACGAATATTGTCTTCGACACTTGGCACAGTGGGGTGAGATCTCCAAAGAGGCAGACTAATTCAGGGGAGCATTTAGGTGGTCTAATCTTTATATTTTTCGAATATTTACGCCTCAATCAATATAACAGCAAACGGTTTTGGTACATATTAAGGGAGGGGAGAGTTTTTTCCAAGCCTTCATAAATGGGTACTATATAAAGTATTTTTACGATTTTATCTACATTTCTTATTTGATGAACCTAATATTTTCTAATAGTATGTTCAATTATTGGTTAAAGTATCATATTGCCAAAAATTGTAAATTTAGGTCAACGTTTTAATTGTAATATATATATATATATATATATATATATATATATATATGAAGAAAAGACAAAATTTTTTAGTTTTCCATAAAAAAAATTAAAATTTTTTTTTAAGCTACATGAAAGATTTTTGGTACATAGATTGGGACAAAAATGCCATTCTTAAATCTGTTCCTGATACTAATTTTGGCTGTTGCGCGCAAAAGTTATGGCGGTTTCAATTCTGATAAAAAGAAAAAAATCTTTAAAAGACTCTAATCATTATATTGAGAAACTCTCTTAATTAGGGGCCCCTACATACTATATGTTTACTGAGGTCCCATAACTTTAGTGAAAAAGTTGTGCATTTTCGCGGAAAGAATTCCAAACAATTGGTAGTTTGCAACTTGTTTTAATAAAATTCAACCTGCTTATGCCTCTGAAAAATAGGTTTTTTAGAAAAAATATCACACTAAATTTTGGCCTTTGGCAGTAGATTACTCTGCTGCTGTGTGGGGTACATGCTCAATATACATATCAGATTATGCGAAATCGCGAGTTCTTTAATCCTATAATTGGTTTTTCGAAATATCCGAATGCGCGTCCCAGTTACATAAAAAATACAAAAAACACCTGAAATCCGGCTTCAAAATGTCAGCATCCATAAAAGGTGGATGCAGTGGAAATTTTGGAAAGTGATACATCAGAAGTGTAATCTTCATTTTGTATTCTCCTACTTTTACTTTGGACAGATGTCCGTCATTTGAATGGTTTAATCAGAAATCGAATAGCAATGTAAAAAACCTGTTTAGCTTCAACGTGTTTTTACCTATGTTTTTTTCCTTTAGTTAGTTTCCTTTTTAGTTACTGGTAAACTACAATAGTTCGCGTATTATAATAGTGCAAACCTTGGTTTCATGGAAACTAAAAAATTGTGACTTTTCCTCATATATATATATATATATATATATATATATATATATATATATATATATATATATATATATATATATATTTGGAGGGTATTGACAAAAATTGTTAACATATTTTTCTGCAAATAAGGATTTATAGGTATGAGTTTATAAGAACTCATCTCGTAAACAATTTTATATATAGGTCAATATTTTCATATAGATATATAGGTCAAACGTTTTGGTATAGGTACACTTCAATTTAGGGTTTTTTTAATATCTTAGGACCTTATTGCAACTAAACTTGCTCAAATTGTGCATTTATTCTAGTTTTTGGAATAACCTCAATATATACAGGAGCAGTACAATTTGGCATATTGTAAGGATATTCACAAGCGTTTAGGAGAATTAAGATGTCGTAAAAATTATTATATAAGTGCCGCAAAAACGATACACCTAAAAATATTTCTAAGTGTGTGAAAAGTATGCCCAGTGGTCCTATGCAGATGAATTGTATTACTTTCTAAAAATAAATTATCCAAACTTTTCAAACAACAATATCGTACTTACGATTCATAATATTTGTCGTACGTAGAGTACAAACAAATAACTCAACTGAACAATAAATGCAATATAAAAATAACAATCTTAAGTCCATTAACGAGAACAAAGTGTATTATATGCAAAACTAAAATTGGTATTATCTACCACACTTCTTCACTTCTTTGTCTGTAACCTTACTACTCTCATTCGGACTTTGTCGAATTTTTTCGCCCATTGATGCTGTTTAGTATTTATTGTCGTCCATGTCCTTAGTCTTTTTACTAAAGCAATCTAATTATAAAAGTTAACAAGTAAAAAAGCGTTAAGTTTCATTCCCTCCACCATAAAATATTTTGAACTAATATGGAATAATTAGTTTTCATTCCTGTCCCCAACTTGTGGGTACGTTAAAATGTCAGATAATGTACATAAAATGCTTCATTCTGGAGGCCCTTTTTTATGGAGCCTATGTATGTTGACAATGTTTGGTGGGCTAGAAATTGGCAGGTACCGTTATATAGGGGTTATAATAAAACATGGACCTATGTTGACAGTTTTTGATGGGAGCCTTTAATGTCAAATAACTCCTAACTAGGTTAAAAATTGTAGCTTAAATCCTCAAAATGCCGAAAATCGGTACATAATGTGGGAACTACAAATGTCATTAACAGCTAGTTCGGATGTACCCCTATATGTGGGCTATACGAAAATATGAACTTATATGAAACATTTTTGTTAGCTCTCAAATTTCAAATTACAGAGAGTTCGTCCAACAAATAAAGCTAATGTACGGAAAATCGGGAGGTTTGTTTTTGGGCTATACCAAAACATGGACCTACGTTCGGTTAAACATTTTAAGTAAAATCCTCAAAGTACCGAAAATCGGAAGATATCGTTATATTGGAGCTATGCTGAAAATTGTTTATGCAGATGTGTGGTGACCACTACAACCATCAAACGTCAAATTACAGTTAGTTCGGTTTAATATTGTAGCTAAAATCATCAAATTGCTGAAAATCGGAAGGTACCGTTATATGGGGGCTTTATCCAAACATGGACCTTTCTTGACAATTTTTGGTGGAGATGTGTGGTGACCACTAAGAACTACAAATGTCAAATGTTCAAATTACAGCTAATTCGGTTAAAACTTGTAGGTAAAGTTTTCAAAATACCGAAAATCGGAAGGTACCGTTATATGGGGCTATAACAAAACATGGACCTAAGTTCATAATTTTTTCGAATATAAGTTTTTTGGTCACTAAGAACCCTAAATATCAAATTATAGCTAATTCGGTCTAGAAATATGACTTAAAACGTCAAAATACTTGAAATCGGGCGGTACCGTTATATGGGGCCTATACCAAAACATGGACCTATGTCCACAAGTTTTGTTATATAATTTTATTTACACTTAAGAACCCTAAATGTCAAATTTTAGCTAAATCGGTCTGAAAATATAGCTAAAAACGTCAAAATACCGTAAATCGGGGGGTACCGTTATATACGGGCTATACCAAAACGTGGACCTATGTTTATTTACACTTAAGAACCCTAAATGTCAAATTATAGCTAAATCGGTCTGAAAATATAGCTAAAAACGTCAAAATACCGTAAATCGGGGGGTACCGTTATATAGGGGCTATACCAAAACGTGGACCTATGTCCACAAGTAGTTTTGTTATATAAGTTTATTGACACTTAAGAACCCTAAATGTCAAATTATAGCTAAATCGGTATGAAAATATAACTAACAAGTAAGCAAAGGCTATAGTCGGACAGGGCCGACCATACGATACCCTATACCACTACCCTGCGAGTTAGCTTTCAGCAAATCAAAGTTTCTTTTGGACAAACAAGCTCATTGTATGAAATAAATTTTTGGAGTCTGCAACCTTATCACATTAAGTTTAAATAACAATATAATAATTGTTCCACAAACATCACAGAAGGGACAGGGCGTGCACCACGATTCATATTACAGCAATAGTATGAGGCCTACTGTTTATCGCCGAGTCCGAAAGGCATGTCTTAAAACACCACCTGTAGTTGAGTACATGAGGGGTATTTTGCCATCGTTGGAAATTTGATGTTTCCTGGCCGGGAATCGAACGCCCGACCTTCAGCGTGCAAGGCGGGTGTGCAAACAATTGTACTATGGTGGCGCCAATAAGTAATTTTAGAACGGACATTTAGTCTGGAACTAATTTTTTGCATATTTTGACATATTTGCTAAACCATATGCAAGACTCTGTGCCCTAAATATCCCATCGAATTGGCTGAAAGTTTGTATTAAGTATTAGTTCATCACAATTTTCGACCTGATATTTATCGGTGTAGGTCTGGGCGTTCATATAGCTCCCATACAACGAAAGCTCCCCATTTTAGATATTTTGAATATTGTGGCTCTGGTTACAGATTTCTCTATTTTATTGACTTGTCTGAAGTGAATTTCAAACAGAAAAATGTACAAATAAACATTTTAAAAGATATTATTGAAATATATGTAGCATACGAAAATATGTGAAATACAGAAATTTTCCATATGCAAAAATAATATTTGCATATGCATAATTTATACATTTCATATTTTTGCATATGTGATATATTTCGATTGGAATTTAATTAGAAGCCAAAAATATGCAAATTGTACAAAAATAGGTGTTGCATAAAATTCCGCTGTCTACATATCATTGAGCTGATATTAATCGGGGTGCTCTCATTGATATGAGAGAAGGCTCCCTTGTCCCTACTGGGATGTTTGTGGAACAATTATATACAGTACATTTTAAGAAATATTCTTAAATTTTAAAATTGGCGTTGTTTAGCAATTTCTGCTACATCTTCAAATTTTGAACAATTGGACAGGTAATATGATAGGGTTCCACGCAATCTGTAAGAACTGGGAATTTGTCTGTCATGATAGAGCATATTTGTAGCATGGGAGGAAGATGTGGTTCTCTTCACAAAACTCATTATATCTTAGGTAGTTGGTCCGTTACCAAGCGCACATATTATTGCAATTTTCGTCAGAGAAAAGATCGGTAGTTAATTTTTCATATATAGGCAACTTTGTCGGTATATGGCCTCCAGGGATTCAAATATGGACCAAAAATAAAATGTTTTTATTTAGCATACAAAAGTAATGGTCCATTGCACCCGCTAAATAATATCAGATCATCATCAAAAATTGTAGGCATCTTCTTCGACCTAAACCCCTACCTCGTGCAAAATTTCGTGGCTATTGATCTATAATTGCGACCTCTAGTAAGCTTTTGATTACATTACAAGAAAAACACTGGATATATTAGGCTGTTACTCTGTTATCTGACCACATAAATCAACATAATTGGCATTAATTGAAAGGGCAAGAGTTGTCCTTCCAAATATTATTTATGTGGGCGGAATGTGTGGTCCAGGAATAAAGATATTACCGGTATATTAAAATTTTTCACAATTTTCACACAAAAGTTGTGGTCCATTTAACCCTCTAAATATCATCCGGTCACCATCTCAAATTGCAAGCTTCTTCTTTGTCATATAATCTTACATTATTTAAAATTTCGAGGCGATCTGACTATAATTGCGACATACAGAGCCGCTACAAAATCGGATAAAAAATTTGTTTTTGGTCCATTTCACCCGCTTAATATTTCTCGATCATCACCAATAAGAATAGGGATCTATTCTGATCTGAACCCGACCTCCATACAAAATTTCGTGACGATCGGTCCATAATTGCGGCCTGGAGCGTGTTTACAATTTATAATGGACAGACGGACGGACGGACGGACGGACGGACGGACAGACACACATCTCAAAATCGCTTTATCTCGTCGAGATATGAAGATTGGTATACCACATTGGGGGTCTCCGACGAATATTTCGCGGTGTTACATGAATTTTTACCAAAACAAACTTATAATACCCTTTTCCACATTGTGGTATAGGGTATAAAAACTTCAAAATACCGTAAATCGGGGGGTACCGTTATATGAGGGCTATACCAAAACGTGGCCCTATGTGCACAAGTTTTGTTATGTAAGTTTATTGACACTTAAGAACCCTAAATGTCTAATTATTGTTAAATCGGTCTGAAAATGTAGCTAAAAACTTCAAAATACCGTAAATCGGGGGGTACCGTTATATGGGGGCTATACCAAAACGTGGCCCTATGTGCACAAGTTTCGTTATATAAGTTTATTGACACTTAAGAACCCTAAATGTCAAATTATAGCTAAATCGGTCTGAAAATGTAACTAAAAACTTCAACATACCGTAAATCGGGGGGAACCGTTATATGGGGGCTATACCAAAACGTGGACCTATGTCCACAAGTTTTGTTATGTAAGTTTATTGACACTTAAGAACCCTAAATGTCTAATTATAGCTAAATCGGTCTGAAAATGTAGCTAAAAACGTCAAAATATCGTAAATCGGGGGGTACCGTTATATGGGGGCAATACCAAAACGTGGACCGATATAGCCTATCATCGAACTTGACCTGTCTGCAAACAAAAGACGCATTTTCCCAAAATTTCAGCGTCCTATCTCAATTTTGTGGATGCTAGAGTGATTACCACAGACGGACGGACGGACGTGCACATATCGACTCAGAATTTTACGCTGATCAAGAATATATATACTTTATAGGGTCGCAAATGAGTATTTCAATGCGTTACAAACGGAAAAACAAACTTAATATACCCTCCATACTATGGTGGAGGGTATACAAAAATGGTTAAGTCGAATTCTCCCGCTTATTGAGACTTATATGTTTTAGTTTTAGTTTAGAATGGATAAAATTAAGCCTACTAACAACTAAAATAACGTTTATTCCATTCAAATATTGGAAAAGGTCATGCATCAACAAATTTGAAAACATTTTCTTAATTTTTTGTTTTTTTGTTAAAAAATTATATTTTTAAAAAAAAAATCGTTTACGACATTTTTATGATGGTCAGAATTAAAGAAAACAAGTAAGAAAAGTCTATAGTCGGACTGAGCCGACCATGGGATACCCTATACCACTATCTCTGGACAATCGCTCTCCACGGAACTTCTTTTCAATGATTGTGAAAATTTAATTATCAAATATCAGAGATGTAATGTATAATACTTATGACCAAAACCAAAAAGTTATCTAGCATGAAAAAGACATTTTTGTAGCAGGAAAGGAAAATATAGTTCACACAAACTAAAATGAATTGAAACCCACTTATGTAGTACTACTACTTCCGTTGTTTAACCGCTAGGTTATTGACATTTTTACCAATTTCACACAAAAGTTTCAGTCCATTTAACTCGCTAAGTATTATCTGATCTTCACGTTGGTTTGTACTCTTCTTCTTCATCATAAACTCAAACTTTGTTTAAAATTTTGCGGGTTATTATTTTGACCTACAGAGCCGCTAGAAAATTGGTTAAAATTTTGTTTTTGGTCCGTTTCATTCCCTGAACATTTCACGATCATCAGCAAAAACTAATCATTTCTATTCTGGCCCGAACCCAACCTCCTTAAAAAATTCGTTACAATCGGTCTATAATAATATATAATATTACATAATTTTTAATGGAGGGACACACATCGCTAAATCGCTTTATCTCGTCGAGATATCAATTTTGGCAGAGCAAACAAGAGGTCTAGGACGAATATTTCGTGGTGTTACATAAACTTTTGGAGAGACAATATGTAGCATGGGATAATAATGTGGTTCTCTACACAGAACCCATTATTTATTAGGCAGTAGACCCGTTATCTAGCAAACAATTTATTGCAATTTACATCAGAGGAAAGGTCAGCAGTTTTTTCCCATATGTAGGCTACTTTGCGAAATATATACGTCCTCAAGGAATTAAAATATTGACCATAAATAAAATTTTTATATTTTTCATACAAAAGTAATGGTCCATTTCACCCGCTAAAGAATATCAGATCATCATTTAAAATTGTAGGCATCTTTTTCGACCTATACTCTTACCTGGTGCAAAATTTCGTGACTATTGTTGTATAATTGCGACTTCTAGCGAGTTTATTATTACACTACAAACAAATAACGGAATATATTAGGCTGAAACTCTGTTATCTGATCATGCACACCAACATAATTGGCATCAATTGAAAGGTCAAGCGTTCCACTTTCAAGTATATCTCACTTGTCCGGAATGTCACTTCCAGGAATTAAGATATAAACTGTATATTACAATTTTTCACAATTTTCACACAAAAGTTTTGGTCCATTTAACCCTCTAAATATTATCCGATCGCCATCTCAAATTGCAAGCTTCTCCTTTGTGATATACTCTTACCTTATTTAAAATTACGCGTTGATCGGACTATTATTGAGACCTACAGAACCGCTAGAAAATTGGATAAATATTATGTTTTTGATCCTTTTCACCCGCTAAATATTTCGCGATCATCACCAATAAGAATAGGGATCTATTCTGATCTGAACCCGACCTCCATACAAAATTTAGTGACGATCGGTCCATAATTGCGGCCTGGAGCGTGTTTACAATTTATAATGGACAGACGGACGGACGGACGGACGGACGGACTGACGGACGGACACACATCTCAAAATCGCTTTATCTCGTCGAGATATGAAGATTGGTATACCACATTGGGGGTCTCCGACGAATATTTCGCGGTGTTACATGAATTTTTACCAAAACAAACTTATAATACCCTTTTCCACATTGTGGTATAGGGTATAATTAGAGAGAAACAAATGTTATGCCAGTTTGGTTATCTCATGTGGCTCTACAGTTTATTTTCAATTATACATATATCTGCTTACAGTGACTTCGAAAAATTGCCCATAATTGTGATAAATAGCTATATCGGTCCACGCCTTCATTTAGCCCCGAAAGAACGGTACCTACCGATTTTCGGAAGTTTGAAGGTTGTGGCCTCAATATTCCACCTAATTTGCTAAAATTAGTTATTTAATATTCGTTGTAAGTATGTAGCCCCCATAGAACGGCACCTCCGATTCTAGTCGCCATAGAACTATACACGATTTCCGGTATTTAGAAGGTTGTTGCCTCAATGTTGCACCGAAATGGCTGAAATTTGGTATTTAGTCTTCGTTGGGTGGAAACTTTTCCATCTGAAATTTGTAGGTATTTCCCCCATAGAAGTGTACCTCCCGATTTTCGGTATTTTTAAGGTTGTGGCTTCAATATTCCACCGAAATTGCTAAAATTTGGTATTAAGTCTTCATTGGGGGTATTCAACTTCTCCTCTAAATTGTTTGCTATAGTCCATGCCTTCATATATCCCAACTTTCGGTATTTTGAAGGTTGCGGCTTTAATATTCCACCGAAATGGTTGAAATTTGGTATTTAGTCTTCGTTGGGGGTATAAAACTTTGCACCTGAAATTTGTCGGCATAGGACTTTATTTCGACCCCATAGAACTGTATTTTAAAGGTTGTGGCTTCAATATTCCACCGAAATGGCTGAAATTTTATATATAAAACCTCATCTAAGTCTAGTAGAAATTTCACGATGTGCAAAGTAGGGACCAAATCGGTTACTCCCTTCAAGAGTTATCGTACTCACAAATTTTCCGAACATTTCCGAAGTTTTGTGCGGGAGGTACCGGAAGGAGTGGACCGATATAACCTAGCTCCGAACTTTAACTAAGTTTGGACAAAATATTACGAAAGCCAAATTTTGGACCGAATCGGTTGATCCGTTCGAGAGTTATCGTGCGCTCCAGCCAGACAGACAGACAGACAGACAGACAGACGGACATTGCTAAATCAACTCCAAATTGTCTGAAACACATTTCGTCTAAACATACTTGGGGTCTAAAAGCATTATTTCGATGAGGCACATTATGTAGATATAGGGTCATTATCACATGTTTTCTTTTACTATTGGATGGGTTTTTAATAGCCAAAACACAAATTTGTTGCCATTAAAAAAAATAATTTTCATATTAAAAGTTAATGGCGAATGGACTTGAAGGACTATAGAAACCTTTCTTCAAGAAATGGTCTATAGAAGCACCCTTTCTTTCAGAAATGGTCTATAAAAGCACCCTTTCTTTCAGAAATGGTCTATAAAAGCACCCTTTCTTCCAGAAATGGTCTATAGAAGCCCCCTTTCTTTCAGAAATGGTCTATAGAAACACCCTTACTTCCAGAAATGGTCTATAGAAGCACCCTTTCTTTCAGGAATGTTCTATAGAAGCACCCTTTCTTTCAGATACGGTCTATAGAAACACCCTTTCTTTCAGAAATGGTATATAGAAACACCCTTTCTTTCAGGAATGGTCTATAGAAGCACCCTTTCTTTCAGAAATGGTCTATAGAAGCACCCTTTCTTTCAGAAAAGGGTCTATAAAAGTACCTTTTCTTTCAGAAGGGGTCTATAGGAGCAGCCTTTCTTTCAAGACTTGGACCATTAATTAGCGAGCTTTCATTGATTGCTGCGTGTCCGGGCCATAGTAACTTAATGGGAAACAAATTCTCAGATAAACTAGGTCGATATGGCTTATGTGTATCGACCTACCAGTTGATGAATTTGCTTATCCACCAATGTCCTGGGTGCAGGGCATCCCAAGCAATCTGGCCTGTGGAGACTGTAGAATATGATATCTAACTGCAAAATCGGATGACAGTGGCATTGATAACTAATGTATGTTACCATCATATTTTTCATTTAATATTAATTTTGCAAACCTGTCTGTGTTAGGGAAGGGCCTCCGTACCTTTTTTGAAAGTAACAGCATATTTTTATTAATTTTAATTTTTTTAAATAATTAAAATAATTGAATAAATTGGATTAGGCACATAGCCCGCCATCTACAATATGTTTCGAACACTACCACTGATTTACGTATCTCTAAAACCACACGGTAAAACTTTCATCGGAAAATTGGAGGATGAAGGAGATCCTTCACCCAAGCTCCTCTCGCCGAAAAGCTGTGAAAGTTTCGTATGAAAGTTTCAACGTGTGGCTTTAGATTATGATTCAAAGAATTTGCGGGCGAAGTAATAAACAAACATATGTATAATGCCCATATAATATAAAAATATATATAAAATGTATATATTAGAGTAAAATATTTTTATGCCTGTTTTTTTTTAATAAATAGGATCTCAAATGAAATAATAAAATTAGGTATATTATTATGTAAAAAACATCGATTTTTATTAGGTTATAAAATTAGTTTGTTTATTCTATCAAAAACCTTGTATGTAATGTACTCCAGAAATGTATGTCAGATACGTCAGAAATCTATGTCAGATACGACCATCTCTGCACACAATTTAGTATAAAATGTTGGCTTTATAAATTATATCTACCTATTTCTACATAAGAATTAATAAAAATTCCATATCTATATTAGGCAATTTTCTTTGCGGCCATTGTCAGTTTGATGGCGAGAAAGGTGGGGCATATGGTAACCCTTTGCCTCTCAACACCCTCTCTCAACGACAAATTGACAATTGCCTAATGTAGATATGGACAAATCCCTAAACATAGATTTTCATCATCTTCCAAGACCCCAATATACTTTTTCAATCCAATATTTTTTGCCTATTTGGAATTATATTTGGTTTATTATAAAAGTTTACGGCAACTAACAATCGATTTACGTAAATTTTTAGCATCGTTCTACACGGTGCGCCTTAACTAAATTTAAATGGAAGGTGCTTACACCTAGGAAGTTTTTGCAGATTCTGAAACTACAATGCTCATAGATAAGAAATATCAAAAAAAATCGCTGGAGGGATTTTCAAATAAATCGCGATTTAAGTTCACATTTTTAGGGGTTCATTAGGTTTTCACGATTTTGCTTGGAAACCGCGAGTGCTATGTAAGCGGGCCTAAAAAAAATATTGTAGCTGTGAAAATTCTCCACAAGATTGATTTTCATGATACTTTCATAGGTTTTACAGTTTTTGAGATATAGAAGTTCAAATTGGGACAATTCAAATTGGGACAACTCTCTTTATAAAACAATGTTATGAATGCAATTTCCCAACTTATACGTATATATCTCAAAAATGGTACAACCTAAGAAAAAAAATTCGTGAATCTTGTAGAGAATTTTCACAGCTACTAAATTGTCTTTAGTACCATTTTATCATGACTTGTGGTTTTCAAGCAAAATCGTGAAGGCTTAAGATAAAAACCTAAAAATTTGAAGTGAACCTCAATATCTCAAAAATGGAAAAACCTACGAAAAAAACCTAAAGGTCAGTTTTGTAGAGAATTTTCACAGCTACACCATTTTCTTTAGTCCCACTCCGATAGAACTTGCGGTATCCAAGCAAAATGGTGAAAACATAAAAAACACCTCAAAATGTGAATTTTGATCGCGATTTATTTAAAAATCCCTACAGCATTTTTTTCTAGTTTTGGGATTTTTCTCATCTATAAACATTGCTGTTTCAGAATTCTCAAAAACGTCCCCTGTGTAAGCGTTTTTCATTAAAAGTTAGTTAAGGCGCACCCTTCTTGATATTGTTTTATAAAGGGGCGATACAGTCAGTGCATTGTCTCAATTTGAACTTCTACATCTCAAAAACGGTAAAACCTACGAAAATATCAGGAAGGTCAATCTTATGGAGAATTTTCACTGCTTTTTCTTTAGGCCCATTTACATAGGACTCGCGGTTTCCAAGCAAAATCGTGAAAACCTAAAGAACCCCTAAACATGTGAACTTAAATCGCGATTTATTTGAAAATCCCTCTGGCGATTTTTTTTTCTTGATATTTCTCATCTATGAGCATTGTAGTTTCAGAATCTGCAATAACTTCCCAGGTGTATGCACCTTTCATTTAAATTTGGTTAAGGCACACCGTGTCTATTCTGGTGAACCATGCAAAAAGGCTAAAATATTCATATATTTTCATAAAACGAGTAAAATGTGTCGTTATAACTCTTATGTGAAATGTTATTGGAAATTTTCGGCTACTATCTATTCCACATGCCCCCAAAAATATAACTAACAATTCCACTCCTAGCGTTAGATATAACGGTATTTGTAAATTCAATCAGGTGAACCGGAGTGTATATTTCCTGCACATACCATTGATCATTAACTCGGCAAAAATCTGGAAACTTCTTCTTCTCCATCTTCATTTTTAATTCAACAGTGAAGCAGTCACTTATTCTATTAGATGAGTGCGCATTCTTAAACCTAACCTATCTAAGAAACGCACTGAAAACTCGTGATAGGAAAATTAGTTAATGGTTTAATCCTTTTAAATACTGAAAATGGATGGAAACCCTGTATGGAAGCTGTGGCTTTCCAAACACATATGTTTTGTCATCGCTTTCTCTTATTTCTTATTGAAATAACTCTCCATACTTATGTACACCAACTTTGAACTTTCTATTTGCTAATAATTATTCAGCGATTAATTTCCACAGCTGTCAACTTTCTGTCCAAAAACAGAAAAAAAAACGACAAAATAGCAAACAAAAAGTTTAGTGGTTTTTCATAGTACAAATGCCACCAAAATGGAATGCAACAGTGCGACGACAATACCAACCGCAACATCAGCGACCATAACTAAAATCAACAATAACTTATAGCTCTGGCGACAAGCAAGGACTTGGCGATGGTGGTGGTATTGCGATGCCTCCCCCTTTTGCTAAGTTGGAACCTCGACCACAGTATACGTACATTTAGAACAATGGCAACAATAGCTGATGTTGCAGAAGAAGTAAATGTCGCAACCCACACCATCAAATGGTAAACCGGAAATGCGTATAAAAAGTCGTTAATCTCTGTTGTTTGGTTGGAATTTTTTTTCTGTAACATTTAAACGAATCTCTACAACAACAACAATATATGTAGCATTAACAGCAATGATGACTATCAACGATAAGGGATCCGGAGAGTTTTGCTCATTGCGAATGGACAAATAAACCCCAGCCATTTGTATTCAATGGAAAATGTCATGCTAAGGGAATGGATTTTCTCAGCGTTTTTATTCTAGTTGTTTGTTTTTCGCTTCGTAAAACTAGAACTAAAATTTAAAATTCTACATTAAATAGGGACACAAAACACATATACCCGAACAAACTTTTTGTCTCAAACGCCTGCATAAACAAACACAATCAAACCTCTACTACTTTTAAATATGGTAGATGTAACATTACGAAGAGTTATATCAAGAGTTTGGATGTTGGTTGGTGGACTTTAGTTAGTTTTAGGATTACTTTGATAGAATTTACTAGATGAGTACAGTGGGATAATGTCTAAATATGAGCTACAAAATGCACACAAACCCCTCTCCTTCTAGTCTATACAGACACCCTTCTGGTTGTCTATTAAGACGTCCTTCTGGTCGTCTATGAATACCCCTTCTGGTCGTCTATAAAGCCTTCCTTCTGGTTGTATGCAGAGTCGCCCTTCTAGTCGCCCTTTTCGTCGTCTGTAGGGATACCCTTCTGGTCATCTTTAAAGACGTCCTTCCGGTTGTCTATAAAGACGCCCTTCTAGTCCTCTATAAAGACGACCATCAGATCGTCTATAAATACACCCTTCGGGTCGTCTATAAAGACGTTTTTGGATTACTTTGTTAGAATTAACTAGGTGAGTACAGTGGGATAATGTCTAAATATGAGCTACCAAATGCATACAAAACCGTAAGACGTATTTCTGGTCGTCTATAAAAACGGCCTTCTGGTCGTCTATAAAAACCCCCTTCTGGTCGTCTAAATAAGACGCCCTTCTGTCGTCTATAAAGACGCCCTTCTGGTCGTCTATAAAGACACCCTCCTGGTCGTCTATAAAGACGCCCTTCTGGTCGTCTATTAAGACGCCCTTCTGGTCGTCTATTAAGACGCCCTTCTGGTCGTCTATTAAGACGCCCTTCTGGTCGTCTATAAAGACGCCCTTCTGGTGGTCTACAAAGACGCCTTTCCGGACGTCTATAAAGGCGCCCTTCTGGTCGTCTATAACGCCGCCCTTCTGGACGTCTACAAAAACGCCCTTCCGGTGGTCTAAACAGACGTCCTTTTGTGGTCTGTAGTCTATAAAGACGCCCTTCTGGTCGTCTATAAAGACGCCCTTCTGGTAGTCTATAAAGACGCCCTTCTGGTCGGCTATAAAGACACCCTTCTGGTAGTCTATAAAGACACCCTTCTGGTCGTCTATTAAGACGCCCTTCTGGTCGTCTATTAAGACACCCTTCTTGTCGTCTATTAAGACGCCCTTTTGGTCGTCTATAAAGACGCCCTTCTGGTCGTCTATAAAGACGCCCTTCTGGTCGTCTATAAAGACGCCCTTCTGGTCGTCTATAAAGACGCCCTTCTGATCGTCTATGAAGACGCTCTACTGGTCGTCTATGAAGACGCTCTACTGGTCGTCTATAAAGACGCCCTTCTGGTCGTCTATAAAGACACCATTCTGGTCGTCTATAAAGACGCCATTCTGGTCGTCTATAAAGACGCCCTTCTGGTCGTCTATAAAGACGTCCTGCTGGTCGTCTATAAAGACGTCCTTCTGGTCGTCTATAAAGAGCCCTTCTGCTTATGTATAAAGGCGCCATTCTGGTAATCTATAAAGACGCCCTTCTCGTCGTCTATAAAGACGCCCTTCTCGTCGTCTATAAATATGCCCTTCTGATCGTCTATAAAGATGCCCTTCTGGTCATCTATAAAGGCGCCCTTCTGGTCGTCTATAAAGACGTCCTTCTGGTCGTATATAAAGACGCCCTTCTGGTCGTCTATAAAGACGCCCTTCTGGTCGTCTATAAAGACGCCCTTCTGGTCGTATATAAAGACGCCCTTCTGGTCGTCTATAAAGACGCCCTTCTGGTCGTCTATAAAGACGCCCTTCTGGTCGTCTATAAAGACGCCCTTCTGGTCGTCTATAAAGACGCCCTTCTGGTCGTCTATAAAGACGCCCTTCTGGTCGTCTATAAAGACGCCCTTCTGGTCGTCTATAAAGACGCCCTTCTGGTCGTCTATAATGACGCCCTTCTGGTCGTCTATTAAGACGCTCTTCTGGTCGTCTATAAAGACGCCCTTCTGGTCGTCTATAAAGATGCCCTTCTGGTCGTCTATAAAGCCGCCCTTCTGGACGTCTACAAAAACGCCCTTCCGGTGGTCTAAACAGACGTCCTTTTGTGGTCTGTCGTCTATAAAGACGCCCTTCTGGTCGTCTATAAAGACGCCCATCTGGTCGTCTATTAAGACGCCCTTCTGGTCGTCTATAAAGACGCCCTTCTGGTCTTCTATAAAGACGCCCTTCTGGTCTTCTATAAAGACGCCCTTTTGGTCATCTATAAAGCCTCCCTTCTGGTCGTTTATAAAGACGCCCTTCTGGTCGTCTATAAAGACGCCCTTCTGGTCGTCTATAAAAACGCCCTTCTGATCGTCTATAAGGACGCCCTTCTGGTCGTCTATAAAGACTCGCATCTGGTCGTCTGTAAGCACTCGTGTATGAAGACTCCCTCAAGGTCATCATTAAAGACTTCCTTGTGGTCGTATATAAAGACTCCTTTGTGGGTCTCTGTAATTACTCACGTGTAGTAGTCTATGAGGACTTCCTTGCGGTCCTTACTAGCGTCTCTTCATAAGCTCTTTTCCTTTCGCTTTTCTGATAATCTTATAAAGTTTCCCTTCACATCATGCCCACTGTGCAGTACCAAAACCACCCACCACCAACTACAACAACACTTGACTATAACAAACGCATTTTGAGTTTTTAAAAAGTCGTATCTTTTTCATTTGCCCACTCATTCGTTCGCGGTATATTCAGTCGTATGTTATTCACATCGTTGTTGCTGTTACTTCTCGTGTTGTTATTGTTTTTTATTGCACTTGGAAATGCGTTGGTTTTTACAGACGAAGAGAAATAAAAACTTTATGTGGATGGAATGCAGCAGAAATCGTCGCACTACAATTTACAACTTGTAAAGCTTTAGCAAAAAAACAAAAAAAAACACTACATACCAACAATAACAAACACCCAAAGCGACATGGATTATCAACAAACCATGTTCTTGGCGAAAAAAAAAACGCTAAAGCCAACTTTAGCAATTACTGTTGCCACACTCTGGACCAACTAGCGCGAAGCAATTGAAATTGGTGGCTGCTGGAAGTATGTGTGCTAGTAGCAATATTAGCCAAACAGTGGCGAAAATAAAATGAAACAAAAAGAGGCACTTGAAATGCTTCAAAGTTCGGATGCACCGTAGCTGATGTACCCTGCACTAAGATGAAACATTAAGTTCATGCCTATAAATGAAATCTTCAACTTTGATGAAAGTGGTAATTGCAGTTATTATCAACAGAATAAGGACATACTCAGGTTGTTTCAGGGGTTCGATGCAAAAATAAAGTAATGTTTCTCCCTCGAATTGATCGAATGTCCAATAAAATTGATTAGTGCTGCCCATTTATCACAGCAACATGATCGCTATGTTTTCTTGTTGTTATAAATGATTCTACCAGTCTTTATTAGCCAGTTTCTGCTTCCAACTCCAATTTTAACAAGTAAAAAAGTATGAGAATTTTAACCTTCATCTACGGACAGATCGAATGTGTTTAGGGTCTTTTCAGAATTTTGTGGCCCTTATTGGACATTTGAGCTTGCCGACAAAATTGTGGGTTAGTATTAAAGTTCAAAAGTGTTGTGAAAGAGGTACTTAAAATAATGGACCGACTTGGTAAAGTATGGAAGTGGATCTTATTTTGGGAGTCATATCTTTTCGATAGATATCGCGCCCACTAGTCATTTCAGTATGGACTTGCCCACGAAAAACATAATATCGCTTTAAATAGGACCACAGCGAACAGCATCGGTATAAATTTCCAAAGCAACTTCGAACTTCGCAAATTCGAACTGTACTTAGACACAAATGTTCCACTTTTCTACGGGAGGTACCCTAAGGAGAGGACCGATATGGACCATTTTGGAAGATGAACTAAATTTGAACAAAATATTAGGAGATCCAAAGTTTGGAACAAATTGGTTGCCCCGTTCAAGAAATATCGTGCATACCATTTTAGTGACACTTTTTAAATATTGGAACTTGTGGACCCGTATTGCCCATCTACGAACTGAAACTAAGTTTGGACAAAATATGACGAAGGACAAATTTTGGACCAATTGAGCAGTTCGAGAGATATCGTGCTCTCCAGCCACTACATATGTTGCCATAGGGCTTTTTACACCTTTCGGGCTGTTTCTCAAGAAGTATGGACCTGCCCCAGAAAAAAATCTTTTACCGTCGTAATTGAGGCAGCGAATGCAAGTTGCTTCAACAAAAATCAAAGTTATTCGAGAGCAGGTCTTAAATTGAACTTATCCGAAATTTTGTGTGGGAGGTACCCGAAGGAGAAGACAAATATAGTCCATATTCGAACCTGATCTCTATCTGGGAGATATATTAGGATGTGTAAAGTATGGACCAACTCAGCCACTCCCATCAAGAGTTATCATGCGCACAATTTTTCCGAACATTTTTGAACTTTTGTGGGGAAGGTACCTGAAGGACTGAACTGATATGTCTTATCTTCGAACTTAAACTAAGTTTGGACAAAATATAACGAAGTCGAAATTTTGGACCGAAACGGCAGATCTGTTCGAGTGTTACCTTTTGCTCCAACCACTACAGACGGTGTCATAGGGTTTTTTTTTGCACCTTTCAGACTTATTTCTCAGGAAGTATGAACTTGCCCCTGAAAAAAACTTGTACCGTTGTATGAGGGGCAGTGAATACATGTTGCTAAAACAAAAATCAAAGCGATTCGAGGGCAGGTTCTAAACTGAACTTTTCCAAATTTTGTGTGGGAGTTACCCGAATTAGAGGACCGATTGAGCCCATATTGGAACCTTATCTAAGTCTGGTACAAATTTCACGATGTGCAAAGTATGGACCAAATTGGTTACGCCTTTCAGGAGTTATCGTGCGCATAAATTTTCTGAACATTTTCGAACTTTTGTGGGGGAATACGAGAGTTCCCCGAAATACGCCCAACAGCAGCCGCACACGCAGCGCTCAACGCAAGCCGTTGCTGTTCCAATGCCTGAAAATTCATTTTTTGCACTTTCATTGCAATGGACTCCAAGGTAAGATTGAGGTCGCGGCGGTGCAGTAAACCAAGCTCAACTATAGCTAACAGCGTTGTGCTGGTTACAACGCCCTGGGGGATGGATCAAGTCTGTTCACTACAGACCTATCTCACTTGAGCCTGGCTCTAATGACCTATACATGTAGGTACATATATATGGAGGTAGCAGTCTGATGTACAACTGCCGAGGTAGAGTTTCTTAACATATACTTGATGCCTATAAATAGGTGTGCTCTAGGATATAGGGCCAACATTAGTATGCTTTTGGAAGGTCATAACCGAATGGTTGGATCACATAATCTACCCATAATTGTCCCCCATATGCTAATGGATATCACCTTTAAACGCCTCACTTGCGTCAATCATGGGCTACCAAAACATGGGCCTATGTTTACAATTTTCGGTTAGAAATTTCGTAACTGTAGAGAAACTCGAATGTCAAATTTCCGATAGTTTGGTTAATCTAAAATCATTAAAATACCGATAATCTTGAGGTACGCCTAAATGGGGCCTATACAAAAAAGTGGAACTATACTGAACATTTTATTTATGACTACTATCTCAAATTTAAAATTACAACTCGTTTAAGTCCTCAAAATACCGATAATTGGGAGGTACTGTTGTATGAGCGCTATACCTCAACGTGGGCCAACGTTCATAATTTTTGATAGAGAAGTTTTTAACCACTTTTAATCATATATGCTAAACTAGCCGACCCGGTCCGCGTTGCTGGCCCTTGAAACAGTTTTATGTTACCTTAAGTCAGCAATTGTATTTTTCTTGCATCGCTAATTAGTCGGGATCTGCAGGTGACTATAAATAAAAAATCTAAAATCTGACTATAAATAAAAATCAAAAATCTGAAATCTAAAGGTGAATTGCTTCTTAAATTGTTATGTGTCATAGTAAATTCATTCCAGGTGATAACTTATATTTAATATTGCATATGTGCCTTTCCTTTACATGAATGTCCAGTGGCAACTTAAGGGCCAACTGTGTCGTCCTTCCACCTTCTTATCATGTATATATTATATACCTGATGAAGCTATAGATATCGATATGTTGCCTTCTAATTGCAATACTTGCTTTCCAATAAGACCAAAGCTTCGTTATGCATAACATCTGGTATTTCCATTGATTTGTAACATATTTAAGAAAGTGGGAGTGATCGGGTCTTATGGTTTGCAAATTTAAAAAAAAATAGAACGCAGGGTATAACCCGCACCTCCGAAATTTAACAAAATTTATAGCATTTTTCCACCAAGGGCTATTCCTGTACATCATCTGAAAATTACATGGAAATCGGTTTAGAAGTTTTGAAGATATGACATAATATATAAAAGCCACAAATAAGACCCTTCGGGTAGGAGACACAACCACCATTGTCTATCGAATTAATTTTCAAACCCCGCTCCGCGAAATTCTACAAAATATATAGTTTATTTTCACCAGGCACCAGGGGACATATATGCAGCCTATTTTCACCAGGATTATCCCGGTACATTCCCTGAAATTTGTAGGAAAATCGGCTCAGAAGTTTCAGAGATATAACATCCCAGCAAAATTAAATGGAAGTGATTCCATGTGAAATCATGATTTCACTGGTTCTTTTGCATGCGTGCGAAAGGAGTCGTGAAAGATCCGATCTTTTTCATCGAATTTTCATGAGTGCAATTGAAGTCGTGAAAGATCCGATCTTTTTCATCGAATTTTCATAAGTGAAATTGAAGTGGTGAAAGATCCGATCTTTGTCATAATATTGTCATGAGTTCAAATAAATTGATAAGTAACCGCACAATAAATTATCAAATACTCATATACCCGAATAATTGTGTACTTGCAAAAGTAATTGTTAAAGTGAAAATAAAAGTCAGATGAAAGTGGTCGATAGTGGCAAAATTTATATATTTTAATTAAAAATACAATGTAAATTGATATAAAACAAAAGAAAAATATATTTTGTGTTTGGAAACCTGTTTCGTTTTGTGGATATTAAAAAGAAGTATGAAAAATACCCGGTCTATAAACCACGAGCTTCCCCAGCCGACCAACACCGATATAGGAAAACATATAGAGCTGCAATTATTGGGTTGGTTGGGCCATGTTAACAGGATGGATAAAGATGTCACCGGCATATGAATACGAGCCATTTGACGTTATGCGACCCGAGGGAACAAAACTCCAATGGAAAGATCACGATATCACAAAACATGGCATGCAAAGTTAGAGAAGCAAAGTAGAAGATCGGTAAAATAAGTATAAAAGAGACCATAACATGGTAACTATTACAGGATAAGCTTTTTTCTTTTGAAATAAAATAACAGAATTCAAATTTATACTAGATTTCCCAAACGATGAGCTTGGTTCAGAGATTGACACATAATTTATCGAATATTGGAAAAACGGAACCCCCCAAGTTGAAAGAAATATCTTGCAGCCATCGAAAGAGATAAATATGATATTGCAGATAAATATAATATATAATTTTGAAAATTACATACAAAATAAAGAAAAATAACATCTGGCGATACAAATCATGTGCGCATTGTATTCTTATTAATTCAACAAATTACATAATTGTATTGCGAATTTTATTTCTGATTGGCGAAAATCCGGATCCAAAGCATTGGTGCAAGAAGCCATGACAATGAACTGGTGCAAGAAGCCATGACAATGAACTGGTGCAAGATGCTATGACAATGAACTGGTGCAAGATGCTATGACAATGAACTGGTGCAAGATGCTATGACGATGAACTGGTGCAAGATGCTATGACAATGAACTGGTGCAAGATGCTATGACAATGAACTGGTGCAAGATGTTATGACGATGAACTGGTGCAAGATGCTATGACAATGAACTGGTGCAAAATGCAATGGCAATGAATTCGTGAAATCATGTGTCACTCCCTTGTAAATGTCATTGGTGATTCACCTAAATTTTCACCTATGACATGTCACTTGCACCTATGATTCAACTCATGATTTGTCATCGAACATTTTCCTGGGATATTAAAAAATTGGGCGTAGTCGGGTCTCAAGGTCCCAAAATGAGTACCTAGGGTCGGAGACACAACGACAATTGCCTCGCAAATAAACTTTTTCAACAATACATGAGCGTTTTTAAAAAATACGGCATTGGGGGGTACTCCGCCCACTCCGAAATACAACAAAATATACAGGTCGTCCCTGTACATTCGGAGCAGGGTGAATCGGGGGGTGGAAGTTCGGAGCAGGGTGGTTCGGAGGGCGGAAGTTCGGATCGGGGTGAATCGCAGGGTGGAAGTTCGGAGTAGGGTGGTTCGGAGGGTGGAAGTTCGTAGTAGGGTGAATCGGAGGGTGGAAGTTCCGGGCAGGGTGGTTCGGAGGGTGGAAGCTCGGAGCGGGGTACCTAGGGTCGGAGACACAACAACCATTGTCTCGCAAATTAATTTCCTCATCGATGCGTTCGTCAGTTTTGTTAAAATAGAGTTCTTAAAAAAGTAGGGCATAGGGGAGGTACCCCGCCCCCTCCGAAATTCAACAAAATATATACCCTATTTTCACCACGGGTCCTCCTAGTAGATTATCTGAAATTTTTAAGGAAAATCGGTTAAGCAGTTTTTGATATATAAGCTATTTAAAAAAGTGAGCGTGATCGGGTCTTTGGGCCCCAAACCAGTACCTAGGGTCGAAGACACAACAACCATTGTCTCCGATACGTTCGTCAATTTTGTTAAAATAGCGTTTTTTAAAAATAGGACATAGGTTAGGTACCCCGCCCCCTCCGAAATGCAAAAATATATAGCCTATTTTCACCACCGGTGTTCCCTGTACATTCTCTGAAATTTTCAAAAAAATCGGTTAAGCAGTTTTTGTCGAAAATTTTTGGTGGAGAAGTTTAGTTTGGTGGAGAAGTTTAGTAACTGCAGGGAAGCTCACATGTAAAATTTTTTTTTGGTAAAGTGGTGTTGTGGCAAATAAGAACCTTAAATGTCAAATTTCAGCAAGTTCGTTTAAAAATTGTAGCTAAACTCTCAAAATGCCGAAAATGGGGAGATACCGTTATATGGGGGCTATAGCTAAACATCGACCTATGTTGACCGTTTTTGGTGGAGAAGTGCTGTGACTCCTAGGAACTTTAAATGTCAAATTACAGCTAATTCGGTTAAATGTTGAAGCCAAAACCCCCATTATATGGGGGCTATACCTAAACATGGACCTATATTTACATTTGCTGGTGGAGTAGTGTTGTGACCCCTAGGAACCTTAATTTTCAAGTTACAACTAGTTCGGTTAAAAATTGTAGCTAAAACACTTAGGATACCTAAAATCGGGAGGTACCGTTTTATGGGGGCTATACCTAAAAATGGAACTATATTTACATTTTTTGGTGGAGTAGTGTTGTGACACCTAAGAATCTTAAATGTCAAATTACAGTTAGTTCGGTTAAAAATACCAAAAATCGGGAGATACCGTTATATGGCGGCTATATCTAAACATGGACCTATGTTGACAGTTTTTGATGGAGTAGTGTTGTGACCCCAAAGAACCTTAAATGTCAAATTACAGCAAGTTCGGTTAAAATTTGTGGCTAAAACTTTCAAAATACCGAAAATCGGGAGGTACCGTTATATGGGAGCAATACCAAAACATGGGCCGATACTTGATCTGGAGAAAAGATACTCGGGTGCAAAAATCTAGCGCTCTAGTTCTGTTTTTGTGGACGCTAGAGTGATTACAAAAGACGGACAGACGGACATGGCTAGATCGGCTCAGAATTTTATGCTTATCCATGCTATGGAGGATATAAAAATGTATATTTTTTTCACCATAAATCCGTCAATAAACTTCGATATTACATACAAATCACAATGAATTTTTGCTTTCTGACTCAACTAATTCCTGTCCGACAGACTCGACATTTCTTCCAGCATATTCTTTTCTACCTGTTCTTTAAAATGATCCAATATTTTTTTCGATTTTGTAAAATTTGAAAGTGGCCATATTACAATGCTCGTCTGTTGTAATCACCCTAGCGTCCACAGTAATTGAGATAGAACGCTATATTTTTGCATCCGAGTGTCTTTTTTTCCACAGGCAAGCCAAGTTCGAAGATGGTCTAATCAAAGGACCCACGTTTTAGTATAGCCTCCATATAATGGTTCCTCCGGATTTTAGGCATTTTACATTCTTCACTAAAAATGTTTAATATAGGTCCATGTTTTGGTATAGCCCTCCATATAACAGCACCTCACTATTTTCAGTATTTTGAGGATGTTAGCTACATTTTTGAGCGAATTATTTATAATCTGACATTCGAAATTCCCATTGGAAGCTTCTCCACCAAAAATAGTCAACATAGGTCCATGTTTTGGTATAGCCCCCATATAATGGTGCCTCTTGATTTTCGATATTCTGAGGATTTAGCTACATTTTGTAACCGTACTACCTGTTATTTGAGGTTACCAGTGGTCACAACATTTCTCCATCAAAATTTTAGTTCAGCATTTTATATTCTGGAAAGCATAAAAAGTTCGGCCCGGCCGAATATAACGATATAGCTCACATATAATGGTACCGGCCCGATTTTACGTATTTCAAATATTTAAGCTATAATTTCTGGCCAAATTAGCTGAAAATTGGCACTTAGGGTTTCCAGAGGTCAGGAAACTTGCGTCTCATCGAAATAATGGTTTTAGACCCCAAATATATTTGGACGAAATCCGTTTCAGACATCTTGGAGTCGATTTGGCCCTGTCCGTCTGTCTGGCTGCTGCGCACTATAACTCTCGAAAGGATAAACTGATTCGAACCAATATGTTACCCAAACTTCGTAATATTTTGCCCAAACTTAGTTTAAGTTCGAAGTTGGGTCATATCGGTGCACTCCTTCGGGTACCTCCCCCACATAACTCTCGAAGGGAGCAATCGATTTGGTCCAAACATCAGTAAAAACTAATCTCCCAACTATAGGCATTTCAAAGGTTTCTTGTTAAATCTTCACCAGATGTGTCCTTCTAGATGGTAATTTGCCAAGTATAATAAAATTTGTCAGTCTATAATGTTGGGAACAAACTATAATGCCCACCCCGCACAGTATGTAGGGTATACCAAAGAAATGTCATGACATGCATCGTCGCTTTACGTTGGCCACTAAAAGCTTTTTGATTATGAAAAATGTTTCCAACATATGCTCCAAATGACTTTTTGTGTTTGATGTTGTTGTTGTTCTTTTTTCACCACCACTAAAACTTGGCCAACAGTAGTAGTTGGAATAGTACACTTTTCCACTACTTACAAATTTGTTATTTGTTTTCCACGCCTGAATTTGTTTTTCGTTCTTCTTGTTTGTTGTGATTGTTGCTGTTGTTGTTATTATTTCGCTGACAGCGTTTTTTATTTGGTGCTTGTTTATGTGAATGGAACTATAGGAATTTACATTCTTACACTCTGTGTGCAATGCACACTGTGCATTTTGGTTATTCCACTCACTACCAGCTAAATAAGGATAGTAAGTACAAAAAAATAATACTACCCACGCTGTTCCACTCACTATGCTTTTAGATTTATAATTTAATTATCACAGGGGTGCGGAATGATTCTGCGAATAGTCAGCGGGGGTATGTGAGACAAATCACTATTTAATGTTGAAATCAAATATACTCCAAACAATTAATCAGTTTTTATGATGAGATTTAAAAAACAATTGTTTTCTGTTTTTGTTATCCCCTAAAATTGCACAACACCAAGACATAACAGAAGCAACGATGTTACAACTTTGCGAGATTTTATGGGCAATTGAACTGATATTATTTGGTTGCGATTAATGACACATATTGTATATACATTAGGGTTATAAGTAGAACAAAAACTATCACGCCAGTACATTGTGAGGAATTTTGTCCTTATAATAAAAAAACGCTAAGCGTTTGTCATGAAAGCCATACAATGAATGGACAAATGTCCATCATAGTAAAAAAAAAACAAATTGCAATTGAAAGAGGAAAAGTTAGATGATAGCGAAGCAGCTCCACAGCCGATATGTCTGATGAGCCTCTACCAAAGGCGAAACATGTTACATAGTGGTGTGTTCGAATCTTCGGCTTTCCTTTTTCACTTGCAAAAATCATCGGTCATTAAGCTCGACTCTAACAAGAAATTAATTAAAATTAATATTAAAAATTATCTTCCCCACAAAAGGCAAAATTTTCAAATGTATTGACAATTATTGAATCAATATTTGTAGATTATGGACTCAACTTGGGTAAAACAAATTGTAAGGTATATAGCCAGTTTCTCTAGGATGATTTGAATTCAAATTCGTTCGAATTATTTGGTCTGTTCCAAAACTGCAAGAATCTACAAATTTTTGCTATTTTTTCCGATAACATAAAGAAACAAGTAAGAAAAGTCTATAGTCGGACGGAGCCGACCATGGGATACCCTATACCACTATCCCTGGACAATCGCTCTCCACGGAACTTCTTTTCAATGATTGTGAAAATTTAATTATCAAATATCTTCATCATAAACTCAAACTTTGTTTAAAATTTTGCGGGTTATTATTTCATCCCCTGAACATTTCACGATCATCACCAAAAACTAATCATTTCTATTCTAGCCCGAACCCAATCTCCTTAAAAAATTTGTTACAATCGGTCCATAATTGCGGCCTTAAGCTTGTTTACAATTTTTAATGGACGGACACACATCGCTAAATCGCTTTATCTCGTCGAGATATGAATTTTGGCATACCAAATAAGGGGTGTAGCATGGGATAAAAATGTGGTTCTCTACACAGAACCCATTATAGGCAGTAGGCCCGTTATCTAGCAAACACTTTATTGCAATTTACATCAGAGGAAAGGTCAGTAGTTTTTTTCCATATGTAGGCTACTTTGCGAAATATATACATGTATGTCCTCAAGGAATTAAAATATCGACCAAAAATAAAATTTTTATATTTTTCATACAAAAGTAATGGTCCATTTCACCCGCTAAAGAATATCAGATCATGATTCAAAATTGTAGGCATCTTTTTCGACCTATACTCTTACCCGGTGCAAAATTTCGTGACTATTGATGTATAATTGCGACTTCTAGCGAGTTTATTATTACACTACAAACAAATAACAGGATATATTAGGCTGTAACTCTGTTATCTGATCATGCACACCAACATAATTGGCATCAATTGAAAGGTCAAGCGTTCCACTTTCAAGTGTATCTCACTTGTCCGGAATGTCACTTCCAGGAATTAAGATATAAGCTGTATATTAAAATTTTTCACAATTTTCACACAAAGGTTTTGGTCCATTTAACCCTCTAAATATTATCCGATCGCCATCTCAAATTGCAAGCTTCTCCTTTGTGATATACTCTTACCTTATTTAAAATTACGCGTTGATCGGACTATTATTGAGACCTACAGAGCCGCTAGAAAATTGGATAAATATTATGTTTTTGGTCCATTTCACCCGCTAAATATTTCACGATCATCACCAATAAGAATAGGGATCTATTCTGATCTGAACCGGACCTCCATACAAAATTTCGTGACGATCGGTCCATAATTGCGGCCTGGAGCGTGTTTACAATTTATAATGGACAGACGGACGGACGGACGGACGGACGGACACACATCTCAAAATCGCTTTATCTCGTCGAGATATGAAGAATGGTATACCACATTGGGGGTCTCCGACGAATATTTCGCGGTGTTACATGAATTTTTACCAAAACAAACTTATAATACCCTTTTCCACATTGTGGTATAGGGTATAAAAAATGCTATCGTAGTAAAAAATAGTAGCTGCTTGCAGATTCTGTAACAGAGCAATTATTATTATTACTAGCAAAATGCCCGCTAATTCGTATGCGGAAAGGGAATAAT